>NC_059074.1:174686101-175293601 GCF_020497125.1 Mauremys mutica | reverse complement strand
AATTGCTAGATTTTTCTTTAGAAACAACACATACTATCCTTGGAGAAATACTCCAGTACAGAAGAGAGGCAAGATGATGTTGTGGTTAGGGCACTAAACTGGAACTCATGAGACCTGTGTTCAGTTTTTAGCTCTGCCACAGACTTTCTGTATAACATCTCTTGGTGCCTCAGTTCCCCATTTATAAAACGGGCATAATGGTTACTAACCTCATGAGGGCTTGGGGGAATAACTATACTCTCAGATTCATGAGAAAGAAAAATCTCCAATGCAAATACACCAGAAAGCTGACTTTTAACATTCATAAATCCATCTGTTAAAACTAATTTTCTACAAAATTGTCTTGTTGTTAACTAACATCTCAGTATAATTAATAGATTATAAGGCAAAAAGGGACGATTATCTAGTCTGATCACCTGTCTATAAAATAAACCATATTTAGTCTGATCACCTGTCTATAAAATAAACCATATTTGAAGCATCTAGCATCCTTCATTTTTCAAATTATTCAAGCATTTACATTTCCTACTGAAAACATATTTTATTCTATGTTCAAGTAACTTCAAAACACTGAGCTGGTTTTGAGCAATCTTTTAGAAAAGTTTACCTTTAGGTTTGAGACAAAACATGAAAAAAATTCAGCTGCAAAAGGTTGTATTTTAGGAAGTTAGGAGCAATTCCTTTCATGATTTTATTTGAATTAAATCATTCAACAACCCCCCCTGCATTATTTGTTCAGTTTATAAGCTGTGTGAACAACAGATGGGAGTTTCACAAAAGTTTTCAGGTAACATCTTTTAATTTTCTGCTAGCCTCCCAGTTCAGCAAAACGCATGCTTATACCCATCCCCATTCACCAAGAACTTCAACACGTGCCTGGCTTTCATATCAATGGATTTAAGCACTTGCTTAAAGTAAAACACATACTTACATAATTTGCTCAGTTGAGACTCTTTTACAGATTATGGTTCCAATCTTGAAGTCATATGGGACTATTCATGTGATTAAAGTTAAGCATGTGTGTAAATGTCTGCAGGCTACGGACCCAATGTATGTTCCTGACAGCCTTCTCATCTGTGTGGGGAGGCTGTCTGACACGTGCCAGTCAAAACCGAGAAGCATTGTTAAAGCAATATTAACATGTAAGTGTATATCCGTATTAGCATCCACTTGGCATAGTTCCTGAATTGGGCCCATGGCTTTCCAAAATAATTTAAAATATTTTCCATAATATATCAATGATGACTATAAGATAATTTAGAAAAACATCTTAATGAAAAGGATATCTGAACAGATTAAAATGTCTACCTTATGAAGAGACAAGGTAGGTTTGGTAATATCTTTGACTGGACCAACTTCTGCTGGTGAAAGAGACAAGCTTTTAAGTTTATACAGAGCTCTTCTTTAGGTCTTCTCTGTGTAAACTGGCAAGCTTGTCTCTTTCACCAATAAAAGATGGCCCATTCAAAGGTATTAGCATACCCACCTTCTCTAATATAAGGGACCAACATGGCTACAACACCACATTATGAAGGCAAACACTACAGTGTGTCTTGCCACGCAATCTGTACTGAGCAACTTCTCTGCACTGTCTGCACGGTTTTAATTACACTTTACAGCATGCAAGGGAAAGCTCCCACTTTTTAGAAACGTTAATTTTTGTGGGGAAGGGAATAAAAGATAAAATGAAGTTACATACAGAAAAAACCCATCAAGTACTTTGGCAATTAATATAATGCCAGTCTTCCCCAGTATGAGCAATAAGATATGGTGGGGCCCCGTTCTGAGGTTCTCAGCACCTTGATCTCCTACTGCAGACAATTTTAGTCTAAATAATTAATCCAACACTTATGTTTGAAACATTGTTGGCTCCACTGTGCAAAAGCCTTTGTCTCAGCAAAGCTATTTTTATTGTACACAGTGCTTGTTTAAGAACTGTTTTCCTACCTGTTTTTTTAATTGGAGCTGAGCAAATAATTCAGTGAATAATATAGCTGTTTCCCCCCCCCCCAATTCACAAACAGTTTACAATTTTTGCTGATGTATTAATTATGTTTATATACAATTTCTACAAAGAGTCCTTTGTAGATTGTTCACAAGCAGTTCTTTGTAATATTTCATTATTGAGATGTGTTGCTTTGTTTTGACTGGACACATAGGTCACATGGTATTTTTTGTTGTTGTTGAACAGGACAAGCTAAATTCTTAAAGACTCCAGTTTCTTGTGAGAATTACGAACTCAACTTTTGCTCTCTGCTAATATAACATTTGAGTGAAATCAACCCCTGTATAGAATGTCAGCACAATGTCTATGCATGATTAAAGTTCCACATAAACCAATGGGGGTCCCACTATTTCCCATAGGATACTGTATCACAGCCAAATATATCTCACTGTGTCTTGGAACAACACTTGTTAGGTGTCTAGTTAGTTAACTCAAGTTACATAGTGATCAGTTCATTCAAGTTATAACTAGTCTAGTTATATAGTCTAGTTATTCCCCTTGAGAGAGGGGAAGTTCTGAATAGTCTCTTTGGTGGAGAGATGGCCTGAGTGGAAGCAAAGTGGGAGGAGAACAGAGGACTGAGAGGATGTCAGTGGGAGCTATAGACAAATTTGTGAATCTCTTACACTTGGAAATGGAGAGCGGGAAGAATACAATTCAGAAGTGTCACGGGAAAGACGGTATGGGCTGGGAATGGAAAGGGAGGGAAATCAGCAATAGAAGCAGGGAGGGAACAGCAGTGGCATAATTTACCTTATGCAAAACTGGCCTTTATTGATGTTAACATTCCCCAGTCACATGACTCGTATCAGCAGGACGGTATATTTATTTACATTTCAGGAGGTCTGGTCTCCCTTAGTCTTGAAAATCTCTCTGTGTTGATGAAATCTATTTCCTCCAAATGCCTCATCTATTATTGTAAGAGTAGTGTGTTCAAACGTTCTGAAACTCAACTGACATTCAAATTAGAATGATCCTCAGATTCTTTGAAGTCTCTTTGGTAGAAATAAACTTTATTTGGATTTTTTTCACATATGTTCCTAACACATTATTTGTGTTAGTGTCAGAAGATGTGAAAGGCTGAAAAAGCCACTACTTTAAATACTATGAGATTATGCCAACAATCTGCTAATGGAAAATTTGAAAACTGTAATCTAGATACTATTGACAATTTTCCTACAACACACTAACCAAACTTCTTGTCTTCTTAATCAACTGTTCAGTTAACAATTTTTCCTGACAATTCTGTTCAAAAACCTTTTAGGCACAGATATTCCATAATTGCATGCAGCTAATTACCACAATTGCAGATAAAGCCATAGCAAATTCATATATAAGCCAGGTAAACATTTAACTACTCATTTGTGCATATACATGTTTGGTTCTGCTATGCAACTAGACAGTATGATTTTTGTTATGCCTACTATTGGTTTAATGACTTTGAATTAGGAACAATGGGCTAATTTCTCCCAGGTTTAACTCCACTTATTTTAACAGTTACACCAACAATGACTTTCCCTCAAGAATTCAAATGCCATCCTTTGCTGAAAAAGAACCCTGAACTCAAGACTTAGCTGTAAGTAATATAACTGAATTTCAAGTATTTTATTTTAAATATAAACATTTATTTATTTATAGATTTTAAGTCTAAATATTGCATTTTCTCTAAGGACAAATCCTGGTCTCATTTAAATTAATGACAAAATTTATATTGACTTAAATGGGGTTAATGATTTGGAACATGTAATATTTTAAAAGAACTTTTTAAGGTTACAGATGTTTTTAAGGTTTTAACCAGATACAATAATTGATATTCTATCAACAAAACTGCTTATTTAGGCTTTATTCTGCAGTCCTTGGGCAAAACTCCCACTGACATCAACGAGATGACACAAAGTATGAGAGAACCTTTATCTACCAGGTGAAAAGCAGACGACTGTTGTCTGCTCTGCTGGACGACAGATGGAAATAAAGGGCTATGGGGATGAAGTATGGAAAGTATGGAATAGGACTAGTCTCAAACATCCTAATTAAACAGTTTCAGAGAGTGTAGACAATTCACTCACCATCCAAACAGAACATTTCAGCTTACAGAGTGTTTACATTTTGGTAACAACCCCAGTCTGCAGAGGGATTCCATATCCAAAATCCCCAACAGTGAACACACAGTGGAGAAGGGAATAGTCTAGGGAGTAAGGATCTCATTATCATCGTTCGCTGTCCTCCTACCTCATGGACAGCATTAGTTTTATGGGAGTTGATTTGAAGAGCAACATATCTGCCTCCTCTTCTTTTTGAACTTTACAAACATCAGCTTCATTTTACAGCATAAGAAACTGAAAATATGAACCGCAAGAGGGTTCTCCTGTAATCTTATTTCTGTCAGAGTTAACGAAAACAGAGTTTTAATGAACAATTTGGGTATCTCTTTCTCTGCATACTGGACACTAACAACATTTTTATCTCAGTTATGTAAGCCACTGATATATCGTATTACCGTACACAGAAACCCTAGAAAAGGATAACTCAGTAACCTATTGTTATTTCTCTACTGCCATCTTCTGGCATGTACAAGGCAACACAGTATTTATGCTGTTTAATAATGGCACTACATTTCCCATGAAGATTCTGTTTGGGCAAGCAGTGAGCTGGATATACTATTTTCCTTTGATTTCTTGACAACATGCAAATTGAAAGGAGAGCCCATTCAAATTTCATGCTTTTGAGGCGTCAATGAAATCCTCTAAGAAATATTTCAAAATACTGTGCATTGATACCTTTTATGCAGCTTCATTTTGAACTGCAAATACTTAATACTGTTGTATAGCTCTCTTGATGAAAGTTAACCAACAGGCTTATTTAGCATACCTTGGTCTGGAAGCAGCAGTAAAGTTGTGTTAGATAGGGATGTTTCCGTGCTAATGCCAGAATTCTCTTTTCTGTCATTGTACAGTCTACATCATCATCTTGAAGGATGACATCTTTCTTTAAGACTTTCACCGCATATACTTCATCTTTACCTTTTAGCTCAGCTAGCATGACCTAGAATCAGCAGAAATCTTTGCTTATATACAGCACATATAATCACACAAATATATTATACATGACAAATTTAAACGCAATAGAAAAAATGTGTAGAGATTTGAAAAGTACAGAACAATTGAAAGGATAACTGCATTCACCCGGCACTCTCAAGTTGCCAATTTTACGTAGCTAAGGAGCTGAAAAAATTCACATTTTAAAATGGACACTTAGTAGAACTTTGAATATCAGCCGCACGGTGTATGCCTCATTCAGTTTAGTTAAGATTCCAGGCAGTTAACTCCTTGTTATCCAGTACCTTACAGTTTGCCTTCTATGCCCTACTGCTGAGATCTGGAAAACAGGGAAGGGGACAAAGCTAGAGCACAATGTGGGTTTACTTCCCTTTTTGGAAAGTGCTGCAACAATTTTGTCATTCTATAGAACAATGCACATCACTATGACAGCCTGAAAAGAGCACCCAAAATCCACACCGATTTGAGGGGAAAGTCCTGTCCCATTCAAACCTGGGTGTGGCACAGAGGTACTCTGCAGAGACTGATTGGGGTATTGAGGAATAAGGAGACAAAGAACTGCTCCAGAACTGGTACTGCAGGAACCCCTGCATATGCAGAGACCTCTTTATTATGGAGGAATCAAGAATGGATCTGTGTAGCAGCAGATTCCCATGTTCCATCCCTATCTCTTAATCACCACAGAGCATAGCAGACTGAAAAGAAAATTACTGTAGATCTGCATAGCTCCAGCTCCACACATTCCCTGCCGCCCTCACTCGCTTTCAATAGTATGTCTACACTGTGAAAAAACACCTGTGGCAGCTGGCCTGAGTCAGCTGACTTGGGCTCATCACGAGGCTCAGATTGTGGGGCTATAAAATTGCAATTTAGATGTTTGGGCTTGGATTGGAGCCCAGGCTCTGATACCCTTCCCCTCACAGAGTCTGAGCTCTAGCCTGAGCCCAAATGTCTACATGGAAATTCTATAGCCCTGCAGCCCGAGCCCCATGGACCTGAGTCAGCTGACCTGGGCACCGAGACTCGGTGCTGTGGGTTTTTAATCACAGTGTAGACATATCCTCTGCAGTGGGTATGTCTATATACCCAGAGTGAGCCCCCAGAGAATTAAAGCTATGAAGCACGCGTGGTGTTTTCGGTCCTCTCACAGACTCCTGCTTCTTCCACTTATTGCCTCGGAGTGGAACTGCACCAGTTCTGCTGCCTAAGGGAAAAGATTTGCCAATTTGGAAATAATTACTCCTTGTTCTCACATGCCATCACTATTATCTTCTTAGTGCTACTTCTGAACTAAGATAAATCCTTGCAAGATATTCACAGTGAGGAAGATCAGACCAGTCAGTAAATTATTATTCATTATTTTTCTTCATAGAATCATAGAAGATTAGGGTTGGAAGAGACCTCAGGAGGTCATCTAGTCCAACCCCCTGCTCAAAGCAGGACCAACCCCATCTAAATGATCCCAGCCAGGGCTTTGTCAAGCCAGGCCTTAAAAACCATTAAGGATGGAGATTCCACCACCTCCCTAGGTAACTCATTTCAGTGCTTCACCACCCTCCTAGTGAAATAGTTTTTCCTAATATCCAACCTAGACCTCCGGCAATGCAACTTGAGACCATTGTTCCTTGTTCTGTCATCTGCCACCACTGAGAACAGCCTAGCTCCATCCTTTTTGGAATCCCCCTTCAGGTAGTTGAAGGCTGGTATCAAATCCCCCCTCACTCCTCTTCTGCAGACTAAATAAGCCTAGTTCCCTCAGCATCTCCTCATAAATCATGTGCCCCAGCCCCCATAATTCCATTAATTTTTCCCCTTTTCTCCCTCCCAAGAAGTATGCTAAAATATTAACAGCTTAATTATGGTCCATGCAAATCTGCATGCAGAAAAACCTGCATGCTCATTTTTCAAGCACTAGCACTAGTGAAAGCAGCCATTAGATCAACACCTGTGTAGACATGTGATGGAATTTATACAAGCTTCATTCATGCCAAACTCATTTGGTCAACTCAAAATCAAACTCAGCCAAAACCACAGAGCTTTGCAAGGTTTTCATCAAGCCCTTAATGGGCTCATGTTTGTTCAAAATACAGTCCAGGCTCACTGAAAGGTTTAAAACACTGAGTGAATCTTATCTGGGTTTCACATCAATAATGAAACCAAAATCAGGAGAGGTCTGCCTGGCCTGGGGGGGGGGAGGGGGAAGATGTCCTTAGGACAGCTCCGGCCTTCAAATTATTTTTGCTTTCTTTGTTGAGAAAACCGTGATTTTACTATTGCTAGCGTTAAGGGACACAATGCAACTATCGCAGAATGAACTGGATTATATCTTGGTCTCTTTCATCATCAATAGAACCACCAGGCTGCTGCTGCTGAGCTAGAGGAGGGATGGAGACCAAACACAACTTAATTTTCACATGGCATGTGGAATTTTCAAGGCAGAAAGTTGGACAAATACAACCAGCCATCATTTGACTTGCAAAGTGAGCAAATTTGAAGTGGAAATCATCTGAAGAGAGAACAAACACAGAATCCCATAATGTCATTTCTACACTTCTGTTTCCTATCGGAGTATACCCACTGTAGTTATTTGCCCTGTCAAGTAGTATTTATTCTACATTTAGTTAATGCAATTTCAATAGTGAAATCTTGAAATCTAGAAATCTAGTTCAAAGCTCTTAGCCCTCATTTTTCAAAATGATTTAAACAGTAACGTAATTCTAGCTAATCATCAGGATACATATTCATGAAAATAACTATTTTGAAAGCTGACTATCCCAATAAGTAAGACAAGAAAGAAACCCCTGTGGTGGGATCACATTAGGCAACATTAACATTAGTACTGTGTACAGCAGAGTCAAAAATAATCCATCAGAGAAAGCCACCAACCTTGCCAAAGCTGCCTTTCCCTAATACTTTAATGAAGTTGAACTCTTCAAGGCCCATTCGCTTGGTCTGGACTTGTTTGACTTCCCCGTTTTCACCATTCTCCCCAGGTTTATTAAGCTGATTGTCTGTTGATGTTGCTGCTGTCGCTCTGTGTTCTTCTCCTCGATTGTCAAATGACAAAGCTTTCCTAATGTTGTTTTCAAGCTCTTTGATTTCTGTGAAAAGGTGGGAACAACAGATTGACTTCTCTACAAACCCAGTCCACGCTATTGCAGGCGATTCCGTCCCTCTTCTCATTATAAGAAATATACTGCTGAATCTCTTAGGTAAAGTTATTTAGTTATCTAAGGGCTTATCTAATGAAATTTATAAGTTTTTAAGGGTGACCACTACATTTCAGTACCACATAAATAATGTGATGCAGGGCATTCAATCTAAATAAATAGATCATGCTGACACTTTCACTTCCAAGTGCTACAGGCCCCATTCTGCTTCCAGACACACCAGCATAAATAAGGAATGAATACTAACTCCTCTGAAGATTCAGGGTTCACGTGAACTCTCTCTTGTGGGTTCAGAGTTTCCCTGAGTTTCACTTGAAGTCAATGGAATATACTGGTGTAAAGGAGAGGAGAATCAGGCCCTTTCAAAGGTGTTTTTTTTAAACTACAATTCACAAATTTCCCATCAGATTTCCAGATCCCTGAAGGTGACTTTTTGTGGCTCACACTCCTTGTTTAATTTGAAGCAGATTGTCTATCAAGGCCAGGGTCCATTGTAACAGCACTATTACTCCTCATAGAGACTGACACTAAAGCAGTATTTATTGGTATGGAAACAAAACAGGTATCTAACCCTGATCACACGGAGAGGTCGGTGCTGACTTTGACCTGTCTTCTTCTGAAGGTGTGGTTCCAGGAACTGGCTGCTGAGATTCTGCACCTGCAATTAGCTAAGAACATTCCCACAAAAGGATATTCAGCTGTGAGATCCTCTAACACAAAGAGTGCAAAAGAAGCAACTTCAAAAACAAAGTAACTTCACAAAGGGAAGGAATAAAGGGAACTGAGTACACATCATCATCGCTAAATTATCATCTCACTGCCAGTGTCAAAAGTTAGATTCCAATGCCTACAGTACAGGCTTTCACTTTAAAGATGAACTGAAATGCTCATCAAACGCACAGAAAGAAGTCTATGTAAGATTTCAATTCAGTAACATGTGAACTTAACAACTGCAAGCAAATATATTTGTAAACAAATTAGTCAACAAATATTAGTTCTTCCATTAGAGTCCAATCCTTCAGGGTGCTAAGTGTCCTCAGTGGCAGATGTCATTGACGGCAGTAGGAGTTCATGCTGCTCAGTATTTTACTTACCCCAAGACCAGAGTTCTCGGTGTTGCCTTTTCCCTGTAATAGCAATAACAGTCCACAGATCTGTGCCAAAATCTTAGTGATATCCTCAAAGATTTTAGTGGTGCCCTAACTCTTAATGCTGGGTTTGGGCCTTAAAATGTCTTTCAATTCACAATTAAAACATACTGATATGTAGGTTTTAAGCCTCTGTTTCTGTTCATTATATGGGATCTCAACCAGCTTTACAATTTATTTCTTACAAAAGCACATAAGTACATCTTTAAATCCCCTGTCCTCTCACTGGTATGTTTGTTGCTGGACTGTCTCATTTACAAGTTACTACTGTCAAGATTAGGTGTTTTCTATGAAAAGCTACTTTATTATTGGTGGAAAAAAACCCAGCCAGGTGGGCAGAAGGTTTTCTTTTCAAACAGTAGTATTAGTATTACTGTAAGTACTAAAACAAACGACCTGGGTCAAATCAGCGGGACCATCCCCAGGTATATCACACACATTCACTGTTGTAGCAGAATTCACAAAAGACTCAATCCCGCAAGCTGTTGAGTGCCATCACAGTCAATGGAAACTTCCTTAAATGTATATGGTGTGAATAACCACCTTTTTAGGTAAAGATGTACTGTTAATTGAATGCCAGCATTTAAGAAACTGACACAGTATTCTAAAGGGGAGCAATGTTAGAATGTCAAAGTGTAAACAAATCACAGCATTGACTGAAATACTGCATGTAGTAACTTAGGGCCAGATTTGTAAAGATACTTAGGAACCTAAAGATGCACATAGGTTTGTAGTGGAATTTTCAAAAGTGACTTAGCTCCTAATTCCAATTAATTTTAATTGTAGCATTAATAGGATTTAGTTGCATATACATTTCAAAGCAAAAATTGACACACTATAAACAAATCTTCCCTAGCTGAGTTTTTGCCACTGGAAAACCTGAGAATATTTTCTACCTGTAAAACATTCCATAGTGAGCCCAGTTCTTCTTTATATTACACCTCTGCACCCATAATGAATTCAAAAGACAATATGGCAAAATGAAATTTAATATTTAGAGGAAACCCAGTTAGACAAAACACTGAGGAAGGACAGCAGTGTACTATGTTTTACTAACCTTTAGCCAAATATTTTAATAGATTCCACCTAATATAACTTCAATGATAAAAATTACATGTCGTCCGGGGAATAGGGGTGTGGACTTAGACCTAGTGTCTCTGCCACTGACGGCTGCACAACTTTGGGGAAGTTATTTTCCCTCTTTCCATCTCTGTTTCCTCTCTGACCCTTAGTCTAAATAGACTAAGTTCTCTGTCTCTTACTACCTGTTTGCACACTGAGCACAACAGGGCCCTGATTTTGGTTGGGCTCTCTACATGTTCCCATAATAATACAAGTGTGGTTATATAATGATTTTAATTCATGCTTCAATATGTTCCTTCAACAAAATGACAATTAAGGATGGAATTTTCAAAAGAGCCTAAGAAGTCCCACTGAAAGTGTTAGGCACTTCTGAAAATCCCACTCTAAGGCTCTTTCAGAACCAATTTTGTAAACAGAGCTGCTGTACACTTTTATCAGTGGCAGTGCTATCAAATATTAGCAAGCACTGCACACTAATTTTGTGCAATTACAGTACAGCAATTTTTCTTTATTTTCCTAAGATTTATTATTCAATTAATCGCTTTCCAATGTTCCCATAACTTTGTTTGTTTTGCTTTAAACAGTTTTTTTAATATTTCAGGACAAACATGTAGTTGACCGTGAAAACAAAATTATGTCTAAAGCCAAGGGACTAACATATGTCAGAAGAACTGATTGTAAAGGTCACTCATTTCAAGAGGTGAGAGACCACTGCCATCACGATGCAAATGTAGATAGATATGAGACCACATGGTGATCAGGGCCACATTGTAAATCCAAATTTAGGATACCTTTTAGGTGGCCCATGATTTTTGTTCAAAGGAAAAGCAGATTAAAAAAGCAGATTAGCTTTGGAAATACCTGCTTGCAGCCAATTTCTTTTTATAAGATAATGTTGTTGTTTCAGTGCATTTATCATCATTACAAGAATATCATAGGGTAGAGTCTAGCCTCTGGCAATCAAATGATCTCATGACAGTTTTCAACCAGATAGGCGTATTTATATATTAGTCATGTATTTCAGCGAGAGATCAAAGTAGTCACCTTGGCTTCTGAAAAGTCCAATTCCTCGTGCCAATCAAAAATAAAACCCATCTTGACTGTTTAAGTTGTCTTCAGGTTTGCAAGACTGTATCAAAACAGATTCCCCAAAGAACTTTACCAGGGATGACGTATGCTAAAACTCCAGAGGCAAGTCCTTTTAGCCTTACTCACATGAACAGGCACATTGACTCCAATGGATTTCTGGAGTGAGTTAGGTGAGTAGGATTCAGCACCAGCTGTTAATACTGATGTACATTAATTAATTTATTGCTCCTTTTATGTGAGATTTTTGGTTACCTTTTTCCTTCGTTGCCCACTATTAGTGATCTTATCTGGAGTGACTCCAAGATCTGCAAGTACTTTAGCTATTCCTCTAGCATCCACTCCACAGTTTGGTGCCACGTTTGTTTCACAGCGTCTATGTACATTCATCTTGCAAACTGCAATGAAATGTGTGGTGGGGAAAAAAAAGGGTTTTCAGTAACTTAAATAGATGTTTATTTAAAAATATCCATTTTATTTGATTTCAGTCAGATCTTCCAGGATCTAACATTTCTTTTAAAATATAATTCTATTTCAGTAGAAAAGAATTTAGCTGAATTTGGAATGGCACTTAACACATTAACATAAAATTATGAGTCCACTTCATTATTCTTAAGAATATAACAATAAAATATTAAATTTAACAGAAAATTGAAAATAATAGTTTTAGACATGCAACCTCAAGCTCCATGCATTTGGACACACACAATTCAGTTACTCTGGCAGTGGCCTGCGTAGGCTGAGCAACATGTTAAAGTGACTGGGCTAACCTCTACTTTCAGTTACACACATGATAATCCAGAATAACTCCTTTTACCTTCAGTACAGTTACTCTGGATTTACACTGGTGTGACAGAGCAGTCTGGCCCATTTATCTCTCCTAGTTCTATACTGAATTTTACTCACTGCCTACTATCACTTCAGCATATCCAATAGGGTTTTTACCACCATCTCAGCCTAAGAGGTGCTTTGGAATATGTTATCCTGTATGTTTCACTGCCTAGCACAATGGGGTCCTGATTCAGGATTAGGGCTCCTAGTCATTACAGTAATACAAATAATGACAATTAATTATTATTACTATTATTATTAAGACATTGATAAAAACCTTATAGAATATGCTGAGCTCATCATGGGTCAGTGAACAGTGCTACTCCTCAGGGCACTTTTCCTGCTCCTACTGAAGTCAATGGGAGCTGCATCAGGCCCCAGGACAGTGACAAGGCAGCCTTTACAACAACAACAGAGAAAACGAATAACCCTGCAAATCTCAGACATGTTCCAACTAGAAAAACATTTAGAGCTTTGAACTCAGCCTAATCCTGCTCCCATTGACTTCAAGGAGAGCAGAATTAGGCCTTAATCTAGCTCTTTCTAATAAACCGCTTACAGTAGTGTCTCTTCATCTGCTTTACTCAAGACTGTTATAATCCAGCATCACACTAACAAGCCATGTATTCGTGTACCTAGTTTTAATTGTTATATGAGGCCAATCACATAATAAAATTATCTCCCCCTTTGGATAATTATCCTCTACACAAGATGCACTGATTCCCTCTCCCCCTCCCCCTACTACTGTCTCTGTAACTAGCATGTTAGCATGACCAGGGAAGGCATGTAGTTTCCTGGATTCTCAGAAAGGAAAAAAATAGTAAAGAATGTGGACTTAATTAAAAAATAAAGTGGATTGGATTTGTTGGGAGCCCACTGACATGTCTGAATAATTTAGCCATCAGCGCCCTCTGGTGGATCATGATACAATGCATGCAAAATTACAAGTGGTGTCAGGCGCTAGATGGACAAGATTCTCTCACTTTAAAATTCAGTTGGTCAAATTCCTCCCTGTATCAACAGAATTATACAAGGCATGAATTAAGCCCAGTTTACCACACTATTTTCCTATTATGATTTTAACCAACATCTAGTCCAATACAAGTTACACTGCACAGCAATCATGTAGAAACAGGTACTCTGTATTTGGCAGCAATCCTGAGCACTTCAGAAAGAAGGTAGCATTGAAGTTCCAGTACACCCCCTACACACAAGAATGGAGCAGAAAGGTATAGGAAGAAATCCCTATGGGCTTGTATGTCTGATCCAAAACACAGCTGGTAGGTCAAACATTTGGCCTATGAGCCTTAACAGTGTGCCATTAAGAGCGGAATGAGCTGAAATGAAACAAAGCAGAAAATTCTGTGCATTCTCAATATGTAAAGTTATTTAAACAGAGGGAGGAAGGGTAATACGCAGTGTAAAACAAGATAAAAGAAGAGCATTTCTCAGGAATAAGCTTTTCATGGAGGAAGCCAGCAGAGCGTGCTTAAGCAGGCAAGTTTCTGGAAAGGTGAGCATTGATGGGCACTAGTTAAAAGAAAAACAGGAAGCACTACTCTCCTGCTGAGAAGCAACCATTTCTGGTTGTTTGTGAATTTTAGATTTCATGCAGGTCATGGTGTATTTTACAGGAAACAGTTTTATAAGGAAAGCATGAAAAGAGGAATGAAGATGCTATATGCCGAACCGTTGTTTATACGTGAGCATGATGATGATGATGATGAGGTGGTGGTGGTAGTGGTAGAGGAGGAGGAGGAGAAGAACCCACAATATAAGGAATTGAAACTTAATTGTTATAGAATGGAAAGGAGATGGTGGATTGACTATAGTTCTAAATGACAAATGGCAAATACCAAGAAGACCCAGATGAACTGAAAAGGGTGGTCTGAATTTCCCACCAACAGAATTAAGGTGACAGAGAAAAATAGGGATGGCAATAATAGGAAAATAATGGTCTTAGTCCTGCCACTATCCATCATTCAATGCTCCAGGGGGAGGCTTAAGCCTCACAATGCCCCTTATCGTGAAACACTCTGCCATGAGAGAAATTTCTTCATGACTTCAGATGGTGATCACCTCATGCCCTGAAGCATAAGGACTGGCAGCTCCCTAATAATTTCATTTTTACCCAGTGTAACTGCAGAAGATATTTTTCTTCATAGACTGCAATGCCTTCTATATGTCACCCTTAGCTCCTGCTCTTTGGAAAGTCAGGCAGAATTTTTATGAGTTTGGCATGAGCTTCAAACCATAGTCCACTAAAAACCCACAACAGATGGTTTGATTCTCCATTGATCCCAAAATGCTGTTACCCTGGAAGTATTTGGACAAACTTTACTTCTCCTTTCAGAACAACTATCTGTCTCAGAGGAATCTAGTCCTTAAGTCTGCCTCATTACCAAATGGAAATGTACATCCTCCTTCAGCAGAAAAGAAGCCCCACATTATCTAATCTAGCAGCCATAAGGAGATTTGAGGCCACCTCTTCCCCGCTAAATCACAAAACAGCCTGTGTCAAGGAGATTAAGGATGAGCAGCCAGTTCATTTCAGGTGCATGATCTAGCTTGAACTTGGGATGGGAAACTGATGCACAGTCCACCGCCTGTGTTCCAAATACTGGATAAGGACACAATCCCATTCTTTCAGAATTACTATGGGAGGGAGCAGGCTAGCCTCCACATAACATGGTGCAGCCAGACATACAAAACCTTTTTTCTTTCTTTTTTCTTGGTTTGGGACTCAAGTTTGGTCCTGCATGGACTTTGCACAGGTAAGGCTCAGCCTTCATGAAGGTATGAAAGCAAAAAATAGTAGTGTATAATTTCCATCCTACAGGAATAAAAATACCAAGAAACATTGAAGGGATACAAACCTTCATGCTTCTGTGAATATGTCAACCTCTAACTAATCGGATTAGGAAGAAACATTTCCCATAGGAAGGATATTCCATTGCTACCTACTGCAGGGTTTCTTGCACCTTCCTCTGAAGCATCTGGTACCAGATGTTGTCAGAGGCAAGACAATGGACTAGATTCTGATCCATGATGGCAATTCCTATTATCTTATACTGCCACTTGCTTTTTACTATTAACTGTACCTGCTAGAAAACAGAATGACTTGTCAATAGTAACGTATTTTCCTGTTATGGCAGGAAAGCACTTCCCAAACCAATGCACTGGCTGAGAAACATAGAAAATCTCTAAAGCAGAAGTGGTTCTCCTTACCTTTGCATTGTAAACCTTGTCTCAAAAGACCCCAGAGCAATGAACCACAGTGGTCACAGAAGGTGGGCACTTTGTAATTATGAATGCTGAACTTGTGAGGCATGTTGACACTGAAGCGCTGGGAGCCCACTTGCTGAAAAAAGCGAAGCACAGCATATTGAAATCCCCTTTGTTTCTAATTATTCACTTTTATGTCAATGTGAATGAGGGCCCTGATATGTTTTGAAAAGTACAGAGGTGAAACAAGATGAAATAGGTACATGTTGGTGTAATCATCCTTTTAAATGGGTTTATTTCCCCCCAGAGTGTTTCACCTTTTATTTTTTATTTATTTATTTTTTTTGTTCTTGGTGTTCAAAAGATCACAGATAATTGATGGTGCAAAGACTGCAGTCTGGTTCCAGGCATTCCTGGAAATAACAACTGCACAGCTATCAGCAGAGATCTCTCAGTGTGAAAGGCAAGGAAGTCGCTCCCAATTGTTTTGAGAGCAGGCATGGGAGGTGCTAGTACAGGAGAAAATGAAAGACGTCACAATCCACTTGCTTTTTTATATTCCACAGGTCTTTGGATTGGTAAGAAGAGAAAACAGGGTACTGTGTACAGGGAATCCACAGTATCATTAGCTTCTGACTGAAGATCATCAATGAAAAGTTAAGGGTGCCCACTGCATAGCAAAAGATTTATTTCAATGCTTTTTCTCCCTCTTTTCTATTACTGCTGGCTTCTCTCCAGTGGGCTAGCACCCCTCTAAACAATGAGAGCATCGTATCAGCAGTGCATCTAAGCTTCCACTAGTCTGGAGCCTGGGAACATAAATCTGCTCAAGTATCAGAGGGGTAGCTGTGTTAGTCTGTATCCACAAAAACAACAACAAGGAGTCTGGTGGCACCTTGAAGACTAGCAGGTTTATTTGGGCATAAGCTTTCGTGGGTAAAAGAAGTGGGTTTTTTACTCACGAAAGCTTATACCCAATTAAATCTGCTCAGGAATTCATATCTCCTTGTGGACACTGCTCAAAATCATTGTTAGCCAAAACACTGGTGCAGCGGGGCTACGTCATAACCCATGAACGAGATCATGTTGTGGAGTGAAAGCACGTCTGCTCCCCAGAACAGGGGACAGAATATTCACTGCAGAGGTTAAAGTGTTGTTCTAAACTGAAACACACTGCAAAAATGGCCGTAGAGAATGCCAGCAGCTGGTGTCTCAGTGACATCCACTTAGCGTACAAGTAAAATTCAGTTAGCGTACAAGTAAAAATAAATAATAAATAGAAGGTGGGGGAAGTGTTTCCCCCAACCATAAGTGCCAGGCCTGCAAACTTAGCCACTGGCAGACAGTATACTTTACAGCATCTTTTATGCTACTCCAAGTTACATGGAGGGGTGGAGGCAAATCTGGCTGGCCCGGCCCATAATTGCAGAAGCACAAAGGTGGTTTTAAACCACCTCTGTACACCCTCTCTATTTCCCCAAATTGCAGGCTGTGTCTTCACTGACAAAAATGGTTTGTCTTACCACGGAATAATCCATGCACATTAGCTGTCCTTCTGTAAAACCAGAATGGAGACAAGGCACTGCAGTTTTACTGCAAGGTAAACTAGGTGATCTCATCTAATTACCTCACATTCACACTACAAGGCCATTGGTTCCATTTAGGATTGTACAGCAAGATAACTATCACGTTAGTTATCTCACTGTAAACACTCATCTTTGATCAGTGCAGACAAAACCATACTGTGCATTTGTTAGCCACAGCTCAGGATCTGGGTCCATGTCTGGAGTGAGCTTTTTGTCTTCTTTAAAAATGTACATCCTTTGAAGTGGGAGTCCTGTGTTCTTTTATATTTAGAGCAGTGGTGAGTACTGTTGGTAGATATAAATAATAATAATATAATATCCAAGCTTAGTAAGACAGTTTATTTCATTATCAGCAGACATCGTTTGCTTAAATATCTGGTAACATAGATAGATAGATAGATAGATAGATAGATAGATAGATCCTTTTTAAGTTATGCCCAACATTTCTCCACAGCTGTGAAATAACTGTTAGAAAATCTGCTAACTACACAGTAATGGGTATAACCTCTCCTGTTTTATTTTATAACTATGGGCATTATTCAATGCAGAATATTACATGTTTTGCTTTTCTTCCACATTTGGAAGCCCTGCATGCAGTTAGAGCAAGCCCTCTGTAAATAATTTATGTCACCTCTGGGCACTCTTTTATGTTAACATATGATACACAAGCAGAGATTTTATACTACTGATAGCTAATGAATCACCCACTTTAAATGCAATTGGGAGAAAAAGGGTCTGAACCTGCTCCCACCGCATTCAATGGCAAAACTTCCATTAACTTTAATGGAAGCAGGATAAAAACAAAAAAGAGCTTTGAGATGTCAGAGAATTTTGATTTTGTCTAACACTTGCTAGCCAGGAACAGACTGCTTTACGATTATTCCCAAGTAAATGGAGCTGTTATGGTGATTTGTCATTCAAGAGTAAATGTTATACTATGTGGAAACCAGAAGGGTGCAAACAAACTCCATTACTTTTTGTTGATGAAATGGAGGAGGCGGTAGTGACATGAATAGATAAAAAGATTTCTTTTTTATCTAGAGCATTTATTTTATAAATAT
Source organism: Mauremys mutica (assembly GCF_020497125.1). Lineage (NCBI taxonomy): Eukaryota > Metazoa > Chordata > Testudines > Geoemydidae > Mauremys > Mauremys mutica. The sequence goes on along the minus strand of NC_059074.1, from coordinate 175,275,350 downwards.
TTACCTCGTCATGAGTTTCCTGTTTCTTTAAACCAGCACACTTAGTTATTATAAGCTCATGGCATCTCTTGTGGACTACACAAGTGCAAACTGTAAACAAAAAGGGGATGAAAGAATGAGTTTTCATGAAGACAATTTTAGAAGTAAAAGCTTGAAGGCAAAAGGCTAAGACACTGGATCCCTTCCCCTGGGATATGAAAGACATAGGCTAAAAAGGCCCAGATCCTCAAATTGTTGTTGGAAGCATTGTCATGTTGGTCCCAGTATTTGAGAGACACAAGGTGAGTGAGATAATATCTTTTACTGGACCCAATTCTGTTGGCACTGATGCTGGAACATTTTTAGTAGTGGGCGCACTGAAAGCCAGCCCTCTTACCCCTGTCCACCACCCCCTCCACACCCAGCTGAAGCCAGGAACAAAGCCCTGGGTGCAGGGTGGCAGCCGGGACCCCGGGTGCGCAGGGCCAGCAGCCTAGGGAGACAGGCAGGACCCCGGGCGTGCGGGGGTACAAGTGGGGAGCCAGTGGGTGGTCCAGCACTCCCCGCACCCATAGTTCCCGCGCCTATGTCTACTGGTGAAAGAGACAAGCTTTCGAACTATATAGAGTTCTTTTGCAGATCTGGGTTGACTTGAAGAAGATCTCGGTGTAGGTTGAAAGCTTGTCTCTTTCACCAACAGCACTTGATCCAATAAAAGATATTACATCACCGGTCTTGTCACTTCCAGATCCACAAAGGTATTTAGGCTTCCATCAGTGTCACTTAGGGACCCTAAATACCTTTGAGGCTCTGGGCCAAAGTGACTTGTGATTTTGGGTGTAAAATTTAAAACACCTTAAAGGGTCCTGACTTTCAGAAGAAGTACTCTTTGCACTTTCTGATGATCAGGCCCCTTTAGGGGACTCTCAGGATGGGCAACCAAAATCCAAGGCACCCAAAATTACAAACCATCTTTAAAACTCTCATCCACACCTTAGTTCTGTCACTGGATAGCAGTTTATATAAAACACTCATTATTTGTTTAGTATAGTCAATGGGATCAGCACTATATAAGTCATGAAGATTAAAAACAGCCCCTGCCTAAAGAGCTTTCAGGCTTAAAGAAACACAGAGGCACATGGGATTCACTGTAATATCAGAAAAAGGAAGAAGTGAAGTTATTCATTTATTTATTATTGTTACTAATAATAATAAATGAACATTTCCCATTGTTTCAGCAGGCAAAAGTGCTTTGTCAATATCCAGTGTCAATTACATTTGAAAAAAAATAAACAGACAGTAGACAAATATCTGCAGATACAGCAGATGGGATAACAATTATAAGGTTGTCAATCCATTGTTCTCAAGATGATGAAAAATTGTCCTCCATGAAAGAAAGACTGGCTACTTTTGATAACAAGACACTGAACTAGATGGATTACTGGTGTATTCCATTATAGCAATTCTTATTTTCTTATGTAAAAATGTGTCTTAATGTTTTTGTTACGATGAGAAAAACTAATCTTTTCAGCTCTCTCATAACTGAAAAATAACAATGCATCTTGCTCAAACTTTCCAAAAATATAATCTTTGGCAGAGACCAAAGCAGGAAAAATTTCACCCCCCAACATGACTGTTTTGAAAAGTTATGAGCATAGGAAATTAGAGGTAAAAATGGAAACTCTTACTCAGTCTTAACTATAACATTTGCTACCGGTGACATCTATAATTATCTAATCTAATTAATTACAGTATTTTGCCATTAGCACCTCTCATCCAAGGTTCACAAATGCTTAACATGGGATAAAGCTTCCACCTTTTCAAGAGCAAATAAGTGAGAAACACAGAGGCCAACATTTCCAGAAATGTCCGCTGTGACAGTATGGGAAATCTGTCCATGTACAGCTTTTGAATTCAGCTTGCTATTGGGGACTCTCTATGTGTATCTGTGTCAGACTGCAATCTCCATTTTGAACATGGGGATTGTTTGTCTTTTCTGATGTATTTTGCCTCCACACTGAGCTAAAACCCACAGGAGGTGACAGGAGAAATTTATGCACCTGGCACAGAGCTAACAATGGAAGGTTGTTACACCTTAAAGATCATCCATTTCAAATGCTGCACCTTTGGAGAAAGAGAGGGCTGCTGCCTAGGGCAAACCAATTTTTCAAGTCTGAACTCCATGCAATGAGGAGGTAATTAAGGAATGGGTCACTTGATAAGGCTGATCCGGGGAAGACATGACAAAATGGACTGGAGGTTGTAAAAGAAAGGGTCTCTCACCAACCACTTTAGAGACAGAGAGAGAAAGAAACTCCATATTCCAGAGGAGAAGCCACATGCAGGAAGGCAGGGGAAGAGGAAGGATCCTGGACGCCTTAAAAGATTCTGACCTAAGCCCAAAGAATGCTCAAGAGTGGTGAGGAAACAAGGTACAGGTATTTTATTGTTTGGTCTAACTCCGTATATTTCTTGTGTTATCTAAAATCAAGAGTAATTATATTAGAAACCTTACAAAGTCTGTGTTTTATGTACTTCAACTATCACATGTTCTTGGAGACGTAAACGGCAAACCAGAGTGTTCACAAGGTTGGAGCTCTGGGAAAGAGTGTGCTTAAACACTGGTCAGCACTGGGCCTGGGAGCCTAGGACAGCTGGTCCATGAGGTTCAACTTAGTCAATACCAAGGATGTGTGCCAAGGATGCCAAAGAAAGAGATGGTGGTTGAAGCCTACCCAGACTCAGGGCAGCTTAAAAGCACATAAGCCCAGTGGGAAGGATCCAAACACTGCAGCCTGCTCAGTGTCCAACAGGGGGAGCTTTACCAGGGCTGCAACATCCACTAATTTTGGATGGCCAGCGAGACAGGTCTGATTTTCAGAGATGCTAAGTATACACTGCTCCTAGTCACTTCAACTGAACCACCCCTAGTTAATGGACACTTTTGAAAATATGTCTAAGAGACTTGCTCTCAGTCACAAGTCAGTAACTGATTCTGTTATAAAACCTACATATTCTGATTCATAGTCCTGTGCTCCAACCCCGCTCTTATATATATACACACTATGTCTGACGAGAAGTGCATAACCTTGCTTATTTATACATACCAGCAATAATATATTAGTATCTATTCTAGTTTCTCTCTGTAGATTTTCTCTTACCTTGACATTGGTATCCCTGTTTTCCTATTACACCCCTGTAGATAAGAACATACATAAAGTATTTTAGAAAATGTAAAATACATAGATAAAAAAGTCACACTATGCTGTTTTCTTCTTCTATTGGCCAGGTTCATGATTCACTAGAACATTTTCCTGTAACCCACAGCCTGCACGCTTCATCACTGACTAGTTTTCACATCATCCTCTTAATATGGGAGAAAGGTATATCACATAACCTGGGAGGGGGTGTGAATGCACCATCTGGATCCTGTACTTGGTGCATTCCTACTTACTCATGGACAGTTCTCCATCTACTAAACAGATGTAGTCCTAATAAACTGAAACTTGCTTTTGCTAATATTTCTCTTTTGTTTCTGAACTGTTGCTTAATTAGAATTTCTCTTTCCATGCCACGTCCGTCTTTTATAATGCTGGATTTATTCTGCAACTATTTTTGGCATAACTAGACTTATTTAAACCTAAACTCATGATGTGCACAGTGTGAAAACAAGAAAACCTCAGGATTTCAGAATGTGGAAGGCCCTTTGTGCACCTTTTGCCTGTTGTAATTTCTCCCCAAATCATGTCAAATCTTCTCTAGCCTAGTGCCCGATCCTGCTGTCCTTTCTTACATGAGTCCAAACAACTTGAAAGTACGTGACTTCACTGTGATTATGCACATGTGAAAGACTTCAGGATCTGGCCTCTACTTATAAACTCTTTAGAATAGGAATTTTGAACCAGATGCTGCTTCTTGCTACCCTAGAGTAAATCTGGCATAGCTCTACTGAAGTCAGTGGAGTCACTCTGGATTTACACTGGAGTAGCTGAAAGCCAAATCTGTCCCCATGCCTTTTCTTTGTAAAGTAACACACATCTGTGCATACCTGTAATTCATACGATAAATCATTTTTGAAGTGGAGCTCTTGACTTAGTGTTATGTTATGATCTTTATTAATTCAGACATGCATTTTAGGCTGAAAAGGACATTTACAAATGTGGGAACCTAAAGTAACCTAAATAAAAGTGGCCTGATTGTCAAATGTGCTGTGCACCGGCATCAACTTCACTGGGATATGTGGGTGCTCAGTGCTTCTAAAAATAAGGCCACTTTTGCCTAAATATGAATTTAGGAGCTTAACTTCAGGCATCCTAGCCAAAATTTATATTCTTAATATTGGGCTCATAAGTCTACTTTCAGGCACCTACATAGCAGTGGCCTGATTTTCATTGAAGTCATTGAGAGCTGCATTGCTCTGCATCTTTGAAAATCAAACCTCTTTGATCTAGGTGTCTAAATTGGTATTTAGGAGCCTAACTTTGGGCACTCATTTTAAAACAAAATTGGACTCAGGTTTGAAAATTTTGGCCTTCTTCAGTCCAATGGAGTAGGAAAAATCCTTGCTGATCTACTAAAGGATCCTAACAATATGCTCAGATAAAGTTTGTGAAAGTGACTAGGTTTTTCTCTCAAAGGCTGTTTGTTATATTCACTGCTGGAAGGAAGTAGCTCAGAAATGAAGAAGCAGAGAAATGATGGTCTGATAGGATATCTTGGGTGAAATTCTGGTTCCACTGAAATCAATGGCAATGTTCCCAATGACTTAAATGGAGGTAGGATTTTCCTCTTGTAGGAGGTGACAATCCCCTTTTCTAGAATCCTCATTCTGGGTGGTTTCTGCATGCCAGCTGATATTTTAGATCCTGAAACACCCTGGGCTCACATCCAAAATATCTGTATTTTCTAGGGGGTTTCTTCATCAAAACTGAAGCTTTTGAAAGCTTCAGGAAAAAAATTGGCCATGAGTACTTCCTCCTCATACAGAAGGCATTCAGGATGGCCTCCAAAAGAGGGAGGGGTTAGGAAGGCACACAGCCAAATTCAGTTTCACAGTGATTCCACTGACTTTACTGAAGTTACTCTGGATTTCTGCCCAAGTAACTAAGATCAGAATCTAGCTCACATTGCTTTAAATGGTGATTATTAAACTGAAAAATGTATTTGTTTAAATTTTTAAACAAGTCATACCACAGCTCTATGCGCTCATTGCTCTTGTGAAGTCTAGCTCTGCAGTGACACTTACAGTTGTGAAATATGAGATTTAGGCTAGCCAGTACAGTAGTGAGTTACAGGAATCAGATCCATTTTAGCTATTAGGCCACACAGGACTGAGCTCTGTAATCTAGAGAAAATCCCAAATTTTATCAATCATAATGGAAGTTTTTGACAAGTTTCAGTTATTGTTTGCAAAAACTGATGATGAATTAAATTAAAGAGGAAAAGAATTAAACTGCTGTACCGCTCTGTGACAGATATGGCAATTTCCTGTAATATCTCTGGGCGATCTCACTGTGTTAAGTTTATGTCATTGTGGGCCCATGGGGGAGGGTGACCACAGCCCTCCAGGAACTAAGAACAGTGCAGGGGGGAGGTGGGGGAAGAGGAGGGAGCTATTAGGCAAATTCACTCAGCCTGTAACACTTCCAGGGAGGTACCACCATCTGGACAGACTCACACATATTAGTACAAACTGGATTCTCCAGAGACCAACAGACAAAGGAAGGACTTCGGGATAAACAGCCTCAGTTTAAACTGACTCAGGGCCTTCTTTCTGATCCAGCAAACGGAGAGAACCTTCAGTCCATGGGAAGGGCTGGAGGGACTGACCCCTGCCAAGCCTGAGGCTGGAGTTGGGGGGACCTCTGGTAAGTTTTTTAGCCTGTGTGTAGATTTTTATTCTTTTAATACATTTTCTCTGCAATGCTTTCACCTTAAGAATAGATGTGTTTGCTTAGACAGAGCTGTGTGGTAACTCAGAACTGTGGGCAATTACACCGTTTATATCTTTCACAGAGTATGTGAAGTGCAAATGCTGGCCTAGTTAAGCAGTCTGTCTTGCTCAGAATAACACAGTGTAGGCAGGGAACTGTGCCGCCTGGAAAAACCCTGGGCAGTAGGAAGACGGACGAGGGTCTCCATTCGAGAAAGAGGTGACGGCTAAGGACCTGGGAGCTTAGAGTGGGTGCCCTTTCTGGACCATGGAGGGGTCATACAGGTGGAGTTCCCCTGACCTGTGACACACTCTACTCCTTTCAGACTGCTGCAAGACACAATGGAACCTCAACAGTTCAATCCAAAACAGCATGCCATTTGCAACAACAACAAAGCCAAATGTTGGTTATACCATATAAAGTCTCGGCAGTGCGAACAATATGTTGGTTGTCTAAGGTAGGTGGCCATAAACTTGTGTCCATTGACTTGATGAACTCTGCGTCGCACAGCACCCTGCCGCTTTCTGGGACGCATCCGCTCTCTGAACACACGTTCTTCATTGTCTTTGGGTGCTGAAAAGAAAAAGCACAGGGGGGGAAATAATAAGCATAAAATCATCCCAGACACACATTCTGAGAACCAGACATGCAAGGGAAAAATCAAAATCGAAGTCTTAAACAAGCCCCGTGTATCTAGCAGTTTAAGGAAACTCGCTTCCACAAAACTTGGTACAGGCTCTACCACAGGCAAAGCAGAGTTATGTTTATTTTTTCATTTAGGGCCTAACGTTAATGGGATACACCTCTTACTGACGTCAGTGGGAGCTGAGGTTCTAAGCAACTCTTATAATCTAACCCTTTCGCTGTAAACGCCATTGAGTGGGGATGAAGTCTTCTTCTGAATTTTGTATAGCACCAAGCACACTGCAACTACTTAAACAATAACCATTGCAATTCTCCAAAGTCCTCAGAGATCTCAACTCCCACTGCCTTCAGTAAGAACAGAGAGCGCTGCTGAATACCCCAAACTTTGGGAGAGCTTAAATGCAGAACAAAATTGTCCCACCTGGTCTTTTTCTCTGAAACAGGCAGGACAAAAACTCCATATGCAAACACCTGGAACTTTGGGGAAGTTCCGATTAGGACCTGAACTTTGTGGTTTTAGCTCTCCTCTAACAATAATGTTATTCTTATTAGTTGTATATATACTTGAGGAAAGGGAGGTAGTCTCATTAACTGGTGTTTGTACAATTGCAAGAAAGTGGGAGCTTTCGCGGATGGGGGAGATGAAAGTTTAAATTATGGCTTCAGACTCATAATGCTTAGAAAGACCCTTCAGGACACCAGGGGCTGTTTTTCAGAGTTGCATTGGAGGTTTATGCACAATTCCCATGAACAAATAAATAATCCTTCTATACACTGTTTTGAAAACATAGCTCTGTGTCTCCTCCAGAAGTTTCCGTATCTGTCAGGCAACTGTTCTGGATGAATTAGCAGCAAAGAATATCTGTGTTGTGATGTCCCATTATTTATTGTAAAGATTAGGATACAGCAGGTGACTTAAATAAATCATATCACATTAATTTTAATGGACATGTGCGCATTTATATCTTTCCTCACAACAATCAAGCCCAGCATTCAGAAGTGGACCTACTGAGCCACACTTTAGGCAGAGTTTTGCTGTGGAATTCGCAGGGTTTCTGATCATTACTTGATCCACCCCCCATCATTCCTGTAGTGTAGAAGGTAGAAGACTGGCAGATCAGCAAAGGGAAACTTCAAGTAACAGTAGAAAAACTATTTATGTTCCCAGTAGATAAATATCCATGTCCCCCCAAACCACTCCTTCAATCCATGCTAATTAGCACCCCTATTGACACACTCAGCAGAGAGCCCAAGGATTTAGCAATCTCTTCTGTCTATACTCACTGGCTCTAATTAAGGTACTTTTAAAGCACTCCTCACCTTGGTATCTGCAGGACAATACCTTTGTTTCCACACACAACATAAACCACTTTTACTTCTTCTTTCAATGGTGATGAATTCTCAAGAGGGCCTTCTCTACTAAACTTGGATCTAAAAAAAGCCTTTAGCTAAATTTAACCAATAGCACTTTCGCATTCTACAAAACTGGTTACCACTCAGTTCTTTCAGATGTCCAGACAGACACAAGAGGGTATATCCAAAAAGGGATTTAGGTGCCTTACTGCCATCCTCAACCCCTGCTCAGCTGCTGTCTAATCCTGATGGTGCCTAAATTCCCTAGGCACCTAATCTTCCACCAGTGGGCATGCACAAAACCAACCAAAGTCCTGACACCACCCAGCCACTTGACATCCTAGCTCATGCCTAAGCCCCTGCTGGATTTTCAAACTAGGCATTCCCCTGCCTATCTTGCCCGTGGGGCCCGATCCAGTAGATATGCTCTGAGCACTCCTAACCCGCACAAAAGACAGCCAAGGGTGAGCAGGCCCAGAATTTTTGTGGCTAGCAGGTGCATCCTGATTACCCAGTAGTCCAAAGATTAAGGCACTCACCTGGGATGTCCAAGAGCCAGGTTTGAATCCCCACACTGCCTGGTATGGAACCCAGTCGTGAACCCAGGAGGACTCCTACCTCCAGGTAAAGTGCCCTAATCTGTAGGCTATTGTGTATACTGGGGAAGGGATCTCTCAATCTCTCGCTGAAACTTCACATAAATACAGTAAATACTCATTGGGTCAGAGCGAGATAGTCTCTACAGACCACTGGTTAGGGCACTCCCTCAGAACATGTAAGAGCCAGGTTCAAATCCCTGGTCCAATGAATATGTAATTACACAAAGTGAAACAGTGTCAACAGGAGAAATTGAGTATTATGGGGTGGGGGTCACCTGATGGGCAAGGTATTCACCTGGGATATGGAAGGCCCAACTTCAAGTCTCTGCTCCTAATCAGGCAGAGCAAGGATTTGAAAACAGGTTTGCCATAACTCAAGTGAATACCCTGAGTCATTGGCTATAATAAGGAGTGTGGGTCTATTTTTTTAATGATAAAGGGATGACCTGACTTAGGCCCCTAACAGCTGTTAGTCCCAAGCAAATAGAGGTGCTTCCCTTCCCAGCCCAGAGTTAAGCACCTAAATAGTTTTAAGCAGACCCCAATCCCCCTCGTCTGCATTTCACTCTTCACAAGCTTAGGCAGCTCCCCCCTTAGTTTGCTGGCTTCTGTGAATCCCATTCTTAGGTGCCTAACTCTCCTCATCCATTGCATATGGAGCCTGAGCACAGAGGTGACAAGGAACTGGTGATGGGGGGGGCACGTGATCGCCCCATGTGTTGACTCTACGGGTGGGGCAGGCACATTCCCACCCATTTGCTCTAGCCTCCCCCTTACTCTCTAGCGCCCAGCGAGGCCCCACGCTCTCTCCCCCACCTCTTCTCCCCCTGATGTCTCCGCTCCCCGCTGGCCCCACAGCGGCTCACATGCCACATCCCAAACCCCGCCCCAGTGCCAACCACATGCTGTATCAAACAGAGAAATTGTGACCGAATTTAGGAGAGTGCTGACATTGCAAAAGCCCACCATGTGCCTCTGGGTGACCTTTCCATGCATGTGCTGACGGCCCCTGCCAGCAGGTGCTTCCCCTCTCCCTGCAAGGCAAGGCAGGCAGAGGCTGGAGCAGCTGGTGGGGGGCTCCGCATAGCAAGTGACAGCATTTGCCACTAAGAACAAGGAGAGAGCCCAGCTCTTGGAGCTCAGAGGTTGCCAGACTCGGGATAAGCTGATGAGCAAGGCTTGACGTTGAGGCTGGAGCCACCTAGAGTTGTCACTCACCTCCCCGCCAAACGTTCCTCCGCGTCTCACAGTTTGAAAACTTCTGAATAGAAGCTGTTGCTAAATGGAAGGCAGAAATCTAGGGGGGCACATGACCCGCCTGCCCCACCTACACATCACGTCTGCCTGAGCACCTAAATTGGGGCTTAGGATTCCACCAGAAAACAGGGCAACTAAAAGTTGTTACAACACTGAGCACTACAACACTTAAGTCCTTTTGTGGATCTAGCCCAGACTGAGCACTGATGACCCAGACTTGATTGTTAGTTGCCATGAGCTGTCAGCATTACAGGAATGTGTATGAATCAGACTACAGAGTCATAGTCTAGTGTCAAACAATATTTCAAGTGAAAAGTACTTGATACTTGACTTTCCTTCAGTTTCAGGACTATGTCTTTTAATATTATGCTGAAGAAGGACACGTACTTTGGTCCATCATATATGTCTGTCCACTTTTTTTTAAAATATGGGTTCTGCTCCAGACTATGTTATGAAACCAATTGTACAAAAGAAATGAAAAAAGATCAGAGAACAAATGCAGTCCGTTTCAACTTCATTTTTTAACCAATTGCTCAGAAGTCATCATTACTACTAGAAGCTGTAAATGTGAAAACTATTTACTTAGAATCATAGAAGATTAGGGTTGGAAGGGACCTCAGGAGGTCATCTAGTCCAACTCCTGCTCAAAGCAGGACCAACCCCAACTAAATGATCCCAGCCAGGGGTTTGACAAGCTGGGCCTTAAAAACCTCTAAGGATGGAGATTCCACCACCTTCCTAGGTAACCCATTCCAGTGCTTCACCACTCTCCTAGTGAAATAGTTTTTCCTAATATCCAACCTAGACCTCCCACACTGCAACTTGAGACCATTGCTCCTTGTTCTGTCATCTGCCACCACTGAGAACAGCCCAGCTCCATCCTCGTTGGAACCTCCCTTCAGGTAGTTGAAGGCTGCTATCAAATCCCACCTCACTCTTCTCTTCTGCAGACTAAATAAGCCCAGTTCCCCCTGCCTCTCCTTATAAGTCATGTGCCCCAGCCCCCTAATCATTTTTGTTGTCCTCCATTGGACTCTCTCCAATTTGTCGACATCCTTTCTGTAGTGGGGGGCCCAAAACTGGATGCAGTACTCCAGATGTGGCCTCACCAGTGCTGAATAGAGGGGAACAGTCACTTCCCTCAATCTGCTGGCGATGGTCCTATTAATGCAGCCAAAATGCCGTTAGCCTTCTTGGCAACAAGGGCACACTGTTGACTCATATCCAGCTTCTCGTCCACTGTAATCCCCAGGTCCTGCCCATCAGTTCCCTTTCTGAAGTCCAGGGTCCGTATTCTGTTGATCTCCTTTCTTCCTTTTCTCAGGATCCTGAACTCGACCATCTCATGGTCATTGCTGGCCAGGTTGCCACCCACTTCTACTCCCCCTAACAATTCTTCCCCATTTGTGAACAGCAGGTCAAGAGGAGCACAGCCCCTAGTTGGTTCGTCCAGCACTTGCACCAGGAAGTTGTCCCCAACACTCTCCAAAAACTTCCTGCATTGTCTGTGCAGTGCTGTATTGCTCTCCCAGCAGATGTCAGGGTGATTCAAGTCCCCCATGAGAACCAAGGCCTGTGATCTGGAAACTTCTGTTAGTTGTCTGAAGAAAGCCTCGTTTACTTCATCCTCCTGGTCTGATGGTCTATAGCAGATGCCCATCACAACATCACCTTTGTTGCTCTCACCCCTAAACTTAACCCAAAGATTCTCAACAGGCTTTTCTCTAGATTCATACTGGAGCTCTGAACAATCATACGGCTCTCTTACATACAGTGCAACTCCTCCACCTTTCACCCCCCACCTGTCCTTCCTGAACAGTTTATACCCATACATGACAGTGCTCCAGTCATATGAGTTACCCCACCAAGTCTCTGTTATTCCAATCACATCATAGTTCCTTGACTGTGTCAGGACTTCCAATTCTTCCTGGTTGTTTCCCAGGCTTCTTGCATTTGTGTACAGGCACCTAAGATAACTAGTATCAGAGGGGTAGCCGTGTTAGTCTGGTTCTGTAAAAGCAGCAAAGAATCCTGTGGCACCTTATAGACTAACAGACGTTTTGCAGCATGAGCTTTCGTGGGTGAATACCCACTTCTTCGGATGCAAGACTTGCATCCGAAGAAGTGGGTATTCACCCACGAACGCTCATGCTGCAAAACGTCTGTTAGTCTATAAGGTGCCACAGGATTCTTTGCTGCTTTTAAGATAACTAGCTGATTGCCCTGCTTTCTCAGTATGAATCAGGAGCCCCTGCCCGCCTGCACTCTCCTCCTTGTGTTTCCTCCCAGCATCCCACTTCCCCGCTTACTTCAGTGCTTAGGTCTCCATCCCCTGGCAAACCTATTTTAAAGCCCTCCTCACTAGGTTAGCAAGCCTGCCTGTGAAGATGCTCTTCCCTCTCTCCGTTAGGTGGATCCCATCTCTTCCTAGCAATCCTTCTTCCTGGAACAACATCCCCTGGTTGAAGAATCCAAAGACCTCTTTTCGACATCACCTGCACAACCAAGCATTTACCTCCACAATTTGATGGTCTCTACCTGGACCTTTTCCTTCAATGGGGAGGATGGACGAGACACTACTTGTGCCTCAAACTCCTTTATCCTTCTTTCCAGATGTAGTCTGCAGTGACCTGCACAAGGTCATTCTTGGCAGTATCACTGGTGCTCACATTGAGAAGTAGGAAGGGGTAGCAGTTCGAGAGCTTGATCAGTCTCAGCAGACACTCAGTCACATCCTGAATTCTAGCTCTAGGCAAGCAGCACACTTCTTGAGTTTCCCAGTCTGGGCAGCAGATGGATGATTCCATCTTCCTTAGGAGGGAATCCGCGAACACCACCACCACCCACCTCCTCCTCTTGGGAGTGGTGGTCGTGGAACCCCCATCCCTAGGACGGTGCATCCCCCATGCCTTTTGGCAGATGGGGTTGCCTTCTGATCCCTTCCCTCAGATGACTCTTCCAAACCATTCTCCGCCATAGTACTTGTGCAGAGAACCTGAAAATGGTGTCTTACCTCCAGGGCTGGCTTTAAGCCATTTCCCTGGAATTGGGCCCCGCACCTAAGAGGGCCCTGTATCTTAGGTGTCTTTTCAATTTTTATTTTTATTTTTTTACTCACCCGGTGGCGGGGGGTGTCCGCTCCGGGTCTTCAGTAGCATTTCGGTGGTGGGGGTGTCCACTCCGGGTCTTCAGCAGCATTTCGGTGGCAGGGGGGTCCTTTGGTGCCACGGAAGACCCGGAGCGGGCCCTCCACCGCCAAAGTGCTGCCGAAGCTCCGAACCGCCACCGGGTATTCAAATCGGGCCCCGCCGTTCATAAAGCCGGCCCTACTTACCTCTATCTGCATGAGGTGGTACATGGGTTCTCCCCTTTCTTCTTCTGGAGGTCACATTTCTTCTCCATTCTGCCCCGCCCTCTGATTCTTCAGCATGCTATGCCTGCAGTACTAAACACTGATTTCTATCCAGAGAAACAGTTTGAAACTGTTTTCACATATTACTAGCCCTTTATCAATCAGTTTGTTTTGAAAACAAAAGAGATTTAGAAACTTGAAAATAAGTAAGAGAGAGTATGTGTGTGTGTGTGGGGGGCATTAATTAGTTCCCATAAAGGTACTTTTTAAAGGACACAGACTATCCATTCATACATCTGGATCAGCACATTACAGGATTTGCTAATAGATACATCCATAGCACAGCAATTTTAGTTGTGTTTTAAACACCAAAGAAGACTACTCTTCATTACATACTAACATCCTGCAAACATTTCATGTTCAGAAATGAGAGTTCATTTTAACAAGACACAAGCATCTGTTGGCTGGCCTATATGACATTATTTTAGTGGTCTCTTTCTGTTCCCAAAAGACAAGCATCTCAGTTCCCCCAAACGATCCCTTCAATCTGGGCTAATTAACATCCTTTATTCAGTAAAAAGGGGGTCAGGGGAGAGATAGCTCAGTGGTTTGAGCATTGGCCTACTTAAACCCAGGGTTGTGAATTCAATCCTTGAAGGGGCCATTTAGGGAACTGGGGTAAAAATCTGTCTGGGGATTGGTCCTGCTTTGAGCAGGAGGTTGGCCTAAATGACCTTCTGAGATCCCTTCCAACTCTAATATAATATAATAATCATTCCAAAATCTCAGGATTCAGGTATTTTTTGCAGCAGTCCCTCTGTGCTACTCAACACCTTGGAAAAATGGCAGGAAACCAAATGTCTGGATATGAAATGTTGCACTACGTAATGCAGTCATATTCTTCAGGAGTCATGCTGCCATTGGTCCCTTAGTCACACCTGCACACTATCCTGCTCTGAGGAGTTGCAGAAGGCACAAAGCCTGAACAGGAGAAAGGTAATTTTGCAACAGTATTAATTTTTCAATGTTTCACAAAAAAAATCTACTTGCAAGTAAGAAACTAGATGTTCTGATTGTATATAGCTCATCATTCATGATGCAGCATTTGAGCTATAGTACAGTCTTGACTCCTCTGTCCCTTGGTGTCCTCAATTTAAGATCTTGTGGTTAAGGCTACAATTACTTTACAAGGTATAATGTCACCTAGAGTTTTTACATTTTAGTCAATAACAGAAATAACAGGAAAATATTTTTAAGTCAAAAATTCTTTAAAACAGTAGTCTAATAAGTTATGCTTTCAGGCCTCTTACATAAAAAGTCTTCTTTATTAGAATCACATGTTTCACTTATGATAGCCATAGGATGGTCAGAAATAGTAAAGAATAATGAAAATAATAAAACTGTTTCTCTTGTAAAAGAAAGCACATACTTTAGCAATGCTAACATTAGATTATGGGGATTTGTTTGGGTTTTTCTGGTAATATTCACTTCTGTCATGCAATGGGTGAGGTACTAGCCTTTTGACACCACAGATCAAGATTACAGTTCTGATCAAGTCACAAGTGAAAACTGAATGCAGAAGTCAGTCGGTCACATCCTAGTCACAAGTGAACAGTTGTCCACCCTTACACTCACCATGTCACATCACAGGACAAACAGCTACTTCTCAAAAGAACTCTATTAAAAATAATAGTACCACCAAAACTATAGTATTCTACAGTATTCACCCACAACACTGCTGTGTCACTTTTGTAACACAATGTTTTGGACCACTGCCACAGGTTAATGTAGTAGCTTTATTAAGTGGCTCAGGACTGGACAAGCAGGTTTGTGGACAGAGCTGCGTTTGGAAGGCACCTGTGGCACCTGTTGGCTCATGCCCAGCTTTGTGTGCCCCTCATTCCCATGAACAATAAATTCCCCTCATCGGTTTAAATAAAACAAGACACATGCTCTAGCTATACACCAGTGAACATCTTCACTAATGCTGTCCATTTGGCTATCCCAGATGTTTACTTAGAAAAAACAAAAAACATAAAGCCCCCCCCAACCTACTTTTATCTGCTGGTGGTTCAGAGATGACCAGAAAATGCTCAGAAAGTATCAGAAAGAGCCATGTATGTATGGCACAACCAGACAATGCTCTCAAGATTTCCTTTGGAAAGTATTAGCTTTACATGTGAAATGAAAACATAATGCAGCTGTAGTTTACTATAAGGGCAGATAACAATGTGGCTATTTCCACAATGATTTCATACATGCCACAAGAATATAAATATGGAAGTGTTTTTATAGACACACCACCCCATGAGCAGTAATTTGGAAGTAGCAGTTGTGCTAGTCATACAGTTTAGTATATATAATATTTGCCTATTTGAACTCAATGAATTTAAAAAAAAGTCTTGGGAAATTCCTAGATCCCTAAAATAATTTTCTGGAGATACTTTCCTCTGATAGACAGTTTGAGAACCATTTTTTCAATAAGATTTATAGAAACAAAATCCTAGAATGGTAGATGATAGGTCCAGAAGAAACCTCTGAGATACAGCATCTAGTCCAGCCCAATTCATTTATTTCCATACTTAGTAGAGGAGTTCGAGTTAAGATTAGATGAGTTTGCCAGAACTATTTTATTAAGCAAATGGTTACAGTGTCCAAAGTAAATAGTTCGTTCCCCTCCTTTATGTTATTTTACTTAGATATTCATACACAATAATCATTCCCTCATTAAAAGCAGTTTCTTTTAGGGAAAATAAATTCAGTTCTCTTAAGCTTTCCTAAGAAATTCTAAAGCTCCCCCCCCCCTTTTTTTGTTTTGTTTTAGAGGGGGCATAATCCTTCACGGTATTATTTTCAAGAGAAGTGTGATAGACCCAGGCCAGTTGTGTACAGCAGAATAGCAGAGGATGCTCCAGGCTAATGAGAACACCTGACTCTAATCTGCAAAGAGTCAGATGAGGCCATTAAGCTACCTGACCACCTGACTCTAATTAAGGCCCCACTGATACTATAAAAGGGCTCACTCCAGTCAGGCAGAGGAGAGCAAGTGTGGCTGAAGGGCTGGTTAATGAAGACACCCTCAAACCATCGGTAAGGGAGCCCTAAGGTAAGGGTGAAGAAGGGAGAAGCAGAAGAGCTGTGGGGAAGTGGCCCAGGGAAATGTAGCAACTCTGGCAGTGAAAGGTTGGCTGCCAACAGCTGCTACCATTAGGGTCCCTGGGCTGGAACCCGGAGTAGAGGGTGGGGCCGGGTTCCCCCCAACCTGCCACTACAGGAACATCTCCTGGGAGGGGAAGTCAGGTCCCTGTCAGGACAGGAAGCTAAACTGTTCTGAAATAAGCCCCCAGGGACAACAGAGACTGGGAGTTCTCTCACAAGCCTCCTTGCTGGCCTATGATGAAAAGGGCTCAGTAGACTGTAACCCTGGCCCTAGGGAGATAAGGGCTATGTGGAGGGTCACAGTGAGCCACTGAGGCTAGCATAACCGCCTAGAAGCGCAGGACCCACGGAGGCAAGGTCAGAGCTCTGCCACAAGAAGGCACCAGAAATGTGCATGATAATTTAATGATTCTTGGGGAGGGGATGTCTCTGCAGCATATATTGCATGCAGTATTGTTGGAGTTGTGTTAGTCCCAGGATATCAACAGAAATATTATCTCAACCACCTGTCCCTCTAATATAGCATATCGCATTTAGACTGCCTGTGTGCCTCAGCAAACCAAAACCTTAAGCGTGTGCTATGTCTTTGAAAGACTGGGACCATAGCGAGTTGTCTGTGTTTAACATTGTCCAAAAATCTGGAAAATGTAGTGCACGTTGTATAACATTATGGAAAGGGACTCTGTAAAAGAGACGTTAAAGTCAAAATGTTCACAAGTGTCCATTAAGTTGGGGCGCCTCAACTTTTGGATGTCCAACTTGAGACACCCAGAGACTGTTTTTCAAAGGTGCTGAGCACCTACAGAGATTCCAACGGAAGCCAGTGAGAGCTCAGTATTCTCAAAAAATCAGACCCTGGGTATCTGAAGCTGGGCACCCAATAATTGAGGCACTCAGAATTAATGGACAATTTGAACATTTTGGCCTAAGTGACTTGTCCAAAGTCCAAGAAACCCTATGGCAGATCCATAAAGAGAAAATTCAGGTGTCCAGATTTCTAGTCCTGCACTGTAGGTGCAAGAACTGACTTTCAATTTTAGCCTCCAGGCTTTCATTTAGTATTAATTTACACTAAAAATCCTCAAACTATAACTTCACTATAACACTATATATAAGGTTTTTAATGATTTTTTTTTGGTCTATTTGCCTGAGAAAGATCAGATGGCTTCAATCCAGATTTCCAGAGGGAAAAGAGTTCTAATGGTGATGTCCTGGTTTGAGTCCTTGCTAGCTGAGAGACCACACGTACCATCAATAAAGTTGTAACAAGCTGGACGGCTCTCACTAGCAATACCTAGATTTGTCTGACAAGTGCCGGAGACAAGAGGCTATCACTGCCTGACCTTTTACTTCTTAATTCACTCCCAACCGTGGCTCTGAAAGACCTGGAATCCTACTGAACTTCAGGGAAAGATGCAAAGCAATGTATTTTTCCAGGTTTCTTCCAGATGAGCGTGATTGTGTGTGGGGCGAGTCTATTTATGTTCTTTGTGTTATGTTGTATGTTCCTAGACACCAATTGTTATAGACACTTTTTGGGACTTAAAAAAATAATAATTACTGGGTAGTCTTTAAAGAGGGCTGAGATACAGGATAGGAATCCTGCTTGTTAAATGACAAAAATTAAAACACGTTAGGTTTCATTTTATAATGAAATGATTAATTTTTAATGTAAACTGAAATGGGGCAGCAAGCAGCGTAAGACCACTGACTGCAACAGGTGGTACTCATCTTAGGTAGCAAAATGTGACATTGCCATCATCAATCTTCATTACTGCAAGTATTCAAGGCACTTCCTATGGTAAATACAAAGGAGTAGGAGAGAATACTGAGGCTATCAAGGTGTGTCAGGTAAAACTGGCAAGTTTTTCATTACCACCACTCTGTATCCAAATGCTGAGTTCTCAAAGAGAGCCCACTGGTTTCTTCCCTGCACCCAGACTACATTGCTGGCGCCTGGGTCCTGCAAAACATTCACACACAAGTTTCCTTTCAACTGTGACTACATTGTTAAAGCAAAAACTACACTGATCCCCATTGTTACATTGGTCACACTTTATATTAAGGATCCATTTATAAAAGATGTGTGTATAACTATTATATTTAAAACATTTTTATACATCAGCTGATGGATATATGGATATAGGCTATGGCGGTAAGCAAACTATTGATCTGCTGTACTCTAACAATTGAATAAGCATTTATTAAAATAACTATTAATCATTTATTAACCCTTTTTAGTCTACTGTATTTATAACTGGCATTTTAATAGAAAGGGTGATCATTGCATTTTATCATAGTGAGGCATTCTTCCAGCCTCAGAAAACAAGCAAATTGTTGCCATGTAGATTTTGATCACTATGCATTTATTAATTTAATAATAATTTGCACTAATGTAACACCCTCAGTTTCAGGATATCAAAGCACTTTACAAACATTAATGAAACAAACCTTACAACACCTTGCTTAGGTAGGCATATATTGTTGTCCTTTTACAGAGGAGGAAGGAAATTGAAGGGACAGGTGGAGGGGCATGCGCAAAAACACATTGCAAATCTGTGTCAGAGCCAGGAGCAGTATCTTGGATTCCTTAAATCACAGGATTGAGTGTAACCAGAAGATTATCATATGCTAAAATTATGCTCTGGGAATTTCTCTGGCGCTCCAATAGCCTAATGTCTTTACAGGCACAGAGCGCCACGAGAAAGAACAGAAATATTGGTACTGTGACCAGCCACACAGAAAAAGTAACAGAATTTTGCCCTTAAAGGTGCTATTTTCTAAAAGAAAGTGTGCATACATTCCAGGTACTCTTTTCTTTGTTAAGCTTTCTTGGGGTTAATTAACTTAAGCAACAAGTTAATGTCATAAATCTTGACAGAGGGAAAGTCATCGTTATAAACAATAAGGAAAGAGGTAAAATGTTATAAAGTTGCAGGTTTTCACTGATCCATAGAAAAAATTATTTAGGTGGTACTCCAAGGTCATATAAAGAATTAATATTTTATTACAAATACAATATTTCTGGACTTAATTTTTTTAATGCGAAGACAGTGATTTAGGTTTCCTAGCTCTTGAACCTGTTCACTCATGGCAAGTAAAAAGGCACTTTTTCCATGTACTTGAATGGAAGAATGATCAGGTCCTTAACTAGATGTGCACTGTCACCAAAGAAAATCTAAAGATGTCTAACAGTAAAAAATAAAATGGAAGAATTATTTATAGGATAAAAATTTTTTCAAAACAAGTGTCTTGACACATAATGTCCACTATTAATTACCATATATACTCATTCATTAGCCTGTTCATTTATAAGCCAGCCTCCCCAAAATGGTTAGGTAAAAATAGCAAAAACTGTATGACCCTTTCATAAGATGACCTTATATTTCCAGGGGTTGGTGGCTCCTGTCTGTCAGGGAAAGCCAGGGGCGGGTCAGGATGTTTTGTTTACTTGGAGCGTCTGCAGGCATGGAGCCCCTCAGCTCTCTGGGGCCGTGGTTCGCCATTTCCAGAGAGATGGTCCAGGTAAACAAAATGACAATGTATTAGATATTCAATTCAATCATTCCATAGAGTTTACAATCATCAAATTTTGGTGTAGACCCGTTATAAGCCGACCCCCACTCTTTGATGTGTCACTTTGCCAAAGATATTCGAGTATATACGGTAAGTAGATGCTTTCTGAATCTCCAAAAATAACTTTAACTTCAGATTGTGTAGGGCCCAGAATGGGCTAGGTGCTTTAAGTACTTGCTTGAGTTCTGCCTTAAATGAGATGCATCTAAATACGCGCTTAAATGTTTTCCTTTATTGGGACCAGAGTAAATCACAGTCCATGCTCTTAAGTGTTTACAAAAAACATTCCATTCATTCACACACACACACACCTGTGCGGGAGGAGAAATGGGCTTCTCTCCTCTCCGCTCATATCTGTGATCCAGGTGGCTAGTGCAAGGGAATAACAGGTGCCTTGTATTACTTTCCTTTGCTCTCTTGCATGGCTATGCAAGCCAGGCCATGATCTAACCCAAAGTGACCAGGGCAGTGACAGGCATGTGACTTTTTTTGTTCCAAGTTTTGTTTTATTATATATAAAATATCCCCACTGCCTCCTACTGGGCCGTTATTAATGTCTGATCCAAACCTTATTTCCATACCTGAATTACATTATTTATTGACAATGTCTTTATTAGCACCTTTAAGGTGCTGAACAGGTAACTGATAATATTGCAGCCCTATCCTTCCAAACTAAGAAACATGGCATTATCTATAGTTTACAGATGAGCCCATAAAAAGGGAAATCCTGTGTGCTGCACATGGATATTGAAGTGGCTGTGCCTTGACAATTTTTGCAAGAATAGGCGACTGACCTGGTGTTCTTAGACAAAATTTTCCAACCTCACTCTTGTGCAAGGCAAAACTTGAAGCCAATAGTCAAAACTCCACACCCACAGAAGTGGGATGTAGCACTTTGGTAGTGGCTGTGGGGTAGTTCTTTTATCCCTGGGGACAATATTCCATCATTACTTAGGCAAACTTTCCTGTGATATAAATGGGAGAATTTCCTCATATAGGACTCCATGATGGGCCCTTATATCTTCCATCAATCCATGTCCACAACTCCCATTAACAATACCAGGGAGTTACATTTATGCCTCAGGAGGTGAGCAGAAGACAATTTTTGAATGAAGGCTAATATTTAAACCACAGCTTAACAATTTAAAGGAACAGACGACTAGAAATCTAGTAAATTCAAACAAAAAAGTAAAGTTAAAAGTAGTTTCAGGTACTACCCTTGTCCCGGAGCCCCCGGCCAATTTTTGTGAAAATTCACACAAGCAACAGGGAAAACTGGCTAACTACTTGACTCTAGAGCAGACACATTAAAAATGAATATATGCAAAAAGCTGTCAAATCCACAGAGAAACCAAAATAAAAAAATAGAGGCACTTTTTTTCTCTAATCTCTTCCAATTATAATAATTGTAGGCATTATTTATAGCAATAGTAGCTAAAACATTTCCAGGCACAAGTGTGATTTTGAAGTTAAAGATGTCCCTTTAATAAAGACTTTGTCACAGAACTATCACAAAGATTCCATTGTTGCAAAAGAGTTCTGTTGCTAGAAATGCCATAGGAAATTTACAGTTAAACAACAGACTCTCTGAAAAATCCATTTTATATCTCAGGGTTTAGATATTTCAGCTTCCAAGACCTTTTTCTCAAGACAGAAGTTTAGAATAAGTATTTTCTGTATGAAAAGAGTCAATTTCACAGAAGCAGGGAGAAGAAAAATCAATAATACACTGTAATCATTTCAAAGGTTCAGTGACATCAAATAAATCACTGCAGACAAAATGTCACTATCACAAATGTGCACTTGAAGTGAGAGAAAAGTCTGTGTGGAATTTGTGTGTTCTTCATACAGACCACGCAATGAGCAAGATTCTAGAACTCTTACTCATGATGAGTGGTACCTTACTCTACTGAACCGAATGGGTCTACTTAAGGAGTAGCATGCTACTCAGTGTGTGTAAGTGTGTCACACTTACTCCAATAGGTTTCCAAGGGAGGAAAAAGTAACGCAAAGCTTTTGGCGACATAGTGGAAAGATGCCGTTCTTCATATCTGTAACCATACTACACTGACTGAGCCCTCATCTGGTCTCAACTAAAGCCTCAACCCTACAAAGAGATGCATGCAGGTGGGTCCTTGAGCCAGTGCACAGCCCGTTGACTTCAATGGTGCTGAAAGTATATGCATGTGTGTCTTTCTCTGAGCATCATATTACAGGATCAGGGCCTAAGCAGAGCATGGCTGTAAGTACTTGGAAAGGAAACAAACCCCTTTCCCAACAGGAGTTGTAGGAAGTAGTGTCAGTGATTCAGAAGGAGGCATGGTTCCCTCTGAATAACAATTAAAGCAGGTATCTGACAGCATTATTTTAAGTGCAAGCTGTTGATGGATAAGGGAAAGCTCAGGTATAGTTTGCTGTTTGATGTCAGGGCTGCAACATGGCATTGCTGATGGAAGCCTTGCGTGGTTGGAATCCTTGTACTCAGATATGGGTTTAGTTTTACAAACTTCTATTTCCTCTTATGTACAGCATACAGTTACCTAGAAATTGCATGTGGGCTTGAGCTAGCAGGATAAAAATAAGATGGAGGCTTCAGTTTGTGCTCAAGCCCGCCCAACCACTTAGACTTGAGCCCAAGTCGCAACCTGAGCTGCAACATCCACACTGTTGTTATAAGCATGCTAACTCACACCCGTCTACCCAGTCTGGGAAGCTTGCTCCCAGTTGCAGAGTAGACCTACCCTCTGAGGCATGGCACACAATCTCACCCTCCATTCCTACAGTTCTTTCCTGAAGAACCTCTGTCCCTGTCCTTAATACCCTCATCATCAGATGGACTTTCAAGCCCTTTTATACCCCTGGGATGGAGCTAATATGGCCCTACCTGGCCTTGTAGCCAGGCTGACTCAGAAGAAGAGCTTTGCACGTCAGTGCAGAGTCCTAGAACCTGCCCTCTGCCACACGAAGTATTCATTATTTTCATCTCTGCTTCCTAAGAGCTCTGATTTTCCAGTTCCATGGGTTATCATAGCATCTATTTTAATAATGAAACCAGATGTAATGAAAATACTTCAATATTCACTGTAGATGCCCAATGGGCTTTCAGAGAGATTCCAGTTATAAACAGTAAAGAGACAAATGTATTAATTTGAATCAAGATACATTTGTCTAATTGATCATAAACAACATTTTAAAACAGGATGATTAATAGACAAATCAGAAATAGCCTATTTGTCCTTCTGCAGGGACCTGAGGTTTGTTGCTTCAAGTGAAAAATACTGGGCTAGATTCCTATTCCCTTATAGGACTAGTCAGTGCTAAAAGAGTATCAGACTGCAGCCCATAACTCAGAACCTAAGACCACATCGCATAACATGCTCACTGTAATTAGATTTATTAACATTCTTATCATTGATCTTTCGATGCAAGTAGTAGTCTTAGTAAATTACAAGCGTCCAATCCTGCATTCTGTGCACCAGAACTCACAATGAAGTCAGCAGAGAGGATTTAGAGGGTAATATTTACTGATGAAAGAGTGGGGAAAAAGAGGAACATTGTACCAGGTCCCTGTCTGCAACTGGGATGAAGTGGAGATGAAATGGGTGGCTCCAGCAAACGTGATATATCAGGACCCCAAATTTCTCGACAGGCCCAAGGGTAATACAGTAGAGTCATAATGGCACCTTTCATATATCAGACAGATGTTGTCTTACAATTTCAGCTATTCTTATATTGAAATTTCAACCAAAATTAAAATATTTTCTAGGTCCAAAGTTTGGAATTTGGGCTTTGGAGAAATAAGAGTCAAATCCCACTCACCTTCATACTCACATGAATAACCCTACTGATGTCATTGGGACGGCTCATGCAAGTAAGCAGAACAGCATTTGTCCCTGAGTGATGGGGTTTATTATTAAAAATAATAAATAAAAAGTTTATCTCCACAACAGCTTCTAATTTGCTCACTAGCTTCAATATTCCTCAAACGTATTCTATCTGACCCCAAATGTACAGTATCTAGTGCTATCTTGCTGCATGATGACTTTAGGAGACAGGTAATTCACAACCCCATCAACAATCCAAAACTACCAAGTGCTGGAAAACAGATCGCAAAGCAATACAGAATATTTACTGCACCTGAAATAGACTAATTTATTAATAATCTTGGCAGCAAATTTTATTTCAAAGTAAAAAGAAGTGCATTGTCCTCTGATGCCAGTCTAAAACCTAGAGTTCTCCAGAGAAGGAGAACCTGACCAAACTGTCAAATTATTTTGTAAATAAAAGATTTATTATACTATTGGTTTAAAATGACAGATGCAAGTAAGATACCCAAGGACAGAGATGTCTGATAGAAGCACTATATTTTAGGTATCACATAAAATACTTTAAATATATACTACATTTAAAACAATATCCAAACCCAAATAAGTAAAATAAAAACCTTATAAAAATGTGGCATATATACTATAATAAACATATTTACAAATGAAATTATATAAAATTTATGCTCAAGTACGGATCTTATACCTTCTCAATCATTTTTGGAAGCACTCTGGATTGACAAGCAATATAGTACGATTGTATATACACATTTATACTCTTAATCTCAATCCGACATTGCCATTACAGATTCTTTAGTCCAATGTATATTTTCTTTTTTAATTTTTTTTTTGAAGGACTGGGGAGAAGTCACTGTACATATTTAGTAAATGTTTAGAAAGCAAATGTCTTTTTCCTTTTGTTCAAGTTTACTGTTCTTAAAAAAAATAAAACATAATTTAAAAAAGATGCCAGTATTATTATTCATAATCCTCCTGGGATTATTTTGTGATATCTCCACAGAGATTGCTACATCTAACAAACAAATGCTTATTGTAGCTATTTGTTTTCAATACATTACTGCATAACACAATATTAATTATTTTAATCAATTATTAAATGGCTTTAATTTCCTTTATTTTTTTTAACATATAAATCTATTTACTAAGGGTCTGATTCTGCCATCCTTACTCAATGAATGATATGCTACTCCTTGAACAACCCCATCATTCTAACCACTCATCCTCTACTAATGGTTAATTATCTGTCCAGTGCATTTGGGTGTAGAACCATTTAAAACAACATCAGACTTTGAAACAAACAGCAAAAAAATTCATTCCCTCCACCTTTTTCCAAACCACAAAGGAAATTTAACCTACTCAGGTAAATGCCTTCGACAAATTCTAGTCTCCTGACTAATGCAAGGGGTCCTAGTAAAGTACAATCCATTGCTTATTTATCTGCCTCAGCATTTAAATATACAATTTATTAATAAAAGCACTTAGAGAACAATGATAGAGGTAAATGTACATGTAAATCAGGTAGCAGTAAAAGTACAAATTATTATTTATTATCAGCTAAGTGCTCTAAGGCCCCAGTTTAGCAAAGCACTTAAGCATGTGATTAAGAATGTGAGTCGTCCCAATGAATAAATGGACTGCTCAAATACTTAAAGGTAAGCACAGCTTACTGAATCAGGCCAAGATACATTTGCATTGTTCAGCAGAAAACTGTGCTAAACAAACAATATGTTCCATTCCCTGAAGGACTTACATTCTATGGGCACAATGTGGTACAGTACAGGACAATACAGAATGATGATGGGTGTCGGCAGACTGTCATTACAGTTGGAATAGGTTAAGAAGCAGGCTTTAAATGAAGGTCTCCTTGCCCCTCAAAATAGGTCAAAATTAAGAAATACCAATGCAGAGTCCAAATAAGGAATGTTCTATCTCTCTGTTCAATCTCAAAGCATTTTTATATATAGCACTTATCACCCTAGCATCTAGGCATAGTGCAAGGATTAAAAAAACAAAACAACCCCCCCACACACAGTAAGATCAGCCTGCACAGTCCATTCCCCATCCTTCTGTAGATGTGATATCGAGTCCTATCATGAATGTGATGTCAGTTCTCTGTTCCATTCTAGTTTCTAATCTAGTTGCTACTTTTTGAGTGTGCCATTAAATTTTTTTCTGTTTTGTTTCTTTAAGGTCATTGGCCTAGATCTTTGAAAAACAGGCAAAAAGGTGCATACAATGTTGCTAACTCTCACAATTTTATCGCAAGTCTTGAAACATCTGACGCTTTGCTTAGTGCCCTAACTCTATCAAACGAAAGCTGCGGTTCTCACATAAATAAGCAAGTTTCTAGCCCTCATGGTTGCAGAGAAAAGTGTGAGTACACCCTGAAGCATAAGAAACCAAAAGGCAAATAAATAAGAAACCCCACATTATTGTTTTTATTAATAACGTCATGATTTTGGTGGACCAACATGACTTTTGAAAGGTTGGGGTTGGCACTATAGTACATCTCAGGGTATGTCTACATTACCCGCCAGATCAGTGGGCAGCGATCGATCCAGCGGGGGTTGATTTCTCGCGTTCAGTCTAGATGTGATAAATCGACCCACCAGCACTCTCCCGATGACTCCTGTACTCCACCGCTGCGAGAGGCGCAGGCAGAGTCGACGGGGGAGCGGCAGCAGTTGACTCACCGCAGTGAAGACACTGCAGTGAGTAGGTCTAAGTACACCGATTTCAGCTACGTTATTCAAGTAGCTGAAGTTGCGTAACTTGGATTGATCCCCCACAGTGTAGACCAGACCTTACAACGACTAGAAGATAGATTGACAGGATAGAACTCTTTAAACTCCTTTGCAAACAGGTTGCAGAATCTTGGACTATTCAAAAATTCTACTCTTTTCTTGATTTTCCAGACTTCCTTCTCCCAGAGTTCACGCTGGGGATTCTCTCTGTACTTCTGCCTTTGGAAGGGCTTTAAAAAAAAAGTCATTTATGTGCTATACATGCTATAGAAATAATACTTTCTGAAGTTTACCTGAGCGCCTAACAGTATCTGTCAACTGACAGACAGAATTTCAGGGTAGATTGTTTATACGTATGAACTTCTTGAAGCAGGCTAGTTGGATCTAGGCCATTTTGTGTGACTGATGGCAGTTTATGTCTCTAATGAATGTAAACTCACTGAGGGAGAGAGCTGGAAAATGACCTTTGAGGAGGCAGCAGATGTGTTGATTGAGCCACATTTTGAATTTCGTAATTCTGTTAAAGTTGATACAATATTGAAGAATGCATGAAAAACTCATTGATGGAAGCAGCTGGCAAGTGTGAGGAGTGGATGTTGGAGGATGAAGAACCTTACTGTAGGAATTAAGAATAAAAGGAGGAGAGAGTATTTTGGGGGAAAAATGAGCCCTGACTTGTATTTCTGTAAGAGAATAATTAACTCATGGATGAAGCACATATGCTAAGACTTTAAGTAGATTGCTCCATTAATACTTTCTCATCCTTATAGAAGAGAGAGAGAAAAAATGAGATCAGAGAGAGAAAAAATGAGATCACAAAGGCAAGTGAAAGGACCAGGGACTGGAAAACATCCAGAAGAATTTTATTTTCCACATGACCTGCCCAATAGCACAGTGCATGTAGAAAATGGATTTTCAATTTAGGTTTGGGATTATATAGACACTCAGCGTCTGGTTTAAATTGAATGTACTGTACATTTATCTGATCTGAGGGAAAGTGAGTGCTCCCTACCCAGGAGGTTTTCTGTCATCTCAATTGTTGGGAATGCCAACAGAAAAGCACCAGAGGGACAAACTTTTCCATAGGAATCTGGAAAGAGTCAATTTGAGCCCTGGCTTGTATTTCTGTAAGAGAATAATTGACTCATGGAGGAAGCAGATATGCTAAGACTTTAAGTAGACTGCTAGTGTTTGGTCCATTAATATTTTCTCAGACACTTAGGGCAGATCTTCAGCTGGTGTAAATGGATTTAGTACACCTGACTTCAAAGGAGCTATTCCAATGTACCCCAGCTGAGGATCCAGAAATTAGTTTTTCCAGATATTCTAATACAGGGGTAGGCAACCGGCGGCACGAGTGCCGAAGGCGGCGCGCAAGCTGATTTTCAGTGGCACTCACACTGCCTGGGTCCTGGCCACCAGTCCAAGGGGCTCTGCATTTTAATTTAATTTTAAGTGAAGCTTCTTAAACATTTAAAAAACCTTATTTACTTTACATACAACAATAGTTTAGTTATACATTATAGACTTATAGAAAGAGACCTTCTAAAAACATTAAAATGTATTACCGGCACGTGAAACCTTAAATTAGAGTGAATAAATGAAGACTCAGCACACCACTTCTGAAAGGTTGCTGACCCCTATTCTAATAGCTAGTGCTAATGCGAACCATGCTTAAGAAAAGGACCAGGTAAGAATCTCACAGACATAAAAGGTGCTTAACACTGGAGGCAATTCTACAGTGCTATTTCAAGCAAACCAAGTTCTCATCCCACTGCCCCCACACACACTTTCACCAACATAAATTTTGTCTGTCACCACTGGATGGCACTCTAGCATGAGAAAGAAAACATACCTACTAATCACAATAGCAAAATCCTATCTCAATCTGTGACTTTTTTAAGACCTGAAATTGTTCAGTCCTAAGAGCCAAAGACCACAGTATGCGCTGAAGGTTAACTTTCACCAAATATGTGAAAACTCTGTGAAAGAATCAATCAATGTGTGTGGGAGAAAATCTACTTCTAACATTTCTTCAAACAGTAAACTTTCCAAGGAAAATATTTGTTAAATGCTGGGCTGCGGAACTTACACTGTGGTTGTAGTTGAAATAGAAAACAGAGTACGGGGGGAGGGGCACCTTTTCCTACCCCCTTTTTCATCCCCCAGTACAAAGAATCTAAATCAAAAAGTATTGCAAGGTCTAAATAACTCCCCACCCACATTATTTTGGAGGTGTATCAAAAATACAGGGGTGGGAAGGAACAGAATGAATAGACAGACAACACAATTCTTGGCATCCCTTAAAGAAGCAGTATTTGGGGGGATTTATTTCATTTGTTTTCTTAAACTAATCTGGTTACAATAGTAAAAGATAACTTTTTCATGTGTTTTTATTCTATAATTTTGTTTAGCCATCACTTATTAAACAGTGAGTCAGCATTCTCTGGTAATGGTCCAAAGCACTTTCACTTACAGTGGTGATACTGAAGGGTTTGGTGTTCTTATAAAACATCATGGATGAGATTTTTAAAGCCACATAAGAGATTTAGATGCACATTTCCCATTGGAATCAATGGGAGTTCAGCTTTCAACCCCCCTAAGCAACTTTGAAAGTTTCAGCTTGTTGCTTTTTGTTTGTTTTTCTAAATGATGCATCCATTGTTTCAAGCCTCTAAAGTAACTGTATTTCTCAGGGTAGGTCCATACTTACCGCACAGGTCGACGCGGTGAGTTCAACTTCTCAGAGTTCGAACTATCACGTCTAATCGAGACGCGATAGTTCGAACTCCCCACGCGCTCCAGTCGACTCCGGAACTCCACCACCGCGAACGGCGGTGGCGGAGTCGATCTTGGAGCCGCAGAGTTCGACCCCGCTGCGTCTGGACAGGTAAGTCAGTCGAACTAAGGTAGTTCGACTTCAGCTACGCTATTCGCGTAGCTGAAGTCGCGTACCTTAGTTCGATTCCCCCCCACCACCATAGTGTAGACCAGGCCTCAGTAACAAATTAGGAGTATTTGGCTCCACTTTTCCCATACAAAACCTGCACTGACATCACTGGACATACCACAAGTGAATTAACAGGAGAGTATGACCCTGAATTTAACTGTGTGAGAGTGAGAGAACAGTTCTGTGCTCAAAGAATACAAAAAGCTCAGTGCATATTTCACATTGAGTGCCATCATCATAACCATTATCCAAGAGCTTGCCCTCGCTGAAAAATAAAACAGGTGAACTGGACTGGCTTTGGTTGCTTTAATTAATAAGAGATAATCAGATGGAATATTTATATTGGTCCAAAATATATCCTTGGTTATATCTACACAACATATTCAAGACTGTGGTTACACATGTGTAAGAGCAAGCAGAATTTGGCCCAGACCATTTAAATTAGGGATAGCCAATTGTTTCTTTTCTGTTCAAACCTTAATGATTCAAAATATTTTAGCAATTATAAAATCTTAACACAAACTAATTCAAAATTGAATTATTAAAAAAGTAAAAAAGTGGTTAGAGAGGGTTAGGCAATATTCAAGTATGAAATCAAGCCACTACCACCATCTGAGCTTTTTGTTTTCCAAGCACCTTCAGGCATATTAATTCTTTTAACACCATAATGTATTCATCCCAACATGCCTCCGTGCAGTTGCTGATAAGCATGTAGGAAGCCTGCCCACCATCAACAAAGGCAGAGAGCTAGTGAGCTTCTAGAAGACACATTTGGTATCTTCTACCATAAACTTAAAGAGGTCCTGCTGTTGCTAGTCTGCCTTAAAGAGGTCCTGCTGTTGCTAGTCTGCCTGTTCCCCTGCTAAGCTGAAATACCACTACAGGAAGCAGCAGCATTTGTCTGTCACTGATGAGAAGTCTTATGTTTGGAAAGTCTGAGCAAAGTGGAGAACTGGCAAGGCTGGTGGCGGTTAGTAACTGAAGGCTTTAAAAAAATACCCTTGAAAAATCTCAGGAAAACTAGGGCATATGGCAACATTTCCAAGAGTTACTTTCTGAGGGGTGTGATGAGCTTTTACACTCAGCTCCCATATGTGTGAATTACCTGCGAAGTTGTTAACAGTTCTCAGAAAAAGTTGCTAACACTGCCTTTAGAAAAAAAGAGTTCAACGGAGAAGTTCTCACATTTATAGTTTGAAAATGAATACTGTAACATTGTAGTAGGAGCCTTCCAATATGACTAATTGAATGCGAAATCACCGTACTCATGCTCTGATTAATTTTGCACTAACATTTCTATGAAGAGGTTGCTTTGGAAGCCAGAAAAAGGGCCTGATTACTACCCAGAGCTGGAAGAGATTATCAGCAGAAGCTGTCCAGATATGAGTTAATGTCATGCAAGCAACTTTTAAGAAGCTGTTAAAAATGGAATACATAAGACTCTGACTTTTTCCTCCAAAGACAGAAAAGAATAAGCTTAACTGGTTGGTTTCTTTAATAAACATTACCTTTTAACAAAATACCAGAGGCCAAATGCCAAGATATATGTCATTTGCTTTGAGAATTGGGGATAAAAGTGGTAATAAAAAGGCCTTTCCTCAAGAAATGTGAGCCTAAAATAAAACATTGTTAATATCCTGTATTTTATATATCAGAGGGGTAGCCGTGTTAGTCTGGATCTGTAAAAGCAGCAAGGAGTCTTGTGGCACCTTATAGACTAACAGACATTTTGGAGCATGAGCTTTCGTGGGTGAATACCCACTTCACATGCATCCGACGAAGTGGGTATTCACCACGAAAGCGCATGCTCCAAAACGTCTGTTAGTCTATAAGGTGCCACAAGACTCTTTGCTGCTTTTACAGATCCTGTATTTTGTTCTTTTCAACAATCCAAGAAATAGCATTCAAAGGATTCAAAATCAAAAAGAAAAATCTGAAGATTCTTTTAATCAAATGGGAGGAACCCCACCCCCCAACCCCACCCCAGGCCATTTCTGAATTCTAGTGCTTCACTAATCTCTTTTACTGAAAAGTCAGTCTTCACCCCATTTGCTCTGATGAAAGCAGAAAATACCCAACAATACTAACACAAATTGCACTTATCTTTTTAAATAAAGGGAAGTATAAAATCATTAAGAATCTTCTCTCAAATGATCATGTTTTAGCCTGAACTAAGCAGTCAGGAAAACAGAATGGAGAGAGTATTTATAGCATCAGTGAGCAAATTTAACAGAAATTACTTTAAATATTATAAGTATGTGAGAGACCAGGTTGGATCACAGGTGGTCCATGGAGGAGTAAAGGCTTGGAATAAAAATAAACATAGTAAATCGGTTTGAAATGTATCTGCTATACTACAAAACCCAAGAAATGAGAAAAAGAGAGAGACAACTTCCACTGCTGTCAGAAATGGGACTGCCATTTTATTTTCCACTGCATCACACAACTGACTTTCTTGAACCAGGAAATGTGACAATCAAGTGATATGATTGGCTGAACCTGGGTGTTTTATCATTTTTAATGTGTTTGGGGCTGTCAGATGTAGTGAGCACCCACAAGCTACACCAGGTTAATTTCCCCCTTTGTTGCCCCAAACATGCAGCTTAATTGTTACTGGTTCCTGAACATAATATAATTAATTCTTTGTCTACACTACAAAATTAACTCGATTTAAGTTACATCAACGATTATCCATCGCTGTAATTAAACCACTTTTGCAAGTCCACACAATGTTCCTTCGTTTTGTGCTGCTTTTCAACAAATCCTGCAAACTGCACACCCACCATCTCTGTCTGAAAGCATAGATCCTGCACTGCTCTCCAGTCTTGTGATGAGTGTTATGAATACAATGTGGCTGATCCTGCAGTATTTCATGAGCTGTGAATCTTATAATGACATCATGATGTCCGCCCTGCTGCATGCCATGGAAAGAAACAATTCAAGATTGCTGTTGGCATCCATGGAGCAGCTGCCGAAACAAGCACTGAGTTGTGGGATGGCATTGTGATGCAGGTCTGGAATGATGAGCATTGGCTACAGAAGTTTCGGATGCACAAAGCCACCTTCCTAGAATTGTGTGCAGTGCTCACTCCTGCCCTGTGGCTCAAGGACACCAAAAGGAAAAGGAGAGCTGCCTTCAGAGTGGAGAAGTGAGTGGCAATCACTGTGTGAAAGCTGGCAACTCCAGGCTTCTACCAATCAGTTGCGAATCAATTTGGAGTTGGGAAGTCCACCGCAGGGGTTGCAGTGATGCAAATGTGCAGTGCCATTAATTGCATCCTTCTACAAAGGACTGTGACTCTGGGCAATGTGCAGGAAATAGTGCATGGCTTTGCGGCAATGGGATTTCTTAACTGCAGAAGGGCGATAGATGGCATGCATATCCCCATTTTGGCCCCAGACCATCTTGTGACGGAGTACATCAACAGAAAGGGCGACTTGTCTAAGGTAGATCACCAGGGTCATTTCACCAGCATTAGAGTGGGGTGGTCAGGGAAGGTCCATGATGCATGCATCTTCAGGAACACTAGCCAGTGTATAAAGCTGCAAGCATGGACTATCTTTCCAGATGAGAAGATTCCAATTGGGGATGTGGAAATGCCAACTGTGATCCTGGGAGACCAAGCCTACCCTTTGTTCCTGTGGCTAATGAAGCTGTACACAGGAAACATATGTGGATAAATTGGAGAGAGTCCAGCAGAGGGCAACAAAAATGATTAGGGGGCTGGAGCACATGACTTATGAGGAGAGGCTGAGGGAACTGGGATTGTTTAGCCTGCAGAAGAGAAGAATGAGGGGGGATTTGATAGCTGCTTTCAACTATCTGAAAGGGGGTTCCAGGGAGGATGGATCTAGACTGTTCTCGGTGGTGGAGGATGATAGAACAAGGAGTAATGGTCTCAAGTTGCAGAGGGGGAGGTTTAGGCTGGATATTAGGAAAAACTTTTTCACTAGTAGGGTGGTGAAGAACTGGAATGGGTTACCTAGGGAGGTAGTGGAATCTCCTTCCTTAGAGGTTTTTAAGGTCAGGCTTGACAAAGCCCTGTCTGGGATGATTTAGTTGGGTTTGGTCCTGCTTTGAGCAGGGGGTTGGACTAGATGACCTCCTGAGGTCCCTTCCAACCCTGAGATTCTATGATTCTATGATTCTATGAAACCTTGACTGCAGTAAGGAGCACTTCAACAACAAGCTCAGCAGGTGCAGAATGACTGTGGAATATGCCTTTGGCAGATTAAGTGGTCACTGATGCTGCCTTTTTGGCAAGTTAGACCTCAGTGAGGAAAATATTCCCATGGTCATAGCAGCCTGCTGTGCTCTGCATAACAGTTATTAAGCTAAGGGAGGAAAACTTCCACAGGTGTGCGGCACATCTGCAGAAGCTAAAGACACAATAGACAGAGGCAGTATTGTGAGGGCACTCACAGCCTTGATTCACCCAAGTTAGATACATCACTCTCTCTCTTTCCCTCAGCGGGTACACAGCCTGGTAAGAGCCCTAAGCATGGGGAGTTTGGCCCGGGAGGGAAGGGGCAAGATGGGACAAATGTCAGGATGGTTTCAGAGGAGGATCACTACAAGCCCCTAGGTACACTATTCTGAATACTGGCACCATTTTCGAGAAACAGGGGTGATAGAAGCTGATTTCTCACTCCTGAGGATAACCGTGGCTGCAAGGGTGCAGCTCCGCATGCGTGTGGCTTCAGACCGTATGCTGCTCGCTTGTGTGAAGCATCAGTGCCTGCAGAAGTTATTGCCGATTGGCACAGCAAAGTTTCCTACTGCAGGGGAAGAAACAAGGCAGCACTCCCAAGGAACCTGCGGCTGAGAATTGCAGAGTGCCTCCAGGAAAGTTTCCTAGAGATCTCTATGGAGGATTCCTGGGACATCCCAGTGTGCGTTAAACTTTTTCACAGGGCTCCCTCTGCCTAGCTGCACAAGAGAATGAGACATAGGTGCAAACAGAGCTAATGCTAGTTATTTCTATCCCTTATCACTCTTCTATCCTGTTGAAAAAAAATGCTTAACTTCAAGTCTCCCTGCAGTATCAAAGCAAAATGAGTACTTACTGGAGCTCCCCGCTACTGCATCAAGCATGCCAAAGCCTGAGTGCCGGGGCTGGCTAGACCCTTCTGGAGTTAAAAAGAGGTCCTGGCTCCTCACACCACCAGATGACCCTGTCGCCTTATCCCCTATCCTCCTCCAACTCCACTTCCTCATCCACCACTTCATCCTCAGGGTTCACTTCGCTGGCTGCTGCCTATAACTGCCCTCTCCCCCTGCCCCCCACAGTATTCATGGGGCTGTTGGTGGTGGCGGTGGAGTCACCGCTGAGCATGGCGCGCATCTCCCGTAGAATTGGCATGTCTTTGGTGACGCACCAGACCAATGATTGGCCACCCTTGCCTCCTGGTACACCGGCTTCAGCTCCTTGATCTTAGCATGGTACTGCTGTGTGTCCCTTTCAGGCCCCTTCTCCATGCCCCAAGCAATCTGCCCTACGGCTGGAGTGGAGCTGCAACTGCAGAGCCTCCTTTCCCCACAGACTCAACACCAATGTACTCCAGGCAGGAGTGCATTTGCTGCAGGGAACTGGCATGGTCATCTGGGGAGATCTGATGTGGGCTGTCCATGCTGAGCAAACAGGAAGTAGAATTTAAAACATTCCTGGGACTTTAAAGGGAGAAGGTCATATACCTGTGTTCCTGGTGCAGGGCAGCAGAGTTCAAACTGGTGACCAGAGCAGTCACAATGGGTGTTGTGGGACACCTTCTGGATGTCACTTAAGGCAACACAAGCAACACAGAGTCTACACTGACATTGTGTCACTCTAACTTCGTCGCAAAATTTCTATGCCTCTCATTGGGGTGGTTTATTATTTCGGGATAACGGGAGAGTTAAATCAGTGGGAGGAGCATTGCAGTATGTACACCTCCACTGTTTTATCTATGAAAGCCAGGGGAAGAAACAAAACTGTGTAGTGTAGACCTGGCTTTAGTCTATGTGCAATATAAGGAGCAACCCATAGTGGTGGTAACTAAAATGTTGCTGTAAAATTGTTCTTTATTAAAATTATATCATGTGTGTTCCCACAACATGCACAGATCTAAGCCCTGCCAGTGGGGTGCTACCTCTACAACTGCATTCTCCGCTCACTATAATAAAATTAAAACAAAATAAAACGGTTTTCAGCTTTAACTATTGTAGTCACTACCAGGCACCTACTCTGGTAAATCTGACCAGTCCCAGGAATCCAAATGTCACTATCCCAAGATAACACAAAATATAATCTACAGATACTTTTCTTGGGTATATAAAAGGATCTAAAGATACTCCAAAAATAACAGGCCTTTGGAACAAACATATTTATTCTTTACACATTTACCAGAAAAGTACAGCAGCAAAACAAACATTCTCAGCAATTCTGAGACATCGTTAGGAAATTAAAATTGCTTTTTCATCCCCAAGAATTGCAAAGTAAAAGGTTGTGTCAGACTGTCCTAATAAATACTCACTTGTCAAATTTTTTGGTAACTTTGTGTTTTTACTTTTCATTATTTCTAATTCCCTCTTGAAGTCTAGAAAATAGTATTTCTTTCAGGATCAATTTTGTATTTTTACTGTCGGTCAAACATTGATTTTTTTCCCCCTTGGATTTTAAAAGGACTGTAGATGAAATTGACACATCTGTTTTTGTCTACAATAACAACTTACAGTTTTATAGAGCCTTCTTAATCATCTTTTCCCATGCACCAGCAACAGCAATGATAACAGCTGAGCGTTTGGGAATACATTTGTTAATTAAATGAATCTGCCACAGATAGCATGAAACATTTTAGCATCTTCTGCAATATTATGTTTAAGTTTAGAACAATGTATTGAGCATTACTATTGGTAACACTTTATCTTTCAAAATATAGCAGTTTTAAGGCCAAGTAGGTCAATTTTGGGGCCTACATCTTTGATAAACACCTCTTTCAGACAGTTATTGTGGGCAGTGGACTTTGCATTACCATTGGTTATGCCATTAACAGATACAAATTAAAAAGCCATAGCTAGAGCTTACAGTCTTAGGACCAAATCCTGCTTGCCTTTGCTTACCCAAACTGTCTGACTGACTTCAATAGTCCAACTGACATAACCTAAATGAGAGAACTGTGTGTGAAGAAGATTTGGTTTTTCTGTAGTGATTTACAAAAGGAAGTAATTATAATTATCCCCATTTTACAGAGAGGAAAACTAAGCCAGGTGAAGGGACTGGGAAATATCATGCCAATATATAAATACATGGTACACCCACAGCTTGAATACTGCATGCTGTTCTGGTCG
This sequence comes from Mauremys mutica, assembly GCF_020497125.1. Lineage (NCBI taxonomy): Eukaryota > Metazoa > Chordata > Testudines > Geoemydidae > Mauremys > Mauremys mutica. Next base: position 175,238,631 of record NC_059074.1, on the reverse strand, counting down.
CCCCCTTGAAAAAAAATATTACAATTGGAAAAGGTAAAAGGAAGGGCAACAAAAATGATTTGGGGTATGGAACAACTTCCATACAAGGAGAGATTAAAAAGACCAGGACTGTTCAAATTAGAAAAGAGACAACTAAGGGGGCATATGAAAAAGGTCTATCACATCATGAATGGTGGGGACAAAGTAAATAAGGAAGTGTTATTTACCTCTTAACACAACACAAGAACTAGAGGTCACCCAATGAAATTAACAGGCGCAGGTTTAAAACAAACAAAAGGAAATACTACTTCACACAACGCACAACCTGTGGAACTCATTGCCAGAGAATGTTGTGAAGGTCAAAAGTATAAGTGGATTAAAAAGAGAACTGGATACATTCATGGAGGATGGGTCCATCATGGACTATTAGCCAAGATCATCAGGGATGCACAACCTCATACTCCAGCTGTCCCTAAATCTCCAACTGCCAGAAGCTGGGAGTGGACAACAGGGGATGAATCACTTGAAATTGTCAAGTTCTGTTCAGTCCCTTTGAGGCATCTGGCATCGACCACTCTCAGAAGACAGGGTACTGAGCTAGATGGACCACTGACCTGACTCAGTACAGCTCTCCTTATGTTCTTGCCCAAAGTCACTCAGAAAGCCAGTGACAGAGGCAGGAATAGAATCCAGGTCTCCTAAATCCCAATCCAGTACTCAGTCCACTAGACCACAAAGAATTCACCCCAAGCAAGTGATTAGTTACTAAAAACATAAAAATGAACATGATGTGAAGATTACAACCAACATCAGATAAAACAGTAAGAGACAACCAAATGTTTAGCACTGAATTAGAATCATATTTTACTTTCCTGTGCATCAGCCTTTAGTATTTTTTCTTGCATCATAAATACAAATGATATCAGTCCATGATCAGTAATTTGACAAATTCCTCCTCTCTTCTTCTGAGCTGTATTTTTGCTTTGTACAATACAATGATAGCTATTTCACGTCATACATCACCTGCCATTCAGGCAGGGGCCAGCAGTCCACAATCATTTACTCACAAGTGTTAATCTTAGAAACAGTCAGGGGTGCTGGAAATCAAGGTGCTTGGGGTGCAGCAGCACCTCCTGGCTTGAAGTGGTTTCCATCATATATAGGGTTTCAATTTTGTTCAATGGCTCTCAGCACCCCCACTATAAAAATTGTTCCAATGCCACTGGAAACATTTATATCTAAAAGTAATATCTACCAAAAAAGTTAGCTGATAACTATTATTAATGGCTTTTATCAAAACTATATGCTTTAGCTGATATTTCAAAGGGAAAATGATATAATGAAACGGTTAGCTCAAGAGAAGAAAAGAAGGGCTTACATGGGTCATACAATTCCTTCCTTTCTTTCCTTCAGAATAATACCCTGAGTGCAGTAGATATGCCACAATACTGGACACCAAAGAGATTATTAAAGACTCTATGGTAAAGATACAAGTGCGATTCTGTGGATCTGTTTCATGTACTTTGGAGTTGCCCTATTATAAAATGCTTTTTTAAAAAAAGACCAATGCCTAAAACCTCTCTAATCACTTGGCTTGTATATTGTATCCCCTTTTCCCACCCGTTGTCTTCATAGTTTTAGACTGAAAGCTTTTTTGGTAAGAGACTGGTTCTTCTTCTGTGTTTGGAAGATGTCTAGAAGGTTTTCATATTACAACCACCACCATCTGCATTGTCTGTTATTCCCTAAGAAGTAACAACAAAAATACCACCACTTCTCATTTCTAGACTGTCTTGTTTTATTCAGGAACACGTTTGCCTAGGTTTATGCTCGCAACCTACAGAAATTATGCACTATTGTATTTTATTCCATGTGTTCAGGTGGCAGACTGAAGCTTGTTATCCTCCTGCTGTATCCACAAGGGACAGCACCCTGCTCTTTCTCTAAAAAGCCAGCATGCAGCTACCCCTTTCCTCAAGTTCCCATCCCAAATTCAATCTCTTCCCCCTCTCCCTTTCACACTTCTCTTCCTTACCTAAGCTCCCCAATCTTTCCTTCCCCTTCCCAAGAGATGAATAAACTCATTTCAGGGTTTTTCTGTGATCATTTCTCTGTCTTCCTCAGAGCCAGAGATCCCCAGTCTACAAACAGTGCTATTAGAAAGTAACAAAAAGAGTCCTGTGGCACCTTATAGACTAAGCATAAGCTTTCGCGGGTGAATACCCATGAAAGCTTATGCTCCAATATGTCTGTTAGTCTATAAGATGCCACAGGACTCTTTGTTGCTTTTTACAGATCCAGACTAACACGGCGACCCCTCTGATACTTAGCGCTATTAGAGTTGATTAAAAAAAAAATCTGCAAGAGCTTCTGCTCTCATTTCTTCATTTCCTTCACTACCTTTACCACAAGCTGTCAAATCCTAAGAATTCCCAGTTACACAGGACATCAACATTACTAAAAAGGCTACTGAACATAGATGATTAATTTAATATGAAGGAATTTAAATGTACAAAATGATCGATGTCAGAATGAATCATGGCTCTACAGAAACTTAATTTATTTTTAAGTACAGTTAAAGGAGTCAAGTATCAAAGGCTCTGTTTCAAAACTGACAAAATCAATGAAGCTTTAAGGCTTGACCAAGCATCTTCGCAACACTAAATCCAAAGCCTTTCCTCTTGAGGCTACTGACTGACGGGATTAAATACATTTTTAAAAGTACTAGCAAAACTTGGGGTAAATCAACCCTAAATGTATAACAATCACACTACTGTAACCTATGTTTACCTACCATACCTCTTGAGCCACTTGTGGCTTCTCACGGCCCTATACAACACTATATCTTTGTGTCTACGCACAATGCTGCAATGACAATGTGGCAGGGGAAACGGTATGTTAAGTGATAGACCAACAAGCACCCTCCTCCCCATACATAAAGTGTCAAAAACCAGGACAAACTCTGAATACCAAATCTTTGTGTAGGTTTTAACCATTTTTGGGTTTCTCTCTCTCTTTCAGCAGCTGATAAGGAGACACTTTTATCCCTTTACAAATTAACTTGTTTTCACCTTTACATATCAACCCTCTTTGCCTTCCTTCTCTCTGTTTTGAGCCCTTCCCTCTCATTTCCTATTTTTGACCCAGTGTAACTACGGAAATCTTCCTCACACTTCCATCTCCTCCCCTGCACCACTCTAAGCCCTTTCCCACCTCTATCCCTACAGCCCACATGTTAAATAAGTGACAATGTTCCATGCCAGCTGATTCTCTGACTTACACTAGTTGTTGAATGTGGGAGGAGTGTTGCCAGCATTCAAAGTGAGAAATGCTCAGGAAAATTAATTCTGATTATTCAAGAGACAAGCTGAGTGAGGTAATATCCTTTATTGGACCAAGTTCTCTTGGTGAGAGAGACCAACTTTCGAGCTACACAGAGCTCTTCCTCAGGCCTGGAAAGACAACTCAGGATCTGTCTACACTGGAACTTCGTTGGCAAAACTTGTGTCGTTCAAGGGTGTTAAAAAAACACCCCCAAACGACAAAAGTTTTACCCACGAAAAGTGCCGGTGTGAACAGCGCTTTGTTGGCAGGAGCACTCTTCTGCAGACAAAGCCACTGCCACTTGTTTTGGGGGGAAGTTTTTTGTCGGCAGGAGAGCTTTCTCCTGCCAACAAATAGCAGCTACACTGCCCGCCTTTTAGCAGTATGGCTGTGGCCGCACAGCCGTGTCACTGAAAGCGAGGTAGCATAGATCAAGCCTGAGAGTGTCACAGCTAAAGACAAGATTGAAGAGATGGTTTAGCATAGTAATTAGCACATATTCTAAGGGACCATTCAAGGTGAAGTGGCCCTTAGTTTAGCACAGGGGTTCCCAGACTGGGGGTCAGAACCCCTCAGGGGGTCATGAGGTTATTACATGGGGGGTCGCAAGCTGTCAGCCTCCACCCCAAACCCCACTTTTCCTCCAGCATTTATAATGGTGTTAAATATATTTTAAAAGTGTTTTTAATTTATAAGGGAGGGTCGCACTCAGAGGCTTGCTGTGTGAAAGGGGTCACCAGTACAAAAGTTTGAGAACCACTGGTTTAGCATAAGTAGTTAGCACATATACTATCTGTTCCATCTTGTATTTAGCTGTGACACTCAATTGTTTTTCCAGACATGAGGAAAAGCTCTGTGTAGCTCAAAAGTCGGTCTCTCTCACCAACAGAAGTTGGTCCAATAAAAGATATTATCTCACCCACCTTGTCTCTCTAATATCTTGGGACTGACATGGTTACATTATTCTGATCATGCCAGATTGTGCTGAGGCTGAAAAGTACAGCTGGTCCGGAACTTTTTTGACTGAATGTGTTTTGACCAAAACCATCAAAACCAAAACTTGTCACAAAAAAGGTTGGTTTCCAAAAATTTCCCACTTAAAACAAAAATGTTAGGGAAAAAAAATCAAAATTGTTGAAATGGGATGTTTTATACTTTCAATATGAAAAAATCATGTTTTTTGGTTCAAAACATTTTCTTTAAATGTAAGTAAACGGTAGGTTTTTTAAAATAAAATGGCAAAATTGAAACAATGTTTTGATTAGCTCAAATCATTTGATTTGGGATAGGACATTTTTTCAAAATCTCAAACGTTTCCCAGAACGAGGAACTGTTTTCTGCACAGTTCTACTGATAAGACTTTCTCCCTCAACCAATGGTGCTATCACTGGAATCTGTGCTTTCTTGTGAGCTGAGGTGTTTTATTTAAGGGCTATACCTGCCAGGCTGCTGGCATTGGTGCGGAAAGTACTGGGACCTGCCTGGTGGTGTGCTGAACAAGGAAAGAGTCATGGTAAGCCCAGCACTCTCTGTAATTCCTTCAGGCACAGAGCTGATGATTGAGCTCCCCACTGCCTGTTAACATAGAACATAGAGGCCATGTTGTCCATCAACACCTGCACCACCCGATCGGACAGTTGGGGAAGGAAGACACTGCAAGCCAGGTGGATGGTTCTGCGCTCCCTGATGTTTATATGCAATGCAAGCTCCTTTCAAGACCATAACCCTTGAGTCCGCAGTGTACCAAGATGCACTCCCCAACTGAGGTCGAACACATACGAAATCAGGAAGACAGTGGGTTGCAGGCTCACAAATGGCACACCTTCCAACACCAGAATTGTGTCAGACCACCACTGCCGAGAGGTAAGTACCTGCAGAGGGATCGTGATGACGTTGTCTAGGTGATGTCTGGCCGGGGAGTAGACCAATGCCACCCACATCTGGAGGGGTCGCAGCCTGAGTCTTGCATGTCAGAGAACACATGTGTGATAAATGAAGTGGGGGAGCTCCCTTTTATGGACACCCAGCCAGCCAGCTAGCTATAAAGTCCCTCTTGGTGGCTGCTTGCTTTACCTGTAAAGGGTTAAAAAGTCCCCAGGTAAAGAAAAGGGAGTGGGCACCTGACCAAAAGAGCCAATGGGAAGGCTAGAACTTTTTAAAATGGGGAAAAAAGCTTTCCCTTTGTCTCTCTGTTGTTCTCTCTGGGCTGAAGAGATGGGGCAACTGGAATGCTGTGTAAAGTTTGAACCAGGTATGAAAATTCATCGTCCATACCTAGAAGAATTCACTGGGACAGGGAGTGTTTAGACAGAGGCAATTAGTGTTATTTCTTTTATTTTCTGTAAGGCTTGTGGACTCCTCTGTGCTAACCCCAGATGCTTTTGTTTGCTTGTAACCCTTAAGCTGAACCCCCAAAAAAGCTATTTTGGATGCTTATTTTTTGGAATTGCTCTTTTAAAATCTAACAAAAGCCTAAGTTCTAGATGTATTTTCTTTCTTTTTGTTTTTAACAAAATTTACCGTTTTTAAGAACCTGATTGGTTTTGTGTCTCAAAAGGTCTGTGCATGTGTTTTTCAATGAGCTGGTGACAACAGCTGGGTTTCCTTTTTGTTGTTTTCTTTCTCAGCTTCCCCAAGGGAAAGGTGGAAAAGCTGAGGGGCCTCAGGGAAAATTTCCCAAGTTTTTCACTTGGGTGGTAGCAGTGTTTACCAAGCCAAGGTCAGAGAAAAGTTGTAACCTTGGGAGTTTAATACAAGCCTGGAGTGGCCAGTATTAATTTTTAAAATCCTTGCGGGCCCCCACCTTCTGCACTCAAAGTAGCAGAGTGGGGAATCAGCCTTGACAGTATGTTCATGCTGCCATGTGCCCTAAATAGTCTGAGACAAACACGGGCCATGGCTCTGACGTTGCCCTGAACCTGGCCTCTAGCAGGAATGCTCTGGCTTGGGTAGATTGGACCAGGATCAATGTTGATTTTTGTTCATTTATCAACAAGCCCAGAGCTTGACAAGTGGCTCGCAACGTCTTGACGCTGCGCTAGACCTGGACCCTGGAGCGGCCCTTGATGAACCAGACGTCGAGATATGGGGATCACTGACCGACATGGGTTTTTTGCAACAGTCAAAAGGTTTAAAGCCTGGGGACTGGGTCATGCTCTGTCCCTAGGCTGAGTCCCGTATGGGACTAACTAACTATATCTAACATAACATTAAAGGAATTATTAACTATACAACTTTAAACAACTATACACAACAAATTCACTACTAGACATAGTAGAGACAGGAAAGCTTGCCGAAGTAAGGAGACGTTCCAGCACCGTCACTGGCGGTAAGAAGGAGCTGGAGGAGGAGGGAGCTGGCGGCGCCCCTTATACAGGCGCATACATGTGCCACTCCAGAGGGTGCCAGAGCCGATCCCCTACGGATACCACTGAGGGAAAAACTTCCAGCAGCGAAGCATGTGGCGAGCACATACCCCTACAATGGAATGGACATGAGCAAGCACTCAAAGAAGAAACTGCTCCCACCAAACACATACGTGGATGGTAACTTTTTGTGCTTATGTCCAATTCCTGGCATTCATATGACACTATTTTGTATGCGAAACTATTTCTTATTCTGGCAGGAATTGTATTCTAAGATGTTACTCATTTACCCAAACGATATTTTGTACTGAAGTTTAACTGACAGCGTTTCTGAAATACTCCTTTTGTCAATCCCAATCTTGATATGTAACACTGGGTTTACAGGCCAATGACCAAGAAAATCATTCCTGTCAAATTTCATACCGCTCTTGTCTAAATGGAACCGCTGCTATTTATTCTTAACAGTTTGGAGGCACAACACTGAGATTTTGTCTTTGTTTTCTTACCTCATCAGACAAAAATATGGTTTTAAAGTTGTATACAATACAAAGAATATTATAACTGACAGAGGAAAGCTAGAGACTTAATTGCAATGCATGAAAAATTAAATTATATTTTTTCAAACTTAAGAAGCTACTGAACAATAATCATGTTTAAACTTAAAATGTTCCCTATACATAAATGTGATTCTATGCCTTTACTATGGCTCTGGCATACGACTTTCTCTAAGTGTTTACACTGTGGAGTCACTTGCAGAGGGTTTTTTCTTATACAGTGATAACTCTAATATGAAAAACTATGGTACTCCACTGAACAAGGTACCACTGAGGAACCATACATGAGCATGTTCTTTTTGTTCCAGGTGACCTGTACCGACGTTTTGCTTATTATAATGGATTGTAAGATCTTCTCTCAACTGCCCTCTGAACAAGGACCTAGTTTTAAAATGTAACATGATTACTCTCTTGGCTCTCCAAATCAAGGTTTTTTGGCAATTACAAAACTTTGCTGAGTCTTGTTGGCTGTTATGCCTTTTCTTATCTGCCCAAGTAATACTCAACAATGTGGAATTTGCTCCCAGAACACACGAAAAGTGCTAGCACACTGGAGAAATGTTATTTATTCAGTGACATTTATTTCACTGTTTCATAACATGGCTTATAAGCAATATATTTTTGTAAAATACTTCCAGACTATATTTATAATTACAAGAGAAATGTACTTAGGAAACAGTTCTCATGAGATGATCTGTAAAATGCCACACAACAGAAGTTTGTTGGCTACATAGGCATGAAATCCCATGTTTCGAGCCCAGAAAAATGTAAGTTAGGACTCAGATACTATTTCCATTTTTTGATTGGCAGTGCAACCTTGAGTATGTCAATCACTTTACTCATCTACCGAACATTTTAGCTATATCACAGAGGTGGCACAAAGCTTCTTTAATTAATAATGTTAGCAAAGTGCCTTGATTATCACCAGACAAAAGATTCTATAATAGTGCCATGTATTTTTATTATAGTATATATTCTTGCTACATTTACAGTATAGTATAGATTACTGAAATGTAGAGCTAGCTTTGCATAGCGCCAGAAAAGAAAAAGAGAAGTTTAAGTCTGCCCCCCCCACACAATCCCTTGCACTTAAATTTTAATTTTATGAACTAAATTACAAAATGAAAAAAAAAATAAGTTAATTCAAAGCAAGAATTATTTTTCTGAGATTGAACTAAGAATCTAAGCTCTATGAACTTTGCCATATTAATGAGTGTTTCTGTAAGATTCAGTATTTCAGTACCAGCACAACCCAGGTAATATTGATAAAGTTTCTGGCACTTGGCTATTTTGACATGACTTCTAAGGCAGGGGTGGGAGGAAAAGCATACGGAAAGAATGGAAGAGAGCAGGCAAAGGTCTGATGTCAGACAGGGCTACACAATGCCTTATTTTTACTGGTAATATGCAAATTTTACTGAAATCAACAAGAGCTGTGTGTACACATTACGGAGCCAGATTGTGCACAGGGATTTGAGGCAGGAAGGAGAATGAGACATTTGCATTTCTGAAGAGGCATTATATAAGTGGAATTTGCCATGGGAAGGAGGAGCTTTTACAAATGTGTGTTAGCTTACTAATATCTTGTGATGAAAAAGCCTGGCTGTTTAAGTACCTTATTTTTTCTTTTAATCACAAAGTTGTGATCTACAATTTTAAACAACCAAATCTTTAGCTTGGAAAACTAAGGGACCAATCCTGTTCCCAGTATACTCAGTGGGAGTTTTGTTACTTTGATGGAAATAAGATCAGGGCCTAAACCAGGAGTCAGCAACCTTTCAGAAGTGGTGTGCCGAGTCTTCATTTATTCACTCTAAGGTTTCACGTGCCGGTAATACATTTTAACATGTTTAGAAGGTCTCTTTCTATAAGTCTATAATATATAAGTAAACTATTGTTGTATGTAAAGTAAATAAGGTTTTAAAAATGTTTAAGAAACTTCATTTAAAATTAAATTAAAATGCAGAGCCCCCCAGATCTTTCTATAAGTCTATAATATATAACTCTTTCTATAAGTCTATAATATATAAGTAAACTATTGTTGTATGTAAAGTAAATAAGGTTTTAAAAATGTTTAAGAAACTTCATTTAAAATTAAATTAAAATGCAGAGCCCCCCAGATCAGTGGCCAGGACCCAGGCAGTATGAGTGCCACTGAAAATCAGCTCGCGTGCCGCCTTTGGCATGCGTGCCATAGGTTGCCTACCCCTGGCCTAAACCAAGAATATGCAATTCGCTAAACTCTAGAAAGCAAAGACAACACACCTTACTCAAAATGCAAAATCTTCTTCCTATTCTATAGGCTGCAGTTTGATCTTTAAAAATAGAATTATTTTAGTCTGATACAGTTTAGCAATCAAAAACAAAAATTCTGATCATACCACAGTTCATAAAAAAGAGTTTTACAAAGCATTGGGTAATCTTATAAAAAAAGCAGCTGCTTCTAAACAAGATAACCACTTGGTGGCAGAAGAATCAACACCTTCCTCAAAGACCATTTTGCTCTAAAGAAAGCAGGATTTGTACTGTACAGTAAATTATTTGCCAGTAACGACATAGATGAAAAATGTGTTGACTCACTATAATTCACCTTCATTACATACCCCTGCCCTCTGGAGCTAACTACTGCAAATTGAGTAGTTTTCATTTTTTGTAAACTGAAAACATTAATTACTGTACACTGAAGATGGCAAACAGATCATGGTAGCCAAGGCCAAATTTATAAATAAATCAAGTTTTTGGGGAAATCATTCATTTTAATGTTTCTTTTAATCACCTCACAGTTCAATAATCTAAAATAAACCTGTTTTAAAGATACAGTGAGACTAAAATGTACTTAGAAATGTGCATTAGAGCCCATTACTCTGGTACCTTTGAGTCTTATACCTCTGCAAATAATCAATTACCAGTTACATAAAATGGAATAGAATATCCCAGAATCCCCTCTTGCTCACCAACTCTTTCTCCCTCTTCTCCAAATGCCCTATCAGAAAAGTCATTCCAAAAGGATAGCCAAACAAATACAGAAATCAAATAATATGACAAGAATGAAAGAGGAATGGTTCATGCATTTCAGAATCATTGGCTGGTAGTTACTGAGCCAGGGAACAAGATACTTGCTACATCTTCACTCCTGCATGGCTACTCAAGCGCAGGTCAATAAAAAGTCACTAGCAGATGTTTGTCCACCTGCACAGACACAGTGCAAGCAGCAGAAAGCTAAAGTAAGGAAGTAAACATGCTATATTATGCCCTTTCTAAGGTTCATGCATGATCCTGCCATCAACAGTTAAAAACTAAATCAATCTGTTGACCTGAAATAGATATTTTTGAATGATCTTACAACCCTCACTAGAAGTTCAACTGAAGCCAATGGGACTAAGGTGAGGTCCATGCTTAAGCACTTCTGCCAGTATGGTAATGTTGGTTAGGGGTCAGATTTTTTTAATGACATTTTAATACTAACAAAATCCCTAGCATAGATGTAATTAGTGACGCTCTGTACTTTGGGGGAACACCCAGAAACCCTCATCCTTGTAAAATGATTGTGTGGTATTCAATGCAAAGTTTGTCATGTCAGGCATCTTCGGAAGGCTCATGATGTACTGAGCATTATTGTTATAGTGATATTATAGTAATGTTATGAGTTATAATTTCATGTATATAGTTATGAGGCTGAAAATGTATCCTCATGGCTTAAAATAAGCCCAGACAAAAACTCTCCAAGAGCATAGAGGCAGTTCACACCTCATCAGGGCAGGTATGGGACAAACCCAGCCCAGCCTCACAGGAACAAAAGACACTGGCTTAGGAAGCAACAAAAGAATCTATTAGACTCTTGAGGGAGTCAACTCCCTTCCTTTGGTCAGTTTGGAACTGCGATGAGGTAAGGCTCACCTGACTCTGAAAGGGGTGAGGACAAAGCCAAGAGGGAAAAAAGGACATGATAAAAGGGAGACATTCGCCATGCTCTCTCTCTCTCTCTCTTTTCCACCTACATCTCCAGACACCACACCAAGCGAATGAAGCTCTGATCAACGGGGAGAGCCTGGCTGAAGAGCAACCAGCCGGCCTGTGGTGAGAAGCATCTGAGTTTATTAGGGCACTGAAAGTGTTAAAATCAGCTTAGAATGTGTTTTGCTTTTATTTTCATTTGACCAAATCTGACTTGTTATGCTTTGACATATAATCACTTAAAATTTATCTTTATCATTAATAAATCTGTTTGTTTATTCTACCTGAAGCAGTGTGTTTGGTTTGAAGTATGTCAGAGGCTCCCCTTGGGATAACAAGCCTATCAATTTCTTTGTTAAATTGATGAACTCATATAAGCTTGCAGCTTCCAGTTGGCATAACTGGACACTGCAAGATGGAGGTTCCTAGGGTTGTGTCTGGGACCAGAGATATTGGTTAGTGACATTCGGTTGCACAATCCAAGGAACAGTTTACATGCCAGAGGCCGTGCTTGAACAGCCCAGGAGTGGGGGTTACCCAGCAGAGCAGGGTAAGGCTGGCTCCCAGAGTCAAGGATTGGAGTGATCTAGCAGATCACCTGTCTGGATAACACCAGTGGGGAATGTCACAGTAGTTATACCAGCAAAAAAATGCTTTTGACAGTATCACTTGTTTTGTTCAGGAAACTGGAATAAATTATACTAACAAACGCACTCTTTTGCCGGTATAAGCTGCGTCTACACTAGGAGGGTTTACTAGTATAGCTATACCACCAAACCTTTTGTATTACAAACTAGGACTAAGTGGGTGACTCAGGGTAGCAACCCTGATTCAAAACTAGAAATCCGTTAGTCATATAAGCATACATGTAAGCATACTAATCAGTTATAATGAACTATTCTGACACTGAAAAAAAAAGGAGGGAAGAGAACTTGAGACCTTTCTATATCCCATTTCTACACTTTCTATGGTATTTGCCACTTTAGATCGTGATAATACTGCTCAACATTCTTATTTGGAAGAAATAGCTCTATCTTGTCACCTAAACTCTTGCTCACAAAACTGAAAAAGCTAACAGCAAAAGTATAGGGAAGGAAAGAACAAATGCGTATGTGCCTCCTAGAATTATTACAATTAATGGAAGTGACAGTTTGTTACCATAGTAATGAACACTGGAGTTGGTCAAATTTTTAATAAAAAATGGCAACATTTTGTGAAAGATTTTTTGCACCTTTTCCAATTGGTTTACCTACAGGACTGAGAGGAAGTACAAGGGTTCCACTCTTCTAGTGACTGGATGATTACCAGAGGATAGATGCTTGTGGTACCATTATTATTAGGACTGTCAATGGCCCTTGTCCTGCAAATACCGGTAGTTAACTGAGAAACAACTGAACACACACACATACATACAAAATCCAATAAAGATAATCCACCATTTGCTGTTTACTCACATGGGACCTGATGCTGTATGTCATACACACAAAATTCCTCTTGATGGCAATATGAGATTGGGTCTCCTGTTGCCTTCCTGGATCCTGAAATCCAGATAGCCTTGTTGGTATTCTGACTCTAATTCTCCTTATGCTTCTTAGAATTAATGTGTACATCTGCTAGGGTACTTTTAGTTATTTTTAAGATATTAGCTTTTTTTGTTTGTTTGTTTGAGATAGAGTGCTTTGAAATCCTTGTTGGATAAAAGCTGCTGTGAAAGGTGCTATTATAAACGGGCCTTCCCTTCACCAATATGAACTGGCAAGAGCTATTCTCATGGAGGATTACTGAATTTTGCAAGTTAGTAAGTAAATAACCAGTAAAAACACACCACAAGAAGTATTTTGGTCATATTTTGACAACTGCAATTTTGCTTTGTTACTATGATAATATTTCAAAGAACCTTAGCAAAGGTACTATATAAAGATAAGAATTACTTTTTGGTGGCCTCATAATGGATGTGTACATTCAAACTTGTAGCCTCATTATAAACCTACACACTATCATGGGCACCCACTCACCCACAGAATAGTTCTCTACCCCTGGAACTCTATATTTAATAAGTTCCATCATGTCTCTAACTACTGGTTAGAACTGTAAAGAAATTTGTATTTTCAAAAATGTCTGTTTTCCTCATGTGGTTTACATTTTGATTCAGATGAAAGATCCCATGAAGAAAAGAGAAATTGTATTTATTTGTCTGAATGTATCAGAGCCTTGCTAAGAGGGAGGGATAGCTCAGTGGTTTGTGCATTGGCCTGCTAAACCCAATGTTATGAGCTCAATACTTGAGCGGGGCCATTTAGGGAACTAGGGTAAAAATCTGTCTGGGGATTGGTCCTGCTTTAAGCAGGGGGTTGGACTAGATGACTTCCTGAGGTCCCTTCTAACCCTTATATTCTATTATTCCATTTGCTAATTAGAATGCTGAATTTTCTCCTCTCTCAGTAAAGATTTATAGTAGCAGATTGCAGGCTTGAGGCTTCTTATTCTTGAATATTATATAGCAGGATGGCCAAATTTACTGATCCTCCAAGCCACATACAACGGTCTTCAGAAGTTAAGGAGTTGGGATGCACCTGCCTGGGCTGAAGCCCCAAGACGCCCCTTCCTGCTGGGCAGACACCAGAGGGGCTGCGAGGGTGGGGGATGCACAGGGGTCACATGCCCCCTAGATTTTTGCCAGGATTTGCTGGCCCAGCTCAGTCCCATGGTGCCGCCAGAACTTGGGCTTGATGTCCATTAATCAGGAGGCAGCTCTAAGGATAAAGGTTGACATCAAGGAAGGCACAAAGTTGGGAAGGAATAAAGACGACAAAAGGAGCAGTCAGGAAACAGTGGGGCAGATCATAATGAGCGGACTGATAAAGGCATTTTGAGTCAGTGATACTTGCAGAAGCTTTAGCTCACATTCCTCCCAGAAGCACAGTGTAATGGTTAAAGCACAGTCCGTTCTCTCCCTTCCTCTGCTATGGACTCACCATGTAAATCTGAGTAAATCACAATATCCGAGCCTCAGTTTCCCCAGCTGTAATACTGGGATAGCAATATTTACCTGTGCCACTTGGTGGTTGTGAGATTTAATTTGCTCATGTTTATACAGCCCTTTGAGAGCTCAGGTGGAAGGTGCTGTAGGCCAAATTAATATTGTATTTCATCTCAAATAATTAAGAACACGAAGTACAAGCATGTGTACAGACATAATTGTATAAATTAAAATCAAATTTGAGAAGAGTATAGTGCAACAGCATTTGTGTATTCATGTACACCCCATAATTGAATAAAACAAAAACATTTTACCGTAGGCCTAAACACCATGAAATCGCATGGCAACAAAACTGGCTGCTAAGCAACAGAAGTCCAAGCAGGATTACCACTGGTATTGTTATTAGAGAGCTATTTCCTCTTCAAAATATGAGAAGAAACCAAATTTTAATTCTCCAGATCACTTAGACACAAAATCGAGAGATTCTACTACACTGTCATTTCTATTTTTTGACAGGAGACTGAAGGTCAAGTAATTTCAAAATACCAGAGAAGTGTCACAAATTCCAAAAGAGTACCTGGAGTGGCTTAATGCTCTTATAAAAGAGAACTGATAGAAAAGAAAAGGGTCATACTGTTTACAAGGCATTTCAGACAGACACAATATTATGGGCAATAGCTATTAATGTACTTGGGACACATAAGTACATGCAGCTTTTTACATAATTAAATGACTTTACATTTACATGGCCTCTTTCCAGCTGAGAGATCACAAAGTGCTTTAACATACTGTAATTAACCATCCAGCTCATTGCTGGGCATTGCTACCACACAGTTCACCAGCCAGCCCATAAAAAGCTCCATAATTACTCCAGCACAGGAAAGGGAAGTACTGCTGGAGTTAAGAGGAGACTAGGCACAGGAGGGAGCCAGAGACTATGTGAGAGCAGGATCAGCCAGCCAGAGACAGCCTGGGAGTTGGCTGAAGAGGGAAGGCCAGACAGCCTTCAGCCTGGAAGGTGGAGCTGGAACTGGATGTCCTGAGAATGGGACAGAGATGTACCCAGTTGCTGGCAGGAGGCCAACAGTAGTCACAGTAGTGCTGCAGCCTACATGCAAGAGGACAGTGTGAATAAGTCATGACAAAACCAGTTTATCCTTATGCTCTTCTACTGGACTGTCCTTAGGGCTGGGTTGAGTGAAGTTTCGGCTTCAAGATATGGATAGACTTGAAAAGGCACATCTACTAGTTACTCACAGTACCTCAAGGGACAAGGCTGGCATTGAACCCTTCTACTGGACTTGTCTAGGAACTACAGTTTGTATTTTTTAACTCATTGACAGCTGGAAGTTTCTTTCTAGGTGCTAGGACTTTCCAGTTCTTCATCTCTTGGCTTTGAGCTCATCAAAACACCAGGTTACACTCCTGAGAATCCACTGGGGTTCAGTGCACTACATCTGTCGCAATCAAAGAGGGGTTCATTGCAGTACATGACCACAGACTGACATCTGGTGGGGTTTGATCAAGTATGTGTCAGAGCACAGATTTCAAATTCCCCTTTTAGAAACAAATAGGTAAAAGCATAATCTCAAAGCCCCCTGGGGACTTTACATGATACTCAGCATCAGAAGAGCAGCCTCCTCCTGACATCAGTGCATAATGCACAGGAACTGGAGGGTTTAAATAACAGCAGGTGGGAGAACTTCTGCCATTTCAGAGATCCTACAAGCCATGACTGCGCACTCTCTGCTGCAAATTCATTGTAATAAACTTTGACACACTCTGTATCTGTAAAGTTAAGGGCAATTAATTGCAATGGGGAAAGAAATAACTGCTGCAGAAAATAATGTACTGTAACCTAAATTTATTTCTTTATGGCTCTCTGTCTTGAGGATGGATCCAAATGGACTTGAAAAAACTCCTGTAGAGTAGCAGTGCCCAGAAATACCTTATAAAGCCAGGGGGTTACTCAAACATCTCCAACCCAAAGGGGAGTTGGATTTTCCTTGCACTGTGCCAAATAATGTGTTTGCCCATGGGGAAGAGAGGCATAAAGACAAGTTGCAGGTCACATAAAGCCTATCTCTGCCTAATATATTAACAAGCCGTGCATCCTTCCCATTTTGCCAAGATCAAGTGAGATTTTGGGTTATCTGCCATCTAACTGCAGACTGCAGAGTGTTAATAGGTACCAAGGGGCTGCTTAAACTGGCTCACCCAAATGATAAAAACATCCTCTATGGTTTGAATTAGTGAACTAGTACAGCTTGTTCACTTAGGACAGTTTTTTCCTGTTTTCTGTGTTCTCTGCCTCCTTTTGGACTTCCCTGCCCTCTATTGCACCACATTCCATGTGTCTATACCAAGGCATTAGCCAAAAATACAGACAGAATTCCAAACTGACGTGTTTAGATGGGAGTGCTGTGTTCTACCATTTTGCTCTGTACAAAAGTTCTATGCCCCTCCCTACATCTGTGCCTGAATCTAGGGTGACCAAATAGCAAGTGGGAAAAATTGGGATGGGGTGAGGGTTAATAGGTGCCTATATAAGAAAAAAGACCTGAATATCGAGACTGTCCCTATAAAATCGGGCCATCTGGTCACCCTACCTGAATTCCTCCCACTTCTATGGTCTGTCCAAGATCCATACCTGACTGATCCCTTTGTTCCTTCACTCACTCCAATTTATAACACTTACCCCCAACACTTCTTGTGTCACAAGAAGAGTCACCAAATGTCTTCCTTCTCCTCATTCAATACATTTTGGAAGTCCCATTTACTCCAGGAAACATTCCTGCTGTAAAACCACAGACCACTCTCTTTTGTTCTGTATTGTACCCGCTAATGCCATTACTGGGGGTGGAGGCTGAAGGGGGTGGTGGTATCTTGCAGCAATGATCCAGAACACCTCAGCTTAGATACCATTACTACACCGCTTTACATACAGCATATACCTTAGTGGATCTCTATTGCAGTGTTGAAATTTTATTTGAAGGGGGGGGAAAAAAAGAGGAGGAAACTGTGTTTAATAAAAGTTTACCATTTTCCATACCATGCACACTTAGGCCACTATGTGACTAGCAAGCACGACAGTGGAAGTTGTACTGATCAGAATTATTGTCAGAACAGGATTCCTACTTATTCACTAAATACAGTGGCCTCCCTAATTAGAGATCCTTTGTGCTGGGAACTTTCCAGAGTTCCAAGGAACTACAAAATCACCGTCTCCACCTTATAATTTCTTCTTCTGCACGTAACAGACTCTTGTGAATTTTGTTTTGAATCAGAAGGGAATATATGGATATAAAGAGTTTGGCTGGTGGAATCTCATTCCCAGAAGAAATGAGTCTAGGTTGGCAGCATGGCCTCATATAGTGGGTCTAAAGTAGCTCCTAGAAGAGCCAAAAGTCTGGCATAAGCAATGGCAAATGTAATCCAAAAGAATGCTGAGCACAGGGCCGGCTCTACAGTTTTCACCGCCCCAAGCAGCGCGCCGAATTGCCGCCACGGGCAGCGGGGGGGGCGGGGGGGGGGCGGGAAGAAGTCCCTGTGCCCTTAGGGCGGCAGGCGTGTTTCCATGGCAGCAGCAATTCGGCGGCAGCTTCTATGTTCAGCTGAAGCCGCCCCAGACAGCTAAACATAGAAGCTGCCGCCGAATTGCCGCCGCCGCGGAAACGCCCTAAGGGCACACAGACTTCCCCCCCCACCAGCGGCGGCAATTCGGCGCGCTGCTTGGGGGCAAAACAACAGGGACTGCCGCCCCTTGCAGAATGCCGCCTGAAGCACCAGCTTGTTATGCTGGTGCCTGGAGCCGGCCCTGGTTGAGCACATGCATTTTCTCTCCTTGTGTCCTTAGAACTCAGCCATTTTTCCCCACTCACAATGTGCTCATACTACAAGTGTTGTCACAACATACTTTTGAAGCAGACTGAGTGAGTAGGAGAGATGACCCAGCCATTGGTACTATGCAATCAACATGTAAAAACCCCCACCTAATTCAGCAAGGCACATCATTTTCTGAATTAAATCCTTGGTGGAGTACTGTTCAACAACTGTTTTGGTAAGTTTTTTCTTTTAACCAACCTCCATTACAGTGTCAACATTTGAAAGTGATAATTCTGCTCCTGCTCCCACTCTCAGTTTTACCCTTTTCCATTTGATATTTCCCTGTGTTTTCAATTAAACTGAAATTAACATAGCTGTTTTAGTTTAACACCAACAACTTCAATTCATATAACCCCTTATCATGCCAAAATATCTTGGCTGTTGCACCAGCATCACTGATAACGTCAGCACTGTTCTCAGAATAGCATTTATTAGCTAAACTGATGCTGCAAGGCCATCAATGGGAGCACAAATTACTGTGTTTATGTAAGTCTTGTTAATAGAGCAGCTATTGTTTCTGTGGGTATTTTGTGGTGGAGAGGGGATCTTCTGGATGATCTCAATATCCCTTTTTCAAATGGTCTTGCACCAAGCTATGTGTTCTTCTCTCCAAAGGAAGGCTGGATGGGACTTTATCTGAAGCTCAGCAAAACCTTGCCTAAGTTGACAAGAATGAGTCACTAAAGAGCAACACAAGACACTTACATTCTATCACACTCTCTACATTCTTGACCCTGAGCACACTGCCTGGAGAGCATTCTCTGCTCAGACCAACCTGGAGACAAAACAATAGGAACATTTACCTGTGCTTACCTGAAAATTTCCTTTCTTTCAGTCACAGGGTCCACAAGTCCATTACAGAGTATTTTGCCTGACTGGTCTGGTTTTGCCCCCAACTTGAGGACCTTAGCATGGTGAACAAAGAAGGCTGATCCCACTCACCCCATACAGATGCAGGCAAGCTTACATTTTGAGTTGTAATTGTTCAGCAGTGGACCATTAGACCTGATACAATAATAGATATTAGGAATCTGATGTGTTTTACTCACAAGAATATGCCAATTTTAAAATGCTGTAGGCCGAACTTTGGCAGATCGTTTCCCTGGGCCCATCTGTGGGAGCTCGCCCTGCACTGGAAGGATTCCTTCTGCAGAAGCTGCACACGCTACCCCTCTCCTCACACTAGTTTACTAGAATATGCAGCATTTGAAACTTAACAAACAAGGTTGTCACACTGTGATGTACCCCATATTCTTCACAGACATATTGTTATGATATGAATATGGCATAACTAAAATATGTTTTCTGTTACGCAAGATGGGTCATGTGAGGTATCACTGCAAAAGTTATGATCTTCTGAGTGTGTTTATCCAGTTTGTATGCATGTATCATTTCTGTATCTGAAGTTAGAAATACTGACTATGTAACAATTACACCTGTGTGTGTACTTGGGGGAATGCCCACCAGACAGTAGGCAATCAGCCTCAATGGCCATTAGGAAGAACAATAAGACTTGGAAGATACTGATCTCCCGCCTTCCTGAGAAGCTCCCAGGGTTGCTGCTTTGACACTACAGGATCTGGTGATTGTGTTATTTGGTACTAGAGCCCATCTTGGGCTTTCAGTGTTTTTTCCATTAAGAGGGGGTGAGGGGATCAGACTGGGAAATAAAAGATTCCCGCCTTATGTAAATTCTATTTAAGGCTGGGAAGTGAGGCAATCAGGACTCTTCTCCATTGCCTCCCCACCCAAGGAGGAACATTGCTAAAAACACCTGACGGGAAAGGCAGGGGCTAAGTCCAAGCTGAGACGGGTCCAGTCTGTAAAGAGAAATAACAGGAACTCTAAGCTACAGAAACGCTGCAACATGCCTAAAACAACATTCAGGGTCAGAAATTCCATTTTGTAACCTGCTTCTTAATTGTATTAAGTTTAGTTTGCGTGTTTTGTTTTATTTGCTCGGTAATCTGCTTTGTTCTATTTGCTATCCCTTATAATCACTTAAAATTTACCTTTTGTAGTTAATAACCTTATTTCTTGTTTATTTCAAAACCCAGTTTGTGCAATTCATAGCTGGGGGAGAGGGGGCAAAAAGCTGTGCATATCTCTCTCCACATTGAAGGAGGCGGCGAATTTTTATAAGCTTGCGCTGTGCAGATCTTTCTATACAGCGCAAGACAATATTATTTCGGGTTTATACCCCAAAGGAGGTGTGCATGTGAGTGCTGGCCATTCCGCTAGCTAAGTCCTCCCACACAGAGCAGATTTCAGCCTGTGTCTGCAGCTGGGTGTTGCCTTACCTGTGTGTGTGCTAGAAAAGGCTTGAGAGCCTAGCACAGCAAGAACAGAGTGAGAAAACCCAGGCTGATGGAAAGGGCGGGCTCAGTGAGACCCCAGCACATCGGGTGGCACCCCAGGTTCAACCCGACACATATACTTTTTAAACAAGTGAAATAATGTCATACAGCGATAGTATGCAGGTTTTAAAACAGTCAAAGACAAAATGCTTCTCACTGTGTGTGTGTGTGAGATGGGACCACAAAAATGAGTGGGTCAGGTTAGCAGGATTTGGCCCCACAGCTAGAATACACTTTACCTGTCAAGCTCTATTATAGCAAATGCTAAATCTACCTTAATGCAACATTAGCCATTTTTTTCTATCCCAGACTCAAATGCAAGGAAAAAAAAACCCTGAAGACAAAATTCTTTGAGGACAGTCAACTACTGTGTGAAGCCAAAGTCAAGACCAACATGTGCATCCTGCTAATCTTCAAAAGCCAAATATTTCTTAGAGGAACTGAGTGCGATCCATGACATGGTCATGAAAGTTTCCAGAGCATATTGTCCTGGGAGACTTCAACATCTATGTTCATAGTGCCTTTGATGCAACAGACCAACTCTCAGTTTCTCACAGGTAACCTCTATACCTATATACACAGCTCAACACACCCTGGATGTGATTTTTTTAGACTAAACACAGATATAGGGAACACAAAAAACACCTCCCCATCCAGGGTTAACCTCTGCCTCCTCCAGGCCAACATCAGAACTCTCTTGACCTTCAGGCAATAAGAAGCAAACATAATGGACTGCCCCTGGAAGCAGAATGAGCCAGTCATATTCCAAAACATCCTTACGAGCAACACTATCACAACAACAAGCTATATAAGAGAGTAAGGTAATAAACAGTAAGGATCTCCTAACAGTATAACCCTATCCATATTGACCTGTTAGTGACTCATGAAATCCCAGTGAAGCAAGGGATCTAATACTTTGCACTTACGTAGCATTAGAACATTATTTATTAAAGTCTCACAGCATTCTATGAAGAAAGTAAATACTAAGATTCCCATTTTACTGAAGGAGGAACTCAGACTAAATTAAGTCAACGTGCCCAAGATCACAGAGCCAATTAGTGCTGGAATCAGGATTAGACTCCCCAGGCACATACCTCATCTGCTAGGCTGAGTGCCTGCTGCTCAATTTACCAAAGCACGCTGTGCCTCAGTTTCTCCACCTATACAATGGGGATATCTGATTCCCTACAGTACCTACCGTATAATGTATATTCTTGGACTTTATCTATAATGACTATCATTGCCCTATTTTAAAGATATTTTGTTTTACAGACTGATATATTCAACATATTTGGTTTCAGGGCAGCTAAAAATATGCAGCACTACATTTAATTGGTATAGTGGATACTAATGAAAAATAAGCTTAGCTATAAAAGCTTAGATTAATATGCCGACATAAACCTCGGTGTTATCCCCTCCCGCAAAATCCCCAGTGGCCAGGGGCCTGCAGGAAGGAAAACTCTTGCAGAGTTTCAGAATTGAGGAGTGGGTTCGGCAAGGTGGAATTGGTCCCCAAAATCTGTATGGAAGATCCCCTATGTGTGTCTCTCAGGGTGGGCAACAATCTATCCCTCAAGTCCTTGTAACTGCTTGAACACTTACATCTTTGATCAAAGCAAGCTTATTTTAAACTAATTAGCATAAATGTTTAATTAGCCATCAAGTTTCATTTCAGCTTTTGAATCCAGTTCTACCACCCCACTAAATCCCTGTTGTTTCAGTTGAGGCCACTAAGGACTTCGGTCCAGGGATTCTTTTAATGAACAGGGCTTTTAAAGTGTCGGCGGACTTTGATAATGCACACGTTTGTGCGATGTTTCTGCTGTTTTGTACAGAAATGAATGTACGGTGATTGAACCAAACCTTAATATGTAATACTCATTCAAAAGCCAAGTGCTCCATGTGTAGGCGGCTCTTACTGAAAATCTTCCTACGGAAGCTGAACACATTTCTTGCAAAACAACACACTGATTTCTATGCAAGTAAGTTTGTTGCCTTCACCAAACCTGGCTCCATTCTTGTGAGCCAACTAATATATTCAACATCATCGCATTACCTACTGAAATAGCCATCCTAGTCAATACATATACTGTGGTCATTATTTATTATTCCATTTCAAAACCCTGCCGATTAATAGTTTATTATTACATTTGCTCTAGGTTTGATAAATAAGCTTTATGTAATGTCGACTCCGTTATAGTCTCATCAGCAGCAAATTCACTAAATTATCAGAAAAAAATTCAGATAAAATACTACCTATTTATTACATTCATTTCTATTTCCATGGTACAGTCCACACAAAAAGATCTGAAATGCTTTATGTCAGGCAGTCATGTAAAACATGATTCTTAATCATCTTCGTCTAATTTACTTTACAGTTTGTAACTGTACACTTGCACAATTGTAATATAAAGTTAACTGTAGTTTTTTACAGAATACTTGATGATCATATCAATGCATTGCTGGGAGTTTCCCTTTAGAGTCTTTGCTTCTCCCTTAATTTCCCCTCACACTTCGCAGCTGGCCAGCTCACCCTTCTAACCGACGCTGACGCCACATGTGGTTTCCTCCAGAGCAGCTCAGCCTTTTCATGGCTGACCGTATTACACCAAAAAGTTCCAGTGGCCATAATCAACACTTAGGGATGGATTCTGTGCCCTGTTCTTCTCCCTTTGCACTGATCATATGGGAGCAAACACAACCAGCACGTCCCCTGCCAGGGACTGCTCTGGCATGGGGGAGCCCCACCCAAGGCACAGAACCAGCAAAGCCAGTCCCTGCAGTCCCTGGTGCAGGGGGCACGTGGCTAGAGATTACTGCAGTCCAGCTCCTCCTCACTGAAACATGGTTTTTGAGGATTATAGCCAGATGGTGCTCATTAGAACAGCCTCGCTCTGCTCTAACCTGTTGCTGGAGCAGAGAATCAGAGCTGTAACTGGTTAACCATGGTTTGGGGTTTTCAACTTCTTTTCTTCACCCTCTCCTGGGCTACCCTCCATGGAGGATGCTGTTCTCCTTAGGGCTACCACAGTTTGGTAAGGAAACTGGCAGAGCTAGTCTCTGCTTCTTCCTCTGCAATACAGCATGTAGCCAGCAGGGAAGATGCTGAACAGCTGCAGTATGGAAGCGGCAACAGCTGCTCAGAGTGCTGCGGCTCACATCACAGATGCTTGTGGGACTACCAGGGAAGCAGGTGGCAAACAGTGCCTCCAACTCCTGCCCATAACAACTAGGCTGATTCAGACACTTCAGTTAAAAGACAGTGTGCAGCTCTGGAACACACTTCAAACTCAGAATCAAATACACTTTTCTTTCCTAATGCAGTCACGCTCATCGGCCACAACTTAGAGTCTTGAGGGCCTCGGGTGGGATCTCACTGTTCCATTTCTGGGTCAGCAGGAAAGAATCATGCAGGAGTGATGCAAGGCCTTCGTTTAATTTCAGTTTACAGTGTTCCCAGTCTGTACGGACCAGGGGCCTGATTCAACTAACTGATGTCAAAGAAACACTCTCCTATTAACTTCACTGGGAGTTGGGTCAGGCCTCAATTTCTAATCTAAAACTAGCCTGGCCCTGGCTACTTAACAAGGAACAAAACAATTTCTTCAGTCCACTCTAGGGATCTTTGATCTTTCCCCCCCATTTTTTCTATCTCATACATTTCCTGTAAAAATAGCAAAACATCTCTTTAGTTTTAAGATGCACTGATGCTATCAGATATCGTGTACATTTTTCAAAAGCACCTAAGTGCCAGATTTTTTTCAGGTATTTGTGTGCCTTAAGGGGCAGACAGGAACCCAGTCAGATTTTTCAAAAGTGTCCAGGCACCTAACGCCACTGATTTCAATGGGAGTTAGGTGCATAAAGGCTTCTGAGAATGCCACCATGTGCCTGTATCTTTATAAGGTTGCCAATTTTGGTTGGATGTATTCCTGGAGATTTCATCACATGACATAATCTTTAATTAAAGATTTAATCTTTAATTCCTGGAGACTCCAGGCCAATCCAGGGGGGTTGGCAACCCTAATCTTTAGATACCTAAATAAAATAAAAAAAATCTGTCCCTAAGTAACTTAGGAGCCTAAGTCCCATTTTCAAAATGGACTTAAGGTACATCTACACCACCATCTTCAGTGTACAGTAATTAATGTTTTCAGTTTACAAAAAATGAAAACTACTCAATTTGCAGTAGTTAGCTCCAGAGGGCAGGGGTATGTAATGAAGGTGAATTATAGTGAGTCAACACATTTTTCATCTATGTCGTTACTGGCAAATAATTTACAGATTAAGTTACACATGTGGGCAAAAAAGTTTATGCACTTTTAACAAAAAGCAGAAACACATGAGAGATTTTTCACTACCTTATAACTCAAAAGCAGCTTAGACAATTTCCTTTAATCTTTCAAAAAACAAACAAAAAATCTTGTTTGATCTGGGACTAAACATGAGAATTTTCAGGACAAAACTTCATTAAAAACTAAGCTACAGGTGACAAAACTAGCATAAGATTGGTGCAAAATTCAAGCTAATCTCTGGCTTTACTCCAAGCAAGGTACAGTAGGGTATGGCTGTGCTGCCCTGGGAGCACACTGGCAAGTGGATTCTGACTCAGAGCCGCATTCTGCCTCCTGGTTCCCCTGTGCTCCCGGGTGGGGGACGTACACTGTGAAAAGCCTAGCTCTGGCAGGTAAGTTTCCTGAGCATGCCAACACCGTGGGGGAAGAGCCAAAGGCCTGCTCACTCCTAACCTTTTTCCCACCCACATGCATAAGAGGAAGCAAGAAATATATCGGTCCCACAGAGGCTGCTCTCCCCTCTACATAAATACCCAGGGTACAGGGAATTTGCCAGATGCAGGGAGTGCAGTATTCCTCTGTGCAGCTCTACAAGCCAGGCCACAATCTGGCCCTTAACTAGAGTCATGGCTATAACCTCATTTTTACCATTCTAACCATTGTACAAGAAACTCCAAAAAGAGAAGTGAAGAAAGGTTTCAGAGACCTTGCTTCCCTGCACCAAATCACTATCCTCGTATTTCTTTACTTTGGCCCATTTTCCTTTCTGTACATAAGTTTGCCTGGCTCCCCTCCACTTAATTCTTCACACTTCAAATAACAGAGATCTGGCACTTTCAAAAGAGAATGTAGCAAATAAGGTCCTGTAAGTGAAAAGAAAAAAACCCCAATGAACCAAAGAAACCCCCCCTCAAACTTTCAAACTTTATATTCTTTGTGTAATGGATTAGACCAAGTAGTATATGAAAGTAAAAAATTCTGCTGTCCCATGTCGTCATTATTCTTCAGACAGCAGATAATCAGAGTAAAGTGCAACCTTCTGCCATGAAGAATTCAAATTCATTCTGTGAATTGCTGGTGTAAGTTCTGTGCACTTTTTAAAAAATATATATTGCTTGTCTTATACGGCGCACTGTGTTTTATGATCACATTGGCACAGCTATTTTAGTGAGGAGCCAAGATCAGAAGAAAAAATACAGAAGGTCTCTGAATTTATACCAGATGACCAGCATAGAAACACCTATATTTGGATTTTCCACAGCATATAAATTCTTTTTTTTCTTTTTTCTTTTTTTGGCAGAATGTTCAGGATTTTCCACAAAAAGTTCATATTAATAAAAGAGAGGAAATAGACTGCTGACAAAAGTATCAGAGACGTTTGAAGCATGGGACCACTTTCAGTAAGAGTGCCCCTAGAAAGGTAGCACATCTGTAAACATTTACCAGCAAGTATACCTTCAACACCAGCCTAAGAGTCGAGACTTTTCAAGTGGTCCTACAGATATGGCTTAGACTGAAGAGCTTAGTAATATTGAGTAGCTCATCTTGTACTAAAAAAAATGTTTTTTAAGAGAAAGACATGGGGGTGTGGAGAAGGATGCAGTTTGTTATGTTTAAAAACATCAAAAACTGGCTGTTGAAAGCTAGGCATCTAAATGTACCTTCCCGCACCAAAATTAATTGTTTGTTTTCAGGGTGATAAATAACTGCAGATCCCACTGACTCCAGTAGGAGCTGTGCTTCCTCAGTCCCTCTGAAGGACAGGCTACTTTTATAAAGGTGCCTAAATGTGGATTTATGTATATTGGGCACCTACATTGGGCCTATTTCTATTCAGCGATTACTTTCATCCTGTGGTCAATGAAATGAGAGAATTTTTTATTTAAAGCAATTAAATTGGCTTTCTCAGCATTGAAAATTCTAGAGAAAGTGGAAAACAATGCTACTAGAGCACTGTGACAGGATGGACGCGCCTTCTGGGATGCCACCTGATGTACTGGGATTTCACTGAGCCTTCCCTGCTCAATCAGCCTGGGTTCCCTCTCCCTGCTTTGCTGAATTAGGGTCTCTGGCCTCTTCCAGTACACACACACACACATAGGTAGGGCCACACCCCGCTGCAGACACAGACTGAAGTCAGCTCTGTGTGAGAAGATTCCCCCAGCACTCACATGCACACCCCATTTTGGGAGATAAACCCAAAATAATACTGTCTTATGCCGTATAGAAAAATCTGCACAGCGCCAGCTCATAAAAATCTGCCCTCTTCCTCAATGTGAAGAGAGATGGGCACACTTCTTGCCCCCCCACCCCAGTTAGAAATTGCATAAACTGGGTTTTATTATAAATAAGAAATAAGTTTATTAATTAACAAATACCAAAGGTGGATTTTAAGTGAATATAAGAGATAACAGACAGAACAAAGCAGATTACTAAGCAAATAAAACCAAACACACAAGCTAAGCTCAATATACCTAAGAATCAGGTTACAAAATGTAATTTCTTACTCTAAATGTTACTTTAGGCAGGTTGCAAATTTTCTGTGGTTCAGAGTTCCAGTTATATTTCTTTTCAGACGGGACCCCTGTCTCAGTCTGGACTCCCCCTTGCCTTCCCTTCAGGTGGCTTCAGCAGTCTTGCTTCTCGGGCAGACACTCCATAGAGAGGACAAGTCCTGTTTGCCTTCCTCACCACCCTTAAATAGGATTTACAGATGTCCCAGAAGGGAGAGAGATTAGTATCTTAATGGTTTTGTTGTTCCTTCCTGATGGCTCATCAAATCTGATGGCCAGTCATCTGGTGGGTGTCTTCCCAACACACCCAGTTGTAATTGTTACACAGTCCATATTTCTAACTTTAGCTACATAAATGATACATGCATACAAATTGGATAATCACATTCAGTAAATCATAACCTTTCCAATGATAACTTACAAGACCCATCTTGCATAAATTATATCTCAGTTATGTCGTATCCATATTATAAGCATATTTCCATAAAGAATATGGAGTGTAATGTCACAAGCATACTATAGAAACTATTTGTGCTGGATTTCTCTCATCATTGTGACATTGGTTCTTCCTTCACCCCTTACACCGGCCAGGGGCATATCAAATGGTGATCCTCGTTTCATCAGGGCACTGGTTAAATAATAATTTCCCAGTCAAAGTGGAGACCATGGACAGTTTTTCCTCCCATATACAAATATCCTCTGTCTATGTCCCTTAGCTGCAACATTTGTTAAACTTCTTACTCCCTACTCCCAGTTGTCTCACATGTATAGTAGGCTGCTGTAGTGAAATATATAGGTTATTCCACTTTCTGGTACTGTGCATGTGACTGAGTCAGGATCAGGTTCTCAGACACTGTAGAAAAGTATTTGATACAGCAGTCGTACAGTATAATATCCTTCTAAGAGAAGTTTAATGCAATTGAGCTAAATCTTGTAATCCTTACTCCCTATTGAGTGCTTTGCCTGGGGAGGGACTGTTGGATTGGGCCTAATTGCAGGGATCTAATTTCACTGAATTTGAATATTCCTTTGAAGAAGCAATTTAGGGGCATATGGTAACTGCATTCTTTATTTGTATAAGAATATATGTGGCTTATAGTTAAAGAATGTTACAGTAAGTGTTATGGATAATATATAAAAGTGAGCACAAAACAGGATGGGTCTAGCCTCCCCATTCAATGTGTGCACGATGCTGAACTGCCCAAGTGGCGCCTCCTCCCCCCCGCCACACACACACACAGCAGCTCCTTTTACCCTGCAACCCTAATCCCAGACTAGTGCTGAGGGGAGCCCCCCAAAATGGGTAAGTGGGGCCTGGGGGAGATAGCCTGCCCTGCACACATCCTGCAGCAACAGCCTCTGTCCTGCAGGGCTGGGCCTAGCTCCTTGCTCCAGGCGTTGCGACCTGGCACACAGAGTCACCAGGCCTCTCAGGTTTGGCTTGGCTGCCCCTCTAGGCAGCCGAGCCAAACCTCACAGGCACTGATTCTGTGCGCCTGGTCGTAATGCCCAAAGCAGAGCCCAGCCTCACAGGACCAGGGCCACCGTTGAAGAGTGTGTGCAGGGTGGGGTGTGCTCTCCAAACCCCAACTCCACTTCTCTGAGATCTCCCCCTCCACACTGGGCCAGAAGTGTAGGCTTGTCTGGTTTTTGCATCCTTTATGATTTCTGTGGGTGCAACTGAAACAGTGAACCTACGCTAACGCCATCCCTCGCACAATACCAAAACCAGGCTTAATCCTAGCCTCCTTTATTTCCCCATACACCTGCTCTAAAACACAGATGTAAAAGATTTAAAAAGCCTGTTTTAAAAAGTTCCCCAGATGGCTGGACACATTTTTGCCTGATCTTTTTGTTAATTATGTTGCATCGCTGACAATCAGATCAGTAGCTCTGATTTCTAATGCTATTAGCCATCTTCCATGCACAAGGCCTTCAAATAGAAGCATAATGGAGTCACGTGCTTTATGAAAACATTATTTACAATGATTTTGCCCCACATGAACCTCTGTGTGCGCCTTGATACAACACAAAAAAAACCCCTTTAAACACTGCACAGAACATGTATTGAAGACAAACGATAATGCAGGTCAGTTCATTACACTAAACAGGCACTTTAATTTGTTTAGTACTTTGGAGAAATTAGCTTTCTATACACATTGACATTAGCTTTTATATGAAAACTGACCAAAAATTACATTCTAAAAATAGCATTTATTGTTTTCAAGTCAGCTTTTATTAGTGTGATGATTTCCCATCATTGGTCATCAGCAGGCACTGAACCCAACACCTCCAAAACAAAAAGCATAAGCCTCTATCTTCTTTGATTGCAAAGCACGTTGGATGAATCTGTTAAGTCTGTTACCTGGCAACTTGTATGCAGACCAGTCACCAGAGTGGGACAAACACCCAAAAGGTGGTAATGTGAGTTACATAAGATTATTCTGGACATCCCTAAATGTGTTAGTTGCTCATGTTTACAAAAATATTTACATAGGAAAGAAAAAGAAAAACTAGATACTCTGGGCCAAATTATCTCAGTTAAAAACAGTTGGTTAATGGTATCTGCAAAGGAAAATAAATTGCATTTGTGCCCTTTTCCCCTTCTTTATAAAATATAGAAACAGTCTGATTTTTTAAACTGGCTTTTCTTCTATGCTCCCCCCACACTTAAATATAAGTAAGGCTAAATTTTGTGCTCCTTGTTTTTGCAGGACAACTATTGGAAGTTCTTAAAATTGAAGAATGAGCTTTGTCAGCACTCGGGTGAAAGGAAAAGCGGTGCTGACTTTCACAATGACAGCTTTTCTCCCAAGTGTTTGTCAGAAGTCTGAATTAAATAAATATTGATAAAAAGCAAAAAATAAAAAGTAGTTTTAAAAAGTCTGAGTAAAAATACCCTGCTTTCTCAGTTACTCAGGTTTCAGTCTCTTATCTTTTTCTGTGATACTCTGACTAGTTTTCAGTCCTCCAAGGAATCCTCCGGGAAAATCACAGAAGTCAAGATATGCTATTTCTAACCCCAAAAAAGCAGAAACAATATTTTAAAATAAAACTATCAAGTCTTCTTTACATATCCTAAAGAAGCAAAATAGAGCAGTTTCACCTTACCCGGAGATTTTTAATGGAGTTACTTAGGGTTTCATTTGGTGTAACAGAGCAATTTTTTTTCCTTTAAGGCAACAGATTGTTTGCTTCCAGTTTTCTAAAAGAGATGGTAATTCAATATGCGAAGTCCAAGAACTCTGTTTAAAATACAGTATTACAGGAGGCTTGCTTTCCTAAATCTCCACTGTGATTTTTAAAAAATTCATATCACGTCCGCATTTTATAACGGAAAAAGTGTAGAATGCTGAAGAATTATTTACAGGGGAAACTTTGTGAGAGCTCCACTGACGCAGTTTATTCTAGAGAACCATTTATAGAAGTGCCACTTTGTCATTTTCGCCCTGACTCTAAGCAGCATGTGATATTCCCACCCCTATACAATTGAGCTCATTATACTGTTTCCATAACAACCAATAGCAGTACATGAAATTACTTCCCAATAAGAGTATGACAAAATTAAGTTAGAGGCTGCTAAATGTATCTCTTAGAGGTTCATACAGTGAATGAGAAACCAAATCTGTGAAGCAGACAGGGTGGGTACCTAACGAAAGAGACCCAAAATGTTAAATACCCAATGAAGAGAAGTCTGGACATAGTGTTCAATCCTGCATTACACCTCTACCTCGATATAATGCTGTCCTCGGGAGCCAAAAAACTTACCGCGTTATAGGTGAAACCGCGTTATATCGAACTTGCTTTGATCCACCAGAGTGTGCAGTCCCGCCCCCCCAGAGCACTGCTTTACCGTGTTATATCCGAATTTGTGTTATATCGGGTCACGTTATATCGGGATAGAGGTGTAATTACACAGGAAAAAATTGGCTTGAACACCGGACCATAGGAATTTGTATAGTGGAGGAGACCAATTATCCATCTAGCCCAGTATCTTGTCCCGAAACCAGCAAAATAGCAGATGCTTCAGAGGAAGGTATAAACCCCCATAATGGGCACTTACATAATAACATACCGCCAGGGAAAATGTCCTCCTCCCCCATAAGATTTATATAGCATATACTTTTCTATTGTGGGTGGTGTAACCACAGATATTCTTACTATTCATAGATGTGTCTAATATTTCTACTATTCAGCCAGGATCCTGGCCTCAATGTCTCGTGACAATGCATCCCACAGGTTAGTTATGCATTGCATATAAATATTTTCTATTTTAAGTTTACTTTTTATTTTCATTGGGCACTACCTTGTTTCAGTAACAAAGAGAAGATAACTATTACCCCATGATTAACCTTCTCTAAATTACAGAAGAGCCAGTCGTAGTCTGTTTGTGCAGTGCCAACCACAATTCAGGTGATCTCTATTGGGGGACTCTGGGCACTACTGTAATGCAAATAAAAACAACAACAAGGCTATGCTCCTACCTAGCAGTTGCTCTAAACTTTGGAATCTAAAGTAAGATAACAGATTATTCTCTTGGCCTACTTCTTTAGGAGATCTCATCATAATCGGAACATAAAAACTTAAAGCAAGCCAGTTCTAAAACCATTTTACCATATATTATGCAAGGGAGGGAAAGAGCATCCCTCTTCTAATTCATACTCTTTTTAAAAATACACTCCATATTTGATCAATCCTAGATTATGAGATTGAAGACTACAAAGATACAGAGGAAAATTGAACAAAAGGTTTATTTTAAAGGACTTTAAGTTATTTTCCCCCAGGCACATACAACAATAATCAGCGTATATCACTATTTCTTAGCTGCTTTGGCACACTACTAAGGAGGAAACTGTTATGGAGGAACCTAAAATCCTCATAAAGGGCTTTGTACTTCAGAACTAGCACTGTTCTTACTACCGCCTAAAAGATCTGTATCTTCCCATGTGATCTGGTAACATCATTCACAACCTACGTTACCGACTGAACCACTGGAATTTCAAGGAAGGTGAAGAGAAAAATTCAATTTCTCTTTGGGAACCCCGGCTGTGTCTCAGACTAATGGGTAGTCTGGTTCAAACTCCTAGGAGCAATCTTCAAACCCAAAGCAGGAAACTTGTTTAATGGAGGAGGAAACTGGGATTGTAGAGTAAGCTAGATTGTAAAATTTTGCAGGCAAGCTCTTTGGAACATCCTTTTATCTGCCATCCTTAGGCCTGGTCTACACTAGGACTTTAATTCGAATTTAGCAGCGTTAAATCGAATTAACCGTGCACCCGTCCACACCAGGAAGCCATTTAATTCGACATAGAGGGCTCTTTAGTTCGAATTCTGTATTCCTCCCCGACGAGGGGAGTAGCGCTAAATTCGACATGGCTATGTCGAATTAGGCTAGGTGTGGATGCAAATCGAACTTAGTAGCTCCGGGAGCTATCCCACAGTGCACCACTCTGTTGACGCTCTGGACAGCAGTCCGAGCTTCGATGTTCTGACCAGCCACACAGGAAAAGCCCCGGGAAAATTTGAATTCCTTTTCCTGTCTGGACAGTTTGAATCTCATTTCGTGGTTGGACATCGGGGCGAGCTCAGCAGCACCGGCAGCAATGCAGAGCTCTCCAGCAGAGGAGTTCATGTAATCTCTGAATAGAAAGAGGGACCCAGCATAGACTGACCGGGAAGTCTTGGATCTGATCGGTGTGTGGGGTGAGGAGTCTGTGCTTTCGGAGCTGCGCTCCAAAAAACGGAATGCAAAGACCTACGAGAAGGTCTCCAAAGCCATGAGAGACAGAGGATACAGGCGGGATGCAACGCAGCGCCGCGTGAAAATCAAGGACCCCAGACAAGGCTACCAAAAAATCAAAGCGGCAAACGGACGCTACGGAGCCTGCCACCACTGCCCCACCAGTGACCATGGACTCTGACGATGGGACAGTGTCGACGGACAGTTCCTCGGCGATGTTCACGGACGGGGAAGATGAGGAAGGGTTTGTGGAGGACGAGGCAGGCGACAGCGCTTACAACGCTGGTTTCCCCGACAGCCAGGATCTCTTCATCACCGTCACGGAGATCCCCTACCAACCCTCCCCGGCCGTTAACCCGGACCCTGAATCAGGGGAAGGAGCAGTCGGTAAGTGCTTTAAACATGTAAACTTTTATTCTTAATATAACAGGAAGCTGAAGTATGTGAAAAGGAGGTCTCTCTATATATGGGGATAGAACAGAAATCCTCCTGGGAGATCTCCACGAAGCTCTCCTGGAGGTAATCGAAAAGCCTCCGCAGGAGGTTCCTGGGGAGAGCTGCCTTATTGGGTGCTCCGTGGTAGCACACTTTTCCACGCCAGGCTTTCATGAGGTACTCAGGGAGCATTGCCTCCCCGAGCACAGCTGCATAGGCCCTGGTTTGTGCTGGCTTTCACGCAGCATGCGCTCTCTATCTCCTTCAGTGACCCTCCTCAGGGCGATCTCGCTCGGCGACTCCTGCATCTAATTAGGGGAATTACTGTAATGTTACGCCTGGTCCAAAGTATGTTTAAAAAATCTCTGGACAGACGGCGTAGCAGAGACTCAGCACGCTGCTGCGTGACAAGCGTAACGGAAAGCCAAAGAATCAAATGGACGCTCATGGAGGGAGCGGGGACTGAGGACGCAAGGTATCCCACAGTTCCTGCTGTCTCCGAAAAGCATTTGCATTCTTGGCTGAGCTCCCAGTACCTGTACAGTCAAACACACTGTCCGCGGCGGTTCAGGGCATAGCTCGTCAATGTACCCCCACCTCCCACCCCCAGAAGGAAAAGGAAAAAAAATCGTCTCTTGACTCTTTTAAATGTCACCCTATGTGTACTGAAAGCTGCTGGTAGACGCGATGCTGCGGCACTGTACTGTAGCATCCTTCCCCCCCCCCCCGCCCCCATGGGTGGCTGACGGTGCAATAAGACTGATATCCGTCGTCATCATCATCAGCCTTGCTGTAGATGGTGTAGTGCAATATGACTGGTACCCGTCCTCATCATCAGCCCATAAGTAGACGGCCTGCTAACCGTCTTCATCATAGCAACAGGGGGCTGAGCTCCATCAGCCCCCGCCCTTCATGTGTAAAGAAAAGATTCTGTACTGCCTGGACTGTCATAGCAGCAGGATGCTGTTTTCCTCTCCCACCACACTGCTTAATGTCCTGTCTGGACAATCATAACAGCTGGAGGCTGCCTTCCCCTCATTTCATTTCAGTAACAAGTCACTGTTTCTTATTCCTGCATTCTTTATTACTTTAGCACACAAATCAGGGGACACTGCAACGGTAGCCCGGGAAGGCTGGGGGAGGAGGGAAGCAACAGGTGGGGTTGTTGCAGGAGCACCCCATGTGAATGCCATGCAGCTCATCATTCCTGCATAATCTGACACGGAGCGGCTGTGCTCTCTGGTTCTCTGAAACACTGGATCTCTACTACATTAGCCCCATCTTCTATGCAGGAATTATTCTATTTTTAGATACCATAAAGGAGGGATTGACTCGGGGAGTCATTCCCAGTTTTGTCTTTTGCGCCCCCGGCTGATCTCGGCCAGGGGCACCTATGACAGCAGCAGAAGGTATAATGCAATACGGCTGGTAACCATCATCACCCTGCCAATTTACAATGGCATGGTAGATGGTACAATATGGCTGATAACCATC
Source organism: Mauremys mutica (assembly GCF_020497125.1). NCBI lineage: Eukaryota > Metazoa > Chordata > Testudines > Geoemydidae > Mauremys > Mauremys mutica. Next base: position 175,203,756 of record NC_059074.1, on the reverse strand, counting down.
TGTGCTGTCATGCAAAAGCAAATGAATGCTGCTGTGTAGCGCTGCTGAATCGCCTCAGTCCGCGGCATCTAGTACACATACGGTGACAGTGACAAGAGGCAAAACAGGCTCCATGGTTGCCACGCTATGGCGTCTGCCAGGGCAATCCAGGGAAAATGGGCTCGAAATGATTGTCTGGCGTTGCTTTCCCGGAGGAAGGAATGAGTGACTACATGTACCCAGAACCACCCGCGACAATGAAATTTGCACCATCAGGCACTGGGATCTCAACCTGGAATTCCAAGGGTCGGGGGACACTGCGATGGGGTGGAACAGGGGCAGAGTTTATGCTTTCCGGATTGCCTGCTGCAGGAGTGCGGACAAGATAGGTGCTGTGCATGGTGTTGTTCACAGACACAGACTAGACTGTGTTCATTGTTCGCAGAAATGTATCTTTGCAAGGAATTCACTCCCTCTTTCCCATCACACAGCTTCCACTGTCTCCAGACCTGCCACAGCATCCCCCTCACAAAGGCTGGCAAAGATTAGGCGGCGAAAGAGAAAGACACGGGACGAGATGATCGCTGAAGTTATGGGGTGCTCCCGAGCCGAGGCGGACCAGCAGAGCCAGTGGAGGGAGAGCCTCTCTCTGTACCAGCGCTCACACAGCGAACGGGAGGAGAGGTGGCGTGAGGAAGACAAGCAGGCGACTCAAACGCTGCTTGGACTAATGAGGGAGCAAACGGACACGCTCCGGCGCCTTGTGGATGTTCTGCAGGACCGCAGCCAGGAGGACAGAGCCCCCCGCAGTGTATCTGCAACTGCCCTCCCCCGCCACAAAGTCCCATACCTCCCGTCACCCAAAGTAACCAGAAGGAGTGGCGCCAGGGGCCATGAAAACTGTCACTGCACCCCAGCAGAGTGCTCAAGTACACAAAAGCTCTCATACCCTAATTTTTGAGAATTCCTTCCCTTCCTGACTCACCCTAGCCCCGATCCCAGTTTCATCCCCTGACTCTCTGGTTAATTATTAAAAATACTTTGCTGTTAATTACTGTTTACGTCATGCTTTTTTACACAACGCTGCGTTTGAAGGGGTGGGTGGGGAAGGGGGTAGGGTATTGCATAGGACAGTCACCTTTAGCAGGGTACAGAGACGGGGGCAGGATCAGCAGCAGGTCACACACACGGTGCAGTCAGTAGGCACCCTGGTCGGTATGGGAGGTGGTTTGCAGGTTCTGTGTGGGTGGGGGGGTACGTGACTTTGTAGCGGGGGAGGGGGGTTACAGATCTCATGCAACGGTCCCTGTCCTGGACCACAGAGCCACGCAGCAGAGGAATCTGTATCTGTCCTCCCCCGCCACAAGGCCCCATAGTCCCCGCACACAGAGTCCCAAAAAGGAGGGATGGCAGGCTCCGTTGAAACAACCAGTCCGGCATTGCAGACCGCTCTGGGAGCAGGAGCCTGTCATTCCTCGAGTTTAGAGGTGGTCTTTACATCATCGCACACCCTACCCAGCACAGTCTGCGTCCCAGTTTCAACCCTTTAATGCAAAGTCATCAATAAAGAAACCTTTGTAAAGTTACAGTGGAACATGTATTTTATTTTTAAACGTGTGTTGGAAGTGGGGGAAGCGGGGTGGACGGGGTATGTAACTGCAGATGCTGGTCAACAGTAACTTGGTAAAGAAACAGGGGCAGGTTCAGCTTCTCTGTAAAGAAACTGAACAGTCACAGGTCACGCTGCTCGCTGGTACTTGAAGAGTTCCTTGTCGCTGTGCAAGGTGCCTGCATAGGGCTTCACGAGCCAGGGCATTAGCGGGTAGGCTGGGTCCCCAAGGATCACTATAGGCATCTGCACATCCCCAAGAGTTATTTTGTGGTCCGGGAAGAAACTACCTTCCTGCAGGCGTCTAAACAGAGCAGAGTTCCTGAAAACACGCACGTCATGAACTTTGCCTGGCCACCCGACGTTGATGTTGGTAAAACGTCCCCCATGGTCCACCAGTGCTCGCAGCACCATTGAAAAGTAGCCCGATTTCTCAGCAGCTGACTGTGGAAGAGGTGGACGATAAAGTGCGAGGAGTTGACAACGGCCATAACTGCCGCGGGCTCCGTGCTCGCAGTGCTGTGGCGTCCGCGCTGTCACTGAGCAGAAAAGTGCACGAACAGATTGCCCGCAGGCGCTTTCGGGGAGGGAGGGAGGGAGGGCGTGATTGACGGTTCAATGATGACAGTTACCCAAAACCACCCTCGACACATTTTTTCCCCCAGCAGGCATTGGGGGGAAATCCCAGAATTCCAATGGGCAGCGGGGAGTGCAGGAACTGTGGGATAGCTTCCCACAGTGCACCGCTTCCAAATTCGACGCTGGCCCCATTACTGTGGACTCACACAGTCGAATTAGTGTTTTTAGTGTGGATACACAACTTCGACTTCATAAGGTCGATTCCACAAATTCGACTTAAGTTGATTCGAAATAGTCTTGTAGTGTAGACATACCCTTAAAGTGTTGATGTGTAGTTAAAATAAACTAGTACCACTGCTGCTGCTACTACTATTACTAATAAACTGAATATCCCAGGAAAAGAACTGCACTCATCATACATGCAACCAAACACAAGGCCTGAAATCTAGGCATCCTACCATAGCTCTAACAGTCTGAGCAAAAAAATTACTGAAATAAAAAGGACGTGGTCAAGGCTGGCAAGCCTAAAATTAGACCCATCAGCTGTGTTTTGGCTTGTTTTATGCCAGCCCTCCCCAAAGTGCATATGTTCCCTTGTTATAGGCAGGCAGCATATTGATATACAGAAGAACCCTGCTCATCGCTGCTAAGAACTGGATTATATTTCAATACCTCCCTTCTTTTCAGTATGGCATAAGGTCAGTGGTGAGCTTGAGCCGGTTCGCGCGATCCGGTTGTTAAATTTAGCAGCCCTTTTAGAACCGGTTGTTCCAGGATAACCGGTTCTATAAGGGCTTTATTTAACAAAAGCTCCAGCCCAAGCTCACTTCCCCCTCCTCTCCTGCTCCGCCCCCTTCTCCTCCCCCTCCCCTGCTTCCCGCGAATCAGATGTTCGCGGGAAGCCTGAACAAGCAGCAGGCAGGCAGGTAAGCTGGGGCACGGGGGGGGGGGCGGGGGCGGAGGGGAGCGGAGGTGCAGCTGGCTCAGCAGCTCCCGGGCCTGCTCCAGCCTGGTCCCGGCCCCCGCCGAGTGCCCCCAGCTTCGGCTCCACAGCTCCAGCCCGGCCCCCGCAGAGCCGGTGCTGGTTCTGGCCCCCGCGATTGTGGCTTCAGCCTGGCTTGGGCCCCGCGGAGCCGGCGCTGGTCCTGGCGCTGCAGCTCCGGCTGGTCCCGGGCGCTGGTGCTGGGCCCGGCCCCACGGTTGCAACTCTGGCGCTGGTCCCAGCGCTACGGCTACGGCTGGTCCCGGCCCTGCAGTTGCGGCTCCAGCCGGTCCCGGGCGCCGGCTCCGGTCCAGCTGGTCCCAGGCACCAGTGCTGGCTCTGGCCCGGCCAGTCCCTGGTGCTGGGCCCGTGCCCCGCGGCACCAGCCCGGCCCCCGCGGTTGTGGCTCTAGCCCAGGCCCTACGGCGCTGGCACAAGTGCTGGCTCCGGCCCGGCCGGCCCCGGCCCTGGCCCCCGCGGTTGCAGCTTGGGCCCCGCGGCGCCGGTCCCGGCCCCGGCCCCCGCGGTTGCAGCTCTGGCCCAGCTCGGGCCCCGCAGCGCCAGTGCCAGTGCTGGTCCTGGTGCCGCAGCTATGGCCCAGCCTGACTCGGGCCCCATGGCGCTGGTGCTGGTCCCGGCGGAGCGGCTCCAGGCAGCGCTGTAAGAGAACAGGGAGGGGGGTGTTGGAAGAGGGCAGGGGAGTTTAGGGGGTTGTGGGGGGGGGGTGGGTAGGGGTGGGGCGGTCAGAGGGCAGGGAACAGGGGGATTGAATGGGGGCAAGGGTCCTGGGGAGGCAGTCAGGAAGGAGCAGGGGTTGGATGGGGTGGCAGGGGGCAGTCAGGGACAGGGAGAAGGGGTGGTTGGATGGGGCAGGGGTCTCGGGGGGGCAATCAGGAATGAGAGGAGGGGTTGGATGGGGCAGCAGGGGGTAGTCAGGGGTCAGGGGAGGGGGGTGGATGGGGCAGGGGTCCCAGGGGGGCATCGAAGAACGCGAGGGGTTGGATTGGGTAGGAGGCCCCGGGGGGGGGGGACGGCCACAACCCCCTTGTGGGGTGAGGAGGAGGGAACCTGTTGTTAATATTTTGGCAGCTCATCACTGCATAAGGTGGAGGGCAGCAGGGAGGCATTGCTTTTGTCACAATGTTTTTCCCACCCGTTAACAACCGATGTAAAGAGCTGCACAAAGAAAGACGTCTGCAGTACACACTGAGCACATTTCTCATGCAGCAAAAAGAGAGCTTGTCAGCCTTAGGAGGATGGTTATATTTAAGGTACTGTACTTTATATTTTGGATCTGTCAATCTTCAGTTTTCCTTCATGCTATACATTCAGTTGTGGAATTTTCCCAGTTGTATTGTGCCTGGCTCCTGGACTTGAGAAGGACTCAGTCTCTCTGCATATATGCTACACATCTATGCTCCTTCAGAAACAATTCAAAATAAGTCTTGTCCCGAGAACTTCCTTGAACATAAAGGACAAGTCTACACAGTTTTTCTAGCAGTATAACTATTTCAGATAGGGGTCTGATTATTTACAATATGGAGAGACAAGGTGGGTGAGGTAATATCTTTTATTGGACTAACTTCTGCTGATGAGAGAGACAAGCTTTCGAGCCACATAGAGCTCATCTTCAGGTCAGGGAAAGGTACTCTCAGCGTCACAGCAAAATGCAAGGTGGAACAAATGGTTTAGCATAAGTCGTTGTCACATACTGTAAGGGACCATTCAAAGACCGATATGGCTACAATTACACTATTTACAATATAGTTATACTTGCACAGCCCCTAGTATGGACACAGTGATACTGGTGTAATGCAGCATTACACCAGCATAGTTTACTCCCCATTCTCTAAGGGAATAGTTATACTGGTATAAAGCACATGTATACTGGTATAACTATACCAATGTACTTAAAGCAGCACAACTTATGTGCATAGGCAAGCCCTAAGCCACATAGACAATGAAGGAAGTAGTTTGCCTTCTGCAGGGGTGAAAGTAACTTAAAGGACTTACCGGTACGCCGGAGTCCTGAGTGGGGGTGTGGCCTCAATTGGAAGAGGCGTTTAAAGGCCCTGGGGCTCTGGCTGTGGCTGTGAGATCCAGGGCCTTTAAATCACCCCGAAGCTACCAGCCGCAGAGGTGGCTGGGAGCCCTGGGGCTCAGGGGCGAAATAAAGGGCCCGGGGCTCTGGCCACAGTGGATCTCCGGGCCCTTTAAAGCACTGCCCAAGCCCTGCTGCTGGAGCTACGGCGGTGATTTAAAGTGCCTAGGGCTCCCCGCAGCGGCAGGAGCCCCGGGCCTTTTAAATCCCCGCCCGAGCCCAGCTGCTGGGCTCTGGTAGGAATTTAAAGGGCCAGAGGCTCTGGCCACTGTGGGGAGCCCCAGGACCTTTAAAGTGCTGCCCAAGCCCCGCTGCCGGAGCTCCAGCGGTGGCGCTTTAAAGGGCCCGGGGCTTCCCACAGCAGCTGGAGCTCCGGGCCCTTTAAATCCCCACCTGAGCCTCGCTTCCGGAGCTACAGCGGTGATTTAAAGGGCCCCGCAGCGGCAGGAGCACTGTGCCCTTTAAATCACCCCCCGGGAAGCTAGTCCAGTCCGGCACGGCGTACCAGCTCCTGCCAGTATGTCGTACCGGACTGTACCGGCTTACTTTCACCTCTGGTCTTCTGACATAAACCCTTAATCCTTGCTAAAAGTGCAAAGTGCAGTGGCCAAAAAACAGTACTGACAGTGTTATATTTTCTGACAGGACCTCAAATCTGTGGAGAAATGACATGATGGCCAATAAAGTCTTGTGTCCTGAGGCTGAAACAACCACAGGAATACCTATGGAATGGTTACCTCAGCATCGACATTCTGTTGTATGTGACTTTGAGAATCCTATACATACTTGCCTAATCCAGGATTAATTGGAGGCACCCACACATTTCAGCAAGAAGACAACTGGACACATCTCTCAATTACTTGCTGTGATGAACTTAGAACTGCCTTTGATATCATCGGGCAAGATTCTCAGGTGCTCAGCACCGTTAAATCCAGATTTTCAAAACAACTCAGATCCTATTAGTTATCAAAATAAGGAGCAGATTCTCAAAAGGGCTCAACACCCAGTGAGCTGTGTTTTTCTGAAAAGCTGACCACTGCTTTAGGTGCCTGTCTTCTGAAAAACTGCCTCAAAACATATCCTGTACTCCACCCCTGCATGTGTCCAAAGGTGCAGGAGAGACAGAGATTCTACCTGTAGGGTGTCAGGAAATAAGTGAATCCTTGTTGTCTGCTATGCCCCCTTTACAGGGGGAGGGAGATAGAAACAATATCTGATGTATCCAATCTGCTATAGGGACCATTACAGGAGGCTGATAGAGGATAGCGCTGGGAAACTACTTTGCCATTCAAGAACTGTTTTAGTGGGCTAGATTTTATTTCAACAAAGTCACCTAAGTCAGTTTTGTTGGTTGTACACCACAACATGCACATGAATTCTTAAGCAAGACATGGTTATTTTATATTTAATTGATATACAATTATTTCACCACAAAACAGAAACCTATAAAGATAATATATTTCATTCCAAGCAAGGACATATAAAAAAACCGCACATGAAACAAATGATTGCAGTAGTTAAGCGGTGGCAAAAATACTAATGTATCAACAAGGTGAAAACAAAAGGAACAAAACAAAAAAAGGAAGTATTTTTCACACATTGCAAAGTCAACCTGTGGAACTCCTTGACAGAGGATGTTGCGAAGGCCAAGACTATAACAGGGTTCAAAAAAGAACTAGATAAGTTCATGAAGGATAGGTCCAACAATGACTATTAGCCAGGCTGGGCAGGGATGGTATCCCTATCCTCTGTTTGCCAGAAGCTGGGAATGGGCAACAGGGGATGGATCACTTGATGATTACCTGTTCTGTTCATTCCCTCTGGGGCACCTGGACTTGGCCACTGTCGGAAGACAGGATACTAGGCTAGATGGACCTTTGGTCTGACCCAGTATGGCTATTCTTATGATCACCCATCTTCCAGGGTAGAATACAGAGAGCTTTAAGGGGAAATCATGTCTTACTAATCTATTAGAGTTCTTTGAAGGGGTCAAACAACATGTGGACAAGGGGGATCCAGTGGACATAGCGCACTTAGATTTCCAGAAAGCATTTGACAAGGTCCCTCACCAAAGGCTCTTACGTAAATTAAGTTGGGATAAGAGGGAAGATCCTTTCATTGATTGAGAACTGGTTAAAAGACAGGGAACAAAGGGAGGAATAAATGGTACATTTTCAGAATGGAGAGGGGTAACTAGTGGTGTTCCCCAAGGGTCAGTCCTAGGACCAATCCTATTCAACCTATTCATAAATGATCTGGAGAAAGGGATAAACAGTGAGGTGGCAAAGTTTTCAGATGATACTAAACTGCTCAAGATAGTTAAGACCAAAACAGACTGTGGAGAACTTCAAAAAGATCTCACAAAAGTAAGTGATTGGGCAACAAAATGACAAATGAAATTTAATGTGGATAAATGTAAAGTAATGCATATTGGGGAGAAAAAACCCAACTATACATACAATATGATGAGGGCTAATTTAGCTACAACTAATCAGGAAAGAGATCTTGGAGTCATTGTGGATAGTTCTCTGAAGACGTCCATGCAGTATGATCTGGTAGTCAAAAAGGCGAACAAGATGTTAGGAATCATTTAAAAAGGGATAGAGAATAAGATGGAGAATATCTTATAGCCCTTATATAAAACTGAATACTGTGTACAGATGTGGTCTCCTCATCTCAAAAAAGATATACTGGCATTGGAAAAGGTTCAGAGAAGGGCAACTAAAATGATTAGGGATTTGGAACAGGTCCCATATGAGGAGAGATTAAAGAAATTAAAGATTTTCAGCTTGGAAAAGAGGAGATTAAAGGGGGATATGATAGAGGTATATAAAATCATTAGTGGTGTGGAGAAAGTGAATAAGGAAAAGTTATTTACTTGTTCCCATAATATAAGAACTAGGTGCCACCAAATGAAATTAATGGGCAGCAGGTTTAAAACAAATAAAAGGAAGTTCTTCTTCACACAGCGCACAGTCAACCTGTGGAACTCCTTGCCTGAGGAGGTTGTGAAGGCTAGAACTATAACAGGGTTTAAAAGAGAACTAGATAAATTCATGGAGGATAAATCCATTAGTGGCTATTTGCCAGGATGGGTAAGGAATAGTGTCCCTAGCCTCTGTTTGTCAGAGGGTGGAGATGGATGGCAGGAGAGATCACTTAATCATTGCCTGTTAGGTTCACTTCCTCTGGGGCACCTGGTATTGGCCACTGTCAGCAGACAGGATATTGGGCTGGATGGACCTTTGGTCTGACCCAGTATGGCAGTTAGCTACTGCATTCTTGGATTGCAGGCAGTTTTGCCTAGTGGATGGAGTTAGTCAAAGTTTGGTTTTGATAGCTGAACCCCTCTGTAACTATCTGGAAACCAGCACAGTTAACACTACGTATCATGCACAATGGGAATTTATTTATGATTTATTTATGATTATTACACACCAGAATGTGAACCCTATAGTGAGGCTTAGAAATCTTTAAGCAATTACCAATATCTGATCTAAGGCAATAGATTTTTTTTCCAATGTTTTCAGCCTGGAATGAAGTCATAACTTACAATTAATAAAAAAAGTGACCTTAGCTTTGTGGAACCTGTGGACTTAACAAAAAAGTGTTTTAATCTCAATGGCAAAAAAAAAAAAAAAAAAAAGAATAACTAAATATGGGTTTCTATGTGAAATTTTTCCCACAGTTATCTCCAGTACTCCTATTATGACCCTACTGTGAAGAGCAAATTAAATCACCAGAGATTAATAAGTCTGACTTTGTTTTTAATAATTTTGATCTCAAAAAGGTTCCATAATTTCCATTTGCCTGAGGCATCCATGATTGTGTTGAGAATAATAATAAACTGTGTCTCACTCAAGTGGCATTGATTCTCTCCATCGGCCTCTCTTTTTCTATAAGACCCACAAGTTGTTCACAGGAAAGATGCAGGTTTTATTGTAAGAGTTCCATTTGAAAGAAAATGGTATTAACACTTAACCTGTTTTACAGTATCGACACAGGTTCCTGACTAAATTATATTCCATCAACTTTAAGATGATTATCTAAGGAGAGGTTGCTTACTTGTACAGTAACTGCAGTTCTTCAAGATGTTTTGTCTCTATGGGTGCTACACTTCAGGAGCACAAGCAGTGTGTGACTTCAAATCAGAGATTTTCAGTAGCAGTGTCCATGGGTCTGTGTCCTACTCATGCTTGTGCTCCAATCCCAGGGTTTATAGGGAAGGGAGTCTGTAACATCATGTGAGCACCCCCTTCTGGTCAGATGTGTCTGCAGTCTTTAGACAGTCCTAGCCAGGGTATTGGGCCATGCCCCCAGGGCTTCCTCCCTGGAGACAATTTTTTCACCCTCTCTGGGCCCTTGTGGCCCCAGTTGGGTCATTAAGTAGTTCAGATCCCCTTCTGGGGGTTTATCACTGTCCAACTGGAGGTCACTTCCCCAGTGGTCTATGAGGGGGGCCCCATGACCACCCACTACTCCGGGTCCCAGCCCAAGGACCCTAAGAATAGCAGCCATGCACCACCATGTCCTTTCAACCAAACTGCTTTCAGTTCCCTGGGCCTCTTCCCCCAGTCCCAGCCTTCATTAAAGCTTCACCTTACCTCTTGGCTCTTCTATGTTCAGGCCCAGCAGCCAGCCAGGAGCTCTTCCTTGTTCCCCCAGTCCCTGCCAGGACTGAGCTGTCTGTGGTGCTGCAGTTCCCTTTGGCCAGCCAGGAGCACCATCTGCACTCCTTTGACTCCGCAAAGAACTGACTCTGGGCTGCACTACAGCTCCTTTTATATACTAGCCTGAAACCCTCTGATTGGCTAGTACCTTGCAGCCTACCCCGATTAGCTGCTTCCTGCGCAGTCTCTCTAGGCCACTTCCAGGACTTGGTTCCACAGCTCATTTCCTGTGATGGGTGTGGCAGGATCCTGAGGCCTCCAGCAGGTGGCCTCTGGGCCACCCCGTCACAGGATCCCCTGCTTCCAATACATTTGCCACCACAAAATCTAGCCAGAGACAAGACTCTGAAGCAGAGGGAAAAGAGGGTGGGTAGTGCAGCACCCATAGGGACAAAACTTCTTGAAGAACTCCACATACTGTACAAGTAACCTTTCCTTCTTGGTGTAGTCGTCCCTGTGGGTGCTCCACTTCAGAGACTCCCAAGAAGTGCCTAGACCAGTGGTTCTCATCCAGGGGTATGCAATACACCTGGGGTATGCAGAGGTCTTCCAGAAGGTACATCAACTCATCTAGATGTTTGCCTAGTTTTACAACAGGCTACATAAAAAGCACTAGCAAAGTCAGTACAAACTAAAATTTCATACAGACAATTACTTGTTTATACTGCTCTATATGCTATACAAGTGGTTCTCTACCCACGGCCCACTTGCAGCCCAATCAGCACACAGCTGTGGCCCATGTGACATCCTCAGGGCCATACAGGTAGTATATATATTGTGTGCATGTGGCCCATATAACACATAGAGAGCTGCATATGCAGCCCACAATGGTAAATAGGTTGAGAAAAACTATACTATATACTGAAATGTAAGTATAATATTTACGGTATATTCCAATTTATTTTAAATTATATAGTAAAAATGAGAACGTACGCAATTTATCAGCAATAGTGTGCTGTGACACTTTTGTATTTTATGTCTCATTTTGAAAATAAGTAGTTTTTAAAGGTGAAACTTGAGGGTACACAAGACAAATTAGACTGCTGAAAGGGATATAGTAGTCTGGAAAGGTTGAAAGGCACTGCCTAGACTATGGAGGTCGGAGCTGAGGAGTAAAATCTAGTACTGATTGCAAGATAGCCATTCTAAAAGCATCATCTGCTCCAGAAGCATGTATGATAGCGTAGTGCCAGGAGAAGATATGATGAGATGACCTGATGGTGGCTTTAGAAATGTGTAATGAGAGTGTGCTTAAGAACAGCACTGTTCCCTGCTAGAATGGGCAGTCACCTTACGAGGAGGATGTGATCCAGAAGCTTTGTAGCATGACAGAATGTAGCTTGAGACCCTATTTAGACATCTTTGGGTGGAGACAGAGGCTCTCTTCATTCGATTAGAAAAGACAAAAAAAAAGAGCCAAGGGGAGGCTCTGAAAGGCCTGGTTCTTGACATGTAGAAAGCTAGGGGCCTTCTAAAGACCAGGCTAGCTTCCTCCCTGGAGTTACATGGCTTAGGGTAGAAGATTAGCAACAGAATGTCCTGGTTAAGGGAAAAACAGTGTGGGCGAAGGGTCATTTTGTCTCAATAGAATAAATTGTAGGGTAGACCCACCATAAGCACAACCTTTCCCCTACTCTCCTGGCTGAGGAGATGGCTATTAAGGGGGAGGTTTTGAAGGATAAAACAGAGAGAGCAGATCACTAGGGGGTTGAAACAATAGTTTCCTTAAGGTATTTAGAACACAATTGAGGTCCCAAGGTAGTATAGGCTCTCTGACACAGGTGAAAAGGTTGACCAAGCCCTAGATTAATCTGGATGCTATGGGGTGTGCAAATACAGAAGCCCATCCACAGGTGAGTGGAAAACTGTCATAGCTTGCACGGCGGATCTCGATGGAACTTAGTTACAAAGTTGTATTGCCTCTGGGCATGCATAAGGATAGGATCTTGCTCCTCCTTGGAGGTTTACATAGTGTATGGATGCTTTGTTTCCATCATAAGCCTGACCAATTGGCTCTTTATGAAGGGAAGGAAATGAATGCTTGCGCATCGGACCACTCTGACATCAAGTAGTTTGATATGAAGTGTGAATTCTTGGGAAGTCCATCTGCCTTGGGCTATAAGGCCCTGGAAGTGATCTCCCCAACCTATCAATGAGGCATCTCTGGTAACAGGCCTCATGGTGGGTGGGGTGAGGAAAAAGTGAGAATGGGATCCCCACACAGACCTTTCAATTGTGGGATGCATAGACTCTCCAGAATCTGGCTTGGAGATATCTCAACTGCAGTCTGGGTGGAGTGTAACAAATGGGCAGGCTGCTGTGTGACCTAGCAGCTGCAGGTAGGTCCATGCTGTGGTTTGAGGGCTCCTTTGAAGGGCAGAGATAAGATTGATCATAGTGGTAAATCTGTACACGAGCAAGAAGGCTCAGGCAGTTGTGGAGTCCAGGGTGGTTCTATGAATGCTATGTGTGAGCTTTTTTTGTGTTGAAACTCAGTCCCAGGGAGCAGAGGAGAGCCAGGGCATTGCTGGTCACAGACTGTAGTACAGGAAGGGACCAGCCTTTGAGGGGCAATCATCGAGATAGCGATCATCCCTAGAGGTATGAATTTACTGTAGTTCATATAGTCATATTTAGCCACTTGGGCATGGTAGTTAGCTACTACTGAAGCACAGTTGAAAAGTAAATTTTTCCAATCAAGAAGGTCCAAATGTTCGAGCTCCTTGGTTGTGGGGTGGACTTAGAATGATGTTATCTGTCTCTCATTTACTGAATCAACCACTGAAGTCACTTGGCCAGGGAGGAGGAAGAGGACTTGTTAGATGTTGCCACCTTATCCTCAACTCCCAGATGGTGTTCCTTTGGAGGGTCATCACCACGTAGAGGGGACATGATCATGGTGTGTTGGAGGGCACCTCTTGCTGAAGGGTGCCCTGTAATACTGCCCCTCATGTTCTTCATAGTTGTATGATTATGATATAATTATGACCTAATTAAGATGCATTTTGTACAAGATGGGTCATGTAAAGTGTCATTAGAAAAGTTATGATTTGCTGATTATAATTATCTGTATGCATGTATCATTTTTGTATCTGAAGTTATGAATATTGACTATGTATCTGTATTTCACATGTAGTCACACCTGCATGACACCCACTAGGCAAATTGCTTCCAGTCTAGATAGGGGGCTGTGAAGGGCCTATTCAAGGTAATGAGCCATTAGGAAAAACAATAGGCATTAGGAGAAGCTTATCCTCCACCTGGTAAGCGTTCCTGAGAATGCTCCAGACAGCCTGTAAGTAATGGCTGCTATGACTCAGCAAGGTATGCAAGGGCATGTGACCAGGCCACATGATTCTGGACTCCATTTTGGGATGTCTGTATGTTTCCACAAACTGGTCTGGGAGACAAGTTTGAAACAAAGGGTTCCCGCCATCTGCTAGAGCTATATTTGGCAGGGAGTGACATCATCTGTTGTTTTTCACTTCCCAACAACTGAACACCTAAGAGAAGCTTCTAAGGAAAAGGACTTGGAATGGGGGAGGGGATCCCAAACTGCAAAGCAAATGCAGCTTGTCCCTTAAGAATCTGTATGTTGGAGGGTGCTCCTCTAAGTGGGACTTCTTGCTGAAGGGTGCTCTGTAATACTGGTCTCCATATGGGGCCCAAAAAATTTCAGAAGGCCTACTGTGGTAGAGCTCACTGTGGTAGAGCTTAGGGGTACGGTGGTGGATCCTAAAGGTGCTGCTGCCAAGGTGGTTGGTTCATCACTGACTGAGTCCTGGGAGCTCCGCTTCAAAGCAGATTCAGGGGAAGGAGGCAGAAACTTGGACAGAAACCTCAGAATCTGAGGAAATATTCTTCCCTGTTTCTGAATGGCAGAGGGAGGCTGGTCATCATGGTACTAAGAAAGGGCAGTCAGATTCTTCAAGGACCATGAGATCCCTTGACAGCAGGTATCTGCTTGGGACCAGTGAGAAAGGCTGCTGTATAACCGGCTGTGATGTAGCCAGTGGTACCAGAGACAGGATATCAGGACAATCTACACATCCCTTATGTTCCTGGCCTGCTGGTGGGCTGGTACCGGGGAGCCAGAGCAGATTTCTTTGAAGAGTTCTTTTACCTAAAGGGCCATGAGCTGGGTACCAACACCAGTGCTGAGCAGGGTTTCTTGCTGTAGGAAGCACCAAGTCTTTTTAAACATTATGTGAGTCTTGGTACTGGAAGGCTAGAGGGGGAGGTTAGGAGCCTCAGCAGTACCCATGCCAGGATGCAAATTCTCCTTATTAACTAACCTTTGGGATGATTGTCCCTTCCCTTTCCACTCCCTACCAGGGGACCTGTGACATCTTTTTTCAGGATGATTCAGGGATTTTGAAACTGTCCCTTGAAACTTGTTTGTCAGAAACGGAGCCATGGAGGTCAATGAGGCATTTAGATCCTCAAAGCCAGGAGTGGGTGTGGGGGCAGGTGTGTCCGTCCATGGCCTGAATCAGAAGTAGGACTCAAGGAGCGTTCCATGAGGAGTACCTGGAGCCTGTTTTCCCTGAACTTCCTAGATCTTGTCTTGAAGCTGGAGCAGACCTTACACTGACAGAATATGAGCCTCCCTGAGGCAGCAGTTGTCTGTTGCTGAGGGAAAGACAAGGTTTAAACCCGTGGGGTTTTGAACTTATCCAAAGCAGAAAAAGGGGTTCTTAAAGGAATCAAGATGGGCAGGGAGACCCCGACTGCTGGGAAAAAGCCAAATGTGAGGTGACCCCCCCCCAAAAAAAATTTGCACAGAAGGTGCAAGAAAAACAAAACGAAGTTGAACTAAAAAAAAAAGAAATAAAAAGAATGAAACAAAGTATAGAAAAATAAAGGATTAGTAAAGCTAACCAACAGACACCACAGAACTCTGTCTCAGGGTGCAAGCAGTGAAAAGGAACTGGAATGTTGGTGGGTCTAACTTCCCCTATACACCCTCGGATCAGAGCACGATTTGTAGGGCTCAGCCTGGACCCACAGACACTGCTACCAAAAATCTCTGATCGAATGCACACAGGCATGTATATGCACCTGAAAGTGCATATGCAAACATAGGGACAGCTATTTGCAAGCTATTCACTTGCCTTTCCAGGGAAATTTCTTGTGACGTTGATTAAACCTGATAAGGAGTCTGAAGAAAGGATAATATTAATACCAGTGACTTCTTGAAAACAACTCAACAGCAAGTTAGAAAACATTTAGTCCAGGCTTTAGGGATATAGCTTTTGTGGTATTATAAGACTTCTTAACAGCAACCCAAATACTAAAAGTCAAATTAATATGGTTCCCATAGGATTACTCATGGGGCAAGGTACTAGTCAATATATGATCAGAGGTGGCACAATCTGGCTTTTAGGGAGCACACAAGTCAGATTTGTCTTTACTCTTGATCAATGAATTTTTTTGTCTTTTTCCCCTCAATTCTGTTAAAAGAAACCTCTTTAATGCATTACCTCAGACATATGACTTCCTAGTTACACTACAGAATTGTCTGATCCTCAGAAGAGAGCAAATACTCTGAGTAGGACAAATTTAAGCACACGAGAAAGTAAGGAATGGACTTCCAACCCCCTGTCAACAATTCTGCAATCAGCTCTCCTATGTGTCTCTCTGACTCTGAGGGGGCAACACAGAGTAGGCTTAAGACTTGGTTGGTGAGGTTACAAGAAACAGATTTATAGGCATATGGAGAACTCAAGTTGAAATGCAGGCACTAACGTGCAGACATTTATTGCCTACAATTTAAAGTTAGCTGGCCACAGCTACAAGGAGCATAAAGGCTAAAGAAAGCTATTTTAGGTGGTCTGTGGTACAGACTTCTACCTGCATAGCTGTATCAGTCAGGGCTTGTGACGAGGTGTGACTCCTGACCAACACAGCTGTCCTGGCAGAATCCCCTAGTGTAGATGCAGCTATATCAGCAAAGCTGTGCTTTTACCTGTAGAGCTTGTTTTGCCAAAGGATGGTTTTATTATGTTGGTACAAAGTGCAGCTTTACCAATATAGCGGTATCCACACGAGCAGAGCTTTGCTGCTATTGTATATCAGTATTTCTATAGTGGTAAAGTGCTGTTGGGTAGAAACAGCCTTGGATTTTCTGCTCAAGAACCAAAAGAGCCAGGGAAAAGAACAATTAGATTTTTTCCCAGAAATGGGACAAACAGGCAAACAAATTGAGTAAATAAAGACATAGCTCGTTACTCCACTTCAGTGGAAATTTCTAATCAACAGTTCCAGTGATAAACTGAATGCAAGTAGTAAGTGTTGCTTTAGTAAGTGTTCAGTAATTTTAGTAATAAAATTGGTGTAACCAAAGTAGAAGAAGGGAAATTTGCATTGCTCTTACTCATCACACATTGTACAAACAAGAAGAGCAGCTTTTATCCCAAAAAACAATAGTATAACAAATACGAAAAGCATCTCCAGGGATTATACTAAGTGCAGAATATGCAACCTAATAAAAGCTTTAATGTTTTCTTAAACAGTCCACTAGAGAATGAATCATCTCCACAAAATGTTATACATAAACAAGTATCATACATAAACAAAACGTTTGAAACTACACACTACCTAGATCTATCACCGTTTGATATGTTTGAAAGAGGAAATCCAATGCCTATAGGACCTCTGAGTAGCAGGAACTGATACAATCATCCTTAGAGACACTATAGATGAGGATGGTTTGTAGAATCTTGTACATCCACTTTTCGTGATCCCAGTGTACTGCACAGCTGTAACTGACAGAATCAGGGAAATAGTTCCATGAGCATTTTATAAATAACACATCAATGGTTGGATTTTCAAGATTTCCCGAAGGTGCTAGATGCCCAAATCCCACTGAAAGCCAGAGAACTGGGCACCTATCTCCCTTAGGTGCTGCTGAAAACCTCTCCTGAAATAAAAACTACTTACTATGTGCCTGATCCAGAGCATTTTGGAGTCGGTGGGTATCTTTCCATTAACTTCAAAGGGCTTTGCATTAGGCCCTATATGAACATACTATGAATTGTTGAACCACATCTTCCACAGTGGCCATGACAGGAGGTTCAGAGGAAGAACTAAAACCACCATAATTGATCATTATATCATAACATACCTCCAGTGGGAAGTTTTTTCCCCAACTCCTGGTTGGTTTACACCCTGAAGTATTGTGCGTGTTTACCTTATAAATAAATAATTATCTTAACTAGCTCTTCCTGAAGGGCCAGATGGAGAACCCAGTGCTCACACTGGTGACTAGTATGCCAAACAAGTGGTCCCCCATTGACTCCAGTTGGTCTACTCATGTGAGTCACTGTTAACAATATGAACAAGGTGCTCACAATCTAGCCCACAATGTGAAATTTGTTTAATTCTACTAAACTCTGTCAGTGGCAATGAGTTCTACAGGTTAATTATGTAAATTATTTCCTTTTATCAGTTTTAAATTCATTACTTTATCACAGGGGTCGGCAACCTTTCAGAAGTGGTGTGCCAAGTCTTCATTTATTCACTCTAATTTAAGGTTTCGTGTGCCAGTAATACATTTTAACATTTTTAGAAGGTCTCTTTCTATAAGTCTATAATATATACCGTATTTATCGGCGTATAACACGCACAGGCGTATAACACGCACCTTCATTTTAAGGGGGAAATTTCAGGAAAAAAACTTACCGGTAAATTTCAAATAAAGCTCCGGGCCCAGCAGAGGCAGCTGACCTGAGCCTGGAGTTTGCGGCCCCGCCCCCTCCCCACGTGGCTCTGAGCGGGAAAGAGCTCAGCCCCCTCCGGAGCCATGCGGCTGCTGCGCTGTGAGCCGGGTCGGGGCGGGGGGGGGCTCGGGCCCGCGCCGCTCGGGTCTCGGGGGGTGGGGGCTCGGGCCCGCGCCGCTCGGGTCTCGGGGGGTGGGGGCTCGGGCCCGCGCCGCTCGGGTCTCGGGGGTGGGGGCTCGGGCCGCGGGCCGGGTCTCGGGGGTGGGGGCTTGGGCCGCGCCGCTCGGGGCTCGGGGGAGGGGGGCTCGGGCCGCGGGCCGGGTCGCGGGCCGGGTCTCGGGGGGTGGGGGCTCGGGCCGCGCCGCTCGGGTCTCGGGGGTGGGGGCTCGGGCCGCGCCGCTCGGGTCTCGGGGGGTGGGGGCTCGGGCCGCGCCGCTCGTGTCTCGGGGGGTGGGCGCTCGCCCCGCGCCGCTCGGGTCTCGGGGGGTGGGGGCTCGGCCGCGGGGCGGGTCTCGGGGGTTGGGGGCTCGGGCCGCGGGCCGGGTCTCGGGGGATGGGGGCTCGGGCCGCGCCGCTCGGGTCTCGGGGTGGGCTCGGGCCCGCGCCGCTCGGGTCTCGGGGGGTGGGGGCTCGGGCCGCGGGCCGGGTCTCGGGGGGTGGGGGCTTGGGCCGCGCCGCTGGAGGGGACGGGGGCTAGGGCCGCGCTGCTCGGGAGCCTAGAGCCGGCCCTGGGTACATGGTTATATCGGCGTATAACACGCACACATCATTTGCCCCCTATTTTCAGGGGAAAAAAGTGCGTGTTATACGCCGATAAATACGGTAACTAAACTATTGTTGTATGTAAAGTAAATAAGGTTTTTAAAATGTTTAAGCAGCTTCATTTAAAATTAAATTAAAATACAGAGCCCCCCAGACCAGTGGCCAGGACCCGGGCAGTGTGAGTGCCACTGAAAATCAGCTCGCGTGCCGCCTTCGGCACGTGTGCCATAGGTTGCCTACCCCTGTTTTATAGGGACCAGATTACTACGAAAAACACTTCACTTGTGACTGCTGTCAGGTTTGAACACAGGTTTGCAGAAATGAAAGCCTGGTGTTTTCATCCACAATGACAGCTTGACTCTTGCTAAAGTGAGTGTAGTAACCCAGGGTTAGATTGCTACTTTCCCTGTGCCTCTGCACTGCAGGGGATCGAGGAAGCATGGGGGGAAAGATCCTTCCCTAATCATTGCATCCTCCACACAAGGGCTAATAACAAGTCTTTGTGCTTAAGATATGCAAGGACAGCAAGCTAGTGCTCAGAGCAAAGCTATTCCCCCCATCTTCCCAAAAAATACCAGCATACAAAACTGGCCTGTTGCTGGTATGAATTCAGAGTGTATCCCATCAAAAAGGGTAGCAGCAGCTGATCTGCTCAGTGAGGGTTATGGATTAAGGGACATATTTGTAAAAGTATTTAGGAACCTAAAGCTGCAGAAGGAGCCTAATAGAGTTTACAAAAGCACCTAAGCAGGTTAAGCATCTAACTCACTTAGGTGGTTTTGAAAATACCACCAGGTGTCCATCTGTATCCCTAGCAGCCTAAATATCTTTGCAAATCTAAGTCTACAATTTAGTACTAAAAATTATAACTCAGTATTGTATTTTCAAGACTTCTAGAGGCTAATCATTCCTTCATGAGAATGAAGTCAACCATCACACTAAAAAGCTGATCCTCAATTGGCAAGCAACCATCTTCAACTCTGCAAAATTACTGTTCAATATACCTTCTATTTTCTACTCAGCTTCCTCAAATTCCTGACAATCACTGTACAGAAAACTGATCACTTCCTTCCTTTGTTAATTTGTGTAGATAAAACCTCTCATTCAGCATCAAACAGAGCACATAAAGCTCAATTTTCTCTTTTTGTTGTTCTTGGGGTTGTTTTAGTTTCTTCTGCTACTAATCTCATTACTTGCTTTCACTCAATTTCTCCTGTTTTACCATGTTCAGCTTTTCTAATTGGCCTTGATCTAGGCTCCTTGTATCTCTGCTTCACCATATAGCCTTTTCCAGCATTCTATACATTCAGTTCCTTCTACTAAAAAACAAAACAAAACTAGACTCCCATGCTACAATGTATTGGCATTTACAAGATCCAGACAGAATTTGTAGGAATGTATGTGTATAATTCTGAGAGATTTCTAAGGCAGTAAAATGCTTTATGAAGCCCACACTATGAATCCCCAAATTCACCATATTTTTCAGCAGTTGACACTAAGCCAGTAATATAATATTGCTGCCAACATGAGCCCACTATGCTTAACGCAAAAGCAGTGAGCTCATACTCATCTACTTATCACCAGCTCATCAACATCCTGACATCTGTGAAATCTTGAAAATTTGCTATAGCGATATTATTCAATTGAAACTATGTTTCAATCTAAATGTTCCATAGTTACATTTAGTTAAATGTATTAACACTGACAATCTTATAAGGGCTGTAGTAGGTTTTTTCTGCTACATGCAGTTTGTACATAAGCCAGCCTGCTGGATTTTGTGAGGCACTGTACCTAACTTTAGCATTAAAAATAAATGGTATAATCTGTGCTCATCATTGTGAAATGCACAATCAGTAGCTATACTCGTCCATGTTATCACAAGTTAGAGAATGTGTTTTCCCAACTGTTTAGTTGCCAAGTTTAAAAGAAAAAGAGCTTTTTATTGGTGTAAAAAAGAAGCTGAGTACAATATAGCTTGTACTGTTAACTCAGGAAGGATAGTGCAGAAGTTGGGGAACCAGCCATGACTCAGGAAATCGGGGTTCAAGTCCTGACTCCTGTGTGACCTTGGGCAAGTCAGTTAAGCCATGTCTACACTAGCGTACTTACAACAGAACTGCTGTACCAATGCAGCTACACCACTGTAAGATTGCTCATGTAGCCGCTCTATGCCAAGCTCTCCCACTGACATAAAACCACCTAAACAAGTGGTGACAGAAGCTCTCCCACCGACATAGCATTGTCCACACCAGGGGCGGCTCCAGGCACCAGCTTAGCAAGCAGGTGCTTGGGGCGGCCACTCCAGAGAGGGGCGGCACGTCCAGGTATTCGGCGGCAACTCGGCAGAGGGTCCCTTGCTCCCGCTCGGAGCAAAGGACCTCCCGCTGAATTGCCACAGATCGCGATCGTTAGGTTGGGGTTTTTTTTGTTTGTTTGTTTTTTTGGCTGCTTGGGGTGGCAAAACCCCTGGAGCCGGCCCTGGTCCACACCAACGTTTATGCCAGCAAAACTTATGTCACCTGGGGGGGATTGTTTTTTTTCACATCCCTGAGCAACATAAGTTTGCTGACATAAGTGGTAGTATAGACATAGACTTAGTCTCTCTGTGCACACTTCCCCATCTGTAAAAATGGTATTATAAATGCTTCCCCCATCTGTTAGGTACTCAGATACTTACAATAATGGGGACCATATATGATAAGGTCCCAAACATTTCAAATATAAAATAAATTCAACAATGTAAAGATGCAATTTTAAAAGTTGTATTAGAGACACGCTATCTGTTTAAAAAACTCAAGTTAAACGAGACAATAAGATAAAAAAAACTGAAGAGATTTTCTTAAAAATAAAAAATGTCAAAGTCCAGTGATTTAGAAAGGCAAGCAAAACTATTTTTTCCTCAAACATTTTTCAGTTCCAAATATTTTTTTATTTTTGGAAGGGGGCTTTGGGGATTTTTGTTGTTTTGATTGTTCTCTCTTTCTCCTTTTTTCTTCTTTCCATTTGCCACTGAAAAAGAGACGGGAGAAAAAGGGGAGAGACAGGCAGCATGTGGAAAAAACAAACCAAAATGATGAGTTCCAACGGGGATCTTTTTGGAAAGCTGTAATTGTTGGGCCAGCTTGCATTGAACTTTAATGAAAGAGATCAACCACAGTAGTGCTAGACACTAAGTTCCTACTCCCTGCCTTTAGTGATCAGAAGAAACTGAATCATGGTCAGAATGGTATCCCTTTCAACTGGTATGTCCTTAGGTGGGAGGCAGGCAAGTACATAGAGTGGACATTGTTTTTTCAAGACCTCCAAGGTCAGATGTCAAGACTGCATGCATTACATTCAATGGTGATCCATGCAGGCAATGCTCAAAGAACTGGGGGTTTTGGGTGGTGTGTGTTCTTTAGGGGTGTTATAAGTGTGAAATGGTGTCATCGGATTTTTTAATTATTTTGCTTTAGAAAACTAGTAAAAATTCATAGAGATGGAAAGAAAAATAGGAATTTTAATAAAAGTGCAAACTTAACAGGATTTAAGCTCTTTACCTTTGAGATAGAAGGCAGACACTGAGCTGAGTCCTTTCCCCATAGAAGTTAATAGTGGATTTGCAACTGACTTTAGGGCATATGTGGTTAATATCCATGGGATTTTGCAGCTGTTAAATCAGCCACCAGACAACCCAATAAAAACCATGAATAAAAATCTCGCTAAAGGATAGAAAACTCAAATAAAAGATGTAAAAACCATTAATCCATTAGAACTACATTCTTGAAAAGCACGAGATGGCGCTCACTGAGAAGCAAAATCCAATCCCAGAACATATAAAGATATCTATATTTGGGAAACTGCTTTAAAAAAAAGTAAATAAACATATTGTACTGGGAAATTGGGTCACAGACTAAATCTGCAAGGCAACAGACCTCATTAATAAAAGAACCTTTACCAGTTTCAGTAAAATAAAAGGAAAAACTGCACCAATACTGGATCTCTAGGGATTGTTTAAAACTTTAGAGAAATGTCTGTACAAAAAAAACCACTATAATAACTTCAGGAAAATTATATACATGGACCATCAAGCCTCTAAAATGTATTGTTTTCTGTTAAGCCAGATAACCAGTATTTCCATATGTCTAAAACACATCTGATAATAAGACCTACTCTTTCAATTATGGATGAAAATGGGATTAAAATTGGGAGGAGTGATGGGGTGGGGGAGAGACACACCCACCTACCAAACTAGAAGAAATACTTCATTAACGCAGACTATCCAGCGAGCGATGGGGAGAGAGGGGAAGAGAAGCGAGGGATGGGGGCGGAGTCTTGAAGGAAGAGGCGGAGCAGGGGCAGGGCCTTGGGGGTCCAGTTACCAGCAGCTAGAAACGTGGCAACCCTAAGTCCAAAGTGGATTGGAAAAGAAGATTCCACCCCCTCACTCACCGTGTGCACAAAGTCTGATTACCAGGTGGTGATGGGGAACGGATATGGTTCGAAGCAACTACATAAACTTGTTTGAGAGTCTAAAAGGGTTACAATGTTTTGAAGCAAATCAGTATTAATAACTGAAAAAGTTGTGGAGCAAATACATTTAAAACCATATGTCTGCATTATAATCAGCGTTTCAGGAACTAATGGGGGCTACAGTTCAACATTAAAATGGATCCATTACAATTTAATGTGATTGCTAAAAGAATCAGATTAAGATACTGGAAGGACTGAAATTCCTTTATGGGCAACTGATTCCTAACTGATTCTACAGTCCCAGCCTCATGTGAAAAAGTAATTTATGGGACACACAACAAAATGGAAGAGATTAATAAGATCTGGAACCCATTTTTAATACTTTATAGGAAAATTCATAGAGATGAAGCACAGTTTAACATATGGTTTTACTGTACTAAGTGCAAGGAAGAAAAATGTGATTTGTGCATAGGTTCTTAAGAGGCTGGTATTTTTATTTCAATTCTAAACACACATACACACACACACAAACACACACACATATATGCATGTGGAGACTAGATGCAGTATGCGATCTAGTAGATAGGGCACTGGACAGGGAGTCAAAAGACGCGGATATTATTCCCAGTTCAGCTGCTGCCCTTCTGTGCGACACTGAACAAGTCCCTTTACCTTTCTGTTGCTCAGTTCCCTCACCCCCGCGTGTTGTCTAACTCATCTGTTTAGACTGTAAGCTGAGGTGGGCAAACTATGGCCTGCGGGCCACATCTGGCCCTTGAGTTCCCACTGGGGAATGGGGTTGGGTGCTTTCCCCGCTCTGGTGCTCCAGCCGGGGAGCAGGGGCAGGGCCTTGCCTTGCTCCGCTCTGTGCATGCAGCAGCTCTGCGCAGCTCCTGGAAGCAGAGGCAGCCAGGGGTCTCCGCACGCTGTCCCAAGCACCAGCTCTGCAGCTCCCATTGGCCGGGACAGGGCAGCGCACAGAGCGGCGTGGCCCCACCTCTGCATGGGAGGCCGCTGTTTCCAGGAGCTGCTTCAGGTAAGCGCTGCCTGTATCCTGTACCCCCACAACCCCCCTGCCCCAGCCCTGATCGCCCTCCAAACCCTTTGATCCCAGCCCGGAGCACCCTCCTGCACTCCAAACCCCTCATCCTCAGCCCCACCAGAGTCTGCACCCCCAGCCGGAGCCCTCATCCCCCTGTTCACCCCAATCCCCTGCCCCAGCCGGCCCTCCATACAATTTCCATAGTGAGATTAGGCCCTCAGGCCAAAAAGTTTGCCCACCCCTGCTGTAAGCTTTCTGAGGCAGGAATTCTCTCTTGCTATGTATAATGGGGCCCTGATCTTGCTGTGGCCTGAATGCATTACTTTAACAAGGATAACAATAGAGGCATTCTACAGAAGCTTTTCTGAATTTTTAAAAATATATATTTTACATCTATGGATTTGGTTTACATTGACATATTTCATTCAATTTTGGAGGAGAATTTAGCTTATGTTTTTAATAGCTTAATTATCTGTTTTGATTTCCATAAGGAAATAAAATATTTGTTATTTTTTAAAGTTCAAACAAAAATGTGTTCCCTAATTCACACCAAGGCCTATGGCCAAGCTTTTCAAAACTCTAATAGAGTTTGGGTGCCTCAATTTTTGGGTGCCCAACTTGAGACACTTTCAAGGGGCCTGGTTTCAGAGGGTGGGTGCTAAGCACTTTTTTAAAAACAAGGCCCCTTTTAGGTTTATCTAATCTATCACCCCAAAACTGGGACACCCATTAGGGTTTTTAAACTCTTGGTTTACATGCATGCAGGTTTTCATGACATTCAGACAGAATGCTAATTTGATTTTATTCTTCAAAAATGAAAAAAAACCAAACCAATCTAAAAGTTACTCTGTTCAATTAGATTGGACAAAGCACTAGCAAACATGCAACACTAAATATTTATTGATTTCTGAAAGATCAACTAGGGCAGTGGTTCTCAAAGCCAGTCTGCCACTTGTTCAGGGAAAGCCCCTGGCGGGCTGGGCTGGTTTGTTTACCCGCCGCGTCCGCAAGTTCGGCCGATCGCGGCTCCCTCTATTCACATCTTGACCTCACTAATGAAACTGCTAAGAAGTCTGAGGGTTTTTTAAACCTTTTTATTAAGGGAAAGTTTCAATAAAACATTAATACAGTATATGGTAAAATGCTTATTCAGGATCAGGTTAATATTCAAAGAACCTGGCTAAAGATTCTGTTTTGCTTGTTGAGGAGTTCACCTTCTCTGAGTATGATAGAAAGAGCAACCACATTTCTAAATACCTATTCTCTTTTTTGGTGCTCCTCTTGTGTACGTACTTGGTGTGAAACCTCTTCCATTCCAAAGGCAGATTAAAATAATAAGAACTGGAGGAATGGAACAAATATGAAATAACTTGACTAACTGTGATAAAAATTGACACCAAAACTGTTACATGGATACCTGTCCACTAGGGACTGGACTGAAAGCAGCATCATTTTGCATAGGACACTAAAGCAACATCAATAGCTACCAATGCTAGGCCACTAGTAACCAGGGATGCAATGAAGTGAAAAGCTCTATATTCCAATAGCAACTCCCTCTAGGATGCTCACCAGTATGTTCACTCTGCAAGACCAATGAGACTACTGCCCCATCACCTCTCTCTTCTCTGCAAGCTATTTGGATCTGGTAGAACGCTCTGCTTTGCTTGGCATATGAATGCCCCACAAAGCCCGGCAAATGACCCTCTAGAGCTCATTTTATAATTTAAAATTTTTAAAAGCCACAGCAAAACAACTCCAATATCAACCCAACATACTTTCCAAAAATAACCAAAGAAACCATCCATCACTGAATACTGGAAAAATTATCAAAATTTGGGTATTTTTTTTCTTTAAAGTGAAAAATCTCATATCTAAAAAACCGCCTTGCCCAACTGCCTTTTATTATTCCAAAACAATTTTCCTCTGGCAGAAGACTCCACATGAGAAACTTCAGGCACATTTGGTTTCATTTAGGCAAAGTTAGAGAAGAGGTCAAAACTGGTCATATAATGGAAAGCAAGTCACAGCTACTGCCTTTCCATAAAGAGCAAGGAAATCTGGTTGTAAGCCAATACTTATTTATAGCCAGCATTTATTTTTAGGTATTTATTTTAGCCACTAGAAAACAATTGCCTCTAAGAAATATTTATTACTATCTGCAACATTTTTATGGCATCTGTCAATGCAAGTATTTTGTTACTGCTTACAACTTATCTATGTTCACTATCTGTGTGCACATGCACACAGCGCTTTCATTGGAATAATACTGAGGCACCTGGAAGACCTGTTATGTTTCTAGCTAATAATAATGGACCTAATTCTGAGGTCCACGCTCAGTTTGTACTTGGTCCTTACTCAAGTTAAACTCCCACAGGGCCAACACCTGACCTCACTGAGCATTTTTTGCCTATAACCATAATGAACTGATCACTGCTGGTGAAATACGGTATCTTTCAAGTCCCTTATCCCAAGAGATTGTCCCATATTCTGAAGCCGAACTCCCACATTCCCATTTAGAAATGGGAAAGGCTAACTAATGATAACCAACTAAGGCTAATCAATGATCCTTTTTAAAAAAAAAAAATTATTTCATACGTGAACATTTATGAAACAGAACTTACATAGATTTTTCTTTGTAGCCCAAAGCCTGATGCCTTTTCAGCTTTTACTCCTTTCTTACTCAAAATTCTGTGCCGTTTAGACTGATGTGTAAAATTCTCAGTGGCTGGCTCTTATTTCGCAAAACTATTGCCCTTTAATATAGAGATTTCCTTTCACTGATGTTTTCTGTATTTCTCCCCTTCTCTTCAATTTTACTATTTTTTTCCATATTTGGGGTTATGTATTGAACTGAACCTTGTCCATACACTCCACTCCTCCTGGAACCAATAAACCCCGGTACTTATATAGACCCCACCACCAACGTATCTGACAACCTCCCAGGTATTTATTGATTTATTCTTGGAACACTCCCTGTGAGGTAGGGAATTATTACCCACCACATTTTACAGACTGGGAATGAATTACAGAGAAATTATGTGATTTACTCATGGTCATATTGGAAGTCTGTGGCAGTAGCACATAGAGAGTAAGCATAATAGGTTGCCTTTAGACATGCAGGGCTTTTCCAGACCAGGAAAATTAGTATGGCCAACAAAGGCCTGGTCTCCTTTTAAAGTTTAGGTAAACAGAGTTACGTTGGTCAGGGGTGTGAAATATCTACACCCCTAACTGACAGCTATGTTGACCTAACCCGCACTGTAGATGTAGGTAGGTTGACGGAAGAATGCTTCCGTCAAAGTAGCTACTGTTGTTTTGGGAGGTGGTACTCCTATACTGTACTGATGGAAAAAAGCCCTTCCATCAGTGTAGACTGCATCTACACTAAGGGGTTATGCTGCTTTAGCTACTGTGATGTAGCTATGCCAGTACAGTCCCGGTAGAGTAGACATATCCAAAGACAGTGATTTTTTACAAATATATAGCTTGCTGTGGTCAATGCTAACGGCTAGCTAACTTGCAGCTAATATTTTTAGACATCACTTTGTACAGACCAGGTGCTAAGCGGCATTTAAAAACATGTTAACTAACAAGTGTTGACTAACATTTTAAAAACACCATGCATTTTTTCAATCTACACAACACCACATTTACTGCCTAGGCCTTGTCTAGACTAGGATTTGGAAGGTTAGCTAACATGCTTAGCACAGACAAGGCACTGTGCACTTGTCTTTGCTAGGAAAAAAAAAAGGTGGGGGGTTTACCACATGGAAGATGGAGGTAAACCCAAGGTTCCCCTTTGCATTTACCTCAACCTTCTAACATATGTGAAAACTACAAACTGCTTTGTCCACACTAGGATTTGACACATTGGACAACACATGGTTTAAAAACCCACCTTTTTTCCTAGCGTACAGCCTCAGACAGGAGGCTCTTCACATGTGCTAGCCAGCACCTTCCAAATCTTAGTCTAGATAAGGCCCTATTTGGTAGAAAAGCCTGGATGGGTACACATTTCTTTGGTAGGACTGTGAGACAAAGCTACGGTAAATAATAACATTAACTACTTTGAAAATAGGTTTATTTCCCCTCCAAATGAAGTGGCACCAGCAGCTCATCTCATTTTTTCCATGAGTCGTTTACTTAGCTCCCTGCAGAAACACAAGAGCCTGTGTTAAAAACTGCTGTCAGTATTATCAGAGCTACAGAGTTCAACCCCACATTACCTTTCAGATGAAAGCACCATAGATATTTTTCAAAGCTCTCTCTACTGAATTACAGGGCTTAGATGAGCCCTCTGTCCTACTCCACATATAAAGTCTGAAGAGGCACTGAATAGTGCACAAATGGGCTTAATATTCATAGCTCCTCACCCAGACCCTCCTGGTTTTTCCCCTCTCCAACAGTAAAGAAGCCTTGAGGACAAAAATCAAGGAAAGCATTCTCAGAGATAAAGAATTATTGAGCATGGAAGATGCATACATTATCACAGCTTCTTGAAGTCCAAGAGCTACCTGGACAGATGAACAAAACAGCATGTTATTCTATGAACTACTGATTATCTTCATATTTTGCCACTCAAGACTTGGTTATTTCTTATTGCACAGAGTGGGTTAATTCCTTGTCTTCCAATCCAAGCCAGATGATTCACATTAGGCTAGCGATGTTAATGTCTTTAGAAATGCTGCCAATGCCATAATGCAGCAGAGCTTTCAATGGGTGTAACTTTTCTGTAAAGTGCATAATGGTTTTGCTGTTCTTAATGGTATGCCTTACTCTATCCCAAGATATTTTAAGTTGATTACTGAAGTCATAGTCTACTAAGGCCATTATCAACCATTCTGTCTGCATTAAAAAGGATCCCAATGCCTTGACTACCATCCCATTGCAATCAGCTCATCAATATACATAAGAGCTAGAAGCTTGATATTGATTGCTGCATCTAATGGACTCATTATGCAGTTCACTGTGACCTTAAAACAATTCCACATTGGATACTCACCCAGGTCCTTATTCAAAACAACAATCTAAATTATTGGGGGGGAGGAGGGAGGAAGAGTAAAAAATGATGAGCCTGCTGCTGTACCTTAATTAGCAGTGCAATGATAGGGTGGACTTTTTCCAGGCCTGCATGAGATGTTATGCAACACTATAGGCCCTATCCTGAACTAACAAGCAGCCAGTTTTCCCACACAGCATGAAGCGGAAGTTAATAGTAACTGGTCATTATTAGTGCTCATTATGGCAAAACAATCTGTGTTATAGCCTTCTGCTGCCTCAATGAACTGCAGTCATTCTGCATGCTGCTTTTTGCACAATATTCAGTCCATGCTCATCAAAATTGTGGTTGTTGTATAACATCTTTAAATGTGTCAGTAATTCAGCAAAACAAAATGTATTCCTTTCCCTACAGAAAAGCAGCACAAAGGTAGAGGATGCATGCACTTTGCAAATATTTTCCAATTAAAATATTTTTTTCTGCTCAGCATGTCTGCAATTAATACACACAAGCATTCATTTAGAAAAGAAGAATACAAAAATACTATGAAATGTGTTTTGACCTGCCTTGGAGCTGACCTCGTTAATACCTGACCTTGCCTGGAAGAACTCTGCTATGGACAATGGACTTTATCTAAGTTTCTCACTCCTTATTACACTTTAACGAACAATTAAGACAATGGAAGGTTTGAAATGTTAGTTGCAGTTATTGTGGTAGAGCCATATAGTTCTTTCTCAAGAATTGTATTGCAAGTATACAAATCTCTCTTCCCTGACTGGGCACCATAATCCCTGTACACTAAGTGGATCAATCAGAATTGCCAAACAATTTGCCTGAGCAAAGACATCACCTTAACTTCTCCCTCTGCAGGGGTAGAAAGACTACAAAAGGTATATGAAAGAAAAGAAAAACAGAGCTAAGAGAGTATGGAAAGAGAAATAGTTTTACAAAACGTGTGACATACTTATCTGGTTTCCGGTTTTGGGTTCAATCCTGTTCTCATGAAATCAATGAGAGTCGTGCTTGTGAAATCAGAATTTTGACTTTCACCAAGAGGTTACAATGTGAGGCCCAAATTTCTTGATAACAGTTTCCTTAGTTCTCCAATTACTTAGATTTACCTGGTATGATATTTCAGAAGCCTCTTTCCCATTAACATGGCACTTTCAAAATGTAAATATATCAAAAAGAGAGCTAAGAGGTGAATTGATCATGCTCTATAGGTACCCATATGGGGAGAATATTTCTGATAGTAAAGGGCTATTTAATTTAGCAGACAAAGGTATAACAAGATCCAATGGTTGGAAACTGGAGCTAGATAAATTCAGACTAGAAATAAGGTGCACATTTTTAAGTGAGGGTAGTTAACCGCTGGAACAATTTACCTTAAAACATAGAGGATTTGCTGTCAATTGATGTCTTTTAATCATGGCTGTCTTTCTAAAAGATATGGTTTAACTCAACCAGAACCTATTAGCTTGATGCAGGAATCACTTGGTGAAATCCTACTGTGGCAGAAATGGGGGTGCAATAATTTATAAATGCTGTGCATGACCTTGTTATTGGGATCTTTACTGTATGACTACACGGGGTTAACTGAACGGGGCTGTTGTGAAGCAAACAGGAAGGCAAAACAATAGCTGGGGATTAGCTATCTCCCAGTAAATACTTTATTATGGTTAAGAGACAATGCCTCAGCTATTAACTCCGAAGATAATGCATCTGGGCTTCAGCCAAGTAGCAACACTTATTCTTCCAGTGCTGGAAGCAAAACGGCTATAAAGAGTTAAAAAGACACTCTGACAAGAGGCAGACACAGTTGTCAGGGCGCCATTCTGGGAACAGATTTGACACCAGAGATGCCCTCCAGCATGTCTAAAGAACTTAGGGGACAGCCTAGGCTTCCACTGGAGAGTTGATAGGCCTTTAGGTAAGACAGACATGCATACAGACGGTTTTTAAATCCTTTTTTCAAATGTTATGCTTTATCATGTGGATGGTAGTCATAAAGCTCGCATAGCAATCCTAATGTTGAATGAAACAGAGCAGGCACTGACCAAGTGGGAATCAGTCCATGAAAGAATTAGAGATCGCTTTCAAACTAGATTCTTCAAATTAACAGTCATATAGTGCTATGCATCAACCAATGAAAATCCAAATAATCAAAAGCATCTTTGTCTTATCTATCTCAAGATGTGTTAACCAAAGTCCAAAAATATGATGCTATAATGACTCTGGGTGATTTTAATGCAAAGATTGAAAATAAACATTGATGGACTGGATAAAGTCATGGGCAAATGCAGCAGGGATTTGGACATGAACCTAAATGGTGAAAGATTAGTAGAAATTGGCAGTGTGAACAACCTAATGATAGGTTACAGAATATTTCCTAATAAAGAAACCCATAAAGCAACATGGAGCTCCCCAAATGGCACTACAAAAAACCAGATAGATCACTTCTGCATTCCAAGAACGTTTTGCTACTTGTTGGCAGGTATACCTGCGTACAAGGCAGCAGATCTGGGCAGATCCATAACCTTTGTATCACTAAATTGAAGATCAAGTTAAAGAGGATGAAGAAGGTAAAAATACAACTGTGCATCACCAATTAAAAGACAAAAACACAAAAAGCTTTTCAGGCTGAACTGAAGAACGGGTTCAGTGTTCTAATGGAGTTAACTGAAGCAAACCAAGACATTGATACTCTTTGTGAAGACATCAGCAAGTGCTATCTAGAAGATGCAAAGACAGTTCTGTTATCAGTTCTATCATCAGCATCATCATCATCAACAAAATCTGCTACCCAGGCAGCAGTGGAAAAGAAAAGTTTAAAGCAAAAACTTATGAATGCTAATGTAAACTGACCTCTAAGAGTAGAGTTATTGTGTTATCATTTGAAATACATCCAAGGGTCACCCTGGGATAAAAGGTTAAATGGTAGATAAGATAATACAACTGGCAGTAAAAACAAAACAAGTCAACCACACCTTACAACCTAACAGGGATTTTATTTAAAGCAGAACAAACAGCACTGGATTCCACCTACTTACAATAACAAATATATGAAGAACACATATAATAAAACAAATAATGATTCTGAACCTTTGAGGTTGGCAATAATGGATAATTATAATGGTCCCTTTTGGCCTTAAAATCCATTAAGCTATGAAATTCCAAAATACCAGGAGACGAGTTCTTCTTGCTGACTTTCTGAAGATCCAAGGTCCCAGAATTTGGCCGCAGTTGTGGAACGGGGTAGTCTGAAAACAACTTGCCTAGCACTCATCTTCACATTGTATTAGTGTACTGTATCTTTTTTATTAATATGCCAAATTTAGGTTTTATAGTGCAATTTGTTGTATGCACACTTGATTTCAATTAGAATGGGAATTGATATAAATGCACTTTATACAAGTTTTTCTTGCACTTTTAATAAAAAGATAGAAATTTACATATAAGAAGTTAAGAGGTAAAGTTGATTATTTTAGGGGTTTGATTAAAAATGGTTATTTCCATTTTTGTTGACAAGTGTGGAAATTCTTACTTTATAAAATGGCTTAAAAATCTCCTAGACTAGAATATTGGGAGCTTTCATTCATACTTAAAAATTAAAATAAATTCAGTATTGAGTGCCCCAATGATTAAAAAATAATTCCTCTGTTCTTTAGTCTGTCTGTAAATACTTTCATTTCAGTGTGGAAGTGATCACTACTCTGGGCCTGCACTCTGCCAGAGGATTTAGCAATTCAACAATATTTGATTATGTTTAGGAGAGCTTTAATCTTCCACACTGGGAGCTAAATCTCTCTCAGGTGTAACTATATTTAGTTCAAGGAAGTTACACTGGGGATAAATTTGCCGCTGAAACTCCTATTTGGAAATCTGAAGCTCTCAAAAATGTGACGTACTTAACAAATTGAAATCAAAGCACAGACACACATGACCAAAAGCTTGAGGTGATTAATCAAGGCCAGATTCTGCCAAACTTAGTGACACTGAGTAGTTCTTTATCCTATGTGTAGCTCCATTGCAACTACAGTGGCAGCTTCTTCCACCCTTACTCATGTAGCAACTTACTCAATGACTAGCCCCATTGATTTAAATCAGATTATTCATGGAGAAAAAGTACCACGTCAATAAGGATGGCAGAAGCTGGCCCTCAGTTGTGACTCAGGGTACGTCTACACTACAATACTATTTCGAATCTACTTAACTCGAATTTGTGGAATCGACCTTATGAAGTCGAATTTGTGTATCCGCACTAAATACACTAATTCGACTGTCTGAGTCCACAGTAACGGGGCCAGCGTCGACTTTGGAAGCGGTGCACTGTGGGAAGCTATCCCACAGTTCCCGCAGTCCCCGCTGCCCATTGGAATGCTGGGTAGAGCCCCCAATGCCTGCTGGGGGAAAAAATGTGTCGAGGGTGGTTTTGGGTAACTGTCATCATTCAACCGTCACTCCCACCCTCTCTCCTTGAAAGCGCCGGCGGGAAATCTGTTCGCGCCCTTCTCTGGTCGGTTACAGGTTGGACGCCACAGCACTGCGAGCATGGAGCCCGCTGCGATCATCGCTGCACTTATGGCCGTTGTCAACTCCTCGCACCTTATCGTCCACCTCTTCCACAGTCAGCTGCTGAGAAATCGGGCGAGGAGGCTCCGTCAGCGCGGTGAGGACAGGAAGTCACAGAGTGGCACAGACCTCTCACAAAGCAGGGTACGCCGCGCAGTGGAGATCATGGTGGCAATGGGTCAAGTTCATGGTGTGGAACGGCGATTCTGGGCCCGGGAAACAAGCACGGACTGGTGGGACCGCATAGTGCTGCAGGTCTGGGATGAATCACAGTGGCTGCAAAACTTCAGAATGCGTAAGGGCACTTTCCTTGAACTCTGTGACTTGCTGTCCCCTGCCCTGAAGCGCCAGGACACCTGGATGCGAGCAGCCCTGACTGTGCAGAAGCGAGTGGCCATAGCCCTCTAGAAACTTGCAACGCCAGACAGGTCAGTAGCGAACCACTTTGGCGTGGGCAAATCTACCGTAGGGCTTGCTGTGATTCAAGTAGCCCACGCAATCGTTGAGCAACTGCTCTCAAAGGTAGTGACTCTAGGAAACGTCCAGGTCGTCAGAGATGGCTTCGCCACGATGGGATTCCCAAACTGCGGTGGGGCTATAGATGGGACTCACATCCCTATCCTGGGACCAGCCCACCAGGCCAGCCATTACATTAACCGAAAGGGCTACTTTTCTATGGTGCTGCAAGCACTGGTGGACCATAGGGGACGTTTTACCAACATCTACGTCGGGTGGCAGGGCAAGGTTCATGACGCGCGTGTGTTCAGGAACTCTGGTCTGTTTAGACGCCTCCAGGCAGGTATTTTCTTCCCGGACCACAAAATAACGGTTGGGGATGTGCAGATGCCTACAGTGATCCTCGGGGACCCAGCCTACCCGCTAATGCCCTGGCTCATGAAGCCCTATACAGGCGCCTTGGACAGTGAGAAGGAACTATTCAACTACCGGCTGAGCAAGTGCAGAATGGTGGTGGAGTGTGCTTTCGGACGTCTCAAGGGGAGATGGCGGAGCTTACTGACTCGCTCGGACCTCAGCGAAAAAAATATCCCCGTTGTTATTGCTGCTTGCTGTGTGCTCCACAATCTCTGTGAGAGCAAGGGGGAGACCTTTATGGCGGGATGGGAGGTTGAGGCAAATCGCCTGGCTGCTGATTACGCTCAGCCAGACAGCCGTGCCGATAGAAGATCCCAGCGGGAAGCGCTGTGCATCCGGGAGGCTTTGAAAGCTAGGTTCCTCGGAGAGCAGGGTAACCTATGACTCTCCAGTTGATTTACAGAGAAGCTGAACCTGAGCCTGTTTCAGTGACTGTTGACTTCGATCTGCGGTTACATACCCCGTTCTCCAGGTTTCCCCCCTTCCAACACACGTTTTAAAATAAATTTAATGGAACACTGATTATTAACAAAGTTTTCTTTAATTATGAATTCCTGTTCAAGGGTTGAAACATGGACGCAGACTGTGGTGGGTAGGGTGTGCACTGATGTACAGACCGCTTCTACACTAGAGGAATGACAGGCTCCTGCTCCTACAGCGGTCTCTGGGGGGAGGACGGTTGCAGGTGGGTGTGCAGGAAGGGGTGGGTTTGCAGGAAGGGATGAGGGGTGCCGTCTTTGGGACGGAGTTTGGATGCAGGCTCTGGGCTGCGGGTTGGGGCGAAGGAAGGGGTGAGGGGTGTGTGGGAAGGGTGAGTATGTGTCCGTGGATGAGGGCTCTTGCTGGGGCTCAGGGCATCGGAGAGGCTCGTGGCTAGGGGGGAAGGGCATGGTAAGGGCAGCCTGCCTTGCCATTTGTGGATGGCAGGCGCTAGGACCCTGGGGCAGCATACACCTCACAGACTGACCCGGGGCAGCATACACCTCACAGACTGACCCTGGTGCCTAGTGACTGCAGTCTGTGTGTGTCCTGCTGTTGATCCTGCCCCCAAGTCTGTACCCTGGTAATGGAGGCTGTCCTATGCAATTAAAAACCCCTCCCCCCCTTCACACAAAGTCTTCTGACAAGGAAAACGTGACGGAAACAGTGAATAACAACAAACTACTCTTAATACTCAACTACACAGTGGGGGGATGAAACTTGGATTTTGGACTGGGTGATCCAGGAAGGGAAGCACTTCTCAAAATTTATGGCATGAGAGCTGTGTGGTACATGAGCGCTCTGCTGGGGTGCAGTGACAGTTTTCACGGCCCCTAGCGCCCCTCCTTCTTGTTATTTTGGGTGAGGGGGGGACAGGACTTTGTGGCGGGGGATGGCGGTTGCAGATACAGTGCAGGGGGGCTCTCTCCTCCTGCCTGCGGTCCTGCAGAACATCTACAAGGCGCCGGAGCGTGTCCGTTTGCTCCCTCATTAGCCCAAGCAGCGTTTGAGTCGCCTGCTGGTCTTCCTGCCGCCACCTGTCCTCCCGTTCGCTGTGTGAGCGCTGGTGCTGACATAGGGTCTCCCTCCACTGTCTCTGCTCGGCCGCCTCGGCTCTGGAGCAGGCCATCAGTTCCGAGAACATGTCGTCCCTAGTCTTTTTCTTTCGCCGCGTAATCTGCGCCAGCCTCTGTGAGGGGGAAGCCGGGGCAGTTCGTGAAAGAGCCGCAGCTGTGTGATGGGAAAAAGGAAGTGATTTCCTTGAAAAGATACGTTTGCGAACACTGAACACAGTCTAGTCAGTTTCTGTGAACAAGACCATACAGGGCACCTAGTCTCACGAGCTCTCAGGACAAGTTCGAGATTTCGGAATACGCTTTCATTGGCTGCGGTCTTGCACAGGAGATCGGACAAGCGGGGCGGTACAGCTGAATCCGTGTAGCAGCCAGGCCTGGTAAGCCCTACACTATAGGCTGCTTAACAGTTAATGGATAGCTGTGCCCTCCCGCTGAAGGCAATCTGGAAAGCATAAAGTCTGACCCTGTTCCAGCCCCTCGCGGCTGTGCCCGGGAAAGATCACTGTATGCTTTTCCTCTGCGGCCTCCAACACGTGGCTGTTAAACGAAGGTCATTGCTATGCAAAGTAAAAGTCAAGCATTCACAATAGTAACAGTACACTAATTGCCCTAATTAGATGCAGCAGTTGCCGAACGAGATTACCCTGAGGTGGGTCACTCGGAGAGAGAGAGAGAGGATGCTGCTAGAATCCCTGCACAGACCAGGACCGTATGCTGCCATGCTGGTGGAGGCAATGATTCCGCTGTACGTTAGGATGGCCTGGCGCGGAAGAGTGTGCTTCCACGGAGCACCAAATAAGGCACCTCTCCCCAGGAACCTCCTGCGGAGGCTTTTCGAGCTCCTCTACGAGAGCTTCGTGGAAGTGTCCCAAGAGGATTTCTGTTCCATCCCTATATGTGTGGACCTTCTTTTTATATAGTTTTATATGGAAAACTTTTTAGATAGTTCTTATATAGTTTTTATTCCTGTTTTTTTAAAAATAAATGTTACCATGTTTATAGCACTTACCGACTGATCCTTCCCCTGATTCTGAGTCCGGGTTAACGGCCAGGGAGGGTTGGTAGGGGATCTCTGTGAGGGTGATGAAGAGATCCTGGCTGTCGGGGAAAGCGGTATTGTAAGCGCTGTCGCCTGCGTCGTCCTCCACAAACCCTTCCTCATCTTCCCCATCGGCGAACATCGCCGAGGAACTGCCCGTCGACACTATCCCATCCTCAGAGTCCACGGTCACTGGTGGGGCAGTGGTGGCAGACCCACCTAGAATGGCATGCAGTGCCTCGTAGAAGCGGCATGTCTGGGGCTGGGCTCCGGAGCGTCCGTTTGCCGCTCTGACTTTTTGGTAGCCTTGTCTCAGGTCCTTGATTTTCACGCGGCACTGCGTTGTATCCCGGCTGTATCCTCTGAGTGCCATGGCTTTGGAGACCTTCTCGTAGGTCTTTGCATTCCATTTGTTGGAGCGCAGCTCCGAAAGCACAGACTCCTCGCCCCACACAGCGATCAGATCCAGGACTTCCCGGTCTGTCCATGCTGGGGACCTCTTTCTATTCTGGGATTGCATGGACTCCTCTGCTGGAGAGCTCTGCATCATTGCAGGTGCTGCTGAGCTCGCCCCGATGTCCAACCAGGACATCAGATTCAAAGTGCCCAGACAGGAAAAGGAATTCAAATTTTCCCGGGTCGTTTCCTGTGTGGCTGGTCAGAGAATCCAAGCTTGGACTGCTGTCCAGAGCGTCAACAGAGTGGTGCACTGTGGGATAGCTCCCGGAGCTACTAAGTTCGATTTGCATCCACACATAGCCTAATTCGAGATAGCCATGTCGAATTTAGCGCTACTCCCCTCGTCTGGGTGAAGTACCGAATTCGAACTAAAGAGCCCTCTAGGTCGAATTAAACGGCTTCCTGGTGTGGACGGTTGAGCGGTTAATTCGAATTAACGCTGCTAAATTCGATTTAAAGTCCTAGTGTAGACCAGGCCTCAGAGAGGCTCCCACTGATGTCATATAGCTTTCTGCCTGAGTAAGGACTGACGAAAAAAACTGAGCGAAGACCTTAGGATTGGGTCATATTGTACAGTCCTCTAAGCTAATTGCTTCTAATGTGAAACTGTTTATTAGAGAATCTCAAACACACCCCAAATTTCACAGACACAAAATGTGCTTAAACAGAGGCTGCCTTTTTATTAGTATTCCAAACATCACCAAAAGTGCTAACAAATTAGCACTTTTGGTCCAGCCGTGTTTCAAATTTTGGCCCCCAAAACACAATTTACCTCATTAAAGTTATAGGTGAGCAGTTCACCTCCAAACAGAATAAAAAACAGTTCTTTTCCTGTCTTAGAAATTTGGTGCAATTAAGCATTTGTGACCTGAAAGAACAATGTTTGTTTCCACCTTATTCTCCAGACAAGCATCAACAATGAAAAATGCAGAGCACACAGTCCTTGTCATCTACATTGCTTTCTACCATACAGACCTCTTTAACACTGAATTCTGGGCATCTGATTCACATCATTTTATAAATGTGTGTTGATAACGCCAAATAGCCGCCCTATAAAATTTCAAATACAAATCTGCTCTGTTGCTGCCCATTAAACTCCGATGTCCCTGGACAGAATGATTTTAAACACTTTTGGAAACTGCAAGATGTGGTCATGGAAGATGCAAAAATTATAACTGCCCAAATGAAGTTGCCTAGCATGACTTTGGGCCTGCTGACTAAGAGGGTATGAACACAAGAAGAAATCTTTCATTTAAAGGAAGATACAGTTTCAAGGTCCTGTGACCAGTAGAGTAATAAAGGTGCCTGACAAAGATATTTTTCAACTTACTATGTAAGGCTTTGTCTACACTGGCAATTGAACAACAAAACTTTGGTTGTTCAGAGGTGTTACCCTCCCACCCCCGAAAGACATAAGTTTTGCCGTGGCAAGTGCCAGTGTGAACAGCGTGTTGTCGGCAAGAGCACAAACTCTGATCACTGGGGGAAGAATATTTTGTCAGGAAAAGAGCCAACAAACAGCGGCTACACTGAGGTGCCCGACTTTTAGCAGCACAGCTGTATCAACACAGCCAGGTCACTAAAAGCTGCGTAGTGTAGACAAAGCCTTACGCAATTAATAAGCACAGATGAATTACATCAAAGTTCAGGTGAATGTCTAAACTGACTCTCAGTCGATTCAGCCACTGTTCTGTGCTCAGAACTAACTGGAAATAGTCCTTATTGTTCAAGCAATCGAGGCTTAACTTGCAACTCTGTCAGTTGCTTTTTCCTTTGGAATCTACACATGAGACGCAACAAGCTAAGCTAAATCACATGTTCCGACTCAAATGGCCAAAGGAGAAAGAGCAACCTAGGTTTGCCTAGACAAGGACACATAGTATCCAGTGCAAGCCCATGTGATCTCGCACTGTGGAGTAGCGCGAACCCAGAGAAAGTTGCAGCCCTGTGAAAATGGGCACACAATGTCCTTCCTGCTATCTTCTCTTTCATACACACACACACACACACACACACACCCCTGCTCCTCTATCATCAATAAAGTTCCAGCTGTCTCAGTCAGCACAGGTTCCCACTATGTGCTCTGCCTCCCTCTGTGGAGTCTCAGAGTCCAGCTGGGGCAGCACGCTAACAGCAGCACAGGTACAGATCTTTACATGCCAGGATGACTGTGGGGAGAGAGACAGAGGCTACAGGGCAGCAAGGAGAGGCTGCAGCTCACCAACCTACCTACCTACCTACAGCCAAGGTGTGAACCCCTTTGGATTTGTAACGCTCTGCTCACTATACAGACCCCCTTCCTCACGATGGCTCTGTGGCCTGGGAAAATGCTAGGCTGAATCCACAGATCTATTTCTTGGCAATGAAAGCATTCCCATCCACATACATTTATACAGATGGGAAGGTCATGGTCCCAGATCAGTAACTTTCACCAAAATCCTTGAGAGGATGACAAGCTACAGTCCTGCAGACAGGGGCAGCTCTAGCTTTTTTGCTGCCCCAAGCACACTGCCTTTGGTGGCTTGCCTGCAGGAGGTCCCCGGTCCCGTGGATTCGGTGGTGCACCTGCAGGAGGTCCACCGGTCCCGCGCCTTTGGCGTACCTGCCGCCGAATTGCTGCTGAATCCGCGGGACCGGTGGACCTCCCGCGGGCACACCGCCGAATGAGGCCATAATGGTTCAATTCCATCCTCAGGCATAATTCCAACTGCAGTCAAAAGGACTTGTGGCCATGTAGCTGAGGAGCTTTTTGGCCCCCCTGAAATCAAAAGGAGTCTTTCCACTGACATCATGGGCTTTAGACTAGGCCCTACATAATACATGTCCAGTATCCTCCACCAAATGCTGTTAAATCCTTTTCTGCAAGAAACTTTTATCTAATAATGTATAGAGTTTGAATTACCCCCAAAACACTTTCAAATCCCTGTGAAACAAGATGCAACTTTTCCTGATAGCTTTATCTTTAATTTTAATATTTTTCATAAGAGCCCTAAACAGATCAAAATTAATTGGAGCCTGGAAGCAAAGGAGGAAGACCTCATAGTTGCCTGTGATGAAAAAAAATTCTACACAACAAATTTGGGATATTTAAGCTCAAGCGGGGTTGCTGGGTTTTAGCAACACTTCCACGATGAATTTGATCCAGTGGGATGGGTCTTACGTAGGTTTGCTTCATTTCAGATAAACCTACTGATGGGTAATACTAATTTGTAATGATACCACAGAAACTTTTCTATTTTCACAATTTTAATTGACATTTTTATATGCATACATACGGCAGCAAAAATGAAAAACTAATAATAATTACACAATCAGCAACCACCATCAATTATTTGTTTTGTTTCCTGTAACTGAGGGATGTTCTTAAACCTCAGGGCCCGATGGTCCCATCTTTTTGCCTGTGCTATGGGAACCTAGATTTGCTGGATCTTGCTAGATGGACTGCAGAAGGGGAAACACAATTTTCCCCGACCCCTCAGATCACTCACTGGAGGTGGGCAGGGTGAAGGAGTGGAGGCTTAGCTCTTCTCTATGACACTTGTTAGCCCCACACACTGGGAATCACAGAATAAGAGAAATCAGCGCAGGTTACCTGGATCTGGGCAGATACATGGGTTTATAGAGCTTAACTGTCTTCCAGGTGTGCTTGGAGGGAATTGGGTGAGTGGTGGAGTAGGGACACTGCTCCTCAGCAAAACAGTGTATTGGAAATTTGGTAATTGGCAACTAGGAGTTTCCATTCCCCTCCATAGGGTTTCCCCATATAACAACAGCCATGTGGAACTCCAGCAGTCTCAGAAGCCCTATATTTGGCTTTCTAGAGTCAACATTCCAATGAAACCCAGGAAACAACTAAGCTGAGTCCAAAGGCCAGCCCCGGGTGGCTGTACTGGGTACTGTGACTAGCCCTTGTCTTTCAGTTACACTGATTTTGGAAACTTTGAGTCCAGTTATTGGTTTATATTTTGAAGCCAATCTCTCCCTAGAAAAGCACTAGAGACTGCCTTTAAAAAAAGAAATGCATTGCAGAGATTGTCTTTGCCTCTTATAAAAATCCCCAAAATCATAGAAGCCTGTAGATCTGGACTTTGTGGGCCCAACACCCACCTCTGTTGTTCTTTATACTGCCATTTACAGCTTCCGTCAAATGAATAAAAATTGGTCTTATTACTAGGGGGTACTTGCATTGCAGCATTTTGCATCTTCTGAAACGCAAAATGAATTCCTGGATACTTTATTCTAGGACATGTTTCCAGCTGTGTTTCATAAAGCGGCCACAGTTCGCTTTTTAATTCACTCTAACCCAGTTCTAGGCCTTTTCATTTACAAGGGCGACATGACATGATTTCACCTAGATCTTTTGCTTTTAATGATCAGATTTACCGATCATTAAAACCTGTGGTTTTCTTAGTGTAAGCAGAGTCAGGATGAGCCCCACCCTGACATCTGGTGGTAAATTATGGGGAGTGCGGAAAGTGTTGCATTGGTATTTCGGTTATTTGCATGGGCACTCCCACCCCACTTAGCATACCGCAAAGCAGCATGGGATGGTTACTTTCACAGCTGTGGGAGCCCCCAATTTCGTTGTTATTGGGGCAGGAGGAATGAAATGTTGTCACCCTGATTGGGTAAATGGAGAACTACAAAATTGTCTTGTGATGGGGGGTTTCATTGTCAGCTGGATAGCGCTTGCTAGATGGGGCACATGGGTTCCAAAACCCATTGAGAGGAGAGAGGCTGGGGCCAGTATCTGTACTTGGTGGTGCAGGCTCCTTGTGTGAGCCAGAAGCACCAGTTCCACCTGTGCCTCTCTCCACTGTGGAATGTCAGAGTTAACTTTTGATTCCCTTAAGAATCTAGATGCAGGTTACTGAGCTGAATTCACTGGGGCTCCCCTACTATGAGCTGAAATCACTGAAGAGCTGGACTTGCTGAGCTGGACTTGCTGAGCTGAGAGCACTGTGCTAATGAGTGGAGCTGAAATCGCTGAAGAGCTGGACTTGCTGAGCTGAGAGCACTGTGCTGATGAGTGGGGGAGCCTGAAGCAATACTGGCAGAGCAGAGTGGAGCAGTTTGTGCAGCCCTGGGTGAGTGGAGCCAAACAGCTCGCGAGGACGGCCGGAGCAGATCACAGGACAGCTGGTGGACCAGAGCAGCTGGCAGAGCAGAGCAGCCCACAGAGCCAGCGGAGCTGAGCGGTTGCGGGGACGGCTGGTGGAAGCAGAACCCCACGAAGAGGCAGGGCAGTTGGCCCCGAACCACGTAAGGTGCCCCTTTCTACCCAGGCTGGGGAGGGGGACCTCTGCAAAGAGACTCTTGAACTCTGGGGCTGCACTGACCCGGGACAGAGACTTTTGGATTGTGGGACTTTTGGGACTGTGGGTGATTTGGGGGGTTGCTGGACTCAAGGGCCCAGAAAGAAGGACACGGCCCAATTTGCTGGGGTGGGTCTTTGCTCACGGTTTGACCCATGATCTCTAGTTAAGGTATTTTCCAGATTTAATGCTTGTTGTTGTTTATCTTATGTAATTAAACCTTTTCTGCTACACCAAGACTCTGTGCTTGCGAGAGGGGAAGTATTGCCTCTTCGAGGCGCCCAGGGGTGAGTGTAAGATTTTCCCAGGTCACTGGGTGGGGGCTCGAGCTGGTTTTACATTATGTTGTGGGGAAGGGACCCCTATGTATTGAACCCAGCCCTTGCTGCTATCGTTTCGGCCCGGCAGAAGGGTTACATTAGTAAATAACCTATCAATGTTAAAGAGACAAAGTAACAGACTTTCTCAGAAATACATAAGGTTACAAAATATATCAGACATCCACTGATATGATCGTTTAATTTAGAAGGCACCTGGAGGAAACTGAATATCAATATTTGCAAAACTTTGCTAAATGGTTCACAACAAACTGTGCTGGGGTCCAGTGTTTAAAATGGTAGATCACAATGGGATCTTAAGGGTGTCCAAGGAGCAATATTTAACCCCCACTTTCAATAGGTACATTTTCTTAGTTCCCATGCAAAGCAGCTGTTGCAGGTGCTCATGGTCAACAAGGGAGAGGAGCTCTTTTAGGCAGGTTGGGGTTGCAATATTAGGAGAGGTTTTAGTATCCCATACAGATTGTAGTTTACAGAAATAAGAGCTTGATATTAGATTTCAAAGCTGGAGGAGGGATGTTGTGTAATTGCATACAATTACTTATAAATATGTGCTGTAGGCCCATGCTGGAATTGCACTACTAACTGCAAATAATAGGGTACAATTATTACTACCACAGAATTACTTTGCAGTAATAGGCACACAGCACCAAACCCCAACCGGTTCCCTTTATGTTCCATACACATTTATTTCATGTCTTGTAGAGCTGATCGACATTTTTTCTTCTAAACTTATTTTTTTAAGACAGAAAAACCAGGAAATGTCCATTTTTTGGCAAAAATGTTGGGGTTTGCATTTAAAAAATAAAAAACAAAATATCACCAATGCTACTTCACCCCACCCCACCCCTTGCCCCCCAAAATGTAAAACCAAAAATTTTGGTTGCAACCAACATAAAAAAAATTTGGTTTTCAGGGTTTAGGTTCTTTCTCCCTTTCCCTCCCAATCAAAAACCCCACACAGACACTTTTGAACAACAA
Source organism: Mauremys mutica (assembly GCF_020497125.1). Taxonomy (NCBI): domain Eukaryota; kingdom Metazoa; phylum Chordata; order Testudines; family Geoemydidae; genus Mauremys; species Mauremys mutica. Next base: position 175,159,727 of record NC_059074.1, on the reverse strand, counting down.
TTTAAGTTTTCATAGGAGGAATAGACATTTCCTAGCCAACCCCGGTGCCTTGCTTTTCAATGACCAAAGTGACACTGCACCCCTTTTAGATAAGAAAACAGAATCAGACACTGAGTAACACCCAGTTCATGTGAGTTCCAGTCTTCCCCTGCCTGTGTAAGAAAGCATCTCCTCTCCACACAAAGGGGCTTCCCCACACACACATAGCACACTGGAGACATGAGTGGCACCATGGTTCAGTTGGTACCATCCACTGCACACCTGCAGATATCTGGGCATTAACACTTGAATTGTCTCTCCTCCGTGACTACTAGCAAGTTGCTACTCGAGGGCCCAGTGGCAGCCAATGCAGCATGGATCCTGCAACAAGCAAGGAAGAGGGTCTCAGTGGAGCCCTGCAGAGATGCCTCTTCCAAGCAAAAGAGATCTGGGGTGGGGAGAATCCTACAGGCCATGCCTCCACAAATATTTCCCCCACTTAGAAGATATTTTGGAAGTCATTCCATTAGGTGGGCCTCACAGAATTTTTCCTGCCTCTCCTTCCCCTTCCGCAGAAGGAGAGATCTGGCTGCACGGGATTAAAACAAAGCAACAATGATTTTCTGCACAGCTTGTGTATGAAGTGTAACCAAAATCCTAACAAAGTAAAGGAGTTTTTTAAACCTGAAGCTAAAAAAAAAAAAAAAATAGCTTACCCCTGTAACACTGGACATTTTTGTGAGTCTGCATTTATTATTATGACCATGAAATGGAACGGGTTTGCCCTTCTCCCTCTTCTGCAGCAGAAGTACACTCTGTCAGCGTTCCCCTTCAACGGCTGTTAAATCTCACTGCCTTTCAGGAGCCCTACAGATCATCTGGCCATAGTTTTATTTTTGAAATTAATAAAAGAAATTATTAAAGAAATTATTCCTTTCAGCTTTTTTTTAAACTCTCAAAACTATTCATGAAGAATTTCCACCTGATCTATAGTAAGCAGTGAAACTCAAATCAAAATACATTTGTATTTTTCATTGTTTTGATAAGAATATATTGGCCCAACCCTGAATATATCAGAAAACCGCATACACTCTTATTTACAGCACACAATTAATTCCCTGGCTCTATTACACATAAAAATGTTAAGAGACACTGTCAGGTTACAATTCAAATTTTACAAGAAATCCCACAGAATTAGTTAACACTCATAAAAAATGAGCAATACTAAAAACAGAGGGATTTTAAAAGCCTAATTAGTTTTTCACTCCTTAGGCTGTTGGGCTGGCGCTGAAGGATTCCTGCTGCAGGCACACAGTCAGGAGTGGGGACTGTGTTACTCTAATGCCATGATATCTCTTAGCACTCAAGCCAATGGAAGGGGCTTTTTAGTGGCCTTCAGGATTTCAGTTGCACGATCATGTTTAGCTTCCAGCACCTGGGAAAAGAATTAGAGGAAACTCACTCTCTCCTAAGCAGGTTATTCCTACATGGGAGTGCATGAAGTCCCAAATTTCATATTTAAAATAAAACAAAAATCTTGTCGCACTTCATTGGCTCATTTGAGTCAGTTGAGCATTGTGATTTCATTGTCTGATCAAACACACCGCCCCTGCAGGGAGCTCCTGCAGCACCAAGGGAAGTCCTTGCAGCACTGAGGAAGTTAGCTGCTACTCTGCATCCCAGAGATTAGCAGGAGTATTGCACACACACATACACACCATGCAGTGTGGAACTACCCTCCACCAAGCCTGCATTCTTGTGAGTGACACAGGGACCACGGCTTGGGCCACAACCTGGTGTCCTGCTTTAAACTGTGCACAACTGGTTGAAAACAGGAGTTTTGTGGATAGAAGCCCCCTTCTAAAACAAGCTACAATTGCCTGAGGTCTACAAACAAAATCTGACACAAAGACCAGTGAAGTCAATTAAAAGACTCCTGGTCACTTCAGTGGGCTTTGGATCTGACCCCTCAGGAGCTTGTCCCTTGAAAACAATGGATAAACAGAACCCCTGGTACTACGTACAACATAATATACACATTGTCCTGCAATTCATAAAAGTCCATACATGGAAGAACGACTATTTCAAGCTGGGAAAGTAATCCATTTCTCATTATGGTGACCATACGTCCTGATAAAATCGGGACCGTCCCAATATTTGGGTGGTTGTCCTGCATCCCAACCGATCTTTGGTCAGGACGCAATTTGTCCTGATATTTCGCTTCGCCGGCAGCACTCGGCTTTTTTTTTTTCTCCGCCGGACCCCCCGCAATGTGTCCTGATATTTTTTTTTGCTCCGCAGCCCTCGGCTTATTTTTTTTATTTTTTTATTTTTTTTGTGCTCTGCCGGCGGACCCCACAATGTGTCCCAATATTTTCTTCATCCCATCTGGTCACCCTATTTCTCATTGACTTTCTGCCCTAAACTTATTTTGTGTAAGCTGCCACTTTCATCAAAGTGTGTCATTTTCACTTTTAACTTACAGTGACCTCAAGTAAACCTATATGTAGATCTGCTAAAGAGTATTTGTCTGAGATAAACACTTAAACAATCTAAGCATACAATAATATGAGATGTTTTAAGTAATGAAACTCCCCTGGATTAGAGTTGTATGCCACTAGAACAAGTAGCCATGACCAATTAAAAATTCCACAAGAATCACTTAAAGTTGATAACTTTACAGTCGTTGAGTTAGAAAAGTTGCTACACAAGGGCTATAGAATGTCAAGAGTTTCTAAAAGTATGTTCTTATTTTTCAAAGAATGTTGGTATAATCAGCATTAGAATGTATCTACCGGTACTTATAAATTTAATAAATCTGTTACAATAATATGGTACATGGTTGTTATAGCCTAGATTCCATTTGGCTACAATATAGGCAGTCTTATTTCTTGGTGCATTGATGGAGTTCAGACAGGACACAGGGGAATACTTCCTTCTCTCGCCCTCCTTTCTTCCTGCTCCTAAGTAATTCACCAAATGGCAGTAAAAAACAACAGTCAATCTGCAGGACGGTACACAGTCACCTGGTCTCTTGTGCTAATGTCAGCTACCTTTGGCTTATGTGTGTGACATTCTCTCTCATTAAGGATAAAGGATTTTTTCTTTGTTTACATTCTTATTGTTATTGTACCTGCAATCACTGCAATTTCTTAAAGTGGAATTTATTTTTCAAATTGAAATAAATATATTTTGAATCTGCAAATGTTGACAGAGAACATTTAATTACAGAACTAAGTATCTGTCTTTTTTTTTCAGATCTGTCAACCAATGTCCAACTGTAATGTCCAATAGAGTTTGAAGATTTCTTACCAAGAAGACAGTATATTTCACATCACTAATCTGAATGTGGATTTCCTTAGCCACACCAAGGATGGAAGCAAATACTGTTTAGCAAATAGAGTTCTGTTTCCCTCATTCCACTTCCTTCTTTTGATGACTATTGAAGAGCATGTTGAAGTACAGCAATATGGTCTGAATAGCCCCAATCAAACAATATTTACTGTTTGTACTATGTAATTAAATAGGAACAAAGGCAAGCAACCTTATAAGATTCAAATACATGGAATAGTGTCCATGGTAAGACATGCAGAAACTTCTCAAGGAATTAATCAATTACACAAATAGAACCCCAGATTTCTAAACATCTCTTCCAAGGATAGGTTCTTTCTCAGAAACCAGATAGCAACAGAGAAGATAGAAGCTCATTTTAAAAAAAATAATTTCAAAGATGAATTCCTGTTCCACCCTAATTATGGAAAATGATGGCCTGTAACAAAACAAGTATTGCACAGGCAATAGGATGCAATTTTCCCCACATCGCCCTACCAAAGTGGACTGTATTCCAGCAGAACTAACATCTAAGGGTCACAAAGAAGTTCAATCTCCATGTCAATTCAATTGTTGTCATTTATGCTGAGCACATCAGCAGGGGTGCCCTTTGTAATAAAGCTTTTTGTGATATCTCCCCTAGGAACTAAAGTTAGACCACCAACTAATTTCACACAGGCCACCCAAGAATCCCTCACAGCACAAAACAAGAGCAGGATTTTTGAGCAATTAGAGGATTTTCCTTTCTTTTTCTTTTTTGTGTGTGCATTGTCAATTGTAATACAGAAATCGGTAAAATAACAGAGCAAGAGAAATTCTCAATCCTGCTGGCTAAAATAACAGAAAAATCCTACACTACAAGGACTAACAAAAATAGGACACACACAGCCCATGATGGAATCCATGCATTACAAACAATGCTGACATCATGGTACAGCTCACCATGGAGAGCCAGCTTTCCATGCCTTAGGCAAATGCTCAACTGCCTTTTACCAGCACTATTAGTCACTACCATGACAGCAATATAGGATGAAATCAGCATCCATTACATTGCATGGCTACCTTAAATGCCATCAACCACTGTAATAGCAAAGGCCTGGAAAATTACTTGGAGCGAAATTGTGCTTTTGCTTGTGCTAGTACATTTTTCAATTGATGTAAACCCATTAAGACAGTTAATCAATTACAAATCAAAATCCATTCTCTGTACTATTAATGAGTGTATCTTTGCTTAGGCATAACCATGGACTGAAATGCTTTCCAATTAAACCCTTACAGTGTATAAGTTATGCAAAGTAATATGAAACCTCTCCAAGCAATGTTACTTACAAACAGCAATTTCCTTACTTTACAAGATTTAAAAAATACATAAATCAGATTTTTTTTAGCACCAATTTACCTTGGACCAAATCCTGATCAATGGAAGTTTTGCCTGAGGCCTGGTCTACACTAGGAGTTTATGTCAAATTTAGCAGCGTTAATTCGACTTAACCGTGCACCCGTCCACACCAGGAAGCTAATTAGTTCGACCTAGAGGGCTCTTTAATTTGAATTCTGTACTCCTCCCCGATGAGGGGAGTAGCACTAAATTCGACATGGCTATGTCGAATTAGGCTAGGTGTGGACAGAAATCGACCTTAGTAGCTCCGGGAGCTATCCCACAGTGCACCACTCTGTTGACGCTCTGGACAGCAGTCCGAGCTTGGATGTTCTGACCAGCCACACAGGAAATGCCCAGGGAAAATCTGACATGCTCCGGCGCCTTGTGGATGTTCTGCAGGACCGCAGGCAAGAGGACAGAGCCTCCCTGCACTGTATCTGCAACCGCCCTCCCCCGCCACAAAGTCCCAAACCCCCCTCACCCAAAGTAACAAGAAGGAGGGGCGACAGGGGCCGTGAAAACTGTCACTGCACCCCTGCAGAGTGCACAAATACAAGAAGGCTCTCATTCCCTAAATGTTGAGAAGTCCTTCCCTTCCTGGCTCACCGAAGCCCCAATCCCAGTTTCATCCCCTAACTGTGTAGTTGATTATTAAAAGTAGTTTGCTGTTAATTACTATTTCTGTCAAGTTTTTCTACAGAAGACTGTCTGTGAAGGGGGGGGGGGGAAGGGGGTTGTTAATTGCATAGGACAGTCACCTTTACCAGGGTACAGACACGGGGGCAGGATCAACAGCAGGTCACACACACAGTGCAGTCAGTAGGCACCCTGGTCGGTCTGGGAAGTGTTTTCCATGTTCTGTGTGGGTGGGGGGTACGTGACTTTGTGGCATGGGAGGGCGGTTACAGAACTTATGCAGCGGTCCTTGTCCCAGACCACAGAGCCACGCAGCAGGGGAATCTGTAACCGTCCTCCCCCGCCACAAGGTCACGTAGCCCCCGCACACAGAGTCCCGAAAAGGAGGGATGGCAGGCTCCGTTGAAACAACCAGTCCAGCACTGCAGACCACTCTAGGACCAGGAGCCTATCATTCCTCGAGTGTAGAAGCGGTGTTAACATCACTGCACACCCTACCCACTACAGTCTGCGTCCCTGTTTCAACCCTTTAACGTGAATTCATTAATAAAGAAAACGTTGTTAATTAACAATGTTCCATTAACTTTATTTTTAAACGTGTGTTGGAAGGGGGGAAACGTGGTGAACGGTGTATGTAACCGCAGAAGAAAGTCAACAGTAACTGAAGCAGGGGCAGGTTCAGCTTCTCTGTAAAGAAACTGAACAGTCACAGGTTACCCTGCTCCCAGAGGAACCTAGCTTTCAAAGCCTCCCGGATGCACAGCGCTTCCCGCTGGGCTCTTCTAATTGCACGGCTGTCTGGCTGAGCGTAATCAGCAGCCAGGCGATTTGTCTCAACCTCCCATCCCGCCATAAAGGTCTCCCCCTTGCTCTCACAGAGATTGTGGAGCACACAGCAAGCTGCAATAACAATGGGGATATTGGTTTCGCTGAGATCCGAGCGAGTCAGTAAGCTCCTCCATCTCCCCTTGAGACGTCCGAAAGCACATTGAATGATGACAGTTACCCAAGACCACCCTCGACACATTTTTCCCCCCAGCATGCATTGTGGGGAAATCCCAGAATTCAAATGGACAGCGGGGACTGCGGGAACTGTGGGATAGCTTCCCACAGTGCACCGCTTCCAATGTCAACGCTTGCCCCGTTAGTGTGGACTCACAAAGTCGAATTAGTGTCCTTAGTGTGGACACACAAATTCGACTTTGTAAGGTCGATTCCACAAATTCGAATTAAGTTAAATCGAACTAATCCGGTAGTGTAGACATACCCTGAGTAAGACTGAGAAGTGAGTGAGTAAGGACCTCAGGATTCACCCACTCTTACAAACACATGCACAGTCTGGTTCCATTACAACCTTCTGCGCTCAAAAAGGATATCGGAGCTCTACATTTTCTTAATCAACTGCTTCTCTCTTTTTCACAGTGGTCCAATATTGCTGCAAAGAGATTACTCTGTATCCACTCTATTTCACTGACAGGTGTCTATGATAAAAGTCAGGGTGAGAAGGAGCAGGTTTGGAATATCCTGCACTAAATCTTTAATGTGAAATATTTCAATAAAAACAAATTTAAAAATAAAATTAGGAACCTTTCAGATAACTCCCCTCCCATTTGTGTCACAGAGATGAGGAAGAGAATACAGTGTCTGATTCTGCCACCCTTACTTCCATCAATAATCCCAGCTGCCTCCAGTGACTAAGGATTAGAGCATTGGACCTAAACAAGGGATTCAGTCAATTCTGCATTTAATATCTAATAAATACAAGTTAATTTAATTACATTAATTTAGCTCCCAAATTCTTTAATATCTTCAAGTAGGTCACAAGTGTGGCCTACACTGGAGAGTTGAGTACATCTCTGTAGGTAACAGATGCTAATGTGAATAAAAACACTCAGCACCACTGACTGACTCACTGATGCTACAGGGGAAAGCCAATGAGCCAGACCCTCTGCTAGGCACAGTGGTGACAAGGGAGCCAGTTGAGGCGCTCTGATTCTCAAGCCACTTTATGGCAGCCTCAGCACGTAGCTGCAGGGGGTGACATAAGAGCCAGCTATACCTGTCTCGGACTCCCCGACACTGTGGGAATCCCAGCTAAGGAGATACAGAGTCTGCCCTCTGTACACCATTGAGGTAGTGAAAGGGGAGCAGAGCAGGACAGAATCTGGCACAATAACTTTACATCTAAAGTGACAGAAATATATACAAGGCTGAGAAGAGATATTGATCAAATAATACATTGTGTGTTCCCAAAGGAATATTAATGCATATTTTAAAAGGGCATCAGTTTAAAGCACTAGTAAAAGTGCATCATCTTGATCAGAGTGGTCACAAACAGTATGCAGGAAATCCCCAGCCCCAGGAACCTCAATCCAAACACTAATGCCCGATTACCAGGTAGCACCTCTGCCTCAAGAACTGATTCAAATTAGAGAGATTACAGAAAAAAGCAAACTTCCCTGCTGTTTACCATAGCTCCCTGCAAAGTTAGTTTTCTGGTGTGGTGTAACACCACACCATTTTCCTCCAAGACTGGAAACTTGATTAGATGTTAAGAATTTGTAAGACTGTGTGACATTGCCATCTGGTGACTCCTGCCATGACAATATGCATTAGTTTATCCTGGATTTTCTCTAATTCTGTCCACCATATTTTAAGGTATCTGAGGACCAGGAACCCAGAACTCCTGAGTGCTAACCCTTGCTCAGACATGGAGTCCCACCTGTGATCTATCTAGAAACTTGTCTAGGTTTTCATCTTATCACCATAGTAGATAAGCCCCTCACAATCATTCATGGATTTTTCCTCAAGAACCCTGTGCAGTGGAGAAGCATTATCATCTCCACTTTACAGATGGAGAATTGATGTACAGTGTAGATTCAGTGACTTATGTAAAGTCTCAGAAAAGTCTGCAGCTGAATTGGGAATTCAACCCAATTCTCCTGAATTCCAGTCCTTTGCCCAATCCATTAGACCACACTTCCCTTCTGGACTCATCTGTAAAAAAGGGCAATTTTAATTTATACTTACCTAAGTCACAAGAGTGTTGCAAAGATTATTGGTTAAATGTTTCTAAAGTGCTCTGAAGAGGAGAAATGCTATATAAGTGCAAATATTACGTAGTAGGTCATGTTACATTTTCCTTGTAGAAGGGTAGAGGACATCAGCCATGCCAGCACAAGCACTGTATGCATAAAATAAGGATACTGATTTTGCTAATTAAATAGGATTAAAGGAGAAAGAAACTCTAATGCTTTAAACTTATAGTAATCAGCATCCTACAGCTTGTTTGTACCCACTGTTTTCAAGGCTTAGTAAATATATTTCAGCAAACAATGAGAACACCCTCAAACATTTGCATATATATACTCTGTTCCATCTTCTACCTAGTAGAGACAATTTGCTTTTCAAACTGTGTGAACTGTCAGTGGGTTTTTGTTTTTCATTTTGGCTCTTTTCAGTTTTCAGACAGTGCATTTTTGTGGGTTTGCCACAAGTGAAACAAGAATTACCTGCAGTCCGTAAACAAGAGACAGGAAACTGAAGCAAGCAACCCACCCTTAGAAACCATTCTTGCTACTTTCAGACCTAAACATCCACATGTAACAGTCATAAATTTATCACACACATCAAAGGAACTGATCCTGCTCCCACTGACATGTAGAGTTTTTCCACTGACTGCACAGGAGCAAGAGAAAGCCTTACTTTTTTTCTCCCCTCATTCTAATAAAGATTAGATGTGCTTGTACAAAGTATAAGACAAAGATCTGAGTTATGCACCAAAACTAGGGCAGACCACAACAGTGACAGATAGTACTTGCAGAACAATTCTTTTTTAAAAATATGCTACCTTCTGTACTGTAACATTCTCCAAAGTCTAACTTTTGTAATATGTCTGTTAGTCTATAAGGTGCCACAGCACTCTTTGCTGCTTTTGTAATATGTTATCCCTGGGAATTCCAAGGCACAAGCATAAGGCAGAATTATATCTATAAACTGAATAATGTTAATTTTTTCAGCAAAGAGCCACATACTAAAACAGCAGGAATTTAGAGCCAACAATATCCCACTTTAAACCGATTAAACTGGAATGGAAATATTTATTTTTCTGAGATGGTACATAAAATATCTGATGCTTTTCAAGCACTAATTGATCAAATTTCAGCTGAAGGAGGTATACACTAGCCAGCTCTGATCAAGCTAGCACACTAAAAATAGGAGTGCAGCCGTCACAGTGCAAGCATCATAAAGGGCTAGCTGCCCTGAATACGTGCCAGGGGACTGTACTCAGGAAGGCTAGCCTCTCCTGGGGCAGCAGATACACTTCTATCTGTAATTCTATATGCATACATTTAGCATTTTCTGGGCATTGGTCTCTGCTATTGAGTATGCCTCTTAAATGAATGATTTGATCCATTTATCTTACAAGAATTTGGAAACCCTCTTTTTGGTGGGGGGGAGGTCAGGAGAGGCACTGAGCGGGGAGTTGGGGGAGTCAGTGGCCAGAGGAGGACAGAGACAGGCAGTATATCTGGGCATTGGGAGCGCAAGCATGAAAGAAGAAAATGCTACATTTAAGGAAGGCGTAACTGCCACCCAGCGCAGAAAAGGGTCATCCATTGGATATGCGCAACTTTGGGGGGGCATCTAGCACTGCTGACATCACTATGATTTGCACATTGTGCACTGTTACCAACTGTCATGATTTTAATCACAGGTCACACGGTATTTGGTGTTTTTCTGAAAGCCCCAATTCCGGGATTCAAGTGATAAAGTGATCATCTCAATTTTCGATTTTAAAAAGAAGAGTTAATTTCTAGCCTTTGTGGTAGCAGAGAAAAACATAAAATCATGTCCTGATCATTCCCTAAAGGCTCAGGATACAGAAGGCAAATAAGAGTAACACTTTTTAAAATGATTTTTAAGACAACCTCTTGATTTTTGAATGCTTATAGTGGCACTACTGATTGCATTCTGGGGAGCCCAAGTACCAGGCTTCTGGTTGTCCCCTGCACAAGCTACACAGAGACAAGAGAGAGCTAGCTGGGCCTTTTTTCTCCTCGTACACCTGCATAAGAAGCAACTGGAATATATCCTTAGAATTGTAGCTCTTCTCCCACATGCCCCTTCAGCTTTTGAGTCCACAAGCGATTTCCACTCCATGGATTGATGTGGCCATTCAGTCTGAACCCAAGCTTCACGATAAATATCCGTTTTGCAGAATTTCTTGATTTCAACCTGCTCTAAAAATCTGACCACACTAGAGCCATAGTGATTTTTCAATAGCCATGTCTGACTATTTTCTTTGTAATTTAAATATTTTTTAAAATGAATCCCATGTAAATCCTTTGGCTCTTTACCTACAATCTACTCAATCTTCTCTATGGATTCCTTTAACATTATCCAATCCAAAATAGCCAGAAATTATCTGTTCTTGATTTGAAACTCCTTGCCTCATTGGGGTGAATCTTTGTGGCAGTAATTTTAAGTAGTAGTAGTGGTAATATTAAGTAATTAGAAAAATTATTCATAGCTTTGCTTATTAAGCCATGGTTTATTCTCCCAATAGTGGCCTCTTTATCTAATCTTTAAATTCTGGTAATTCAGCAGTTTCTCCGGCATTCTGAAATAGTAACTCCCCACAAAGCCAAATTAAGTATACTGCATTGGTCTTCCCAAACCAAATCTTAGATTAAAATATGCTCTGTAGTGAAAGTTATACTGTCATCGACGCACCTGTTACTGACTTTTAATTGTAATGTGCCCTAAGCCCCTGGGTAAGGGGAGAGGCTTCTTTCTAAATAATATCCTTAACCTAGGCAACATCTCCAATGGGATTTTTTTCCTGGGTAAGGACTTTAAATTTTGGCTCATTACTATTAATACTACTGGAAATCAAAAAGTGTAGCGTTCAAACAGGAAATACTTACCTGGACAAAAATCCTACCAACTTCACTGGGATTTTTTTTTCCTTGAGTCAAAACTGCAGGGTCAGGTCTTAAATTTGTTGAGTGCAACTATGAGATTTTGTGGAAGGGGCTGATCAAAAAGTAAATGTGAAGCTTTCTACTGACTCCAGTGGACTTTGGACTAGGGCCTGAATATATCAGTTTCTGAATTAGAAACGTTGACTTTGGGAAGTTGCTCCTCCGGTCAATGAAATTACACCAATGTAAAACCAATATATGCGATAGAGGAATAGCACAGAGGTGTTTACTAATGGTATAATTGTAACCCTCCTGTCAAAAATTAGCAAAGTTCAGGTGCTAACCTTTTGTCACATTTTAGGAGTATTTCCTCACTAATCACATATCTGACTTGGGATCCCATGTGCTGAGCCCCAAGAAAACAGAAAGGTCTGAATAACCAAACAGATGCTTCCCACATCAGCAAGTGATGAATAGAAACATAAAGTTTGTAATTAAATCAGAGGGTAACAAAGGGAAACTCAGTGTGATCACTGTGGCAGGTGTGGAGCTGCTAGGTAATAATATAGGATTATTATGCTATGCTAAGAATATACTGGTCTATAATAATTTTATGAATACAGTATGTGATCTGGTCAGTGAGGTAGAGTTATTGTATAGTTATACTGAGTTATTACTTTTCTAGCATAAATGTATTGGTCTAGCTTAATAGGGAAAACAAGCAAGCAACAGAAAGGTCTAGATAAGCCACTTCCCAGCAAAGATTTGGCGGGCAATTATGGGACAACTGACTACTTCCAGGCTCCAGCCTGAGATCGCACATCAGGAACACAGTAAAATATTTTCCCAGAACCCCAGAGTCTCCACAAAGCTGGATCTTACAAAGTTTGCACTCTGGAGCAAAGAAAAGTCACATCAGAATGAAGGCTGTCTTGCAGGGGGCCCTTTGGATAGACAGCTGTTATATCACTCCACTGGCTGCTCACTGAGTCCTAGCCATAAACAAGCCAAGCTCATGCCCCTACCAAGATACAAACAGCATCTGGGCTCCAGCAATAGTAAATGGGGGACAATACAAAAGCTGGGCTGTGGTGCCAGTGACCAGGGTTTCCCATTCTCCCACACCTAATTCCTCCAATTTCCACCAGCCCTTGGCACAGCAGATGTCTGTGCTTCACTGTGGCATGTGACTGCACTTGTTGTGGAAGCACCAGATAGGCAGGCTTTCCCGCTGTAGACTGGGAGGTGCTTTGCATGAGCTGCTTCTGTTCTCTTGCCCTTAGTGCTATCCCATGACACCATATATGCGATAAAGTCTCAGCTTCTTGATAGTGGTGAGGGAGGCAAAGCAGCTGCTTTCTGACTGGATAAGGAGTATGTCAGTCAGTGACTACTGGCACAGCTACACCCCATCCTAGCAAGGAAATATATTTTCAATCTGAGCGCTGAAGCAAAGGGGTATTAAGCAGTCCGACAGCCCAAATTCAAACAGTACCATTTACTGCCCTTCATTCCATAAACTTCTTTTACCAATTAACTATTATCTTCATCTAATATAAGACTGCACATGTAGCTTTTCTTTTTTAATTAAAGAGTTCCACTGGGCTAGTGTTTATTGTGATTGAAGACTCTGGGCCAGAGGCTGTCACGCAGTAGCACAGAGTTGTATATTACCCATCCCTGACTCAGAGGCCAGATTTTCAAATGTATTTAGTGCCTAAAGATGCAGACAGGCACAGTGGAAAATCCCAGTAGGCACCTAAGCGAGTTGGTACTGAAATCAATAGATAACAAAATCAATGAAATCAAATAAAAAACATCTGTCCCTATGTGCCTGTGGAGAAGGGGATTCACCTCACAAGAGGGCATGCAGCATCCGTTCAACAACCTTCCCTCAGGATCTCTCTAGGGAGAAGTTAAGGAGAGCTCTGCAGGCAAGAGCTCATGACAGAAGGCACTGAGCAAAAAACTCCCACTGATTTTAGACCAGATTTTGACACTTAATATTGTCTTTTGTTTTGCAAATTAACTAAAGATAAAAATATGCAGTTAGAATTATGCAGATAATGATTTGGGAAAAACACATTCCCCTCAAACTCATGGAACAGATATCAAAATCCATTTTTCATTCATCGTGTTTACAAAGGATTTGTGGGTATGTTTATTACCGTTTCAGTATATCTTGTTGTATCAATTGCAGTAAAACAGCAACACAGGAGCACTAATAAATTTAGATCAGTGTCCTTAACATTGTTACACTTAAGATCACCTTTTCAATCAGGATTTACATTATCGGACATTTAATTGACCACTCTAACTTCAACTGAAATCCTACTCCTCAAGTTTGTTGGGCAGGAAGAATGGGAAAAGAAGATACACAGTTTAATCGAAGTTGAACTTACTAAAATAAAATACTAATCCAAAGATCTATATCTCCCAGGAGTGCAGGAGAAGAGAAAGCATAAAGAAGGAAAAAATAATAAAAAAAAATAGGGGGAAAAAAGGAACAAATAAATTCCAGATGTTCGGAGGCAATTTCTTTTCTCAGTTCTTTTTTGGTGTAGGCATATCTAGAAGAAGGGAGTTTCTTTCCATGTCGTCTTCCAAATCTCCTACTGATGTTACATCTGAATGTTCAGTAAAACTGTTTTGGCTTCATCAGTGGCCCAGAAGATAGACTGCATATAATATATTATACAGAGTTTTTCAGAACAACAATGCTACACTAATTTCAATTTTACCAAGATGTGCTCTAAGACAATTCAAGTCCCTCCATAATTGTATTACTAATTTATATAACCCTTTAATAGCAAAGTGTTTTTACTGATGAGTTTACCAATAGGTGGTGCTGCTGGAATAAATCCTGACTGGAGTATTATGCAAATAGAACTCTGAGAAAGGACTGCTGGGACTTATACAGTACATAGCATTTGTAACGCTAAAAAGCACTGATTATGAAATATTAGTTACGTTTTCTATTTTAGGGGTCTGGGACAGTTTCAGGTAAAGAATCAAAAAGTGGATCAGAAGCCCCAAAACAACCCAACTGTCTGCAGTAGGGAAGTCTTGGCTATAAAATAGCTACTTAACATGTGCTTCATTGACTTTATATATCCAGGGCCCATGACTTTATATACCCAGGGACCAATAGTATTTAAATAAAGCAATGCTAACATTTGTCGTTCTCCATCTGAAGGAGTCTACATGAGTGCAACACTATATTAATCAGCAAGGTTATGCTGCCTAGAACAATATGAATCCTGCAGAGGCTTATGGCTTTGAATATACCAGTGTAGAATCAGGGGCGGCTCTAGACATTTCGCCGCCCCAAGCAGGGCAGCATGCCGTGGGGGGCGCTCTGCCGGTCGCTGGTCCCGCGGCTCCACCGAAGCCGCGCGGGACCAGCAGACCCTCCGCAGGCACGCCTGCGGGAGGTCCACCAGAGCCGCCAGCCGCCCTCCCGGCGACCAGCAGAGCGCCTCCCGTGGGGCATGCCGCCCCAAGCACGTGCTTGGCATGCTGGGGTCTGGAGCCGCCCCTATGTTGAATAATTCAGTATATGGCAGTAGTTACATCTGATTTTCATTAACTCATTTGAAAGTGACCTCAGGCTTCTCAAAGCCTTTATCACCCAAGCTACTAGCACTGAAGAGGCAATGCTCTTAAGGTTTTTCTTCTGAAGGAATAGTGCAGTACAAAGAAGGCAAAGAAGGCACTATTTGTGCAGCCTGTTTTGGACATTTTACTGTTGTGTTTGTTTCTAGTTTACAAGAACAGAAGCATGCTCTGAGTGCCTGATCCAAACCTACTGATGTCATGCCAATGGAATTGGAAAGAGTCCCATTGACTTCCATGGGTTCTGGATCAGGCCCTGAATACAGATTAAATAAAAGGAAAGATTGAGAAAACATGAAAATACAGGGCTAAATGCTGATGAACCCAATGGGGTTGGATAAAGTCAAAATCCGCAAACAACATGTTCCAGGCTAACAGGCTGTGTGAAAAGCTGAACACCAGTCCAATATGCCAAATCCTTGACAAGTTAGGTGGGAAATACACCTTTGGCTAACATAATTAATACGAGTCCACATATCTATAACTGAATCATCCCCAGGGAGCAGGGAGAGAAAGATCAAACAAAAACATTATATCTTACCTGTGAAGTTTGTTTTCATATGATTAAGTAAAACGTTGGCTCCAGTTCTGATAAAGGAAATATTTAATCTACCCAGAAGCAGTTGAACTTTTGGTGGCACAGGAGTACTTTACATACATACACACACATCCATCAAGAAACTATTCAAAGTAGGAAAAACCCCAGACAAAACAAGAAACAGAGACAAGTTCACATATCTGATAAAACAGTATGCTCCATCTGTTTTTACAAGGCTTGCTATAATAACCCCATCTCTCTGATAACGTGCAATAAAACTATTGTGCTGTGGCTTTCTACTACAGACAAGCTAGGCAGAACAGGCATATCTTAGAATGCTCTCCCACATCCTCGAGAACATTAATATAATAGCTGAGATGGATGATCTACCAGTAAGAAGAGCTGGTTTGTTTGAAAACCTATACTCTTTGATAAGCTTGCTGGTTTCTACTCTCTCATCTACAGGAGTGCTTTATGTTTCAGTGGGCCCCACTGCAGTTCTGCATTCTTTTATACTTCTGTGTTCCCCTTCTGTCACAGGATGTGCTTAGATTAACAGAAGCAAAATACAGATTTTGAATGATGGGTGCTGGAGTCTTTTCGGAGTATGCCTGGTTTGTGCACTCTGCTGATGATGTTCAGGGATGACTTTTAAGCAACAGCTGAAGACATGGTTGTTAGGAGAAACTTTCCATTATTAATTTTTTGCCACTGTAATTATGAGCCAAATTTTGAACTCGGTTACAATGCTATAACTCAAGAGTAAACCCTTTCATTACAGTCAGTTAAGAATATGGCCCTATCTTTGTACACAGATGTCCTGTATTCTATAAAATGCACTGGAATGGGATAATGAAGAGTGCTTTCTCACTGTCTTGTGTTTAACACGTACACCTAGTATGAACAACTTCTGCACATATAGTTTATTCAAACTCTGCTTTTTCAAAACCAGAAAAGTTCTATTATGATTTTAAAAAGGAAACAAATTCTAATTTTTAACAGGCTTAAGTGATGTTACATTTTATTTCTCACTCCCTTTTGATCAAAAATGGGCAACTGGTCTAAGAATGAATAATGAGCCAAATCTTCCAATCATTAACTCTGTCTCCATTCAGTACTCTCTCTCTCTAGCAAAACTTCCGTAGTTTCAGTGATAGTTTTTCTTGAACAAGGACAGCAAGAATTGGTTCATGTTGGCTCAGTAACTATATTTTGTTTATACAATATAGTGCCCCACATGAAAATTTCCTACAACCTTGATACTAATTATTTTAGTTTCACAACGTACTATGGTTGGAGAAGTATCCACATTTTACAGAGAAGAAAACAGAGACAAAGAAATAAAATGACTTACACAAAGTCAGACAATAAAGTATATAACAGAACCTGACTATCCTGCCTTCCTCCACACTAAATCAGTCATCAATAATTCAGTACGTGGATGTTGAAAGCTACAGCAGCATCTTGCTTACTCTTTAGTGCTAAACTTGCACCTCTCTGAAATGTATTAAATATAATATCTGGTTATATATGTACATCAAGAAAATTATTGATATGTAAAACCAGAGTATTTTAATGAAAACCTTTACTATAGTGGGTAGTTCCAGGAGCCTGCTATAATTATGAAGTGCATTAATATGAATTACACAAATCTTTAGAACTCTTCTCAAATACATTTTATTCTATTTTTCTCTCAGAAATAGGTTGAAGCACTTGAAGGTAATTAACAAAATGTACGCAGCCAACATGCTGCTTGAACATCAAAGCAAACCTGGCACCACAATGCAGGCTGCTGCAATTTAAAAGTAAACTCGCTGAAACCTTATTGCAGTTAAATTATTGAAATTGTAATTATTGCATTTGCAGTTAAGAGACCAGACCTTTTATTTTTCCATTGTATTAGCCTTTCCTTTAAGTGGTTCTCAAACTGAGGGTTGAAACACCCTGAATATCTGTGATACTGGTTTATCGCTTATTATTGGGACGTTCACATAGTTTTCTATTGGAACTGTTTGTGTTCCAACTTTGTATACAAATAGGTTATTCCTTAAGAATATTCCCCAACCTCTAGAAAAGGCTTTAATAGGAATGGGAGTGAAATCAAGGGAATACAAAGTTTGAAACCCTGTGTACTATGCAATAGCTGAAAGTCTACCATACAATTAAGACAATACAGAATGCATGGCAACTACTGTCAGTGATTCGTATTTTACATTTATCACAGCATTACACAGGATGCAAACTCACTTTGGTAGACTAATCTGAATGAAATTTGAAGGCGACAGTGAATATGAATTAAAATGCATTATCTATACGAAAGACACAGGACTAGGTAAAGTCTACATCAGTTACTATTTCTGATGGTTTAATTACTAAAGGCTTTCATAAAACCCAGGGGAATTGTGTAAGGTCCTGACCATTTTTGTTTAGATCTTGCTGCTGCTAAAATTTTCTATAAACAATTCTGGACTACTAGTAACAAACACGTAATCTAAACAGTGGTTTAGATGTTTTCCTGAATGGCAGAGCAATTGTTTTAGACACTAAAAATCAGATTTTAATGTGCATGAAATGGCTCAAACAAAGAGACAAAACAAACTGAATTTTAAAGCGGAAAAATAATTAGTAATGGAAATGAATTTAATCCAAAACTATACACTATACCTCATCACATTAGAAACAATTCAGCTGACATCTAATAAAGCTATGTCAGAATATTTCTCTTGTCGCAACCAAACTAAATGCATAGGGAAGGGGGGGCAGTTATGGTAGCAGCCTTTCAAAACTAAATTAACCTTGGGGTGAGTGAGTTTGTTTGGCTGTTTGTGTGTTTCTTTCTCTTTCAGGTTATTTCAGTTACTGGGTCAGTTGCGATTGTGTGTTTGGGGACTGTTTGAGCCTTTGTTCCCTCGGTCATCCTTGATCATCTTTGATCAGCCTCAATCAGCCTTGTGATCACACTCCTCCTGTGTGATTAATGAGGGGGTAGGGCTGACCTAGGAGAGAAGGCTTTAAAAGCCAGAGGCTGAGTGACCAAGGGAGTTTGTGGGAGGGAGATGTAATATAAACGCTGTGGTTCGGAAAGGCCGCATCACCAGTGCCAACGCTGCTCCTGTCTCCTCCATCTCCGCCTGTATCCAGACAAACAACCTAACCCTGGATGCCTCTACCCCGATCCTGGTGTGGATTTGCAGAGACTGTGGCCTGCATTTCCCACTCACCAAAAGCCAGGCTGGGGGGACCATCTAGTGTGAAAGATGCCTGCTGGTGGAATCTCTCAGGAAGCAGGTGGGAGAGCTACAGGAGGAGGTGACTAGGCTGAGGAGCATCCATGCCCACATGGAATTCCTTGAGAGTATTCACATGGAGACATCCAAGGCTGAGGACACTATCCAGCTAGAGTGGACTGCTGGATAGGGGGAGGAGGATAAGGGGAAGTCTAAGGGGAAAAACAACTGAAGACTGTTAGCAGTTTTTCAAACAGACATTATTAAGGGCACAAGAGCAAACTATCCCACTGCGTAGGAAAGATAGGAAGTATGACAAGAGACCACCCTGGCCTAACCAGGAGATCTTCAATGATCTAAAAGTCAAAAAAGAGTCCTACAAAAAGTGGAAACTAGGTCAAATTACAAAGGATGAATATAAACAAATAACACAAGTATGTAGGGACAAAATTAGAAAGGCCACGGCACAAAGCGAGATCAAACTAGCTAGAGACAAAGGGTAACAAGAAAACATTCTACAAATACATTAGAAGCAAGAGGAAGACCAAGGACAGGGTAGGCCTGTTACTCAATAAGGGGGGAAAAATAATAACAGAAAACGTGGAAATGGCAGAGGTGCTTAATAACTGCTTTGTTTCAGTTTTCACAAAGAAGGTTGGTGGTGATTGGATGTCTAACATAGTGAATGCCCGTGAAAATGAGGTAGGCTCAGAGGCTAAAATAGGAAAAGAACAAGTTAAAAAATTACTAAGACAAATTAGATGTCTTCAAGTCACTAGGGCCTGATGAAATGCATCCTAGAATACTCAAGGAGCTGACTGAGGAGATATCTGAGACATGAGCGATTATCTCGAAAAGTCATGGAAAATGAGAGAAATTCCAGAAGCCTTGTGGATAGGGGAGAAGTGGTACACATGGTATATCTTGACTTTAGTAAGGCTTTTGATCAGGGCTTTGGAGCAGAGGCTGGAGCTGGTGCATGGAGCAGCTCTAGAGCAGTGGACCTGCAGGTTTTTGCCTGGAGCTGGAGCGGAGCCAGAGCACGGCTCCAAAGCCCTGCTTTTGATACTGTCTCACGTGACCTTCTCATAAACAAACTAAGGAAATGCAACCTAGATGGAGGTGCTATAAGGTGGGTGCAAAGCTGGTTAGAAAACCATTCTCAAAGAGTAGTTATGAGTGATTCACAGACATGCTGGAAGGACATAACGAGTGGGGTTCTGCTGGGATCAGTTCTGGGTCCGGTTCTGTTCAATATCTTCATTAATGATTTAGATAATGGCATAGAGCATACACTTATAAAGGTTGTGGACAATATTAAGCTGGGAGGAGTTGCAAGTGCTTTGGAGGATAGGATTAAAATTCAAAATGATCTGGACAAACTGGAGAAATGGTTTGAAGTAAGTAGGATGAAATTCAATAAGGACAAATGCAAAATACTCCATTTAGGAAGGAACAATCAGTTGCACACATACAAAATGGGAAATGACTGCCTAGGAAGGAGCATTGAGGAAAGGGATCTGGGGGTTATAGTGGACCACAAGCTAAATATGAGTCAACAGATCTGATTAGGCCTCAGGAGTATTGTGTCCAGTTGTGGGCACCACTTTTCAGGAAAGATGTGGACAAATTGGAGAGAGTCCAGAGAAGAGCAACAAAAATAATTAAAGGTCTAGAAAACATGACCTATGAGGGAAGATTGAAAACATTGGGTTTGTTTAGTCTTAAAAAGAAAAGACTGAGAGGAGACATGATAACAAGTACGTAAAAGGTTGTTACAAGGAGGAGGCAGAAAAATTGTTTTTCTTAACTCTGAGGATAAGGCAAGAAGCAATGGGTTTAAATTGCAGCAAGGGAAGTTTAGGTTGGACATTAGGAAAAACTTCCTAACTGTCAGTCTGGTTAAGCACTGGAATAAATTGGAGATTTTTTTAAGAGCAGGTTAGACAAACAACTGTCAGGGATGGTCTAGATAATACTAACTCGTGCCATGAGTGCAGGGACTGGACTAGATGACCTCTCGAGGTCCCTTCCAGTCCTATGATTCTATAGGTTTCTCTGGTAACAGTGCAATGGTAACAATATCATCTCAATACCACTTACTGCTGATCCCTCTGCAAAGGCATTTCCAAAAGCATACTACAAAACACTACCTTCTTAATATGAAAAGGCAATTTGAATAGCCTCCAGATTATGGGACAAGTCATTTTTACTTCACGGGTTACCAAACCCACAGATTTATCCATCAATCTACCTAAAAGATCCACATATCTAACTAGTATAGACAAGCCACAAGTGGATCACCTCCAAGTGTCAATAAGATTATTGAACTACCTGAATTTAATCTGGGTAGCTTGCAAACAGGGACCAGTCGACTAGCAGAGCAAGTAGTCCTATACCTGCAGCTCTTTCCACCTATGGAAAAGCAGAAAAAAGGGTCTATTTCTTTAAGCCTCTTATTTATTTCATTATATGAAATACATCTGTGAACATTTGAGTTAAATAGATGTTTTTATTCTCCAATAAAACAGAGAATTGGGTCTCCTGGAAAAGCACATCTATTTCCAAAACAATATCTAATCATCTGCAGTATTTACATGCGATTACAATGTGCACGGCCCTTCCAGCAATGACCATATTCACTGAAGATAAGCATGTTTAACTTGGAATGTTTGGCACCATGAATAAAGGATATTTGAAGCCCCAGAGATGCACATGCCTAATGAATAGGAATTACGAGTAATCATCAAGAGAACCTACCCCCAGGAGCCTACTTTATAAATATCCTCAATCAATAGATACAAAATGTTCAACCAGACTAATTTTTGCACAACATCGAACAGTCTCACTGTATTTAGTCCCTCATCTAAATACATGTTCAATTTCTGATCCAACATCATTGTCAGTGGGCAAGGAGTCTGATTTATGTGCTCAGGCCCCACTAAATAAGAAATACACAACTACATTAATAGAAGTGTATCATAAGACAAGGCATGGACTCAGTACAAATGAAAATAGCCCATAAAATCTCCACAGCCTTCTGTGTTCTTCAGCTATGAAGGCTATTCTTGGTTATCAGAGACTGGATCAAGAGAATGCTACTTCTAGAGCAGCTATGGAATATTTCATTAAATATTCTAATTATTTGATAGAGACTACTCAGGTAGGGGCTTCTTTCAGACACTGGGGGTTAGGATGGAGCAACACCAATAGACTCTGGCCCTAGGTTTTATCATTATATATGGTATAATGGAAAACCAGTTATTGAAAATTTCAAGGGATTCCAGGGAACATATTCAGCAATTTCCAGTGTCTTAACATCAAGAAAGAGAACTTAAAGAGATCTCAGCCCAACAGTGATAAGCCTGGCAGGTCCATTCTTGAGGGCAGCCATGGTGAAGGTCATGGATATTAAGTACTGGATTCGGTACAAGTGTCAAAAATTGCTTGAGCAGCAAAGAGTCTTGTGGCACCTTATATCCTTGCTGCTTTTACAGATCCAGACTAACACGGCTACCCCTCTGAAAAATTGCTTGCACACTATCAAATATTAACTAACTAAAACAGAATTCAAAGAAATTTAGATATGAAATGAAGTGAATAGTTAAACAGGCAGGGCCATTTTTAAAAAAACTTGAGATCCATTGAGTCATATGGTGAGACATAAGACATTAATGTTCATCAGTGTTGCAGAAGTTGCTACACAACATCAAATGTGCAGTACTTTGGTTGGAAAAATCCAAAAATGATGAACCGTAGGACTTGCACACGTGACACCAAACACATACCCCAAAAGGCATGGATAAAGATAGCTGATAGGGAACGAACAAACACACACACACCACTCCCCCCAACTCTGCATTTTGGCTCAGATACCACATGGGCATCTATAGTCAATACCCAAACAGACTACTCAAGTTCAGCCATGGAAAAAAATGAGAATGGTCACTCTAAATTTTTACCTTAGGTGCAGTAAAGAGTTGCATTCCCTAGGGAGGAAAGATATGTCCATGAGAGGGAAGCTATCATGATGCCAGAGTCCTTGTCTTCATCAAATAGTTTGTCAGGTAATATCAGGAAAAACAGAATATATACTCAAGTGATATCACGAAATAGAACTAGGCAAAACCAACATGGTCAGATTTGTACCAATACCTGGCTGGCAATGACATTTGATTATGCTAGTTGAGGTTTTATCTGTGACAGACCGACAGCAGTACATTCCACACCATTGGGCTGCATGTTCAGGACATGTTCATCTGCTTGAGGTAAATCACTCTTGCTGAAGAGGTATAGATGCCCATCAGCTGAATACAAGAAGTACACTAATCTATTGGTAGGGCCCTACCAAATTCATGATCCCATTTTGGTAAAATTTCACGGTCATAGCATTTTTAAAACCTTGAATTTCATGGTTTCAAATATTTAAATCTTAAATTTTACAGTGTTGTAACTCTGGGGGTCCCAATCCAAAAGAGGGTCATGGGGGGGATGGGTCGCAAGGCTATTGTTAAGGGGTTGCGGTGTTGCCACCCTTATTCCTGCACTGCCTTCAGAGCTCGGTGGCCAGAGAGTGGCGGCTGCTGGCCAGGAACCCTACTCTGAAGGCAGTGCTGCTGCCAGCAGCAGCACAGAAGAAGTAAGGGTGGCAATACAAGATCATGCCACCCTTGCTTCTGCACTGCTGCTGGGTGCCTGCCCAGTAGCCACCACGCTCTGGCCACCAGCTCTAAAGGCAATGCAGAAGTAAGGGTAGCTATATTGTGGTCCCCCTACAATAGTCAGTTTTCACTGGGGAGACCAAATTTCATAGGGTAGACCATATTTCATGGTCCATGACGTGTTTTTCACAGCCATGAATTTCGTAGGGCCCTACCTATTGGGATATAGTATTGTCAAAAATTGTGTCTTCCATGCAGACTCAGAGCCATATCCTCCCCTCCTGTATGTGATTAACACATGTATTGAAACCTCAGTTGCCCAAAAAGTTACATGCATATTCATATTGGTGATAGACAGAACGTGGGTGTGAACTAACATTCTTGTGTCTTTGTATGTCTGTTCCATTTTCTGGGAGAGGCATATCTTTTTCAGTCCATTAATTTTGAAAGGAAAAAAGCCTTGTTGTACTTGATATAGAATTATCCCTCCCTATGATCAGTATCTTAATTTTGCTGTCAGAAGATAACCATCACAATCTGCATCCAATAATGAAAGGAGGTAATGGTAAAATAATAAATTCATGCAGTTATGGTAGTGGTACATAAAAATATATAGATGAACCCAGGAGTATATTTTATAGGCTTTATTAAATGCTAAAAAGACTATATGAAAAATTGAAAATTGTAAAAGGAAACACCTTGGATGAGAGTATCAAAGACTATTGACTTGTCCTCAGATACACCTGTGTAACTGTGCTGAAATCAGTTTGAGTTAGGTGTGCATATCTCAGGTCAGAATATGGCCCATTATGGGCATCTCTTATTCACTCTCATGAGCAGTTGTTCTCACAAGCGGTCCAGAAAAGTCAATGGGACTATTCACAATATAAGAAGAGGTTCACAAACTGAGCATACGTTTTCATTTCTTTCAGAAGTTAAAGACCGGGATAAAGTACAAACTCAAATGTTCTGGTTAACAAGTAGTAAATTTCATGGGGGTTCACAATCCATCATGTGTATTGTGTCAGACCTAAACTAAAAGAAATATATTGTATTGGTTTAAAGGGTATAATATATTAGCTGTTCTTGCAGACTTTGTTTTTCTCTTCACAAGAAACTTGATTTTGCCAAATTATACATCACAGGTTTTTTGCTGAGGCTGAGGCTCAGAAGGCTGAATTCATTTCTTTATGATACTTTTTCAATTCACGACCTGAAAGATCGAGACCTGTGAGGCTGACATTTTAGCACATCTGTGTGTTAGTTATTTACTTGAACATGATTTTATTCCTCTGAATCCAGTATACAATTCAATGGTTCTGTCTTAACTCTTGCTAATATGTTTATCAAATCAATAATATGTCAGCAGTTTCTGTATCATACCAAAATTCTTCCAATTATTATTAAAAAACAGAAGCCTATTCAGTGAACAGAGTATAGGGTCTATAAATGTCAAAGGAAATGAAAATAATATAAATAAAGTGCATACTTCATCAGAGATGGACTCCAACCAAAGCCACAGTTCTGAGCACAGCTTTGAAGATGTCTGAAATCTGTAAAAATCTGGATTGGGCCTGGCTTCAAAAGGTCTCTATCATTATAGTGGTATGACCCAAAAGCCTGGATCCAAAAATCCTCAAAACTAAGGTGAATTTGAAATTCAGATGAAGATCTAAATTTTGTGTATTGAACATTTTATATTGAGCTTTTATAATGCTCTTATTCTCTTGATTTGACATGAAACCATATATGTAAAATTAGATTGTCTATCTTTATGGAGAACAAGGGGTGACCAGAAAGCCATGGGTGATCCACTGGTTAGGGTGCACAAAGCTTTCCTAATGGAAATTGTTCAAGTGGAAAGCCAAATGTCAGGCCAGGTTTGCTGAAAAGCTCACAGACCTTTCGTCAAGCCTGTATTAAACTGGAAACAATGAAGAGAAAGTCTGAAGCAAACCCCAGACAAGTTCGGAAAGTGCCTGAGACTATTTACAGTTTCAGGTGCAAAGCAGGAAAATTTGATGCTTTCATTTTGAGGGTTTGTTTGAATCTAAAACTCCAAGTGAAATTCAGATGGAGAATGGAACCAGAGTCAGAGGGAATTAGAACAAAAACAATAAAAAAAAAGAATTGTACAAACCTCTGTAAGTGGAAACAATGAAGTTTCACACAGCTCTACAGTGTCCCTTTATTCTGTTCTATGGGAAAGCCAAACAGACAGATTTTTTGAATGTCTTATTTCTCTCACAAGATTGTCTTATTTGTCCTTCCCATTATGCATCTTGGGCCTGATTTTCAGATGTGCTGAACAGTTGTCATTGATTGCAACTGGAACCGTAGATGCTCAGTAATTCTGTAGAGCAGGCCCTTAGGCCTGATCTACACTACAAACTTAGGTCTACATAAGCCCCGTTAAGTCAATCTAATAATGTGTCTACTCTACCGAGTCCCTTCCATGACCTAAGTGGCCTGTAAAGTAGACTTCTGTACTCCACCTCCGCGAGAGGCATAGCACTTGATTCAACATCCATGGGTCAACATGGGGATAGTGTAGACACTGCACTGTGTAATTCGAATGAATTGGCCTCCAGGAGGTGTCCCACAGTGTTACGCTGTGACCGCTCTGGAGAGCACTTTCAACTCCACTGCACATCAACCAAGTACACAGGAAACAGCCGCTCCCCTATTATAGCCCTGGGAACATTTGGATTTTCATTTGTTGTTTGATCAGCATGGAGAGCTCGCGAGCACAGATGATCATGGAGACTCAAGGCCACAAATGCACTCCAGAATGGAGAACAAAGGAGATGGTGGATCTTATTGCTGAGGGGGGAGAGGAGTCTGTGCAGGCAGAGCTCTGATCCAGCAGAAGAAATGCTGACATCTGTACCAAGATCGCGTGCGGCATGGGGGAGAAGGCTACAATAGGGACACACAGAAGTGCCTCATGAAAAAATAAAGGAGCTTCGGCAAGTGTACCAGAAGACAAGGGAGGCAAACGGTCGTTCTGGTTCTACCCCACAGACATGCCGCTTTTATGATGAGCTGTATATAATTCTCAGACCCCACCACTATCCCAAAACGCTCCGTAGATAACTCCCAGGAGCCCTGGGCAATCTCGAACAACAAAGAGGAGGACACTGATGAGGAAGAGGAGGAGGAGGATGTGAGGCAGACAAGCAGAGGATCCATTCTTCCCAACAACCAAGAACTGTTTTTAACCCTGGAGCCCATCCCTTCACAGGACCAGTTGGCAGTGGAGTGTGATGCTGGGGAAGACACCTCTGGTGAGTACACATTTCCAATCAAACTGTAGGGGTTACATGCTATTATTTTTAATGTTTAATCCAGGGGTCGGCAACCTACGGCACGCGTGCCAAACATGGCACACAAGCCGATTCTGAGCGGCACGCAGCTACCTGCCGCGGTCCCAGCCCCCAGCCCCGCTCAGCCCCCCCGCCCACCACTCTCCCCTGCGGGGGCAGGAGGCAGAAGCTTGGTTCTGCTGCAGCCAAGCTTCCCCCTCCCCCGCTTCTTCCTCCAGCGTGGTGCTTTCCTGCCCCGCCCCCTCTCCGTCCATGAGCCAATCAGCTGATGGCCCTTGCGAGAGGGAGGAGGGAAGAACGGCAGCGTGCTGGCAGCTCTGTGCAGGACGCAGAGAGAGGTAGGAATGGGGCCTTGGGGAAGGGGGTGGAACAGGCATATCCCTTCCAGCCCCCTGCTATGAGCCGCTCAGGGCAGGGGGCTGGGAGCACCCCCACGAGCCGAGAACCCCAGCCTTCTGCCCTGCACCCCCCCATGCCCCCAGGCCTCTGCCCTGACCCCCCCACACACTCAGCCTTCTGCCCTGCACCCCCCCATGCCCCCAGCCCTCTGCCTTGACCCCCCCACACACTCAGCCTTCTGCCCTGCAGCCTCCCATACCCCCAGCCCTCTGCCCTGACCCCCCCCAACACACACTCAGCCTTCTGCCCTTCACCTCCCATACCCCGCAGCCCTCTGCCCTGACCCTTGAACCCCCCACACACCCAGCCTTCTGCCCTGCACCCCCAGCCCTCTGCCCTGCACCCCCCAACACTCCCAGCCCTCTGCCCTGCACCTCCCCCACCCCAGCCCTCTGCCCTGACCCCACACACACACTCAGCATTCTGCCCTTCACCTCCCATACCCCCCCAGCCCTCTGCCCTGACCCTTGAACCCCCACACACCCAGCCTTCTGCCCTGCACCCCCCAGCCCTCTGCCCTGAATCCCCCCACCCCAACACACCCTCAGCCCTCTGCCCTGCACCCCCAACACTCCCAGCCGTCTGCCCTTCACCTCCATACACACCCAGCCTTCTGCCCTGCAGCCCCCATACCCCCCAGCCCTCTGCCCTGACCCCACACACACAGTCAGCATTCTGCCCTTCACCTCCCATACCCCCCAGCCCTCTGTCCTGACCCTTGAACCCCCACACACACCCAGCCTTCTGCCCTGCACCCCCCAGCCCTCTGCCCTGAACCCCCCCACACCCCAGCCCTCTGCCCTGACCCCTGAACCCCTCCCCCAGGTCTGGGGTCCTGGCCGCAGGCCCTGCTCAGCCCGCTGCTGGCCTAGGTGAACAGAACCCCAGGCTGGCAGTGAGCTCAGCAGGCTGGCGGCATAAGATCAGCATTTTAATTTAATTTTGAAAACCTTGTTTACTTTACATACAATAGTTTAGTTATATAATATAGACTTATAGAAAGAGACCTTCTAAAAACGTTAAAATGTATTACCGGCATGTGAAACCTTAAATTAGAGTGAATAAATGAAGACTCGGCACACCACTTCTGAAAGGTTGCCGACCCCTGGTTTAATCTGAATGAAAAAGTAGGTAAAGTGGTTATTGGTGGCCACTCCAGCTACGCAGAGGCTGCTCTCCGAAAAAGACTGTTTGCATGGGGATGGCCCGGGAATCCTTCATGGAGATCTCTAGGAAGCTTTCATGGAGGTACTTTGCAATCCTTTGCAGAAGGTTTCTGGGAAGGGCTGCCTTATTTCATCCACCACAGTAGGACACTTTCCTGTACCACTCCAGTATTAACTCTACTGGCATCATTGCAGCATAAGTACCGGGTCTGTACCCAGACGCTTGCAGCATCTGCTCACTTGCTGCCTCCATTACCCTCAGGAGAGTGACATTGCATAGGGTCACCTAGAGGAAATGGGGGAAGTTTTCAATGACATACTTTAAACTGCAAACAATTCAGCAAGTAATCTGCCCCGTTTGGTGAAATATGAGTCACACAACCACGCTTTCCCAAACATGCTGTGGCTGTGGTTGGGAGAGATCACCATGTATTGCAAGCAGTATTGGAAAAAAAAAGGGGGTGGCAGTTTCCTGTTTGTCTCCCTTCCCCGTCGACTTGGTGCCGCTTTTGTAAAAAACAAACTATTTGGGGATGTGACAGGGTTCGACTCACCACTCAGGTGTCTCCTGCTGGCTGTCCTGGGGATTAGCTCTGTATGCCAGTGCCACCTCTTCTGGTGATGTTTCATCACCTTCACTTCTGCACCAGGGATCCACATCACTCCCAAGACCTTGGCGTCCTCTTCATAACACAGCCCTCCGGCTGTGCCACACTCCATGTTCCCCCCTTTCCAGGGGACAGTATTGCAGTCCCTCAGTCCAGTCACTTCCTCAGGGGCAAGTGAGGGCAGAGGAGGGCCTGGGCCCGCACACTACTCCAGATCCCAGCCCAGGGACCCTGTTGATGGCTGCCACTGCTGTGCCCCCTCTGACTCCTCTGTAGATCTCCGTGGGCCACTTCCCAACAGCCCCAGCATCCTCTTTGCCCTTGCCTCAGGGCCTTAGCCTCCATATCCCTGCAGCCTGCCAGGAGCTGCCTTTAGCTCCCTGGGTCTCTGCCTGCAGCACTGCTACGTCCAGGGTGCTTGCTGCCCTCCGCCTGCACAACAGCCAGTCTTCCTCCCTCCTCAAGCTCCATGGAGTGACTGAAGCTGTCTGTACTGCAGCTCTTCTTATGTGGGCCTGCCTGGCCCTGATTGGCTGTTCCTATAAGCCCTTCTGTGATTGGCTGCCTCCTGTGCAGCCTCCCTAGTGCTCTCTTAACCCCTGAGAGCCCAGTGGGGGGCAGGTTCCCTTGCACCAGAAACAATGCATGCACTGTCAATACTACCCTTGTGCTTTCCATTCCTTGCAGTTGAAACCTTGTCTGTCGGTTCATCCTCCACACCAGGACAGAGACTTTCCCAGATTAAAAGGTGGAAAAAGAAGACTCGGGAGGACATGTTCAATGAGTTAATGCACACCTCCAAGAGTGACAAGACAGAGCTCAGAGCATGCAGGATTACACTGTCCGAGGACATGGACAAGGAGGACAGGAGAGCATGCAGGGAACAAAAGCATGCCACACAGGAAGAGATGCTGCGGATTATGAAGGAGCAATCAGACACATTGAGGCATCCGGTTGAGGTTCAAGAAAGGCAGCTGGATGCTTGAGTCTCTCTGTATCCTATGCAGAACCTGTTGCCATCATCACCCAGTTCTACATCCTCCTCCCCCAACCATCCTATGAGGCGGGGGTGGGGGTGGGGCGAAGTTCGGTATCCCTTGCTTTCAGCACCAGGGGAGGGTACAAGGACCGGAAGTGCCCAATCCCACACCTCTGATTGTTACTGCAGTGCATCTGTAAGCAAACTTTCCTTGTTCTCCCCCTACAGTGTTATCAGTCCTTTTGCCCCAAGTTATCTTATTTTTCTTTGCTATCTGTGTGTGTTTGGGTGCATAATAAAACTGAACGGATTGAGGAGAAGAGACTCTTTATTCATTCAACACACGGCAGTTGGTGGGGGTGGAGTTTACAGGGGAGAAAATGCAATGCAGGGGGCAATTTGGTAAGGAACAACACATATAAGTGTCACATTACTCTGGCTCATTGCTGAAAAAGGGTTTCAAAGCTTCATGGAGACGTAGAGCCCCTTGATGTGCTCTTCTTATTGCCCTGGTGTCTGGCTGCTCAAAATTGGCTGTCACCCTGGCAGAAACTTTTCTCCCTTTGTTTTACAGATATTATGGCGCACACAGCAGGCAGCAATAACAATGGGGATCACTGAGGTCTAACCTCATGAGCAAACAATGACAGCGACCTTTTAAACATCCAAAGGCACATTCCACCACTATTCTGCACTTGCTCAGTGTATGGTTGAACCTGTCCTTACTGCTGTGCAGGCTGCCTGTGTACAGCTGTGACGTTATTGATATAAATTGGGACCATATAGAACATGGGTTGCAACCAAGGTCCTGTAGTGGCACCAAATCTTAGGTAAAGGGGGTCATATAAGGTGTCTAAGACCAGGTTATGGGTTGCTGCTTATGATTATGCTTTCTGTGTGCATGTATTATTTTTAGTTGAAGTTATGAATATTGGCTCTATACTGTCTGTATTTCAAGTTGGTGCTGTGCTTCTGGGAAACATCCCAGACAAGTTGGTGTTAGCTCTGCCTAGCCTGCTTGATGGCCCATTAAGGACCATCAGCTACACAATTGACCCATGGAGAGAAGGCAGACACGCCTTGTGATTCAGCAAAGTATGCAGGGACTGGCCCATGTGACTCCAGACTCCATTTTGCTGTAATTTTCCATAGTAAGGACAAAGAGGTTCTTACACCTGGAAGAGCCTATATAAGGCTGATGCCTCATCTCCATCTTGTCTTCAATCCTGCTTCTTACCTCTGGAGGGACTTTGCTGCATGCTGAAGCTCTACACAAGGGACTGATGACCAATCCCAGCGGGGGATGTACTCCAGAGACTTGATTTGAACCTGCAGTTTTATTCCATCACTGCTACAAGCCTGAACTAAGAACTTTGCCATTACTGTATGTAATTGTTTTCATTTAACCAATTCTAGCTCTCAGCTCTACCTTTTTCCCTTTACGAATAAACCTTTAGATATTAGATCCTAAAGGATTGGCAACAGTGTGATTTGTGGGTAAGATCTGATGTGTATATTGAGCTGGGTCTGGGGCTTGATTCTTTGGGATCGAGAGAACCTTTTTCTTTTATTGGGGTGTTGGTTTTCATAACCATTCCTCCCCAGGACGAGTGGGACTGGTGGTAATACTGGGAGACTGGAGTGTCTAAGGAAATTGCTTGTGTGACTTGTGGTTAGCCAGTGGGGTGAAACCGAAGTCATTTTTGTCTTGCTGGTTTGGTTTGCCTTAGAGGTGGAAAAACCCCAGCCTTGGGCTGTGACTGCCCTGTTTGAGCAATTGGCCCTGAATTGGCACTCTCAGTTGGGTCCCGCCAGAACAGCTTCGTCACAACAGCTACATGAGTCATGGGCACAAGGGGTAGGCTAGGTCTCCCAGGATCACAACTGGCATTTCAATATCACCTATGGTTATTTTGCAGTCTGGAAAGAAAGTCCCTGCTTGCAGCTTTCTGAACAGACCTGTGCTCCTAAAGATGCATGCATCATGCACCTTTCCCGACCATCCCACGCTGATGTTGGTGAAATGGCCCCTGTAATCCACCAGCGCTTGCAACACCGTTGAGAAGTACCCCTTTCGGTTTAGGTACTATTTGGCAAGGTGGTCTGGTGCCAAGACAGGGATGTGCATTCTATCTATCACCCCACTGCAGTTAGGGAACCCCAGGATGGCAAAACCATCCACTATGTCTTGCACATTGCCCAGAATCACTACTCTTCTTAGCAGAAGTCTGTTGACAGCCCTGCAAACTTGGATCACAACAGAGCCCACAATAGATTTACCCACTTCAAATTGATGCCTCACTGACTGGTAGCAGTCTGGCATTGCAAGCTTCCACAGAGCTATTGCCACTCACTTCTCCACTGTCAGAGCAGCTCTCATTTTAGTATTGCTGCACTTCAGGGCTGGGGAAAGCTTTTCATACAGTTCCTGGAATGTGGCCTTATGCATTCAAAAGTTCTGCAGCCACTGCTCGTCATCCCATAGCTGCATAACAATGTGGTCCCACCAGTCAATGCTTGTTTCATAGAATCATAGAATCTCAGGGTTGGAAGGGACCTCAGGAGGTCATCTAGTCCAACCCCCTGCTCAAAGCAGGACCAAACCCAACTAAATCATCCCAGCCAGGGCTTTGTCAAGCCTGACCTTAAAAACCTCTAAGGAAGGAGATTCCGCTACCTCCCTAGGTAACCCATTCCAGTTCTTCACCACCCTACTAGTGAAAAAGTTTTTCCTAATGTCCAACCTAAACCTCCCCCTCTGCAACTTGAGACCATTACTCCTTGTTCTGTCATCTTCTACCACTGAGAACAGTCTAGATCCATCCTCTTTGGAACCCCCTTTCAGGTTCCAAAGCAGCTATCAAATCCCCCCTCATTCTTCTCTTCTGCAGACTAAACAATCCCAGTTCCCTCAGCCTCTCCTCATAAGTCATGTGCTCCAGCCCCCTAATCATTTTTGTTGCCCTCCGCTGGACTCTCTCCAATTTATCCACATCCTTCTTGTAGTGTGGGGCCCAAAACTGGACACAGTACTCCAAATGAGGCCTCACCAGTGCTGAGTAGAGGGGAATGATCACATCCCTCAATCTGCTGGAAATGCCCCTACTTATACAACCCAAAATACCATTAGCCTTCTTGGCAACAAGGGTACACTGTTGACTCATATTCAGCTTTTCGTCCACCGTAACCCCTAGGTCCTTTTCTGCAGAACTGCTGCCCAGCCATTCGGTCCCTAGTCTGTAACAGTGCATGGGATACTTCCGTCCTAAGTGCAGGACTCTGCACTTGTCCTTGTTGAACCTCATCATATTGTCCTTGTTGAACCTCATCATATTTCTTTTGGCCCAATCCTCTAATTTGTCTAGGTCCCTCTGTATCCTATCCCTACCCTCCAGCGTATCAACCACTCCTCCCAGTTTAGTGTCATCTGCAAACTTGCTGAGGGTGCAGTCCACACCATCCTCCAGATCGTTAATGAAGATATTGAATAAAACCGGCCCCAGCACCGACCCTTGGGGCACTCCACTTGATACCGGCTGCCAACTAGACATGGAACCATTGATCACTACCCGTTGAGCCCGACCATCTAGCCAGTTTCCTGAGCTCAGAAACGGCGCTCAACCCTGTCAAGGTGATGTGTGACTGTTGCCAGCAACTGTGAATTGCTCCGCTTTATGTCTTCCAGCAGGGCTGCTTGCATGGCGTCACATTGGTCCACACATCAGCTCCTGTATCGGCTGCATAAATATTGCAGGATAAGGCGTGAGGTGTTTTTAATGTTCACAACAATGGTGTACAGCTGAGCGGGGTCCATGCTTATCATACTGTGGTGTCCGCGAGGGTAACCCAGGCTTGCACAAAAGGCTTGGTTTGTTTGCCATTGATTTCAGGGAGAGTGGGAGGTAAGTGCATCATGGGAGGCTAACACCATGTTCCCATAATCACCTGTGCTAATGTTTTGGTCCCATAAGGCATTGCAAACCCAACCCAAAATTCCACTCAGCTAGGTGCACTGTGGGATAGCTACCCACAGTGCAGTGCTCCGTGCATAGTTGCAAGCCCTGCTAGTGAGGACGCACTCCGCCAACTCAATGAACATAGTGTGGACATGCAAGATCAACTTGCTTAAATTGGAGGCTCGATGTCGACTTACATAAAGTTGACTTAACTTTGTGGTGTAGACATGGCCTTAATATACAATTCTGTTCCTAATGAGGTTTGTGATAACTTCAACAGGAGAAGCACTAGGACCTTAATGTCATTTGAATTTCATAAACCAAATATTTACTGCCCTCAGCATAGCTTATGAACCTGACTCTATTCTCATTCTGTTCTTCAGAGAGTGCAAGCAGATGCAGGGCCAAAAACAATTCTCAAATGTGGACTGAAAAGCTCACAAGGGCAGCTGGAAACAAAAAATAACAATTAGCATTGTTAACAGAAGTTTAAGAGAGTTGTGAAAGTGTATATTCATGTTAATTTTATGAATCAATTTAAAAATAAGCATAGAACAAGTATTGAAACATTCTCAGAGACTGTTAAGGGAATGCTGATTGATTACCAGTCCAAGAACATGAAATGAACAGCAAGATGCAGATGCGTAATGGCAGCATGCACACCAGTAAAAAGCTAGGAATAAGCTTGCAGACAACACAGGTTGTGAGCCATTTATCCATTGTTCAGTAATTGAAAATATACCATACTGAAGCTGTGTCCTGGCAATAATACCAGTTAAAAAGATGAGCCATTTATCAGAGGGTTGATTAAATGAATTCTACTGTAGCTCAAGAAGATGATTAGAAGTATAGCAAGAATACAAGGATTATAAACCCATAACTACAGTCAAAATATTAATAATGTTATTTTCTGATGATATACTGTGGCACAGTATGCACTTTGGATTAAATTCTGCCTAATGTATCCAGTATTGAATGTTATTTAACTGTACTGTAGTCTGGGGGCGTGGCCTCTCCCCAAGACTAGCAGGGAGGAACCCCTGCCATCCCTTGGTGGGCAGAGCCAGGACACCCAAACCAGCCTCACTGGAAGCAGAGAGGCAGGACAGGAAATATAAAAGGTGGGCCCTGCAGCACAGGTGGGCTGGAGTCACCAGAGGGGACAGACACCTCCCACCCACTGCTGGAGCTGGAACCCAAAGAGAACCCTGCAGTGCTGAGAACTTGCCAGAGCTAGCAGAGCTGCCAGCTGACCAGGGTGCCGAGGAGCTTCTGGGACTGCCACTGGGCATGCTGGGAAGATGGAGGATACCAAGGTACAGAGCAAAGGGGTCACAGGAAGTAGCCCAGGGACACTAGACTATAGTCTGGGTGTGTGGCCAGAAGACTGGTCGGCATCTTTCGGCCAGATCCCCGCTGACCAAGTGGCAGAACCATCCGCCACTGTTAGGGCCCTGGGCTGGGACCTTGTGGAGTAGGGTGGGCCTGGGTCCCTCTACAGCCTTGCAGCGGGCAGCAACCCCACCTTAGGCCAAGAGGACCTGTGTTTGTCTTTCATCTGCCAGTAGGGTGACCAGATGTCCTGATTTTATAGGGACAGTCCCGATATCCGAGGATTTTTCTTCTCTAGGCACCTATTACCCCCCATCGCCCATCCTGATTTTTCACATTTGCTATCTGGTCAACCTATCTGCCAGAGCCAGGATGTCAGACTGTCTGTTTCATGTCCCGCCCTGCCTGAGGGCCTGAGCCCAGAGACTGATTGGTGCTCCACCCTGCCTGAGGCCTGAGCCCTGGACTACTTGCTGCTTGGCCCTACCTAGAGACTGCTAATTCCCCAATAACCTTTGCCTTGCTAAGGACCTGAGAGCCAGGGGGTGTGGCCTCCCTCCAAGACTGATGGGGAAGGCTAGCCACCTACTCTTACACGTACCCAGAAGATTGTACATTTCTTAAACATATCTCATTTTATTTACTGTTCATGGTCTTCTCTAGATTTAAAAGTGAAACATCTAGTGGTCTGTTTCCATCAACAGTTCCCAAAACTGGGTGAGTAAATGAGAGGTTCCTAGTTTTCTTCTTTCCTTCTCATATAAATATGGCTACTCCAAAGGCAGAATGCAGCCTTTGCATAATTTCCTTTGAAAGCATGTGAAAATCAGGGCATATATTGCACAAAGGGTGGCAAAAGAGAGAGATTTTACTTGAAATATGTTACGTATACAATTTCACAGCTTTTCCTACTTCAAATTACTAGTACCGTCTCAAAAAAGTAAAGAGTCTTGCAGTCCTACAAAAATCTATTTAAACTAAATTCTCTATCAATGATTTGCTCTCTTTGACATGTGTTTTGGCAAATAGCTAAGAGCTTGCCAAGGAAAGGTCACTGATCTTTGCCTGAAAAGCTTGGCCAGTGTTATATGGTAAGGGCCTATTACAAACATACAATGCTTTCCAGATGTTCCATCAACTAACTGGATATGATCCAAGGGAGGGCTGTAAATCTACAAAGAGATGCTTGTTACTAAAGCATTCACCATATAAAAATCAAAATATCTATAAACACCCTACGGAGTGCCTCTTTGCTGGGAAGGGGCTTGTAAGCACAAAAGGTCATACTGGACAACCTCATCTTATACCATATACTAAAGATGTGGCCCTTAGTACTGAAGATTTGTCCTCCTAACTAAAGGAGTTTGTCAGTTACCAAAGCCAACCTGTCTAGTGTTGACAGTGCTGATTGAAAAATGAACAGATAAAAGTGATATAGGAGTATGCATGACTATTTCTTAGCTCCACCTTTGATCCTCCTCCCTCTTCAGCTATTTATGCCTGTGTTAAAATGCCTGCTCTTGAATCACAGACTTAGTTTTTCCCGCAATGATTATCTACACACCAACCAACACCCAGTTACACTGGAGCACAAACAAGTCTCATAGGGCCAAATGTAACCCAGAATGCTGCTCTGAAGAGAACATAAGTGTGTTATTGTAGTTTAGAGCCTGAACTCTTAAATATTCTTCTTAGTACTTCAGATCAAAGGAAAGAGTCATCTCGTAGATTATGATGGAACTTTGTACAAAGTTTCCATCTTAGAACAAGTGACTGTCCAGCAGTCTAAATACTGTAGGGAATTATTCTTTGGTCAACATTAAAACTGATATTCAAAAGGAAAAACAGTTCCCTAGTCAAACTAGGGAGATGAGTGATGGGGTTTGGATGGGTGCAGGTTTCTTACACAGCTGTGCAGATGGTCATAACATAGGTCAAGGCTTGCAAGCACAGAGGAGAAAAAGCAAGACTGAAGAACTTTCATTCTTGAGATGTGTCCCCAACTACACACTTAAAATATTTTGCTGTAATCAAAATAAGACCTGAGAGTAAATGCATATTTGAAATTGATTTAATCTCCTGGGAGGAGAACACTTATCATGCAGTAGAAAGATAAGCACTCATCTGATTTCAAACATCTGTGGAAGTAGAGAAAGAATTGACAGGGATTTGAAGGGGATTTCAAATCCACATAGTCTCCTTATGTGAGCAAGAGTTGGGCTAGCTGTAACCCTAATAACGTGAGATTTGTAGAAGCGAGAATTGTGTGAGGTGAGTGGGAAAGAGGAAAAAAAAAAGGGGGGGGGGGAGTGCCAAAACCCGGGAAACTGGTAGAGATAATAAAGTATCTGACTTGCTGCACCCAACCTGAATGTGAGACCTCTGTTTTTCTCCGACACATCTATTTTTTATAACTTCAGATCTACCTTGGCTTGGAGAGATACTAGTTTTCTGATGCTGATGAAAGGAGTAAGTGAAATGAATACTCTGCCCCATTTTGCTCAGCTTGGCTCCAAAGGGGAAAATCTCTTCTCACCCTTGATAAACTGTGAAATGGCTTTTGAAAACAACAATTCTACTTACATTTGAAATTTGTGAGCCAACTAATGTTTGCTGTTATCCTGCAAAAACAAGGGACTGGCAGCATAGGAGCCTAAAGAAAGAAAATTGAAAACAATTCCATCCTACCTTCAAATCAGTTTAATTACAAACAAAAGTGTCAGGGCTATACCCTGACGTGTGGCTGAGTTCTGCTCATGGCAACTGAGGGGATGTGGGGGTGAAAGGTGTGTCTAAGTATGGGACCATTCTTCTGGCTGGATATTGACTTACACCTGGAGAGGGACTCGGAGTGCGGGGGCTAGAGCTCTGCATGGGACTATTTTTCAATCCCGCTCCCGTCCCATCCTGCAATACCCACTCTCACTCCCACTGATACCAGACACCTTTGTGTTCTTGGGGAA
This sequence comes from Mauremys mutica, assembly GCF_020497125.1. NCBI lineage: Eukaryota > Metazoa > Chordata > Testudines > Geoemydidae > Mauremys > Mauremys mutica. Next base: position 175,121,704 of record NC_059074.1, on the reverse strand, counting down.
CCAGGGTGCAGTATCCAGCCTGACTCATGAAAGACACCCCCCCGCAGCCTCTGCTTAAACCAAAACCCATCAGAGGAAAAACCTTGCAGAGAGCAGTGAAGGGCGTTGGGAGACACACCTCGACCCCTCCTGACAAGGGTGACAAGATTAAGACATCTCCATTAGCATACAGAATGGAGAGCAGAGACAACTCCCCTAGCCTCATCTGCATGAAAGATGGGACAGGAAGACCTCTCAATTTACATACAGAATGGAGAACGGAGAACAGAGAACCACACTGAATTCTGGGACCAGAAAAAGCAGGGAAGCACTGCATCATGGGAATCTCTGCTCCAGATGCGAATGACCCTATGTCTGCACACACCCAGCTCAGCAATTATCAGACCAATTCTAGTAATGAATCCTTAATTGATATCCAAATAGTGAAGCAGTCTAGTTGCATTGTGAGCTCCCTGGAAGAAAACACCACCCATAGCCAAGAGTGATCAGCTCCTATTGTCTAGTCTAAAGAAAACCCTTGAGTCATCAGCTTACCTATAAACAAATGTATTGTTCTCCCTTGAACCATTGTATTTTCTCTACAAAAATCCCTACTCACTGTCTAGTCAGGGTTCTGATGCTTAGATCCAAACTAGGCATCAGTTCCACTGGAACTCCATCTTCTCCTGGCTGATCGTACTGGGGACTCTGCCTGTCTCCAGCCCTCAGGACAGAGCTACCAGCATCACCTGGGAACTCCGATCAGTTCAAGCCTCATGGAGTGGGTGAGATCTCCCCGCCTCTTTCTCTCTCTCTGTTTTCCTTTCTACCTTAGGTATTAACCTTTAATAATGTAGGTTATGTTGGTTTAGCCCTCCTTGTGTAGTTATCACTATTATTCAATAAATAACTTTTATGGTTAAGTTGGTTGCTTCTCTCTCTCTTGCTGAACTTTACTCTTTTGTGTTTTTAGCTTCCCCCATTCATTCTACAGCAATGCTTCTTTTACCTAAGCTAAAGATCCCTGCAGCACCCAGAATACTGTGGGGTTTGCTCATCAAGTAGGTTACTGCCAGTACAATTGTGTTGTGAGAGTGGGGATAGGGACGTGCTGAATCTGGGATGCATAAGGATGACAGCTTGAAAGTGCTGCTTGACCCAGTCCATGGAGCCCAGGGGCATATAAGGAGAGTCAGCTTGTAAGTGCTGCTCCATCCAGCCCAGTGAATCCAGAGACATATAAGGGGTCAGCTTGACAGTGCTGATTGACCCGGTCCGCTCAGACTTGCTCTGTTAATGTATGTGTGGGTGGGTGTGTGCTCATCCAGTTCTGGAATTGGAGAAACCCAGCCCTGGGGAACCTAGGTCCTGCAGGATAGCTCCATTGGGAAGGGACTTGCAGAAGGGAGAAGTAGAGCTCCACATGAAAACACAAGTGACACAAGCAGTACGTTGATAGAATTACAGCATCTCCTTCTCCAGAACGGTAACCCGAATAAATGAGCATACCCCAAAGTAATGGGCAAATCTGGTAACACCACACACTCCCATATTGTTTCTTGCATTTTTATCTTGCTCCCACCTGCAAAAACCTTAGATACCACAAGAGAGACAGATTGTCTCATACTACTAAAAAAAAAGTTGGTTAATTGTGATTATTGATATATATATATATATATATAGGTGGTGAAACAATTAAAAAGTCATCACAATTAGGACACTAGGCTGGGACCCAGTGGAGTAGGGTGGGCCCAGGTCCCCGTATTGCCTCCCCCTCTGCCAACCTCATCCGTGAGGTGACAGCCTACCCACTTTAGGCCAAAGGGCCTTGTTTTATCTGCTGTCTGCCCCAGCCCGAAAGCTGGACCATAGACTGCTATTGTTCTGCCCCTCCCAGAACGTCAGAACCCTGACTCTTGATTGCTGTTGGCCCCTGCCAGAGAATTGGGCTAAAAATTGCCTATTTCTCTGCCCTGCCCAGAGGATCAGGGCCCTGACTGCATTGGTTGCTGCCTGCCCTAGCCAGAAGGCTGAGCTAAAGGCTGCTCCTTGCTCTGCCCTGCCCAGAGGACCAGAGCACCTGACTATATATGCTGTCTGTCCTACACGGGAGGCTAGGATAAATATTGATTGTTGTAGTGTGTTGGCTGTCGTCCCTCCCTCCGAGCCTGAACGGAGAGGGACGACAGCAAACACACTACACTACAATGTACAGGAAGATTAGGATTCCACACACTAGATGTCACAGGTAGATGACCCAAGACACCTTGGGTTATGAAAGGAAAGGGTCAGGGGGACTATGCAGTGAAACTATTAATGGACTTTGTGGTTCTTCATTTCATGTGTCCATTATAAGAATTGGATGGTTTGTTGTACATTACTAGTGTTACAGAATCAGCCTAGTACTTGAGCTACAAGTGGCAGAATCTCCCTAATGGGTCCTTCATCATAGGGAGAACTAGTACAATGAAGGAAGCTGTACCTACAGATGGAATAAAAGATTTCTATTCTAAAATCCCACTCTACTGATGGGAGCCAAACAGCTGCTGTTAGCCACAATGAAACACCTGCAGCTGAGGAGAGATCGGCCTGAGACAGGTCTTCATCTAAAGGGAAGATGCCACTGCCAAGACGGGTTGCGGGGGGATGGTGTTAAAGTTCTATCTTGGTGGGAGAGCTATACAGATGGAATAAAGCATGGTTTATTTCTTTGTCTGTAATTTATAGTTGTTGAGAAACTGAGAAATCCTGCTAGAAAAAGTAGAGCTGGTCTATGAATTATCACGACAGCTTTTTCCCTCCGTCCCCCAGCCCTCCACACTAACCCTCTGTCTAGTTGCAAGTTATCTAACCAGCAACCATGTTCTGGAAATTCAGACTTAGTGCCAGCATTCTTTTGCAGCCCACCTCCATTCTCTAATCACAGTAGCAAGCATCTGGCTATGAAGCATAATGTAATGCCAGCCTGAAGAATTTCAAGGGAACAGATATGTTAAGACAAACCACCACTGATTTGGAGTGACATTCACAGATCACAAGATTTTGATAAGTCTCCACATTCAGGCACAATTCTGAACACTAAGGGTATGTCTACACTACAAAATTAGGTCGATTTAATAGAAGTTGAATTTTTAGAAATCGATTTGATTCAGTCGATTGGGTGTGTCCCCACTAAGCACATTATGTCGGCGGTGTGCGTCCACAGTACCGAGACTAGCGTCAACTTTCGGAGCATTGCACTGTGGTAGCTATCCCACAGTTCCCACAGTCTCTGCCGCCCATTGGAATTCTGGGTTGAGCTCCCAATGCCTGATGGGGCAAAAACATTGTCGCGGGTAGTTCTGGGTACATGTCGTCATGCCCTCCCTCTGTGAAACAACGGCAAAAAATCATCTCTCGCCTTTTTTCCTGGGTTACCCATGCAGATGACATACCATGGCAAGCACAGAGCCTGCTCAGCTCACTGTCACCGTATGTCTCCTGGGTGCTGCTGGCCAACGCGGTACTGCAGTGCTACACACTGCGGATGGCAGACGGTACAATAGGATTGCTAGCCATTGTCATCATCCCGTGGGTGTTCCTTGCTGACCTCGGTTAGGTTGGTCGGGGGTACCTGTGCAGACATGGGTGCTCCTGGCCGGCCTCGGTGAGGTCGGTCGGGAGCACCTGGACAAAAATGGGAATGATTCCAGGTCATTCTCTTCTTCAAGATTCGTCTAATGGAGATTCAGTTCTGTCTGGAATATCATGTGAGCTGGAGGCTTCTGCCTCAGGTTGCTCTCCCAGTCAGCAGCACTGGAAGCCTGGAAATGAAATCTTAATCTTGTGTGTGATTGTGTGAAAAGGCAATTACCTAATATGAACTCAGGCATCTGATGATGATAATTAATCATCACAACTTACTGTGCTTAATGCAAAGAAATGTGGTTCTGGATAGTTCTTATTTAGAATGCTATTATAAGCCATTCATAATGATACAGTCAGAAAAATAACTGAGTGTCCCCTCAAGTCTGTTCTCGGAATCATTCTATAGTTACTGGCCCACATGCCAAAATGGTGGTGTGAAACTCACATAGTGGTGCAAGCCACCATACGTATCTGTACATTGGTGTAATTTACATGGCAAGGAGGTGGAAGAGGAAAGCTGTAGCAAATAAAAAGCAAGAACTACGTAAAAAATAGGTGAGTCTTCCCTTTCAAGCCATATAAAGTCTACTTTGTTGAAGAGGGATTTAACCATTGTTTGGCCAAAGTGCGTCTCTTATCCCTTTCTATGACCATTTGTTATGATAGTTTATAAACTGACTCACCCACCTTGTCTCACTGTGTTACCATGAATTCTTGGATGAAAGTTTTAAACTTTCATTGCATCTCTGAAATTGGTTCAAGAGAGTCAGGGAGACGACACTGGAGCTCTTATATCTCATTTCTGATATTAAAAAACTCAGTCACAAGTTTTATAAGCACAAGAGGTAGATCAAAAACCCCACTGTAATAGCTCAATGAAATAATCAATGGATGTCATAGACTCATAGAATCATAAAAATGGAAGGGGCCTTGAGAGGTCATCTAGTCCAGTCCCCTGCACTCATGGCAGGACTAAGTATTATCTAGACCATCCCTGACAGGTGTTTGTCTAACCTGCTCTTAAAAATTTCCAATGATGGAGATTCCACAACCTTCCTAGGCAAATTATTCCAGTGCTTAACCGCCCTGATAGGTGTACTTCACTCGAGAAATAAACTCTACACTGCAGCCAAACCAAGTTAATATGGAAAATCAGTATGACTTTGGACAACAGCCAAGGAAATAAAAGAATAAGGTACCTTATCTCAAAAGATTCTTCCCTTCAACAGAATAGAAAGAATGAATGGAAATACCCTTCTCTGCTAGCCATTGACCCCATTAATGATAAATGTTAGCAGGAGTTAAAGGTTGTAACACAAGCTATTCTGGCTGAAAGTCATCTATACCACATGCACATACACAACAGTTAACATGAACGTTCTTCTTGTAAGACATTGGCATGATATATACCAAGAAGCCATGCTAGAACTAGGTGCAGTACAACAAAAGAATATGGGAAGAGTATTAGGAAACTTCTTCCTGCTGACTTCTTGCTGGTGACTCCTTATAAAAATAGGTCTGTTGTAAGTCTTTTCTTTCAGTGAGTTTATTTTTTCATATTTATTCCTTTATTGGATATTCAATTAATAAAGGAGACACTAATGTGCCATGCAGCATTAAAATAAAGCATCCTGGAGCAGTAACAATGACAACACATTTTTAACTCGAATGTCTATTAGTTGTTTACGGAACACTTTTGCTGTGCTTGTTTTTTGTCCATGCATCTTTCGTGATAAGTGTCTGTTACAGCTCCATTTTGTTTCTTACAGCTGTCCCCTTACTCCATTTTGTTCTTGTTCTCCTCTGTGGCCGCCCCTCCCTGGCTGTTAAGTTGTTTACCAGGGCCTCTGCCCTTCTCGAAGGGAGGGCCCCTTAAGTTGTTCAACAAAAGCCATTGCCCTTCTCAAAGGGATGGCCACTTGTGCTAAGTGGGACCACTGCCCTGTTCAAAGGGTTAGTCCTGTTATCACCTTGTTAAAACCTGGGCTTGGTGTAGGGTAGGCTCTGTCCAGAGCTGCAAGACCTATTGTGTTTTTAAGATCCTGGGCATGAGTCATACCTCTGGGCTCAGGGCTAGTCCAAACATGCCTCTGTGGCTACCTGCAGTTTTTCCCTGCCTGCTCTCCTCCCTGTGAGAAGGGGAACCAATCAGAGTTACTGGCAGGAAGCTGCCAGGGTTTGCCTTTAAAAACAGACATTTTTTGAACAGACTTCAGAAAGGTTCTTGCATTGCTGCCTGGTCTGATCAACCAGGGGTTCTGGGGGTCCTTTCTCTGCTCTCGTTTTATTTTTGAGCGTACCCCTGTTTTTGAAACCCCCCGTCCCCACGAACAACAAATTTTGCCTGGAGATCTCCTGATTATTGTGAACGAATTGAGCCCTCTCTGCATCCTCTGATGATGCTGCTGCTGCTGTGCCTGCTTCTGCCTCTGCTGCTGCTGCCTTGTGGGATGGTAAGAATCCCTTTGTGAAACTTTCTATACTTTTATTTTATTATTTTAGCTGCTGGCTCTGTCTCCCCAGCACTCAGACTCAAGCTAAACCTTGGTCTGTGTCCTAAAACCTCTCTCTTAAACCCCGTGGCACTCTGCCACTAAAAGTAAGTTGGTGCTGCTGCTAAGCTCTGCTCCTGTGGGCTTTGCCCTGGACTCACAGTTTTCAGCTGTATCCACTGCTGCAGCCACCTCCCTTGGCTTCCTTGGGGGCTGTATTCTGGGGCACATACCACTCTGCCCTCTGTAACTTCCCCATAGCATAAGGTGCACCATAGATTTTGTTTCTTTAGTTTAATAAGTCATAGTTTGTTAAGATTGTAAAGCTTGTAAGTCTCACCTGCCTTGCTATAGTTCGTTGTTTTGTTGCTCCATATAGCTGCTTGTTGCAGTTTGCTTAGAATTGTGATATTTGTTGTTTTGCCTAGTCATTGGTTAAGATAGATTTAAAAAGTCATTGCCTGATTGTATTCTGTACCTGTTTTGTTACTTTGTAGAAGCTGCTTGTCATTTTATATAAGTTTGATTAAGTTAGAGGATAGATAAGGTTCTTGCTGTTCCAATCTCCCCCTCTGAACTTCCCAAACCCCTTGCTGCTTTTTTCCCCTGTGTCTGCATCAACCTCTGAACTTCCCAAATCCCTTGCTGCTTTTTTCCCCTGTGTCTGCATCACCCTCTGAATTTCCCAAACTCCTTGATGCTTTCTCCCCCACGTCTGCATCACCATCTGAACTTCCCAACCCCCCCCCCCCCAACACACACTGCTCTGTTGTCCTTACCTCGCAGGGCTTCAGAGTCTCTCGCTGCTTGCAGCTGCATCTCTCATCAGTTGCCACTATCATTCCCCCCCCTCCTGTTTCTTGACCCAGCCTTTGGGTACACTCTTGCTATCATAGCCTCACAAATTAAGTCTACACTGCATAATTTCACTTATCACCCATATTGTATTATTGCACTGTGATTCACATATTAATTCCACCTTTCTGATATACTTTGTATTTGCATTAATACTATTGTGTTACATTGTGTATAAGGCCACCTACCACTTAATACATTCTATCTAAGATTGTTGACCATTCTATATAGAAGCTACTATTTTATTTTGCATTTCCTTTTGGTATGTTTTACATTCCACATTGTATCTAAAGCTGTTCCTATATAAAGTTGAGTTGCTTATTAACTGTACTGTATCCCACTGTGCTAAACCCCACTTACTGTACCCCACTGTTAGAACTCCCTACACTGTTCAATAAGAAACACCCGCCCCACCATCATTGTCTATTGTAAACACCCTATACACCCCATCCCATCGTATTTCATTGTTAAATTCTCACCACTCCCTTTTTCCTTTAATAAAGAAATTAATTTGCACCCCACCCGTGTGGTAATTGCTCCCCAAGATCCCATATACCTGCAGGCAGGGACAATAAGCTACAATAGTACTGCAGCTTCTGACTCGACACTTCAATATGTACAAATATTTCTCTGCTTTAGGAAGTTTCCACTACCACCATTGTATTAATTCATCAGACTCTCAGGGATTTCAATCTCTTCAGCCAGAGATGAACCTACTATAAGGGGGATGCCCAACCAGTTGGAAAACTGTACTCAGAATAATTATCAGTGGTTCACGGTCAAGATGAAAGGGCATATTGATTGGGGTTCCGCAGGGATCTCTCCTGGGTCTGGTTTAATATCTTCATAAATGATTTGGATAATGCCATAGAGAGTACACTTCCAAAGTTTGTGGATGATACCAAGTTAGGAGGGGTTGCAAGAGCATTGGGGAACAGGATCAGAATTCAAAATGATCTGAACAAACTGGAGAAATGATCTTAAATAAACAGGATGAAATTCAATAAGGTCAGATACAAAATACTACACTTAGGAAGGAATAATCTATTGCACAAATACCAACTAGGAAATGACTGCCTATGAAGGAGTACTGCAGAAAAAGGACCTGGCGGTTATTAGTGGATCACAACCTAATTATAAGTCAGCCATGTAATACTGTTAAAAGCAAACAGCACTCTGGGATATATTAGCAGGATTGTTGTACACAAGAAGTAATTCTTCTAGTCTATTCAACACTTATAAGGTCTCAATTGGGGTTCTTAGGGAAAGATGTGGACAAGTTGGAGAAAGTCCATAAGAGAGCAACAAAATTATTAAAGTTCTGGAAAACACGAGGAAATATTGAAAAAATTAGGTCTGGTTAGGCTGGAGAACAGAAAACTGAAGGGGGACATAACAGGTTTTCAAGTACACAAAAGGTTGTTACAAAGAGCAGGATGATGAAATGTTCTCTTATCTACTGAGGACAGGACAAGAAGTGATGGGCTTAAATTGCAACAAGGGCGGTTTAGGATGGACATTAGGAAAAACTTCCTAACTGTCACAGTAGTTAAGCACTGGAACAAATTGCCTAGGGAGGTTGTGGAATCTCCATCACTGGAGATTTTTAAGAGCAGGTTGGACAAATACGTGTCAGGGATGGTCTAGATAATACTTAGTCCTGTCTCAGTCCAGGGGTCTGGACTAGGTGACCTACTGAGGTCCCTTCTAGTCCTACATTTCTATGATTTTGACTTTGAACATGTCAAGTTCCCTTGATTTCATGGAAAAATGGAGAACCAATACAAGATGAACACCTGAGAGGGCAGATTTTGGGCCTCTGAATGTAACGAACTGTCTGGAAAGTTCTTTTAATACATGGTTTGAAGTTTCTCTCCAAGGGAATGAAATTAATTCCAAGCCTGTAAGGCCCACTCCCTAATCACATGAGCAGTCCCATTGAGGTCAGTGAGTAAAAGCTACTCCCACAAGTTAAGAGTTGCAGGATTCATGCCTGTACCTTTATCTATGACATAATATGAACTATTACATAATTAATCCTTCTGCCTTACAGAGTACTTTTCTCTCTTTCAGGTACTTCACTTTATTGCTCACAGAGACAGATACAGCAGCCAATTAGTGCTTAGATCTGGGGGGGAGGGTGGGGAAGGAGGGAGGAGTATCGTGCCACATAGAAGCTGGCCATTTTTTATTTACCTGCAACGGGCCTTTCCCCTTAAATTTTAAAAGTGGTAAAGATGACTTCCAATAACAGCAAATGTTTTCCTAAAACCCTGTGTAATTCTTTGCAAATGTAGGGGTTAGTGTATTAGGTCAGAACTCCTGCCAAGGTTCTCTTGTTCTACTTGGCAACGCTTTCAAGACAAAGCTGTTCTTTTAAGCTGTAACCTGAGAATATGCCTTACCACTCAAAAACATAATGAATTTGCAATTAGAACTGAGGCCCTTAATCTTGTGCATGTATCTTCTCAAAGATCCCTAGAACAAATGAGGTAAGAGAGAAGTAGAAAAGACATATGGGCAGAGGAAAATCCCTAGAAAGCACTTTTAATATCAAATACAAGCCACTTCAAAGCAGGTTCTTTGAAGGCTGTAAGGTTCACTCAACATAACCAGTCCCACTAATGCTTTTCTAACTCCAGTGTGTCAGCACTGCCAGTACAGCCCCTGCATCAAATCCAGAGTGGGTGCAAGCAAGGTGCAACTCTGCTTACACCTGAACTGAAACAGGCCTTTGTTGTTCTGAGCTCCAAGATAAGACAATCTGAACTACAATTGGCATGCAAAAGTGTTTTAAATTTTTTTATTTGACTCCTATGCGTTAAAGTTTATATGGAGAAGTCTAGATTAGGGAACCCTTTCTGGCACTGCCTTAATCTCCAAAAAGAGCTTTGTCATTTGCAGGCCATTTGATAAAAGAGATTCAGCCTCTCTATTTCTCTTGTATGTTTTATACACTGAACCCGAGAAGGGCTTAATATACTTGGAACCCAATCTTGCAAAGACTTACGCGCACGTACACTGTGAGTAGTCCTGTCCTATTGTCTTTAACGGGACTACTCATGGTGTGTTTAAGCACATGCATAAATCTTTGCAGTATCAGGGCCCAACACTATAAAATGTAATATCTTCACACACTGATACCTGTGTTATAAATAGCCCACATGTATTTAGTAACTATGTGGAAAAGGACTTGATGTTCCATGCCATGAGCCAAAATGACATCTAAAAATAAACTTTTCACCCTCCAAATTTGTGTATGCACTAAATACTGTATGGTACAAACACAACCACTTGCATATGCAAGTGGCATTTAGGTGCCCAGCTATGCATTTTGCAGACCTAAGTGGAGGACTGGTTTTGAAAGCACAATGTACCAATTTTGCTGCTAGACAGACACAAGCCTGTGAAAATATGGACCTCTGTGCCACAATGTAGTGTCCACTCAGCATTTTATCCTAAACTCTTCTGTCCAGATTGCTCCCACTGCAATTTGCAACAGTTCATTTCATCAAGGGCAGAGCTTGTTCTCTGCCTCTCCCGCTCCCGACGCCCGCTCCAGTGCAGAATGGATATATGGTTCAGATGCCAAAAGCTGCAAGTCTCAGGAGCAGCACTGTCGACCTCAAATGTTCAGAACTTATGAGCAGGCCCTAGACAACATGATTATCTTAAAAATCATAAGATTGTAAACAAATTATCTATAAATTTGGGAATCTTTGTATTTGCCTCCTGATTTCTGAGGCGTTAGGGCTCATAATTTCAAGCTTTTTTCTGCAACTATGAGGTCTAGACATTTTTTTTTTAAATGAAAGCAGAGATTCTCAGACAACAACATGATTCCAGGAGATGGGGCTTTAAGGAAAAAAACACTGAATACCTCAAAACCTGCAGTAAAACTATGAGATTAACTGGAGGTGAGTCCAAATGCCTTCTTCATCACTTCTCTGGTGGAGCAGCACTGGCAGAACTCCCCTGCTCTAAAAGATGTTTCTCAATGCAGAAAGGGGGCATATAAAAGAGTCAATAAAACCTCTGGCTGTAATAACTTTTATGTAGATTCCCAGCTTGTCTCTGGAATAGGCGAGGAATCCAAGTAGCAATGCCAGCGCACACAGTCCCTTGCCCCAGCACTTCTCCCAATGGCAGCCTGGTCCCCAACTCCTGATATGAAGTTTCTATCTATAGTTGGACCTCCACAACGTCCAATGACAACAGTGGAGAAGAGGCCAAAACTCCTTCTCATGGCCTCAGCTAGGGATCTGCCATGTTTTCAACTCCTCTATCCACAAAGGGGGAAGGAGTGATTGAAGCCCGTAAATTCCTTGATTTTGTTGTGGGTGAGGCAGAGCGGTGTTATGGAAATTGCCAGAACCATAAGATTGACTGTTACCGGTACTGTGCCATACCAAAGCAAGAAGCATATGGGGGGAAAACAAGCTAATGATTGGAATTCACTTTGCAGGACAATTAGATTTTTGTGGGTCCAGGATGGAACTAAAAATGATGTTTAGGAAAAGGAGTCTTGGTGGTGTAATGGGTTATAATGCACTAGCCTTTCATCTCCAGGGACTGGAGTTGAAAACCAAGGTTTCTGGTTACAAATAAGATCAAGTTTGCTAGTCTCATTCTTTTCAAAATACACCTCTACCCTGATATAACGTGACCTGATATAACATGAATTCGGATATAACGCGGTAAAGCAGTGCTCCGGGGGGGAGCGGGGGGTGTGAGACTGCACACTCCGGCGGATCAAAGCAAGTTCGATATAACGCGGTTTCACCTATAACGCAGTAAGATTTTTTGGCTCCCAAGGACAGCATTATATTGGGGTAGAGGTGTATATGACAGTATTCTACTGTAATAGCCCATAACATGGCCTGATCACTACTGTGAGATGTGTTTTAGACCAGTACTGTAGGACAGTGTATAACTTGCCTATGGAGAAATCCACAACCTTTCTATAACTTTCTAGAATCTTTTTATAGTAGAGCTGTCAATCAATTGCAGTTAATTTCACGCAATTAACTCAAAAAAATTAATGATGATTTAAAAAATGAATCATGATTAATCGCACTGTTAAATAATAGAATACCAATTGAAATGTATTAAATATTTTTTATGTTTTTCTACATTTTCAAATATGTAGATTTTAATTACAACACAGAATACAAAGTGTAGAGTGCTCACTTTATATTATTTTTATTACAAATATTTGCACTCTAAAAATGATAAACAAAAGAAATAGTATTTCTCAATTCACTTCAAACAAGTACTGTGGTGCAATCTCTTTATCATGAAAGTGCAACTTACAAATGTAGGGTTTCTTTGTTACATAACTGCACTCAAAAACAAAACAATGTAAAACTTTAGTGCCTACAAGTCCACTCAGTCCCACTTCTTGCTCAGCCAATTGCTAAGAGAAACAAGTTTGTTTACATTTGCAGGAGATAATGCTGCCCACTTATTAATTGCCAGACAGATAATTCTGCCCACTTCTCAGTTACAATGTCACCTGAAAGTGAGAACAGGCATTCGCATGGTACTGCTGTAGCTTGCGTCGCAAGATATTTACGTGCCAGATGCACTAAAGAGTCATATGCGTCTTTGTGCTTTCGGCCATCTTTCCAGAGGACATCTTTCCATGCTGTTGACACTCGTTAAAAAAAAAATGCATTAATTAATTTTGTGACTGAACGCCTTGGGGGAAAAACTGTGTTTCCTGCTCTATTTTAACCGCATTCTGCCATACATTTCACGTTATAGTAGTCTCGGATGATGACTCAGCACATGTTCATTTTAAGAACACTTTCATTGCAGATTTGACAAAACGCAAAGAAGGTACCAATGTGAGATTTCTAAAGATAGATGCAGCAGTCAATCCAAGATTTAAGAATCTCAAGTGCCTTCCAAAATCTGAGAGGGATGAGGTGTGGAGCATGCTTTCAGAAGTCTTAAAAGAGCAACACTCTGATGCGGAAACTACAGAACCCGAACCACCAAAAAAGACCTTCAACCTTCTGCTGGTGGCATCTGACTCAGATGATGAAAATGAACATGCGTCGGTCTGCACTGCTTTAGATCGTTATCAAGCAGAACCCGTCATCAGCATGGACGTATGTCCCCTGGAATAGCGGTTGAAGCATGAAGGTACATATGAATCTTTAGCGCATCTGGCATGTAAATATCTTGCGATGCCAGCTACAACAGTGCCACACAAACACCTGATCTCACTTTCAGGGGACCTTGTAAACAAGAAGCAGGCAGCATTATCTTCTGCAAATGTAAACAAACTTGTTTGTCTGAGTGATTGGCTGAACAGGAAGTAGGACTGATTGGACTTGTAGCTCTACAGTTTTACATTATTTTATTTTTAAATGCAGGGTTTTTTGTACATAATTCTACATTTCTAAGTTCAACTTTCATGATAAAGAGATTGCACTACAGTACTTGTATTAGGTGAATTGAAAAATACGATTTCTTTTGTTTTTTACAGTGCAAATATTTGTAATAAAAATAAATATAAAGTGAGCACTGTACACTTTGTATTCTGTGTTGTAATTGAAATCAATATATTTGAAAATGTAGAAAACGTCCAAAAATATTTAAATAAATGGTATTCTATTATTGCTTAACAGCATGATTAATCGTGATTAATTTTTTTAATCTCTTGACAGCCTTATTTTAAAGTCTATACGAGAAATGTATATACTTATGTAATTCTGTAGGATCGTTTAAAGATAATAGAATTTCACAAAAAATGATAAACTCTGTACAATTATTTTTGCTATAGAATTCTATTAGCTTCATCTCTATTATATTCTGTGCACCTCTCCAAAAGGATTTTCTTTTTTCCTAAGGATTTAAAGAGCCTAGGGACATCCATTCACATAAAAAAGAAAACCAAAATCCAATGGCAATTCGGCACCACTGGCAGTGTGTGATAAAGGATTGAAATAGCGAGGTTGTTGCTAGGCAGAATTAAGATCTTATTAATGAACTGCAAATGGAAACTTTGAAGAACATCTGCATACACCATGATGGACTGTTAGATCCTTATTTCTATGAGCTCTAAACTTGACACAGCAATTAAAAAGAAGAAAAAAATATGGCTATTTGTACTAACATGAAATTTGTTCCACATACTGCAGACACTGGATAATCAATCTATGAGAGTAAAACAACAAAGCAGATTGTCTTACAACTTTTCGAGGCATGAGTGAGAATTGCTTAGGGGGCATGTGTTTGTTATTAAAGCATCATGTATGCAGTTTATATGTAAGAATGAAGGGTGTGAAGAATGCCCTATGTGGCCACAGGAGTGTAAGAACAGCTGTAAGCAATACGTTTTTAAAAAAAATAAGGCAAAAGCACAGTATGTGCTTGTGCAACTTCTAGCAACTACCCATGGACATCAATTATTCCTTTTTGAACACCAAAATGACACATGCAAAACATTCTTCTGTTGATCTCTTAAGTGATCCAGGCAAAACAACTGTAGCTTACTCCTGTTCCGCATTTCTCCTCCTGCCAGGGCCCTCATGAATTTGCATTGAGTAATCTGACCCAACAGACACTGTTTAGATAGGCTGCATTACACGTAACTATTCAAAAGAACACAGCTTAAACTGACTCACCAAAAAAGACCCCATGCCACCAAATACACTTCAGCAGCTAAAATCTTGATAAAGAGCATGTTTGAGACGATACAGAGAAGAGCTTTGGGACTCTTAATTGTTTGGACTGTTGTAAATTAGTTTCATACCATATATGACCCGATCCTGCCCCCACTGAAGCCGCTGGCAGTATCTCTAGCAAAAACAGTTGCTGAGGAGTACCTTTAATTGCCACGGAATACCCATCTTCCTGATTTCTAGGGTTTTCCCCAAGCCAATATGCAAGTACTGTATTACCAAATACAAACCACTACTCTTCTATTATGAAAATATTTTGCTTATGCACTTTGCTTGGAAAGGGAATACTTTAGTGGAGAAAATACTAATAATTTAGTATGATGAAACACTTGATGTGTATAACATCTATTTCTACAAATTTAACAGTTAGTGTCAGGTTTATAGCACATTTTTCCCCCAAACCAGACAAATTAGTACTTGGAAATAAATTCCAGGTATATTAAACAGCTCTAAGCTACTGCATCTTGGTTACTATCTTATTTATTTTTTTATTGTTGTCTGTGTATAATTCCAGGACTACCATGGACTGCTATTCCTTAGAGGTACAACAAAATATACTTTATTAAGATAACATTTTCTTTTTAACCTGAGCTTGTGCAGATTAGTTAAGTAATACTGCAATACACGGTTTTCCCAACAACATTTGCATGATAGAGCTTTTTAAAAAGCACCATTCATGGGAGGAACAAGATAAAATATCGAAAGGTCTTACCTTCACCTGATGAGCCTGAAAGATCTATGATGACATATACTCTTCCTTCGGGCTCCAAGTCAATCTGTAATTGAGAAGAGAATGAAACACTTAGACTGGTGTTCCCTTAATGAGCTCCTGTGTGCACCATTAATAAAAAGTTTCCACTGATTCTTAAACCTGAAGGGAAAGGTCCCCAAACTGTGGGGCGCATAACGTTCGGGGGGGGGGGGCCGGTGTGGCCCAGGCCAGCCTCTCCACGTGGCAGGGAGGGAGCGCCACCCAGGCCTGCTCTGCTGTAGCCCCGCCCCCAGCTGTGGTCCTCGCTCCTGGCCCTGTGCTCCTGGCCTTGGCTTGGGGGTGGGGAGTGCGCAGACCGGGATAAGGGGGGGCGCGACCCTGAAAAGTTTGGCAATCCCTGCCCCAAGGCATGTCACTGTTCACAGAGCAAGTATCATGCTCTCACTAAACCCGGCCCCGCAAAGAGCTAAGCACCTGTAGGAGGTGCTAAGCAACCTCAACTCCCACTGCAGTCAAGGGGCCTCCACACCCTGCAGGATCAGTCCTGCTTCCGTTTTATAAATCCAGGAAGCTGCCTCAGTACAGTAATAAGCTTTGCAGAGGTGTAAGGAAGCCGGTCCGGTCCTGCGGGCAGCCCAGGGCCCTTTAAATCCCGGCCATGGCACCGGCGGCCGGGCTGGGGCCAGGATTTAAAGGGCTCAGAGCTCCCCGCCGCTGCGGGCAGCCCAGAGCCCTTTAAATCCCGCCCGTGACTCTGGCGGCCGGGCTGGGGCCGGATTTAAAGGGCTCAGGGCTTCCCGCGGCTGCGGGCAGCCCAGAGCCCTTCAAATCCCGGCTGTGGGATTTAAAAGTTCTTAAAAGAAGATCTGATTGGCTCTAGATATTGGAAGGCGTAGGTTTAGACAGATACCACAATGATGAATGCAGTATAAATGCCTAGACAGATAATATATTGCACTGTACATTTCATCATCGACTCTGAATTTCACTAATTGTGTGTGATTAACTGACTCCCAGAACATTACACTGACAGCTTTTGTGATTTAAATCTCTTTAAAAGTTTCAGGAAAAGTTAAGGAAAGAGAAATATGTCTCCTTTAAGTATATGAACACACAGCATAACTACAGGTTTCAGAGTGGTAGCCATGTTAGTCTGTATCAGCAAAAAGAATGAGGAGTACTTGTGGCACCTTAGAGACTAACAAATTTATTTGGGCATAAGCTTTCGTGGCTCTTCCATTGAAATCTGAGTGGAATGCTGCACAGTGTTTGGAAGCAGCGCATTATGGGCTATATTTCACCTTCTTCCTACCTGACTGTGCAAGACTGCACCAACACCTACCTGCATGGCCATTGAGGACCTACTGGGATCACAGAGATGCATGCACAAGACAACTCCCCACAAGCACGTGAGAGGAGCGGAGTGGGGAGTAGGTGAAGATGGCACCTTTCCCACCATGTACTTGCAAGGAATGGAGAGCAGGAGGAGGGGATTAAGTGTCATTGTGACACTTCTTACTCCCTAATCCAGCAGAAGTTCAATGCCTTCCTGAGGTGACAACTATCCACTGCCCCAGACCTTGGGCATCAGTTCCCAATCTATATCTGCTGAAGTGGGAAAAGGGTTAGTGCTTAAGACCCATAAGTGCTTGGAACTTTGTTTTCCTAAAGTCATACATTTTGGCTACTAAAAACACTAAAAACTGCATCTCAGGTCACTAATAATGCATTACATTAGAATCTTGCTAATTCACTTCTTGCTAATGACTAGAAGATAATGGTCTCCTGATCTTTGCAAATTAGCAAGGAAGTGAATACACACAACAACAAAGCTAGGATCACAAAATGTACTTTGCTCATTAATTTTGACAACTACAGTTTAGGTTGAATTATTTATGATAATATCTCACTCTCTTAGATATAGGAAATTTCACTATATCATGCTGGGTTTGAATCTTTGCTCAGATGTGGGGAGAAAGAGACAGTTTGGTTGAGGATTAAGTGGTGTGCAGATTCACAAGGTTCTATGATATTGCAGAGGGCGTAGAGGGAAAGTCACAACAATGGTTAAAACATAATTTTCTTCACATTTTGGGAGAAAATTTCTCATTCAGGCTAAGAAGTGGGATGAGTAGCGGGTAACGTTTTTGTTGTAAACTGAAAAACAAAGGAATCTCTGGCAGTGCAGAGGGAGCAGCGACTGCATTTAATTCCCCAGCTCAGGGGGATACATTGAAGTGGCCCAGAGCACACTGTGCTCTGATATCCCCAGCTGGAGGACAGTCCCTCGGGGACCATGCCAGATGGTGTAAGTTAGAGCAGCCTTAACAGGCTCCTTCTGTTTCCAACCTTTTATCCTCACCTATAAGGCCCTTCAAAACAAGGGAACCTCTCACTGCACTTCTGTTCTTGTCTCTTATTGGGTCACCCCTGCGTCCTTCACTCTGCCAATAACACCCACCTAGTCCATCCGATAGCTTTTCACACAAATGTTTCTGCAAAAAGAACAGGAGTACTTGTGGCACCTTAGAGACTAACACATTTATTTAAGCGTAAGCTTTCATGGGCTACAGCCCACTTCATCGGATGCATGCAGTGGAAAATACAGTAGGAAGATTATATATATATATATACACAGAGAACATGAAACAATGGGTGTTACCATACACACTCTAATGAGAGTGATCAGTTAAGGTGAGCTATTACCAGCAGGAGAGAAAAAAACTTTTTGTAGTGGTAATCAAAATGGTGCATTTGCAGCAGTTGACAAGAAGTTGTGAGGAACGGCGTGGGGGGGGGGATAAACATGGGGAAATAGTTTTACTTTGTGTAATGACCCATCCACTCCCAGTCTTTATTTAAGCCTACTTTCCCTAACGCCCTTGCCCTACTTGCGCTACACTGATGACATCTTCATCATCTGGACCCATGGAAAAGAAGCCCTTGAGGAATTCCACCATGATTTCAACAATTTCCACCCCACCATCAACCTCAGCCTGAACCAGTCCACACAAGAGATCCAATTCCTGGACACTACAGTGCTAATAAGCGATGGTCACATAAACACCACCCTATACTGGAAACCTGCTGACCGCTATACTTACCTACATGCCTCCAGCTTCTATCCAGACCACACCACACGATCCATTGTCTACAGCCAAGCTCTACGATACAATCACATTTGCTCCAACCCCTCAGAAAGACACAAACACCCACAGAATCTCTATCAAGCGTTCTTGCAACTACAATACCCACCTGCTGAAGTGAAGAAACAGATTGACAGAGCCAGAAGAGTACCCAGAAGTCACCTAAAACAGGACAGACCCAACAAAGAAAGTAACAGAATGCCACTAGCCATCACCTTCAGCTCCCAACTAAAACCTCTCCAGCGCATCATCAAGGATCTATAACCTATCTTGAAGGACGATCCATCACTCTCACAGATCTTGGGAGGCAGACCAGTCCTTGCTTACAGACAGTCCCCCAACCTGAATCAAAGACTCACTAGCAACCACAGACCACACAACAAAAACACTAACCCAGGAACCTATCCTTGCAACAAAGCCCGTTGCCAACTCTGTCCACATATCTATTCAGGGGACACCATCACAGGACCTAATCACATCAGCCACACTATCAGAGGCTCGTTCACCTGCACATCTACCAATATGATATATGCCATCATGTGCCAGCAATGCCCCTCT
The DNA here is from genome assembly GCF_020497125.1 of Mauremys mutica. Taxonomy (NCBI): domain Eukaryota; kingdom Metazoa; phylum Chordata; order Testudines; family Geoemydidae; genus Mauremys; species Mauremys mutica. The sequence continues at coordinate 175,102,641 of NC_059074.1, read as the reverse complement.
GCCATGTACATTGGCCAAACCGGACAGTCTCTACGTAAAAGAATAAATGCACACAAATCAGATATCAAGAATTATAACATTCAAAAACCAGTCGGAGAACACTTCAATCTCCCTGGCCACTCGATTACAGACCTAAAAGTCGCAATATTACAACAAAAAAACTTCAAAAACAGACTCCAATGAGAGACTGATGAATTGGAATTAATTTTCAAAATGGACACCATTAAATTAGGCTTGAATAAAGACTGGAAGTGGATGGGTCATTAAACAAAGTAAAACTATTTCCCCATGTTTATTCCCTCCCACCACCACTGTTCCTTACAACTTATTGTCAACTGCTGCAAATGGACCATTTTGATTACCACTACAAAAAAGTTTTTTTCTCTCCTGCTGGTAATAGCTCACCTTCACTGATCACTCTCGTTAGTGTGTGTATGGTAACATCCATTGTTTCATGTTCTCTGTGTGTGTATATATATATATATATATATATATATATATAATCTTCCTACTGTATTTTCCACTGCATGCATCCGATGAAGTGGGCTGTAGCCCACAAAAGCTTATGCTCAAATAAATGTGTTAGTCTCTAAGGTGCCACAGGTACTCCTGTTCTTTTTGCGGATACAGACTAACACGGCTGCTACTCTGAAACAAATGTTTCTGCAGCTCTTCCACCAAAGGAGCCAGGTGAGGGATTCAAAGAGGGCTGAGGAGTGATCTGGTCAAACACTCAAACACTCAAAGCTGAACTTTGAATGGATTGGGAGGGAAGGAGAGGGGGAGATGGGTGTTAGGAAGATCAAGGAGGTGGTTGTCCAGACATGGGATGAGGATGGCCTGGTTGAGAGGTTGTCCATGAATATCAGTAAAGTGTTAAATATTTAGTGAGGACATTTGTAATAATTTCTGAAATGGAAATAAAAATACTACTACTGAAATACTATTTACCTCCTTTTGCAGTTTTTAAATACAAGATATTAGGAGATCAGAAGCACAGGTGCAAGGACAGGCTTTAAAGTCTGAGCTGATGTTTGCTTTTGAACAATTTCTATATTACTCCACAGATGGCTGCTTGGAAGAAAAATACTTCTAGGGCTCCATTCATACCAGCCTCACATAATGTTTACTTGGGCTTTCAATAAAGGCCTTTGAATCTGAAAAATCAATACTCTCCCTCCCACCTGCCCAACCCCAGGATACTGCCCCGCCAAAGTCAGTCAATGCGTCTCCTGAGTAGCTGAAGGTGCCACAGCAGATATAAATAAGTATTCTTTCTGTCCAGTGTGTGTATGCCTCTCTCTCTCTGTCTCACCCTCTCCCTCACCCAGCAGCCCAAGACAGAGCCTTGAGCTCTGAACTCATTTCTACCACCAAGTAGGCAGCTTCCATCAGCTATTCCAAACTCTCTCTTCTCCTCTCAATTCGTTACTCCAAGAAAATTTATGAAAATTATTTTCTAACAAAGGATTTCACAAGTTAAATGGAACGCTCCAGTACTGATGACACAGCCTTACTTACAGGTTTATAAAAATGCACCTTTCCACTTCACTCAGGATACACACGTGTCAAATGTGTACTTTTATCACAGGCAAAAACCAGTTCCTCTCCATATAAACGGCCTCTGCCCTCTCATAAATGCTTGTGAAGACAAATGGGTCTTCATCTGACTTCTAAAGGCCAAGAAGCTCAGGGTGAAATCATGGACCTATTGAAGTCAATGAGAGTTTTGCCAGTGATTTCAATGGTCTCAGGATTTCACTCTCTACCTCGACTGGGTCACTGAGGGGGAAGCAGGAAGGGAGGGAAAACTTACTCTAGAACTGAGTACCTTCCACTAAGCACACCTCGTGCCAGCAGCTCGGAGACATTTAAATCAAATGACTTAGTTCAAAGGCTCCAGCTGCCATGGACCCAAAGCTCACTGAAGTCAATTTGGATATGCCTGCAATGCAGATGGGAGATCGATTCCCAGAGCAGGTAGGCAGACTTGTGCTGCCACACCTCACACTAGCATACTAAAAATAGCAGTGCAGATGCAGCGGCACTAGCAGCGGCTCAAGCTAGCCACTCAAATCCAAATCTGCCCAACCTCCGGGTCTGAGCTCTGGTGGCTAGCCTGAGCTGCTGCCAGAGCCCGCGACCTCCACACTGCTATTTTCAGCATGCTAGTTCGAGGAAAGCTAGTGTAAATCTGTCTACCCATACTGGGAATCATGCCTCCCAGCTGCAGCACAAACATACCTAGAGAGTCTTGGACTTCAGATCAGGCCCTTCCTGGATAATCCCAGAAATGGAAGGTGCAGTGTCTATTAGCAATTCCACTTCATGCTGGCATAAATGTTTGTACTTCATTGCTTATAGATTACATTGATGAGAGTGTGAAGACCTCAAATAAATTAGACAGAGGTGGTCTCTCAGAGAGCTAGGATCAAACCTATACAGGGCTTTCAACACCAAAATCCTCACTTTAAATAGAACCTGGTGGACAATTAGTGAAAAAATATTCACATATCCCAACATCACCTAAAAAGCAATGCAAAAAGCTATCAAGTGATCTTGAAATGCTGTCTAAAAGCATGTGCATTGCAATTACGCAGTGTAGAAACCAGTTACTTGCATCGTTTTAAGCAAAGTGCAAATCTGAAAGCAACTTTTTCAAATGCCTATAAAGACACTGGCAGGAGGCCACCAATGTCACCTGTGGTTTCCAGAAGTAGTTGTTGATGGATCAAATTTAATTTGGGTAACAGTGGGCACAACTTGAATGCAATGGGGGTTACGCCTACTCATGGCAGGTCTGAACCTGACCCTTCCATTTGGCTAAAAAATGTTTGCATCTTTGACTATGACTTGGACCACTGGCTCGGAGAGAAGTTATTTATGAAAAGAAAAAGCAGGTTAGCAAAGAGAAAACCAAGGTGTGAACACAACTTGCCTGAGTGACAGAGATGAGTTGATCCAAGCTGAACTTTGTTATAACCAAGGACTAAATCTACATTGTATCCTGTGCAGCACAGACGATGATCTCAACACGTAACAAAAACATTGTTAATGTAAAAACACATTAGAGAAGAGGTTGAACACCAGCAAAACATATTTGTCTTTGCTTCCTGCATAAGCCAATTTCATGGCATCAATTAAAGTGTCTAGTAGTAGGTGCAGAGTAAGATGAATCATATCTGTTTTTTAAATACGTCCTATGAATAGCCCCCTTATTCCTGATGTGGAAATAAAGTGAAACAATAGCTGCATTACAGCAATGATCTTGAAAAATTCCAGGCATGAATAAAACATATGACTTGGTCTGTTTCAGGAAAAATAAAGCAGCTGTCCACAAAAACAGACCTGCTTTCCACATACACCTGTCGAAACAATGCCCAAATTTCAGCATATCATCATTTCTACTTCAGTACTTATATAGCACTCATCATCATATTATCAAGTGCCTCACAATCATTCATGGATTTTATCTTCAACAGAGCTGTGAGGTACAGGAGTTTCACCCTCATTTTACAGATGGGAAGCGGAGACACAAGTTAGATTAAGTGACTTGCCCAAGGTTACACAAAACATCTGGGGATTGGCCAGGAACCAAACCCAGGATTCCTGAGGCTTAGATTAGTGCCATATACACTGACTAGACCAGAGACCTTTGGCATGCAGCCTGTCAGGAAAATCTGCTGATGGGCTGGGACGGTTTGTTTACCTGTAGCGTCTGCAGGTTCGGCCAATCGCAGCTCCGACTGGCTGCAGTTCGCCGTTCCAGGCCAATGGGAGCAGCGATCGGCTGAACCTGTGGACGCTGCAGGTAAACAAACCGCCCCAGCCCATCAGCAGATTTCCCTGACGGGCCGCGTGCCAAAGGTTGCTGATCCCTGGAATAGACCATCCTTCCTACTTTTCCTTTAAGCTTCACTTGTTCAGAACATGCACATCCTGTCTTCCTGTAACATTAGTCACTGACATCTAAGTAATGTTTTCACGACTATATTGGCTACATACTTCAGAGCCAATCTTTCTCTTTATTCAAGGAGTAATGCAGGAGAAGCAAGGATCAAACGCTTTCTTCCCCCTCCCCCAGCATTTCCAAATCATGGCAGTTTTTAGGCTACTCTAAAGCAGTGTGAAACTCAATCTGAGCTCACAGGGATTTGTGCAAGTTTATGTCCCACTAGTTTTAGTTTGTGAGTTTGCATCCCCTGAATTTTGTTCTGAGTTCCAGGTAAGCCCAAAACTTGGCCAGTAGCCCCATGTTTTTCCTGATTTCAGACTGAAGCTGTACAGAGTTACTTAGTTCTGTATGGTTCCCAGCCACACACAAAAAAAAAATACAAAACCCCAGGCACAACGCTCCTAATTTGGGGTTTCTTTAAGAAAGTTTTTCACTTCTCCAAGAAGATTGGATATAGTGAGTTGGCATGCACTGACACTTCATCTACATATGAAAAAGCTCTGAGCAGCAAATTTCACTCTTGGTAATTCCTGAATAAGTCCACTGATTAGAGAGTGACCTCTCTGACTTCAACAGAGTTACCCCACCCAAATTGACAGTGATACAGTCAGAGAGCTAAATCTGACCTTAAAGAGCAAGTTCAGACATGATGTAAAGCAGTTGCAACTCCATTCACATCAGTGGACCTACACCTGATTATAACAAGTTCGAATTTGGCCCTAGAAGCATGGACTATGGCAATCATCCTGAAGTCACTTATGTACAATAGAAGCATGTCATCTAAGATTAGGTGCATTCTTTTTATTTAAAATCTAACTTGGCTCTTGACAGAGAAATCTAAGAATAGGTGATGACATAACATTTAGGTCTTCATGTGGTAATGACTGTATAACAGCATTTCCCATAACTCAACTAGCTAACAGTGCACTGTTGGGATCAGTTCTACTCTGATGTCTCTGAGACAAGTTATTCAACACTACAGGGTGCATAAGAAAGCTTTCAACCTCATAGCTGACTGGGATTTGTGGTCCATTTGAAGCAGTAAAAACTAAATGGACCTAAGCAATGAAGCAGTGGCAGAAACAAAAAACATTAATGAAATCTTTGTACTGATATACATGGATTTTTTGTGACATTGAAGGATTATCCAATACTTGGATAGCTTATGGGATAAACTTCTAAGCACATGATTTGACTTTGCAGATGGTCATATTTGTAATGTAGGATTTTTGAAAGCCAAAATATACTAATAACGCTTACTGAACATATAAAAAGTAGAATGGATTCTTCTTGCATCACAAGTAATGCACTATTTCCTTTCAGAAAAAACCTGCATGGGATGGTTACCTGGAAAAACTGATATAACTCTAGATTCATTTCTTTTTGCAATTGTGTGTATACATTTATTATGTTCATGTAATCTCTTTTTATGATGCCTGTGCATTGTTTAGTTAATTACAATATCTGCTATCTTAAAAGCAACAAGATATGTTCCCCAATGGCTCTCACTACCCATAGTAGTGACTAGGAGTGTAATGGGAAGCAGCAGAAGTGCTTTGCAGCCTGTTCTCCAAAGTTTACCAAAATTAAAATGTTACCTTGCATTAGGGAGAGAATATCCCTAGCTGCAAGAGGATTTTATGCCGGCTGTCAGTTTCATTAAGAGAGTCTTGTAACCAGTCCCTTTCACCTCTCCCTGGGTGCTTGAGACTGTTTTTTATAATATATGGTGCTAATGGAATATACTCAACAAAACTCTGGATCATACAATCACATTCAAAACTGAGGTCAGTACTGAACAGTCACAGGAAAAACAGCATGAATATAAGAAATACATTTGTCGTGATTAAAAGAGAATGACTGAAAATGGAAACTTCCATCTGTCCTTGGGTTTATGTTGTTTAGCACAAGATTTTGACAGATTTTACCTTCTGTTTTCTACTTAAAAAGCTAAAAACAGGAGTTTCTGTTTAATACTCTATCGAACAGCAAAAATAAATTAAGGGTGGAGCTCGTCAAAAGCATCTACGGGTATGTCTAGGAGTGAGCTTCCTGGCTCAGTTAGACAGACAATAGCTAGCTTCCCTTATCTAGCCTGCTAAAAAATAGCAACGTAGACATGGCAGCTTGGGCAGCAGCTTGGGTTCTCAGGCCCACCCGACGCCCTAGGTCTGAGCTCGGTGGCCAGCCCAAGTCTCCACCAGAGCTGTAACATCCACACTTCTATTTTTAGCACATTAGCTCAAGCTGAGCTAGAGCAAATCTGTCTACCCAAGTGGGGCTACTCGCTCCCAGCAGCAGTGTAGACAAACCTTAAGTGACTTAAAGCACAACTCCCATTCAAAGATGCTTTTGAAAATGCTACTTTAAATTCTGTTACAGCCACCATCAGGCACAACAAAAAATCCAAGTCAGAATTATCAGAGTAGGGAGATGGTTAATATGGTTCCCACCCTTAACTTTGGAATAGTGTGACAAAGTCAACTGTGGACGCGATGACATTTTGCAGCTGATGAGATTGTGGCTATATGTTACCCTGCAGTAACGTAATATGATCCACAAAGCACTTCTACCGCATTTTTAAATCTTCCAAAATGCTAAAAACCAGCCAATTAACTAGCCAACACAAATTATGGGACCTGACAACATCCCAAAAAACATTCAGGTTGATCCCACAAAATTAGGCACTGGTGGCCTAAATGGACAGAGAGCTGCATATGGAAGAAAAATTACTAGAAAAGCAGTAAGAGAAAAGGGAAGCAAAAGTAATGCATGGTATAAATAACCAAACCACAAAATCCCCCTCCAGTATAAAACACTCTCTCCAAAGTTCAGAATGTTCCACCCGTGGTTTAAGATGACTCCAGAATCCCTTGATGGAAGAAGTTTGAAGTGGAGTTCAATGTATGGTACCACAAAGCTGAGGATTTTAATTTGCGCAGGTTAAAGAGATCCTGACAAGTAGTTCGGGTCCTAAAAAAAGTCTCTGCCACAGCCAGAAAAAAAGAGCAGGGATATGCAAAGCAATGAAAAAAAACAGTCTTTCTGTCCAGATTTAAACCTTCCCATGTACTGTCTGTGACCAAGATACTGCAGTAGTGTTATAATGCAGTAGATCCAGAAAGGGAATCTGCACTTCATATAAACTATGAAAAGTAAATTAGCCATTTAAAATTTTAATTTCCAATAACTTAAGTGTTAATGTGATTTTGTTTATAGCTATTAGAATCATAGAATAGAATATCAGGGTTGGAAGAGACCTCAGGAGGTCATCTAGTCCAACCCCCTGCTCAAGGCAGGACCAACACTAAGGTGACCAGACATGCCGATAAAATCGGGACCATCCCGATATTTAGGTGTTTGTCCTGCGTCCCGACCAATCTTGGGTCAGGACGCAATTTATCCCGATATTTCGTTTCGCTGGCAGAACTCAGCTTTTTTATTTTTTTTCCCCTCGCTGCTCTTCAGGCAGCACTTGGCTTCTTTTTTTTTCCCTCTCTCTCTCTGCTCTGCCGGCAGCGCTCACCTTTTTTTTTTTTTTTTGCTCCGCCGGTGGACACCTCCCCCCCCCCCCCCATGTGTCCCGATATTTTCTCCCTCTCATCTGGTCACTCTAACCAACTATATCATCCCAGCCAGGCCTTAAAAACCTCTGTGTGTGAGACCTGCATCTCTGTGTTTATTAGATACAAAAATTTAAAACATCTCAGGAACAAGCAAAACATCAGATTTTACTTTATGTTTTAATTTTAATTTCAACATATAAAATATAAAAGGACCCCTCTACCAGGCTCTAGACATTACTGATAAATAAGGGCGTGGCTACACTTGCGAGTTAGGGCACATTAAAGCAACCCTGGGCGCCCTAGCTCACTACCCATTCACACTGGCAAGGCACATAGAGTGCTCTGACTCCAGGGCTAGAGCACTCCTGGTACTCCACCTCGGCAAGAAGATTAACACTTGGTGCGCATTGGCAGAAACGCCCGGGCATCAGTGTGAACGAGGTGTTGCATTACTGTGCTCTGATCAGCCTCCAGAAACGTCCCATAATCCCCTTAAGACAAGTGGCCACTCTTGTCATTGTTTTGGAATCACTGCAAGCATGGCAATATGCCCTTTTAAAGCTCCGTTTCTGACAACCCACATGCTTATCTGCTCTGAGACAAAGCAACCATCACTGTGGAATGCTGTGTGTGAGAGAGAGAGGTGTGTGGGGGTCTGTTGCTGTCTGAGCTTACAAGACAGCATACTGACATGCTCTCAGCCCCCCAAAAACCCTCTCTCTCTCCCCCCACATACACACAACACACTCCCTGTCACACTCCATCCCACCCGCCTCATTTGAAAAGCATGTTGCAGCCATTTGCATGCTGGGATAGCTACCACAATGCACTGCTCTCTGTGGCTGTTGCAAGAGTTGCTAATGTGGCCACGCCAGTGCACTTGCAGCTGTGAGTGTGGACAGACTGCAGCACTTTCCCTACTGCGCTCTACGAAGGCTGGTTTAACTCAAAGCGCTCTACATCTGCAAGTGTAGCCAGGCCCTAAGTAGAAACTCTGCAATCCAATAAAGACACAAACAGCAGTAGCATCAAACAAACTTTTCTTTGCACCACAGGAGCCAGACTAAAACTAAGTCTCTCCATCTCCATTCCCACCAACTTCGCACACAGTCCTGAATCCCCACCAAACCTCCCTAACTAGATGGGCTTTGCAGTGTGCCCTTTGGGCATCAAACATGGAAACTGAGCAGGGAAAACGTCTGATTGCTAAATTACATTATCTGCAGAAGAACTGATTTCACAAGCCACCTACTTAATTATGAGAGAGACGTATTTTTGACTTTTAAAATAAGCTATTGAACATAAATTTATTTGGTATTTTGAGGAAATGCCTGCAGAATCTCTCCTATTTGTCCTCTATTCTCACCCTATAGCTCTGTGTCCTTCCATCTGGTCAGAATATGACGTCTTCTCGAACCAGCCAATGAATCTCCTTACACTGGCAAGATGCAGGGGAGTCCCCCTCCCACAGAAACTAAATATACATCTTCCACAGTGCTTACAGCTCTTAGTAGCTCTGGGAAATACTGACATGGAGTCAGAACTACCATTTAGCAGTGCACTGCCACACAGATCATAGAGCTGCCTGTCAGCATAAATGTTAGAGTTTTGAAATTGATCCTCATAATTATGAAGACATTTCACAGTTTGCTGCCCGGTATCTGATCATAGCAATATAAAGAAGTTGAGAAATTTTAGCCATGGAAAGCTCTATAATTTATTCACTCAAACTCAAGAATATAAGAGACATCAAAGATTGTGCAAAGATAAAAAATGACCTACAGAAAAGATCGAACATTTCTCAGTACCAGAGATAACACAGAAAGAGGAAGCCTGTGAAAACAAGACCCAGTTTGAATAATCACAGCATTTAGAAATCAATTTTTAAAAAAACCCAACCACACACACACCTATATATTAAACGCATATATTGACATCCAGACACAATATACTAAAATCAGATATTGTGTGTCTTTGATGCAGCTGCACAAGCTAATGATGTGATCTACCATGAATTACTGTGGCAAGAGTCCCCCAGGCTGCTATGGGAAATTGTTTTTGAACTCATTGCAGGATACCATAAATACATAAAATAAAAAAGAATTTCTCCACTATACTGAGACAGATGGTCTTGTGAACCACTGGACTGGGACTCAGGAGATCAGAGTGCGATTTCCAGCTCTGTCACAGACTTCCAGTGTGACCTAGGACAAGTCACCATACTCCTCATCCCTTATCTCTCCATCTGTAAAATGGGGATAATATTCGTCCTTTGTCTGCCTTGTCTATTTAGATTAGACAGTCTTTGGAGTAGGGATTGTCTTTTACTATGTGTTTGTACAGCATCTAAATGAGTAAAACAATATATAGTAAATACATTTCTTCTACTGGAAGAAGAGGATGATCTACAGTACAATTGAAGCACGAGCTGAACATGGGAGCAAACTCTCTGTGGACAGCCAAGTAACGAAAAGCTTATGTGGTGTGTCAGGCAGGGCCGCCCAGAGTATTCAGGGGGCCTGGGGCAAAGCCGGGGAGTGGACATAAAAAAAGGCATCACCTGCTGTGGTGCTTGTACTCACCGGGCGGCGCTCCGAGTCTGCGGTGGCAGCGGGTCCTTCACTCGCTCTGCATCTTCGGCAGCACTGAAGGACCCGCTGCTGAAGACCCGGGACCGCCACCGGGTGAGTAGCCAGGGAAGGGATTCTCGGTCAGGGCTCGTGGGGCCCCTGCAGGGCCTGGGGCAAATTGCCCCACTTGTTCCCCACTCTGGGCGGCCCTGGTGTCAGGAAGGCATTACTGGCATGAATCATTTTAGCTAAATACTAGTGCCAAATCTTTATGGTAGCCTCACACCTCATGTCATCCGTTATGCCAGAAGAGCTATTTTAAAAGTATTTTAGAGTTTTTCTTTCTGCCTTTAAATCCAGGCTTTTGTGCTATTATTTCACCACCACCACCACAGCACATTCCTAATGAGTGTTAGTAACCTCTAAAATAATACATCTGGGGAAGGGGATAAATTTGCTTGGGGCTAATGCCTGGTTGAAGCAAACTAGATGGCAGTTCTAGCTGATGGAGGAGAGCAATCAAACTGGTGGGAGACACTGACTGGCTAGGAAAGGGGAGAGTCACAGTGGGTGGTGGGGTGGGGGTTGTTGAAAGGTTAATGGAAAGAAGTAAACTGTGGAAATAAATGTGTTAGTCTCTAAGGTGCCACAAGGACACCTCGTTGTTTTTGTGGACAGAAAATCAGGCATAGAATCAGGCAGGAAGTTGTCACACTAGATCACAGCAGTGGTCCATCTGCTCCAGTATCCTGCCTTTTGGCAGTTGCCGGTGCCAGCACATTCAGAAGAAAACTTTGCAGTGGCAGTTATTGGATAAGCGTCCCACAGGTAAAGTTTCCTCATAACACAACCCTCCATAGTTTATGCCACAGAGCGTATGGGTTTTTATCCCTCCCCAGCTCTTGTTTATTTAAACAAATTACTATTATCCATAACACAATTTTTAATACTTTTTGGATCCTAGGCCCAGATATTTAAAGGTATTCAGGTGTTGCTACGCTCAGCATTGCAGTACCTAACTGATTTAAGAGCCTAAAATCTCATTTTCAGAAGGGTTTTAGACATTTAGGAGCCATCACTGCCATGACATCCGTGGGGAAACTCCTTTTGTCCTTCCTTCAGTCTTTAAATATAGTACTATATACATTTTAATACATACATACACACACAGATATAACCCACAAAAATCTGTTAAGAGCACCTATACAAAAATCCACACCAATACTAGAAGAAACTGATAACAGCAGTAGAATCAGAAATCTTCACAATATTTCATGAGGACAAAACCAGTTATTTAGAAAAAAGTCAACAGAACCTTCAACTAACGCTTCAGGAAACTTTACTAAAACCTGCTCTACACAGTTTTGTACCAGTATAATTATTTCCGTTAGGGATGGATTTTTAAACTGACTGTTATTATGCCAGTGTAAAGAAGATCTATACTGGTATAAGCGTATTCTTCTTCCCTTGTGGGAATAAGCTATACCAGTATAAGCACATTTATACTGGTTTAACTGTGTCCATACTGTAGTGGCATAGTTAAAGCTGCATACAAAAACTATACAAGCCTTAAGATAACCTGAAACACTACAGGGGAAAACACACATACACACCCATTAAACGCACGTGCACACACACGTCTCTTGGGGGAGAAACAGACGAAACCACATGTAAGACAGAAGTTTGCATGAAGCCACTCATTTGAAACACATCTGTTTAATACATTTAGAGAAGGAAAAGAAAATCATCTATGTGCAATCAGTTTCCCAAGCAGATGGTTATATGATTTCAGAATAAGGAGTTTACATCATGTGGTAAAAATTGACCTGCAATTTCATCACAAAGCTTTTTCAAAATCTGTTCCTCACTGCACTGCCACTAGTGCAGTGCCATTTCCCAAACTGGAAGGAAATAATTAACTTCTGTGTAGCTGTAACATTCCCTAGCCCCATGCAATCTTTTTAAATGTTTCTTTTCTTGGCTTATGACATTTTTTTTCCAAAGTATATACTTCTCAGCTGGCAACCAGGAAGGGGCTAGATTGCCTACAGAGCTGATGATAAAATACTGAGCTTTTAAAATACAGATTGCTGGTTTGAATCTTGCCTGAGTTAAAAGATGACTGAAAGTTAACATCTGGTGGCAACCGTGAAATGATCTGATGATTTCAATCCAGTTTCGTGGGCACTTGTTCACATCTCATAAACCAAAGCCACAACTGTCATATTTGCTGGCAGTCTCAGCAGGCCAGGAACTAGCTGGACAGGGAGACCTAACTACTCCAATTCAGAGTTGAGAGTAGTTGTTTCCTCTGACTAGAGATAGCTGAAATACATTGCCAGGGCAACATGGGAAGTTGCCCACACTGTACAGGATCTATGGATCCAGTCTTCAGGGCTGACTGGCAGCTTTCACAAGCAGCTATGTCTACATAAAATCAGTGTCAATGAACAATAATTTAATTCTTCATCTCTCTCTCTCTCCTGTACTATATCTGTTGTGGATTTAGTATAAAGGCTTAAAGTCTAATAGATGATAAAGCAACATTTCCTGTTTAATATATAGCACATTATTTTTCTTCTCTTCTGTGGTAAAATACACTTTTCTTTTCCCTTTGTCATGCACTCCCTTCCCCTCCAGGTGTACTTTACAAAAGTGTGCTCAAGAGAGGAAGTACCCACACAACATTATTATATCAAAGGTGAGGGAAACCAGAAAACATGCAGATTTTTTTGAAGGTTTGCAATTCTGATAGATTAACAGCTGGGAGCGCTATGGCTGATGATGTGGCATAAATTCAAATCCTTCCTAAATGAGGCAAAATAATCTTCAAAGGCAATGTATAAATAACTGAGAGGAAGTCATGAAGTTGAGCTGAGGTAAAGCTGTCACTCAGATTTTCAGTATAAGTGTACTTCATATGTATTAATCCTTTCCTGTGACATCAGAAATATCCCTTCCCAGGTTTTGGTTGCAAGCTGCATGGCAAGAGAGGATTGCCTTGGTTTACAAAAGAGATTGATCCCAAAATTTGTTTATTAACTGCATGTATTTTTAAAGGGATTTTTGCATACAAATGTTGGCTTGGCCAGGCTAGGCTGACAGGAAGTCAGATTACCCTGGCAGGGCTGGCTCCAGACCCCAGCACGCCAAGCGCGTGCTTGGGGCGGCATGCTGCGGGGGGCGCTCTGCCAGTCGGTGGGAGGGCGACAGGCGGCTCCGGCGGACCTCCCGCAGGCGTGCCTGCGGAGGGTCCGCTGGTCCCGCGGCTTCGGTGGAGCATCCGCAGACGTGCCTGCGGGAGGTCCACCGGAGCCGCGGGACCACCGGACCCTCCGCAGACACGTCTGCGGGAGGTCCACCGGAGCCGCCCCTGTACCCTGGTGTGGGCCAACTACATTGGTTCACTCTGTCTAGGAGAGAGAACTATTGTCCCTTCCACTTTGAAAGGAAGACTAAAACAAAGTTAAACTTTTAGTAAGTTACCTCTCCTGCCATGAAACCAAAGTACAGGCTGGGCTGGCACCAAAGCTCAGGATGTTAACTGCTAACTTGCAGATCCCATGATATGTCACTCTTGGCTTTGAGGCTTTTAGACATGACTCTACAAAACTTGTAGATAATACAACAAAGGTCCTAATCTGCTTGCAGCCAACATGGAGAAACAAGGGATACAGACCAAGATCCTCAGCTGAAAAAACAGCCTTAATAATGTTTCCTCCATTTCCATTCACTGTCACTATGGCCTACCACAGGAAATGTACTACAGACAGGTGCTCCTGAAAAAAACCTGAAGATCATCAATAAAACCAAGAACAAACCTGAAGCATGAGCATCAGCCAGAAACTGAAGTATCTTGTTTCGATTCAGGGAAAAGACTGGGAGACGCTGGGAAAGGGGAGAATCGCAGGCACACACAGGGCACAAAAATCATATAATATTGCAATTTGCAAGGCGGAGATAAAACACAGTTGTGCAGTGGCAGCAAGCAAAGCCACAGGAAACTGATTTATGTTTTAAAAACAAAGTTAAGCTAAAAGGACTTGAAGTATGAACATTTCAAGTTCAGAAATGAGCCAATCTCATTCCTAGGTATTAGAAACACTTTCCATCACTTGATCCAGTTTGAGCTACCACTTTCATGTTATCATACTTTTTGTCTGAACTCAAGGACCAAGCTTTTCAGAAGTGACTAGTTTGGGTGTCTCTGTTTCTGGATGCTCATCCTCTAACAACTTATTGGGACATATGCATAAGAGTATTCAGTATTTTTTTAATATAAAGGTGTCTCAGGTTGAGCACCCAAAAATTACTAATTATTTGAAAACCTTGACCTACATGGACAAAATGCATCCCTATTCACCCCACCAAATTAATCAGGAATGAATTTATCCCCTTATATTTAGGTACTACAATTCACTATAAATAATGAGGCACCACTAAAATGACTTGTCGTGGTTTCACACCAAGAACTGATTTTTAAAAAGGAGGGGGGGGGAATGGGTATTTTCAAATTTTTTGCACAAAAGAGTCCCTTTTCTGTTAAAAAATGTCAGAATGAGAAATTTTTCAACCAGCTCAAGTAAACATGCAAGCAAGAATACACAACCTTCAAGTGTTATACACAAATCCTCTGTGATTGTTATGAAGATGAAAGCAAAAAAACAAACAAAAAAGAACCACTGGTTCCACGCAAATATCACCTATGCACTTACATACACAACAGTGGCTTAAAGAGTTTTATAATGTCTTTTAAATTGCTATAGAATAAACATTAATATTAAAATAAATATCTAATGATACACAAACCACAAGAGTAAAAACAACAGAACTAGCACCAAATATTTTAACAACGTGCCCCTTCTTGGAAACAGCTTTGCTTCTTACAGCTTGCCAAGCGTTCCACTGATTTAGATGCTCTGAAACAGCTATAGTTAGTGTAAACATTAGAGATTTAAACAAAGTAGAAAATAAAGTACAGCTGACTTGTAAAAGTAGCTTTGTTTTTTATATTTCTTCAGTGAGGAATGACAAGCCCAGTTGCAACCTCAGATAATATATGGGGCATAGCACTGTGTACAATATTTTGAGAAATCAGCCAGGGTGTGGCTGTGGATTCATGCACACTTTGTTTTCCCACCTCTGTAGTAAATGTGATGTGGCACCACTAAAATGGTGATGTGTTGCACTGGAGGGCCTATCTACTTCGTACTGTCTATGTTGTAAGCCCCTCCAAGTTGGCTTTTCTGGTTCTCTCACTGTTATGGGCTGCTAATGTGCCCGGGTAACTGTTAGGAAGTGAAACAGAGTATACTGGGAGCCCTCAGTCTTTACGAAATGGGGGAACTCCAATATATCAGAAGGATAATGGCCACTAATAATATCCTTTAAATAGCCTTCTATACGCTAATTAGGATTAGCTACCCACTACCCATCAAATCCATGCACCATACTGCATGAATGGAGTCACAAGGCTTCCAACTTTCTAAGAATGGAAGAATGTATGGGAACAAGGAAACATTTGCTCCACGTGCAGTGGCGGTTAAAGAAGATAAAGTTAGAAACTATTAGGAAAAGGATAGATAATAAAACAGAATATATCATAACACCACTATATAAGCCACAACTTGCATACTGTGTGCAGTTCTGGTCGCCTCCTTTCAAAAAGAAATATTAGAAATGGAAAAAGTACAGAAGGGCAACAAAAATGATTAAGGGTATAGAACAGCTTCCATATGAGGAAAGATTAAAGAGATTGGGTATATTCAGCTTTGAAAAGAGACCATAAGGGGGGGTATGATAGAGGTCTATAAAACTGTAAATGGTATGGAGAAAAAGTGTTATTTACTCCTTCACATAACACAAGAACCAGGGGTCACCCAATGAAATTAATAAGAAGCAGGTTTAAAACAAACAAAAGGAAGTTCTTCGTACAACGCACAGTGAACCTGTGGAACTCGTTGCCAGGGGATGTTATGAAGACCAAAAATATAAGTGGATTCAAAAAAGAATTGGATAAGTTCATGGAGGATAGGTGGTCCATCAATGGCTATTAGCCAAGATGGTCAGGGATACTGCACTAGATGGACCCAGTATGATCATTCTTGTGATGGGATTATAACTCACAGGATACAACTCTCCATTGCTTTGCACTTTGGGCAGTTATTTACCTCTGTGCAGAGTGATCACACAATGATACCCTCCTGTTTAGCCAAGGTCACACAGGGAACCTACAGCAGACTTAGGAACCCAGACCTCTTAAGTCTCAGGCCAACACCTTAACCACAAGAGTCTCCTTGTGGTTTCAAAGCAAATGTTCCTTTTATAAAAGCTTGTCCAAAAGAACGTCATTGGCATCTCAAGTGTGCAAAATAATGCACAGAGGATTTCATTCATTCTTACATACAAAGGGAATTTAAAATATATACCACACACCAAAAACCAAAGTTATTTTGTAGTTCCTCAAAAGCAAGTATGCAGAGTTAGATGAAATGCCTCAAAAAAATCAACAAATTCATCACATTGTTGCCCAAATTACTATGTGAGGGTTTCTACAAAATTAAAACAAATGCCTCTAGAGAACTAGTAGTTTTTCTGCTTGCGGGTAACTTACTCTATTATCTTTTTGGTACACACACTTTTTTATTTTAATGCTCCTAGTTCGGTATTTTGATGAGCTGTGTGTTGATCACTTCATTATTTTCTTTTTTTATACCGCTTTTGTCTTGCTCTAAAGATGGTGTTTCTCCCTCTGTTTACATTAATAGATTAGGAAGGGATTAATGAAGCTAATTCTATTAACAAAATGGCTACTCTGTTGAAGACTGCAAATTATCAGTGATTCACTTTGACTTCCTCTGCAGCCTTAGCCATAACAAATCCAGGGTAACTCTTGTGTTAGCCACGAAGTGCCTCCTGCACTCAGTTAGAAAAGGATCCATTGCAGTGCACAATACCTGTGTTTAGGACCAGAATGGAAAACTCACTGTCAGACACAAGCTAGCGCAAAACAAACAACTGGACACATGCTGCCAGGCAACTTATACTCACTGAAGCAGAGCCAGATCAGGGCATAATTGCCTCATGATGAGTGCAGCGACCATAAAGGAAAAACACCAACATTCGGTATTGGCATTGATGTTGCTGTTACCTGTGAAAGTAAAATCTGGAGGGAAGCCCTTCGGCCTGGACTGGTGGACTGAGGGTGTAGAAATAAATACACCTTTAACACAATTGCAAGTAGGTGTGTATGCGAGCTCTACTGTAGCATTTGTATTTAGGTTTATTCTTATCTCCATTTTTCACAGGCTCTATTAGGGCTGAAATAAATTGGGGTTTGGTCTGCTGATGGAATAACTTCACCATCCAAGACTGAATTACAGTGAGAAGTCCAACTCTCGTGACATTTCAATCCCACAAGTGGCTTCACTGATTGGAAAAACAATGTGAAAACAAAATACCGAGGTGCCTATTTTAAGCACAGCCTCATCTTGCAAAATCTTATTCAGCTGATTAGTGCAGGTGAGGTCAACTGGAATACATATAAGTGAGAAACAACTGCTTTCATGAGTATAATAATAATAATAATAATTGGAGATATACCTATCTCCTAGAACTGGAAGGGACCTTGAAAGGTCATTGAGTCCAGCCCCCTGCCTTCATTA
The DNA here is from genome assembly GCF_020497125.1 of Mauremys mutica. Lineage (NCBI taxonomy): Eukaryota > Metazoa > Chordata > Testudines > Geoemydidae > Mauremys > Mauremys mutica. Next base: position 175,084,886 of record NC_059074.1, on the reverse strand, counting down.
GCAGGACCAAGTACTGATTTTTGCCCCAGATCCCTAAGTGGCCCCTCAAGGATGGAATTCACAACCCTACATTGAGCAGGTCCATGCTCATACCACTGAGCTATCCCTCCCCACAGGATGAGGCTCTTTAAATTCTAAGCTTGGACCCAACATGGCCCCATTAAGTCAATGGTAATTCTGCCATTGGCTTCAGTGCGCTCAGGCCCCTTTTTCTTCATAATTGTCTCTACAGAGCCTATCACATTTTTTGGTGATTACTGTGACATGCACCGTACCAATGCAACTCCCTCCCACACACACACGATGTGCAGCAGCACCAGTAAGTCCACAAGTCCCAGAATAAAGATAACAGCAGCGGTATGAAGTAGAAAATCATCCTCGGTAATAAGCAATGGGCACACCATGCAAACAAATACAAGTACCCCATAGCTGGAACCATCTGGCATTACTGAGCTGAACTTCTGCTGCAGTATGCACAGATGGCTAGGCAATGTGAAAGGTGTTTACTAAAATCAGGCTACAGTTACCAACAGATGCTGCATTATAATCCCTACTTCACGTCTACCTTGAACATTTCCGTTTATTGTAGTGCTTTACATGGGTCGAGTTTTTATAGAGGTGCATGTCCGTGACCCTCTTAAGGCGTGGGATTTCAGTTTGATTTGGATGTTTACCAGAAGCTTGCTAAACCTCACTCTAATTCCTTAGGCTGAGCTCATGAGACTTCCAGCCCGTTCTTGGGAGATTTCCAGTACTTCCTGGTTTCAGTTAGCCCAGAAACCTGGGGAGCATCTAGCCTTGCCAGTCATGCAGTGATTTGGTTGTTCCTCTTTCAGTCCAGGTTGAAACAGGAAGCAGAGAAATACATGCATGTTAGGTCTTTCTCTGCTAGATTAAAGAACCTTTTAATACCTAGTATTTTTTCCCCAGGAAGGTATTTATACACTGATCAAGTCACCTCTCAATCTTCTTTTTGATAAGCTGAACAGATGAGCTCCATATGTCTCTCACTGTAAGGTATTTTCTCCAGACCTTGAATCATTTTTGGATTCTATTCTTGGTTCAGTCACTGACATGCTGTGTGACTTTGAGAAAGTCACGTCACCTTTCCGGGCCCCCACTTCCCCTCTCACCATTAGTCTTATTTAGATTGTAAACTCCTCAAGACACAGACACTCTCTTATTATGCTGTTATACAAAGGGGTCCTGATCTCCTGTATAACACCTGTATAAGTGTCTGGAGCCGCTAGGTGCTATACTAATACAATTTGCTATAAAACATTAAAGTGGCTATTATTATTATTGTAACATATCCATAACCTTAAGGAACGTCACACTTGTCACAACGGTGCACAACTAGTGCTTCCTGGAAACTGCGGGGACAGGACTTAGACCTTATAGATTCATAGATTGTAGGGCTGGAAGGGACCTCAAGAGGTCATTGAGTCCAGTCCCCTACCCTCATGGCAGGACCAAATACTGTCTAGACCATCCCTGATAGACATTTCTCTAACCTACTCTTAAATATCTCCAGAGATGGAGATTCCACAACCTCCCTAGGCATATTCCAGTGTTTAACCACCCTGACAGTTAGGAACTTTTTCCTAATCTCCAACCTAAACCACCCCTGCTGCAGTTTAAGCCAATTGCTTCTTGTTCTATCTTTAGTGGCTAAGATGAACAAGTTTTCTCCCTCCTCCTTATGAAACCCTTTTAGATACCTGAAAACTCCTATCATGTCCCCTCTCAGTCTTCTCTTTTCCAAACTAAACAAACCCAATTCTTTCAGCCTTCCTTCACAGGTCATGTTCTCTAGACCTTTAATCATTCTTGTTGCTCTTCTCTGGACCCTCTCCAATTTCTCCACCTTTCTTGAAATGCGGTGCCCAGAACTGGACACAATATTCCAGTTGAGGCCTAACCAGCGCAGAGTAGAGCGGAAGAATGACTTCTCGTGTCTGGCTCACAACACACTTGTTACTGCATCCCAGAATCACGTTTGCTTTTTTTGCAACAGCATCACACTGTTGACTCATATTTAGCTTCTGGTCCACTATAACCCCTAGATCCCTTTCTGCCATACTCCTTCCTAGACAGTCTCTTCCCATTCTGTATGTGTGAAACTGATTGTTCCTTCTTAAGTGGAGCACTTTGCATTTGCCTTTATTAAACTTCATCCTGTTTACTTCAGACCATTTCTCCAATTTGTCCAGATTATTTTGAATTATGACCCTATCCTCCAAAGCAGTTGCAATCCCTCCCAGTTTGGTATCATTTGCTAACTTAATAAGCGTACTTTCTATGTCAATATCTAAGTCGTTGATGAAGATATTGAACAAAGCCAGTCCCAAAACAGACCCCTGCGGAACCCCACTTATTATACCTTTCCAGCAGGATTGGGAACCATTAATAACTACTCTGAGTACGGTTATCCAGCCAGTTATGCACCCACCTTATAGTAGCCCCATCTAAGTTGTATTTGCCTAGTTTATTGATAAGAATATCATGCAAGACCATATAAAATGCCTTACTAAAGTCTAGGTATACCACATCCACCGCTTCTCCCTTATCCACAAGACTTTTATCCTGTCAAAGAAAGCTATCAGATTGGTTTGACATGATTTGTTCTTTACAAATCCATGCTGGCTATTCCCTATCACCTTACCACCTTCCAAGTGTTTGCAGATGATTTCCTTAATTACTTGCTCCATTATCTTCCCTGGCACAGAAGTAAAACTAACTGGTCTGTAGTTCCCTGGGTTGTTTTTATTTCCCTTTTTATAGATAGGCACTATATTTGCCCTTTTCCAGTCTTCTGGAATCTCTCCTGTCTCCTGTGATTTCCCAAAGATAATAGCTAGAGGCTCAGCTACCTCCTTTATTAGCTCCTTGAGTATTCTAGGATGCATTTCATCAGGCCCTGGTGACTTGCAGGCATCTAACTCTTCTAAGTGATTTTTAACTTGTTCTTTTTTTATTTTATCTTCCAAACCTACCCCCTTCCCATTAGCATTCACTATGTTAGGCATTCCTTCAGACTTCTCGGTGAAGATCGAAACAAAGAAGTCATTGAGCATCTCTGCCATTTCCAAGTTTCCTGTTACTGTTTCTCCCTCCTCACTGAGCAGTAGGCCTACCCTGTCCTTGGTCTTCCTCTTGCTTCTAATGTAATTTGCTGTTCATAGCATGGGACCTATCAATGCTGATTCCATTCAGCAACCAGCAGTGACATATATGCAAACAGGAAGGATAGTAAGAATATCAGTGCAGTTCTTACCTCATAATTCCCAACCTGTATTGAAAGGACAGTGGTCCATAAATTTCCTGTATGTAAAAAGCTGCTTGGGTAGGCAGAATAAATTGCCATAATGGAAAGGCACTGTATGGGAGGTATGTCTCATGAGAGATCCTTCCTCCATAAAAGCGTTTGGAAAGAGGGTGCTCTTCTTCAGAAACACATACTTCAATTCAGGAGGTAGCTTGCTTCCTCCTCTTAGTGGCTTTCCACTTCCAGCTGGGTTACAGACAGTATAAAAGCCCTATCCACCAGGCATTCTGTGGGAAATTCAGCTGCAAAGTAGTATCTTGCAATCACTTACTAAGGGCCAGATCATGGTCCCATTCAAGTCAATGTCACAACCCCCTTTTATTTCAGTGGGCTATGATTCAGCTCTAAATGTGGAAAGATCTACTTTAAAAGGTGACTTGAAACAGCAAAGATATATTTCAAGATAGAAGTTCTATAGTTAAAACCGTAAGAGAAGTCCACAAGCTATTTATCCAGAGACAGAGCAATGAACACTTTACACCACTGATGTCACAAAGACTGAACTGGAAAAATTTAACTAGTGTGTCAGGGAGGTTCTTTTTTTCCTTTTAAACAGTGGTTTTCTGGGTTGTAGTCAAGATGAAAATGATTCACGCACAAGTATGATCTTGCTAACTGTCAGGGCAAACCCCCTTTAAATAAAGCTCCCTGGGGAGTCCGATAGCTCTCCATGATGTCTGTGTAATATTGCCCTGCAGAGTGAGAGTTTTGGACTGTTTCCATTTCTGACTCCCTGACCTTATCCAGTGTGCTGGCTGTGGCTCAGTCAGATATGTTGCATTCTAACTTTTCCCATGAGTCTATAGAGTTTCTCTTTTGGGTTGTCTCAGATTTCATTCTCTGCAAACCACCTACTTTTAAAAAGCCTTCCACTTATTCTAAACTGCAAAATTATTTCTCTCCAATCATCCAGGAAAGGAGCCCCCTACAAAAAGTTAAAACATTCTACAATATATACACTAATCAGTCACTAAATAAGAATACAAAGTGCATTTGAATCTAAATAAGTAGAACACAACAGTATAAATATTGATGATCTCTTGATCTACTATTTTAGCTCACCGACAGGGATAGATGTAAGAATTTCTGGCTGATTTGTCTATTGCTCTTAAAAATTCTTCCAAATGTGCTAATTTGCATCTTTGGAATTGCACTAGTTTGCACCAAACAGCAATTACATTATTATTTTTCTGGATACTGTAAGAACCTATAAAGAAAGATTTATACCCTCCTTGCTGGCAGAAATTTTAAGGGTTCTGCGAGTCCCTTGGTCCTTAAAACAGAATCTGAGGGTATGTCTACACTATGAAATTATGTCGAATTTATAGAAGTCGATTTTTTAGAAATCAATTGTATACAGTCAATTGTGTGTGTCCCCACTTAAGACCATTATCTCAGCGGAGTGCATCCACAGTACCAAGGCTAGCATCGACTTCTGGAGCACTGCACTGTGGGTAGCTATCCCACAGTTCCCGCAGTCTCCACCTCCCATTGGAATTCTGGGTTGAGCTCCCAATGCCTGATAGGGCAAAATCATTGACACAGGTGGTTCTGGGTAAATGTCATCAGCCCCCCACCCCCCTCCGTGAAAGCAACGGCAATAAATCATTTCTTGCCTTTTTTCCTGGGTTACTCATGCAGACGCCATACCACGGCAAGCATGGAGCCCGCTCAGCTCACTGTATGTCTCCTGGGTGCTGCCAGACGTGGTACTGCACTGCTACACAGCAGCAGCTCATTGCCTTTTGGCAGTAGACGGTGCATTATGACTGGTAGCCATCGTCATCGTCTCCTGGGTGCTCTTTTAGCAGACCTCAGTGAGGTCGGTCGGGGGCGCCTAGGCAGATGTGTGCTCCTGGCTGGCCTCGGTGAGGTCGGCCGGGGGCACCTGGACATAAATGGGAGATGACGATGGCTAGCAGTCGTACTGCACCATCTGCTGCCAGCCTAAGATGTATAAGAGAGATAGAGTGGATCAAAACAATAAAGAGACCAGATTCATTTGCTCCCCACTCCTTCCCTCCCTCCCTCTGTGACTAGTGGGGGGAGGGATAGCTCAGTGGTTTGAGCATTGGCCTGCTAAATCCTGGCTTGTGAGTTCAATCCTTAAGGGGACCATTTTGTGTGACAACCCTGTAAGCCATGTCATCAGCCACCCCTCCCTCTGTCAGAGCAATAGCAGGACTATTGTTTCACACCTTTTTTCATCACGGCCATAATTATGAGCACTGTAAACACCACACGCATTATCCTGCACTATATACAGAACCAGAACTTGCAAAAGCAAAACCAGGCGAGGAGGTGAAGGCAGCGCGGTGACGAGAGTGATGAAGACATGGACACAGACTTCTCTCAAAGCATGGGCCCCGGCAATGTGGACATCATGGTGTTAATGGGGCAGGTTCATGCCATGGAATGCCGATTCTGGGCCCGGGAAATAAGCACAGACTGGTGGGACTGCATAGTGTTGCAGGTGTGGGACGATTCCCAGTGGCTGCGAAACTTTCGCATGTGTAAGGGCACTTTCATGGAACTTTGTGACTTGCTTTCCCCTCTGCCCTGAAGCGCCAGAATACCAAGATGAGAGCAGCCCTCACAGTTCACAAGCAAGTGGTGATAGCCCGTAGAAGCTTGCAATGCCAGAAAGCTACCAGTCAGTCGAGCATCAGTTTGGAGTGGGAAAATCTACTGTGGGGGCTGCTGTGATCCAAGTAGCCAATGCAATCAAAGAGCTGCTGATATCAAGGGTAGTGACTCTGGGAAATGTGCAGGTCATAGTGGATGGGTTTGCTGCAATGGGATTCCCTAACTGTGATGGGGCTATAGATGGAACCCATATGCCTATCTTGGTGCCAGAGCACCAAGGCAGCGAGTACATAAACCGAAAGGGGTACTTTTCAATGCTGCTGCAAGCACTGGTGGATCACAAGGGATGTTTCACCAACATCAACGTGGGATGGCTGGGAAAGGTACATGACGCTCGTGTCTTCAGGAACTCTGGTCTGTTTCAAAAGCTGCAGCGAGGGACTTTCTTCCCAGATGAGAAAATAACCATTGGGGATGTTGAAATGCCTATAGTTATCCTTGGGGACCCAGCCTACCCCTTAATGAAGCTGTACACAGGCAGCCTGGACACTAGTCAGGAGCTGTTCAACTATAGGCTGAGCAAGTGCAGAATGGTGGTAGAATGTGCATTTGGATGTTTAAAAGCATGCTGCAACAGTTTACTGACTTGGATAGACCTCAGCTAAACCAATATTCCCATTGTTATTACCACTTGCTGTGTGTTCCATAATATCTGTGAGAGTAAGGAGGAGACGTTTATGGTGGGGTAGGAGGTTGAGGCAAATTGCCTGGCTGCTGATTACGTGCAGCCAGACACCAGAGTACAGGAGGGCACAGTGCGCATCAGAGAAGCTTTGAAAACCAGTTTCATGACTGGCCAGGCTATGGTGTGAAAGTTCTGTTTGTTTTTCCTTAATGAACCCCCCCTCCTTGGTTCACTCTACTTCCCTGTAAGAGAACCACTCTCCCCTCCCCCCTTCGATCAACGCTTGCAGAGGCAATAAAGTCATTGTTGCTTCACATTCATGCATTCTTTATTAATTCATCACACAAACAGGGGGATAACTGCCAAGGTAGCCCGGGAGGGGTGGGGGAGAAGGGAAGCACTGGGTGGGGTGGGGGAGGAGAGAAGGACAAGGCCACACTGCACTTTAAAAACTTATTGAATGCCAGCTTTCTGTTGCTTGGTCAATCCTCTGGGATGGAGTGGTTGGGTTCCCGGAGGCCTCCCCACTGCATTCTTGGGTGTTTGGATGAGGAGGCTATGGAACTTGGGGAGGAGGGCGGTTGGTTACACCGGGGCTGTAGCGGCGGTCAAGCTGCCTTTCCTGAACTGCAACCATACACTGGAGCATATCTGTTTATTCCTCCAGTAGCCTCAGCATTGCCTCTTGCCTTCTGTCACCAAGCTGACACCACCTATCGTCTTCAGCCCGCCACTTATTGTCTTCAGCCCGCCACCTGTCCTCACATTCATATTGGGCTTTCCTGGACTCTGACATTGTCTGCCTCCACGCATTCTGCTGGGCTCTTTCAGTGTGGGAGGACTGCATGAGCTCAGAGAACATTTCATTGCGAGTGTGGTTTTTTCGCCTTCTAATCTTCGCTAGCCTCTGGGAAGGAGAAGATAGTGTGAGCGTTGAAACATTTGCAGCTGGTGGAGGGAAAAAAAAGGGAGAGTGGTAGTTAAAAAGACACATTTTAGAGAACAATGGGCAGACTCTTTCACGGTAAACCTTGCTGTTAACATTACATAGCACATGTGCTTTCGGTACAAGGTCGCATTATGGCGTAAGAGATCTTTCATGCAGGGCCGGGCAACAGAATTTGGCTTGCAGGCAGCCATGGTAAGACACAGTCTTTTGGCTTCTTTAACCTTCAGAACATGTGGGAATGGTTTCAAACAGCAGCGCCCTCATTTCCCATACCAAGCAGCCGTTGGGTTGGCCATTTAAAATGGGTTGGCCATTTAAAAGGAGGAGGGGCTGCGGTTTTCGGGTTAACATGCAGCACAAACCCAACTTCCCCCCCACACCCCCCCCCAATTCTTTGGGATGATCGCTTCACCCCTCCCCCCACCGCATGGCTAACAGCGGGAACATTTCTGTTCAGCCACAGGCAAACAGCTCAGCAGGAACGGGCACCTCTGAATGTCCCCTTAATAAAATCACTCTATTTCAACCAGGTGTCCAGGAATGATATCACTCTACTGAGGATAACACAGAGAGATAAAGAACAGATGCTGTTTGAATGCCAGCAAACACTGGGACCATACACTGCCAGGCTTTGTTACGCAATGATTCCAGACTACGTGCTACTGGCCTGGCGTGGTAAAGTGTCCTACCATGGAGGACGGAATAAGGCTGCCCTCCCCAGATACCTTTGCAAAGGCTTTGGGAGTACATCCAGGAGAGCTTCATTGAGATGTCCCTGGAGGATTTCCGCTCCATCCCCAGACATGTTAACAGACTTTTCCAGTATCTGTACTGGCCATGAATGCCAGGGCAAATCAATCATTAAACATGCTTGCTTTTAAACCATGTATAATATTTACAAAGGTACACTCACCAGAGGTCCCATCTCCGCCTGGCAGGTCCGGGAGGCAGCCTTGGGTGGGTTTGGGGGATACTGACTCCAGGTCCAGGGTGAGAATCAGTTCCTGGCTGTCAGGGAAAACGGTTTCTCTGCTTCCTTGCTGTGAGCTATCTTCAACCTCCTCATCATCATCTTCCTCATCCCCAAAACCCGCATCCCTGTTGAGTGCTACTCCACTGATGGAGTCAAAGCACAGGGGTGGGGTAGTGGTGGCTGCACCACCTAGAATGGCATGCAGCTCATCAGAGAAGCGGCATGTCTGGGGCTCTGACCCGGAGTGGCTGTTGGCCTCTCTGGTTTTCTGGTAGGCTTGCCTCAGCTCCTTAAGTTTCATGAGGCACTGCTGCAGGTCCCTGTTATAGCCTCTGTCCTTCATGCCCTTTGAGATTTTTTCAAATGTTTGGGCATTTCGTCTTTTGGAACAGAGTTCTGATAGCACGGATTCGTCTCCCCATACAGCGATCAGATCCTGTACCTCCTGTTCGGTCCATGCTGGAGCTCTTTTGTGATTCTGGGACTCCATCATGGTAACCTCTGCTGATGAGATCTGCACTCACTTGCAGATTGCCATGCTGGCCAAACAGGAAATGAGATTCAAAAGTTCGCGGGCCTTTTCTTGTCTACCTGGCCAGTGCATCGGAGCTGAGAGCGCTGTCCAGAGCGGTCACAATGGAGCACTCTGGGATAGCTCCCGGAGGCCAATACCGTTGAACTGTGACCACACTACCTCAAATTCAACCCAGCAAGGTCGATTTTTGCGCTAATCCTCTCGTCTGGGAGGAGTACAGAAATCGATTTTAAGAGCCCTTTAAGTCGAAAAAACGGCTTCATCATGTGGATGGGTGCAGGGTTAAATCGATGTAATGCTGCTAAATTCAACCTAAACTCATAGGGTAGACCAAAGCTGAGAGTCAGAGACCAATCTTGGCAATTCTTTCTTTGCAGAACTGAGCCTTCTCTATTGTACTGCAGTGGAGGTAGGAGCAGAAAGCCCAGATGCACTGATCCATTCTAAGGCCCCAGTCCTGCAATCATGTATACAACTTTACTACCTGGAACTATGGCAATAAAATTAAGCAGTACTGAAATATTTTCAGGATCAGGGCCTAAGACCTTTCACCCAGTAAACCATGGGCCAAAATGTTAACCTGCAAAAACTACTTTTTCTTATTAACTTTGGATACAATTCTGCAGAGTATGCCTGTATTATACTGTTTTCTAGCGTTCTGTTCTCCATGTGATTAACATCTCCAAAAAGTATTAAAAAGCTAAACCAAAATGAACACAAAGCCCTTGTTCAGTCAAGAGATTTTTGTGATGTTTGATAATGAATAGAAAAAATACATTTTAGTTATTTTTCATTAAAATTAAGCACTAAAAACTTGCAGACTTTAATTCTACTATCTTTCTCATCTAGTCATGTATACCATATTTCTGATAAATATTTTTAAAAATTACACTCATTTGAGACCACTATTTTTAGCATAACAATCACATAGTGGCAAACAATTAGATATTTGCTTGCAACCATCAATATTTGCTCAGAGGTTTTGAGAAAATTCTCCTTTTGGGATTAGATTTTCCATATGTCTTATCAGCCAGAAAGTGTTTTTTCTAAAAAAATAAATTTGGTGGAGACTGTTTCAGAGTTATGTAATACTAATGCACATATTTTTTCTATTGTAAGTTATCATCACACTTAGTTAACCAACAGAATTAAAAAATGGTCTGCTTTTGGAAAAGGGCTCGTTTTCATCCATATTCGACCAAGTTTGAAAGAAGTATGGTGATTATAATAAAGATGAGAGACTTAACAATAACTTCAGAAAATGCTCAGATTTTTGTGGGGACAAGAGCTTAATGAAGCCTCTTCCACTTAGCACATTTTCTGCCCGCCCTGATAGCCACAAGGGCTGGGACAATTTGAATAAGGAAGCATGTAAGAGCTTCAAGACACACACACATAACACAACCCGCCAACAAAAAGCCTCAGAGAAATGAAAAAAACTCCATTTCCCACCATCTTATGATCTCTCCACAAGCTTTCCTGCATTCTTCAGTATTCTGCAAATACTAACCTTGCATTCAAAAAAAGTAAAGCTAACTTTTCCTGTTATCAACATACACCCACCACAATGTTAGGAGATCTGGGGCTTCCCTTTTAACTTAGCCTCACTGTCTACACCCAAAACAGTAACAACAGTAATGAAGGAGGAGATTCACACCTCTCCCACCCAAAGAAGTATGAACTTAAAAGCCTAAGTGGCATCACTTAAATATTGTTATTATGTAAAAGCAATTTTTAAACCTTATATTTCAAAAGCAAAAGTTAAAAGGAGAAAAATACATGTGAGGTTAAGACTAAACAATTAACATCATAAACATCAGTGAATACTAAAATTAAGTTTTCTACAGCATAGACATGTTGCACAGCCTTCAATTGTTCCAGAATATACTTAAATATAAAACATATATTAATGCTACACATTTGAAAAAACAGTTTTCAAACTTAACATTGCACTGAAAATTGAACTACTACCTTTTTTGATTTTCTGAAATTTTAGATTAAACAGCCTTAACTTTTCACTTTTGTTGATTGTATGTCACATTTGGATATGTTGTGTCCATTGCTGTGGCCAGTCTCAGACAAGAATGACTAAGCAAGCTGAAAAAGGCATTTCTCAACACTGTCTCTAACTGGACGTCCAGGAATAGTAATGAATCCAACAGGATCTGGGGGTTTTCACTGCTTTAACAAACAAGAAAATCTGGGGGAAAGACGGAACAGAAGTGGGCAGGTGCCTTCAATGCAAGTAATGTCCCAGATAGTTCTTCTAAACATTATGTACTCCTAATCGTCATTACTTCTGGCTCATACTGAAACTGGACAAGACTGTTGTTCTTCATGCAGGTGCTGATCCACTGGGAGCTCTTATAAAATTAGGTATATAGCTAGTTGTCATCAGCATACTAGTGATAATGAAGTCCATGTTGACTCACAACCTCTCCAGAAATATCTACGTGATCTCACAAGCGGAAGGGAGTATATTGATTCCTGTGGGACTCCACAGGTGAGGGCTTTCAGAGGGTAGAGCAGTTGCCCATTGCCACTCTGTTGGAGAGGAATGTTTGGAATCATTGCAATGCTGTGCCATCTACTACAGCTATGGTATGTATGTGGGTCAGCAAGAATTTGTAGTTGATTGAGCTGAACGCTGCAGAGAGGTCAGATAGTATGAGTATTGAGACATAGCCTTTGCCATGAGGCAGAAATGGATGGGAGGAGGGGAGTTTGTGACCCATAGCCCTATTTTAAAATTTTACCATAGGATCATAATAATACACAGATATAAATATTCCCCAACACCATCAATGTAATCTTCAGAGTTTCAACAGTTGCTTCTGGTTTGAAGAAAACATAGCTAACTTTCTAAAAGATATTGGTGAGGAAGGGAATTTTATACCACACACTTTCATCAAAGTCTTCATCTAAAGTTTGCTAATTTAAAGAAAAAAATTGAATGAAAAAATAGGGAGTCAAACTTTTCATGCAAATGTCATGAAACACGTCCCTTTTTTTAACCACCTCTGTCTTTATCATCCTACATTACCTTAGTTAAGAAAAGAGAAAAATAAAGTACTGAAGATGCACACCCTTGAAAGAAGCTTGCACAGAGGACAAAGGAATGAAGATTGAACTAATATGAGTTAACATCTGTTCTCAGAGGACATTTGCATTAACACTGATACAACAGAGAGAGAAGTGTTGCCGCAGCTTTTACACTTACAAAAATAGTGAGTCTGATGTTGCTATTTGCATCCTGTAACACTGTCCTGGGATTTGGAGCGCTGCAACCACCGCAATCTGCTTTGTAACTCAAGGGAACCTTAGAGCTAAGAGTTACCATATTGCTAGAGCAGTTTATAGATTCTGAAGGGTTTCAAGAGAGCAAAGCAATAGCTCTTGTGCAATAGCTCAAGACAGAATTTATTTTATTTTATTATTTCCCTTGATTTATCTGTAATTTTGTTCCTTTATTCTTTTATTTCTTCTTGGAAACCTTATGTGAACCTGGACAAAATGGGGTTTTTAGCACTTATTGCCTCCTAAGCACCCCCTCATGGCTCGGGTTGCCTCTTTGGTTGTCTCACTTCTACTTCTCATTCATTCAGGCCCCTTCAAGAAATCACTCAGTCTCCAGACACCTTCTAATGTCAATCCTTTAATTCACTCTTCACCTGTCCTCCTCAGACTGGCAACAGAGTACAGAACTCAAAAGTCTATTTAAACACCAAGTTTTCCAGCTCCCCTTCCCTTCTTTAACTCCCATTTTCAGGCTTTATCTGGCTAGGGCTCCGCAGGAGTCAAACTTGCTCCTCATGGAGGCTCCTTCCACCAGCCCCAGCTCCACATGGTCTCCTGTTTCCTGCACTTCTCCAGTTTACCACCAGGCTTCCTGCCTCTGGCAGTCTCAACTGTTCTCTCAACCACATCACACATCCCCTGAAGCTTCCTGTCTTTTATACTGGAAGAAGTTACTCACCTTGTACGGTAACAATCGTTCTTTGAGATATGTCCCCCTATGGGTGCTCCACTGTAAGTGTGCTTGCATCCCTGATCAGAGAACTTCAGTAGTAGTGTCTGTTGGGCCCACACACACGCTGTCTCTCCTCACGCTGTGCCATGAAGCTAGTCAGCACGCATAGGCTGACCTCCCTCAGTTCTTTCCTTAGAGGTTTTTATGGTCAGGCTTGACAAAGCCCTGGCTGGGATGATTTAGTTGGGGATTGGTCCTGCTTTGAGCAGGGGGTTGGACTAGATGACCCTTGGGCCAAAAAGTTTGCCCACTCTGATCTAGGCCATTTCTGACAGGTGTTTGTCTAACCTGCTCTTAAAAATCTCCAATTATGGAGATTCCACAACCTCCCTAGGCAATTTATTCCAGTGCTCAACCATCCTAATGTCCAACCTAAACCTCCCTTGCTGCAATTTAAAGTCCATTGCTTCTTGTTCTATCCTCAGAGGTTAAGAACAACAATTTTTCTCCCTCTTCCTTGTAACAACCTTTTACGTACTTGAAACCTGTTATCATGTCCCCTCTCAGTCTTCTCTTTTCCAGACTAAACAAACCCAATGTTTTCAATCTTCCCTCATAGGTCATGTTTTCTAGACCTTTAATCATTTTTGTTGCTCTTCTCTGGACTTTCTCCAATTTGTCCACATCTTTCCTGAAATGTGGCGCCCACAACTGGACACAATACTCCAGTTGAGGCCTAATCAGCGTGGAGTACAGTGGAAGAATTACTTCGTGTGTCTTACTTATAACATTCCTGCTAATACATGCCAGAATGTTGTTCACTTTTCTGCACAGTGTTACACTGTTGACTCATAATTAGTTTGTAGTCCACTATGACTCCCAGATCCCTTTCCGCAGTACTCCTTCCTATGCAGTCATTTCCCATTTTGTATGTGTGCAACTGATTGTTCCTTCCTAAATGGAGTACTTTGCATTTGTCCTTATTGAATTCCATCCTATTTCCTTCAGACCATTTCTCCAGATCATTTTGAATTTTAATCCTATCCTCCAAAGCACTTGCAACCCCTCCCAGCTTGGTACCATCCGCAAAAGGGTGTTGTGGAAAGGGTAGGCAGATAAAATGGATGGAATACCCAGTTTGAACAATATCTAGGACCCATCGGTCCAATGTTATACATTCCCAGGCTCTGCGGAATGCTGCCAATCGGTGGCCAAATAGCTGTAATAGATGATCAGCTGTATCAGTTGGGGGGAGTGGTCTAACGGGGCCTTGACCTGTCCATCAAAAGTGGTGCTTAGATGTAGAGGTTTGGGACAAACATTGTGGGCCACGTGGTTTGTGTTTTGGAAATTTCCCATTATTTCTTTGCACCTTGTAATGGCACTGAGGTTGGTATTGCGCATGCAGCCTATGCTGAGTTTGGGGACTAAATTGTCTCTTTTGTCCCAGTGTACAGATACCCAGCAACCAGAGGGTAGCCCTAGAATCCTTCAGGGTATGAAGTTAGGAGTCAGTCTTCTTGGCAAAGACCTTCATGCCCTCAAAAGGAAGATCTTCCACCGTGGACTGCACCTCTTTTGAGAATCTTGACAAGTGAAGCCATGACACCCATCGCATCACCACAGCTATGGACATGGGTCTAGATGCCATGTCGGTGGCGTAGAGGGCCAACTGTAGTGATTTTTTGTCACTAATTGGCCCTCCTGGATAACAGCCTTAAAGGTGTCCTGATGTGTGTTTGGCAACTTTTCAATTAAGTCATTAAGTTTAGAGTAATTTATGTAATTATACTTGGCCATTAGGGCCTGATAGTTGGTGATACAGAACTGTAAGGTGGCTGAAGAACATGACTTTCTGCTGAAAAGATCTAGGCACTTCCAGTCCCTATCACAGGGTGTAGCCCTGGCCTGGTGTTGTCAACCACGGGAATTGATGGCATCCATCACAATGGAGTTGGGTGGCAGGTGAGAAAATAAGAATTCCAATTCCTTTGAGGGAACATAATATTTTTTGTCAACTCGCTTGCAAGTTGACACCATTAGAGCTGGTGTTTGCCACATGGTCTTTGCCATGTCTAAAATGGACTCAGTAATTGAGAGGACAATCTTTCAGGAGGATGAAGAGTGGAGAATATCACGACGTTAATGATGGGTGTTCCTGAATTCCTCTAGTGGTATCTGGACCATGTTCACCACCCTCTTTGCCAGTTCCTGGAAAAGAAGGAAGTCATCTGCCAGAGACGGTGAGGGAGGCATGACAGCTTCACCCAGAGAAGAAGTAGATATGGCATTTGGTATTATTTCCTCCTAGGTACCGGCTTTATGTTTCTCTGTATCCATAGGCAGTTCCCAGGCCCTGGATGCTGAAGTCAAGGAGTGTACCTGGTGAGTTCTCAGGCAAGGCTAGAAGTCCAAAAAGCAGGCTGTCGGCGTGCCACCCAAGGGTCCCAATATGGCCATTGTGGTCGCATAGGGCCTGGTGGAGGTGCCCATGGGTGGCCGTATCAAGATGGTGGTGCTAGTAGAACCATCTGTGGGTACATTCTTGGGCCCTTTCAGGCCATATGGAGCTTTGGAGGAGTACTGTGAAACCACCCAATCTGGCTCTCACTAGACAGTGGACGGGCATGACATAGCTGCAGGGATAGCCCCGTGTTTGATAAAAATTTAGGGCTGAGATATCAGTACTGAGATGCAGGGACTTGGGTGCATCCCATACGCCAAGGTCTCTGGGCTGGTGGAATTCCACCAATACCAAATGTCCAGTGTTGGTGGTAGTGCCGGGGAAACGGAGATTTTGTCTGCACCAGTCTCTGGTGCCGGGCGAACTGTTGCTGGCAGTACCAAGGTCGATTTGCATATTGGGAGCACCTTTATAGAGTGCTTACTCCTGTCCTTTGGTACAGAAGACTCGGTGCCTGTGCCCATTGGGTCCAGGGGCCTGTCAGTGGTACCAGTAGCTGTTGGCGGTCGTGAGGCATGGGTGCCAGACTGAGATGGTCTTGGTGCCAGTGGTGCCGAAGATACCGAGCAAGATGGTGATCGCTTGCAGCCATCTCTGGGCTCATTTAGGGGACTTCCCACTCTTTTCTTAGAAGACTTGTTTTTCTTAGAAACCTGTTTCTTCAACCCACTTCCCTTAGTTGTGGGGAAGACTCATGTCCCCTGGGCGACTGGGGTCAGAGAGCTGCCTCTGTAAAGATGATCTTTTGGTGGAGCTCGGCCAGAGCTGCTGGCAGAAGCTTACACTTCTGCTGTATGTGGCCCTCAAGAAGGCAGCAAATGCATTAAGACTGCTTATCTGTAACTGGGATCACCTCATTGCAGGTGCAGCACTTCTTGAAGCCCAGGGAGCTGCTAAGGGGAAGGGTCCCCAGTGGGGAAAAAAGGCAGGAAAAAAATAAAGATTGTTATTTTTTAAATTTTAAGGATAGAAAAAGAACGGAAGAATTACAACTAGAACTAGAACTGGGAAAACTGTATAACTGTGAAGCTAAAACAGAAGAACAATAGTCCTAACGGACTGCTAATGACTCCATCTGTAGCCCGGGGCAGTTGAGAAGGAACTAAAAGGGATTAGCCCATGAGCGCTGACTAGCCTCCTGGCATAGCACTAGGAGAGAAAAGGAATGTGTGGGCCCAACGGACACTGCTACTAAAGACAGGGGCGGCTCTACAAATTTGGCCGCCCCAAGCAGTCATGCCCGGGAGGCGCCCCCGAGCCGCGGGAGCAGCAGACCTCCCGCGGGCATGACTGCGGAGGGTCCGCTGGTCGCGCGGCTCGGCTGGACCTTCCGCGGCTGCGGGCGGTTCGCTGGTCCGGCGGATCCGGTTGAGCTGCCGCAGGCATGCCTGCGGGAGGTCCAGCCGAGTCGCGGGACCGGCGAACTGTCCGCAGTCATGCCTGCGGGAGGTCCACTGGAGCCGCCGGCCGAGCGTCCCCTCCGCAGTCATGCCTGCGGCAGGTCCGCCGGCCCAGCCTGCCGCCCCCCCCGGGAAAGGGCCGCCCCAGGCGGGTGCTTGCCCCGCTGGGCTCTGGAGCCGGCCCTGACTAAAGATCTCTGATCAGCAGCAAAGAATTACAGGATTAACCATTAATTGTACACATTGTAGTAGTCTTGCAAGGTGAATCACTCCAAGTGATGTAAAATGCAAACAAGATCATCATTGTCTCAGAATCTGACTCCACGATGGGATGACTGGAGGATAATTACAGAAAATTTCTGGAAACAGGCCAACAATTGTGCAGCTGCACTGATGCAGCTGTGCCGCTGTAGCACTTTAATAAAGATGCTCTAGTTCAGGAATAGGCAATCTATGGCACATGTGACGAAGGCGGCACACGAGCTGATTTTCAGTGGCACTCACACTGCCCGGGTCCTGGCCACCAGTCTGAGGGGCTCTGCATTTTAATTTAATTTTAAATGAAGCTTCTTAAACATTTAAAAAAACTTATTTACTTTACATACAACAATAGTTTAGTTATATATTATAGACATAGAAAGAGACCTTCTAAAATGTTAAAATGTATTACTGGCATGCAAAACCTTAAATTAGAGTGAATAAATGAAGACTCGGCACACCACTTTTGAAAGGTTGCCAACCTCTGCTCTAGTTAATCCACCTCTGCAAGAGGCGGCAGCTGTGTCGATGGGAGAAGCTCTCCTGCTGACATAATACTCTCTCTATGCCAGCGCTTAGGGGTTAGTATAACTACGTTGCTCAGGGATGTAAATTATTCACATCCTTGAGCAATTTAGTCATACCAAAGTAATTCTGTAGTGTAGCCCAAGGCTAAGACAGGAATTCCTGCTGAATTCAATGAGAGCACAGTGTGTGGAGGGTTTCCTGGTCTGGTACTTATTTTTCAGTCTGCACACAGAAGAGTCGTTTCAGAGTGGTAGCCGTGTTAGTCTGTATTGGCAAAAACAACAAGGAGTCCTTGTGGCACTTGGAGACTAAAAAATTTATTTGGGCATATGCTTTTGTGGGCTAAAACCCACTTCATCAGATGCATGGAGTGGAAAATACGGAGGAAGGTATAAAACACAGCACATGAAAAGATGGGAGCTGCCTTATCAAGTGGTGGATCAGTGCTAACGAGCCAATTCAATTAAGGTGGAAGTGGGCTATTCTCAACAGTTGACAAGAAGGGGTGAATACTAATGAGGCCAATGTAATCAAGGTGGCTCATTTCAAACAGTTGACAAGAAGATGTGAAAACAATATGCCCAAATAAATTTGTTAGTCTCTAAGGTGCCACAAGGACTCCTCGTTGTTTTTACAGAAGACAAGGAATTTCTTCCACAAAGTAATGCAACTTCAGATTTGTGTGAGGATAAGGGATGGACTTGAAGGTGAGGTCATTTTAAAAGAAGAGGAGCATCACATCATGGCTCTTTCCCCCATACCGTCCAGATGCCGCAGCCTATAAAGAGAGAGGTCTAGTGGAGATCCAAGTATTTTATTACTTTCTTCTTTGTTATTAGGTTTTCTTCCAACATTACCACGACCTTTTTGCTGAGTTTCAATAATGTGTTTTCTGTATAATCCATTTGATCTTTTTGTTTAGTTTCATGTTTTGTAAATAGCGTGAATATATAATGCATCTTTCAAAGGAATGATTGCCCAATGCTTAGGACACTAGCCGAAGACTTAAGAGACCCATGTTCAATTCCCTGCTCTGCCACCAACTTCATGTGGCAAGTGACTTAAGCTCTCTGTTCCTCATCTGTAAAAGGGGGATACACTACTTCCCTACCTCACAGGTATGCTGCAAGGATAAATATATTCAAGACTGTGAAGTACTTTAAGTTCTACTAATGGAAGCACTATGTAAGAGATTGGTGATATCTTTATTAATATATTACATCTTTTTTATGACATCTAATTTTAAGGACATTCACGCTTGATGTACCTGCCAAAACCACATTAGAAGAGGGCATATCTTATGGGATCTGCTTGGTCCTCATTTGGCAGAAGACCAAGATGAGTTTGTTAGAAATACAGCTTCTGCCCCTAATGGGTCCATTTTGTTTTAGTTCCAGCTGAGCAAAGGACTTTCCATTGCTCTGCTATAACCTTGGGCATCCACAAAAGATTCAGGCAATTTTGCAGGTGCAAGTGGTGAAGGGATTAAGGCACCAGGGAAAGAAATCTGATAAGTGAAGAAGTGACAAATGTATCTCTTCTTCCTCTGTGCTGAGAGCTGTTCAGCAATGCTGCTGTTACATGGAAAAGCACTGCACGAAAGACTGAGTAATACAGGGAGTGCACAGCATGAACCCTTCCCCACTCAGCACTACTTAGGTCGCCTTGATTGACAGAGAAAGGGCAGGTACATACAGATCAAAGAATATCTGGAGGTCCAGAATATTCTCTCAACAACAAGCCTTTCCTCCTCCAGTTTGCTGCACTTTCTTAATGCGCTGTCATGTAATTCACCTGAATTTATTACTCAGGAGACAATCTGCCACCGTTCCAACTTACAGTAATAATGACAAATCCATTTCCAGTTACACCGTGCATTAATAGGCCTGTTATTGCTTATCTACTGCATGTCTTAGTGAAGAATTAGAACTTTTTCTTCTCTGTATGCTGTCTTTCGTACTATTAAGTTGTCTGTAACAGACAGAAGGAATAAAGAAATATATAGTCAGATTATTTCATGTATTAAAAATATAATGCTTTCATTTGCTACACTGATCTACCTATCTAAGTATTTATATGGCCATCATCACTATGACTTGAGTGCATCCCATTTTTTTTTAAAGTGACAAATGCTCTCTTCTCTCTTACGCCAAGAAGCAGGCTTAGAAAGTTCTCACCTCCCTACATGCCCCCCACCCTTTTAAATGAAAGAATCTTTGAGCTTGTCTGCATGAACTTTTAGTTCACAAGCAAGCTGGGGTGTGAATCTATTCTGCACTAATCTGCCACAATCTGTCCAAGTGGAGCCTATTGACTTGCATTAGAGTGAGGGTACTACTGTGCTGAAACCTGGGCAAAGAGCTGGGTCTTACATTCAGAGCTGAACGTGGTGGTACAGTGCCAAAATAGAGGCTAGATAACAAACAACTTCCAGAAAAGAATCAGATTCAGATTTAACTGCTCATTTCAACTGAGGCACAAGATAATAACAACAAAAAAATACACTAAATACCTGGTTTTTAACATGATCCTTTGCAGCATCATAGTTTTTAAAATCAAACTCCACAGCTTCACTGGTTGGGGTTGCCAACTTTCTGCTTGCAGAAAAGTGAAAACCTTTGCCCCGCCACTTGCCCCACCTCTTCTCTGAGGCCATCCTCTCCCCTCCCACTCACTCCAACCTCCACCAGAACAAAGTAATTATTTAATTTTTAAAAATTCAAAAGTGATCACGGTTGGAGTTTCTGTGGACTGTAATTTAACTACAAGAACCTAGAGAAATGTTAGAACACTCTCTAGAGATTCTTCATTTTGAGGAAAGGCAGTTCCCTTTAAAATAATTGAGAAATGTCAATAAATCAGCGTTACTGTGCTCTGAACTTTTAACTCGGCTGCTGAAATGCTCCAGAGCTGGAATACAAAACATTTGGAACCATTTCCGTTCTCTTTCCTAACACAGTATATTGAGCTGTGAAACAGTTTGCTGCTCACCTGTTTCCTGAAGACTGAGGTTTTAATCCATTTACACTGCTTTACTATAGAAGAAACTGGCCTAGGACAGTTACAATTGCAAAACTGAAATGCTGTGTTGCTTCAGCTGAAGAGAAAGGCTCATAATATTCCACATGGTAGCACTGGGGAACCTTCTACATCCTATTAGAGACTCTATCCCACTAAGACTGGTTATTTCTACTACCACAAAAATAATTCCCTAGCCCAGAGTCTCTCTACCAGAATCACAAGTACATTTGGCTTAGTTCTGTTCTCTCTTTGGCCTGGTCTACACTGGGGGGGGAGGGTCGATCTAAGGTACGCAACTTCAGCTATGTGAATAGCGTAGCTGAAGTCGAAGTACCTTAGCTCGAATTACTTACTGTCCTCACGGCGCGGGATCGACGTCCGCGGCTCCCCATGTCGACTCCGTACCGCCATTCGCATTGGTGGAGTTCCGGAGTCGACAGGAGCACGTTCGGGGTTTGATATATCGCGTCTAGATGAGACGCGATATATCGACTCCGAGAAATCGACTGCTACCCGCCGATCCAGCAGGTAGTGAAGACGTACCCTTACATTAGGGTGAGTGATAAAGTCAGCAACATTGCTCTGCTTTGAATACAAGATGGAATCAGCTCCATTACATTTAGAAATTGGCAAGTGGGAATGCATATCCAGCTGTCTCACTCCCTTGATACCCAAAGACCAATTCTAGTGGGTAGATTGTGCTTATATCTAAATATCTGATTGCTTTAAATCTTTTTTTTTAAATATAGGTACCACCTATTTATCTGATTGACTTGGGAGACATCAGAAATATTTAGACATAAATGAAACCTGTTTCTAAACAAGTTTGGGGTCATCTGAGTTTGATAATCGGGGTTCAACCTGGTTCTCAGAAAGATTGGTTGTTGTTATTTTGTTGGATTTTTTTGGAAGTATTAGACATTTACATAGATGAGAACATCCACAGCTACATTACATTGTATTTAAAGGATAAGGGATATAAGCCTTCATGCTTCCTGGCATAAGCCAGTCATTAATTACAGGGGTTTTAAAAAATATTCCTCTATGCATAGGATCCTCTGCAGCAGCTTGTACTGGCTATGGTCCACACAAGATGCCATGTAAGTGGACCATTTACCTGATCTAGTAATGGCAAGACAGATCTTTGAAGATCCACATCTTCATTTGCTTGCTTTTATATTTCTACCATACCTGCCCTGTTTCATGGCCTTCATCCTTTTGTTCATGAACAACTAGAAGGGATTCCCTGTTGATGCTGTTTCCTTAACAGGGAGAAGGGATCGTGGCTAAGTGCACTTTGCAGCACTCCTAGCTCATCCAGGAAATTCATCCAGGTTATAATGTGGGACTGGATCCCACAACCATATTCGGTGAGTGGAAAAACATACTACTACTTTTGAGGGCAAAATCTGGTCCCTAATCTGTGAGTCTGATGGTTACTGCACACAGGCAACCAGAAGTAGTCCTAAATATGAAAGAAAAATGTGTAAGTTCAATAAAAATTATGAAGCCTATTTTAATGGCTTAATATCTAGCTCTTCCCCCAGTGCCCTTAATGACTTCAGGTGCTTCTTTTGGCCAAGAAGCAAACAAAGACCACTAAAAAGATGGCTCTCCAATAGCTGTGCAGAGCACTATCACGAAGTCCAACAACACTAACCCACTCAAGTACAAGTTAAATTAACAGATCTTAAAGTATCCAACATTCTCATGCAATAAAACAATAGAGTCATGTAAGTTCCCCCTCTATTCAAAGAGAAGCGGCATCACATGAAGAGGTAAAACTAAGTGTTGTCAATGACTAGTTTATTGTGTTGATTTACACCACATTATGTGGATTTGATAATTCAGGTTTTCAAAGTCACAACCACGCTCATGTTCACAGCTTTACTGGGTGACAAGGGTTAACAGAGGTTCTGAAGGTAGTTGGGTGATTTTATTATGTTCTCCAGTATTCTGAACAAACAGAAAGCCCAGAAGTGAGTGATAATTGTTAAATAAGCTCTCTTAAAAATACCTGCTTAGCTCTAACTACTATTAAATCATTTTAACACCTTAAAATGAAAATTCCCCAGACACATTTCCATCTTCTTTTTCCAAATTACCCAGTCTACTTGGTGGGATTTACAGATGTTCATAAGTGATTTAAAAGCATATGTTTCCTTGAAAGTCAATGGGACTGGGCTCCTAAGTCACTTTGGTGCTTCTGAAAATCCCACCCAGTCTTTCCCTACATATCCCCAAGCCCTTCCCCACTGACATCACCTGAGTGACACCAACCACCATGAGACAAACAGCAGTTGGAACACTTGGAAATGGGAGAAAGAGAGAATCAGCGGTGTCTTTTATCTCATCCAGAGAAGCGTGGAGCTCCCTCATATCCCACTAGTATGAAGTCAGTGGAAAGGCCCTTTGGATTATTAAGAAACTGGAACACAGACAGAGCTATATTTGTTTTTATGACCAAGTAAGACTCAAAAAATAGAATGGAATGTCCCAGAGACTGACTGGTCCTTTCTGTGCATCTTAATAAGGATACCAGGATAAAACAAAAGAGAAAGCTAGTGTACTCTAGGATTGCTATCTGTGCTTTCAAATGTCTTCTCTGTAGAATCCTCCTTATGGGGGAGGGTTGTTGATGTTAATTGACAGTTCTCTCCACTTCATGTAAGCAGTTTGTGTGCTGTTAAAACGATCACACAATCACTGCACTCTCAAATGAACTCGCACAGGAAAATGATAAAAGACAAACACCCTACACTTCAGAGTCATCATTCTATGTCTGGCCTTTCAGCCCTCATCCTCAAAGGAAACCTGCACAACACTCTCAAAAGACGAGCCTGGCAGCTTAAATTCATAATTCTACTAGACACTAAAAATCATGGACTGAACAGAGACTCTGGATTTGTGGCTTATTACAACCATCTGTAACCCATTAACCCCCTCTTTTCATCCTATGACTACAGAGGTGTTAATAGGCTACTCTACCTCAACTGGTACCTTAAAATATGTGCCAACTATTTATGCTAAACAATCTGTTCCCCCTTGCATTTAGCTGTGACGCTGGGAGCACCTTTGCCAAACCTGAAGAAGAGCTCTGTGTGGCTGGAAAGCTCTCTCCATGAACGTTTTGCAGATCTTATTAATAGGTTGGCTCAAGGCAAGATCGAAGGCTGGGGGAAATAATTATTTTAAGACTCCCCAAAAAAGGTTTTATTTAAAAAAAATGTAGAGATCTATTCAAATATAATGCATTATGTTGTGTACAGTTTAAAAAAGTTCATTCACTTTGTCCTTCATTATTATAAGGGGTTAAGTAGAGTGATCAAAAACTTCTTTGTTCTGTATTCCCATTTGATCAGGATAGATTTTTCACACTCTGTTATAGTTTCAGCATGCCACTTTGTACTTTTCGTGTATCCTTTCCAAATCTGTGCTTGCTGTAGTGTGTATTGTTCTGTTTAGGTTAGTAGCACAAATGTTTACTAAGTTGTTCCTGATCTGGTATAGTCACAAAACTAAACTTATTTTTAAACACATTGTGAGTGTATATTTTAAACTTGTAATCTTTAAAAACAGAGTACTGAGTAATTTTCATGATTTCTTGAAAAATCATATTAATATATTAGTTTTTAGAAAATGTAATTTGCAAGTGAATATTTAACAGGGACCAGATGATATGTTCTTAAATGAATTTTATAAGAAACACAGGCACTCTTGAAAATCCAACCTTACCTGCTGCCAAAGTGATTTAGAAGCACAAGTCACTGCTAATTTAGGTGCTGCCATCTTATTTATGTGCTTTTGAGAATCTCATCCTTAATTTCTATGACTTTGGTTATTGCTGTGGGAGAGGGGTGGATAGCTTGACTTTTCTACGCAAAATAAAAATATGCCTACAAAAAACCTGACCTCTGTTGGAGGAAATGTAGACTCTGGCATGTATGTAGTTGCCATTCCCCCAAATTCAATCCTTTGGATTACAAAATAATTATTTTCCCCCAGCCTTCAATCTTGCCTTAAGCCAGGGGTTTGCCAACCTATTAATAAGATCTGCAAAACAGTCACGATTTCAAAATAAAAATTGTGTGCTTTGTAAGTTCCAAAAACATTGGTGAAGGAGAGGTGAGGCATTCATGGGTTCAACAGCAAGGCTCCAGATGTTCATTATTAGATTGGTCCCTCAGATTATAGATACGTAATTGTCCTGGGTTAACTCTGCCTCATTTTTATCCACCAAGCCAACAGTAATTTTGTCCTGTGCCAGATGGGTCACTTTATAGACTGGGTCACTTTATAGACTCTCCCTTTCTGGGACAACAGAGTCTGACAGACCAGGAGTCAATAACACAGTGAAGTGGCAATAATTCCAGGCTTCCGCAGAGCCCTGACCCCTTTTTTCTAAGGGGTTTTGCTATTTTTCCCCCATTCGGTTGTAGGGGAATTCAGTTCTGCCCACTCTGAGTTCCAGCTCAGGGACTCTGTGAAGAAGTTGGGACCAGCTCCTTACAATCCCTTACTACTTCCTACCTTGCCTATCTTATAGGTGTTTCCAGACTCCTTTTCTCTGATTCTCCCTCTCTGGGCAGTTTGACTTCCTACCTGTCTCCTGCTACTGAAGTCTCCCCTCAGTATTCTCTCTGGCAGCCGGCCCTGTATCCGCAGCCTTCTCACCCCCAGCTGTTGCTGGCCCAGCAATTAGCCACAACTAAAGAGATAGTTAGCCTGCCTGTTAACCCTTTTGTGGTTGTTGTAGCCAGGATGGGGTCTATATACTTCATGGTAGTAATGAATACAGGCAGCATTTTTAAAAAGAGTTGAAGAACAGAACAGAAGGCCTCAGCTGCACAGACAGTAAAAGCCTGGGACTAAGATAAACAGTGCATAATACTCTTCTTCCACCCTTTGTCTTTTCAGTTTAGATTGCAAGCTCTTCAAGGCATGGACTGTCTCTTAGGGCTGGTCTTCACTACCAGAGAGATCAACACTGCTGCAATCGATGCAGCAGGGGTCAATTTAGCGGGTCTAGTGAAGACCCGCTAAATCGACGGCAGAGCACTCTCGGGTCGACACCAGTACCAGCTCTCGGAGAAGAATAAGGTAAATTGAGCAAAGAGTGTCTCCCATTGGTGCAGTGTAGTGAAGACACCTGAGTAAGTCGACCTAAGCTACATCAACTCCAGCTACATTATTCACATACTTACCCCCGTGTTTTCACAGTGCCTGACATAATGATCTCTGTCAGTGTCAGCAGGTGCTACCAAAATATTAATTAAATATTAGCTGTCAATTAATCACAGTTAACTCAAGCGATTAACTCAAAACAAATTAACTCGATTTTAAAAATTGATCGTGATTAATCACAATTTTAATTGCACTGTTAAACAATAATAGAATACCAATTTGAATTTATTATAAATATTTTGGATGTTTTTCAACATTTTCAAATATATTGATTTCAATTGCAACACAGAATACAAAGTGTACAGTGCTCACTTTATATTTTTATTACAAATACTTGCACTGTAAAAAAGATAAACAAAAGAAATAGTATTTTTAATTCACCTCATACAAATACTGTAGTGTAATCTCTTTATCATGAAAATACAACTTAAAAATGTAGACTTTTTGGTACAGAATTGCACTCAAAAACAAAACAATGTAAAACTTTAGAGCAGGAGTGGGCAAACGTTGGCACGCTGCCCATCAGGTTAAATTAGCCGAGACATTTTGCCGATGTTGACCATCCACAGGCACGGCCCCCTGCAGCTCCCAGTGGCCACGGTTCGCCGTCTCCGGCCAGTGAGAGCTGTGGGAAGCAGCAGCCAGCACGTCTCTGCAGCCTCCTGCAGCTCGCATTGGCCGGGAACGGCGAACTGCAGCCACTGGGAGCTGTGGGGGGTCATGCCTGAGGATGGCAAACATCAGCAAAATGTCTCGTGGCCTGCCAGCTGATTATCCTGTTAGGCCACATGCCAAAGGCTGCTGACCCCTGCTTTAGAGCCTACAAGTCCATTCAGTCCTACTTCTTGTTCAGCCAATTGCTAAGACAAACAAGTTTGTTTACATTTACGGGGGATAATGCTGTCTGTTACTTATTTACTATGTCACCTGAAAGTGAGAACAGGCGTTTGCATGGCACTGTTGTAGCAGGCGTTGTAAGGTATTTATGTGCCAGATATGCCAAACATTCATATGCCCCTTCATGCTTTGGCTTGTAGATTATGCTATCTTTATTTACAGTGCAAATATTAGTAATAAAAAATAATATAAAGTGAGCACTCACACATTGTATGCTGCGTTGTAATTGTAATTAATATATTTTAAAATGTAGAAAAACATCCAAAAATATTTAATAAATTCAAATTGGTATTCTATTATTGTTTAATGGTGCAATTAAAACTGATTAATCACGATTATTTTTTTTAATTGTTTGACAGCCCTAATTATAAATGCATAATTGCAACAAAAGAGTCTTTGACCGGGCTCTGGGTTTTCCAATCACAGATACATTAGCGTGGTGTGCAGAGGGGAACTACCCACGCAGCAGTTGTTAGAGACTGGGGTACTATGGCAGGCAGAATATATTGGGGGTATTGTGTGAGAACATTCAGGAATGCAAACTCTTTAAAGACAGAGGAGCTCAGGTTCCCTCACCATTAGGATCCAAACACTACTGAGTACAGAAAAGGTACAAGACATTGGTCATCACCCCACCCAGATATGTCCAGCACTTTATTTCCAGATGAAATAAGTTACTCTCAGGTAACTGCAACTATCGAGGGCAGGGGGAGAATCAGCGCTTGGGGCATACCCCAAAACTTCAGGGCGACTACTGGAAGTGGGATGGAGAAAGCAGCCAAAAATGGCAGCACTAAAAAGTCCTACCACTAGTTTCACAAGGATTCTATGCTTGCTCCTGTGAACCACACACTAGTGGATTTTCTCTTTACAGCAGAAATTGTAAGGATGGTCTAGTTGGTGTTCCAAGCAGTCACACACCAAGAAATAACTTCCATCTCACAGTTATTTTTCATCTCCCTTTAAGGTATGACAAAGACATTCCAAAGACTCCCAGAAGCTCAATATCACATTATAAAAGACAGTGCTTTCCTCCATCTCCAAAGCCAGTCGGAGAAGCAAGTTAAGGTACATGACCATCTACCTCCTCCTGGCCTCCCTACACACTTCCTACAGAGTCTCTCCCTGCTCTTGGCTTATATCCTCCACCTCTGGGAATAAAGTGCATGCTGCCAATTAGGCTTGTTAACATTCCCCCAAGGAACTCCTGCTGTTCTATTAAGCCTAATTGTTGGGTTGCTGGCAGCAGCTGTGGGACGTCTGGTTGCCTGGGACAGGGTTTTAACTCCTTGCTTCCCAGGTATTGCATGAGGTTATCCACCCCCACCAAAGTACATAACACATTAACACTTTCATCATTCCTGTTAAAGTTTTAAAAAAAGGACAGACTCATGCCTGTGCCTGGAAAATGCTCTTGAATCCAACGCCTGAACCAGTAAATCCAGAGCAGACATAGAATAATTCCCAATTAAAACAGCCTACTATATCTATAACATAATCTGAAACTCAGTGCTTTATTCTGCCATGTAAACAAAGCCTTCAGAATTGCACGTGTTAAATCAGTCTTTAACTGCTGTAGATCAACTATCTGCTTCTTTAATCCAGAACAAATTTATAGATATATTCTTGATGTTTCACAGCCACAGTATTACTTTTAAGTTTTGCTGTTCCAATAAAACATTTGGCATATTATTTAGCAATAACATTTTTCAATTTTCATCCCAGTGGTTTCATTTCCCTGAGGCGAAAAGTTCCTTCAGATAGAAAACTGTTTGGCTCTTAAAAATCATATCTTAAATTCAATAGGCTCAGCTTGCTCATCAATATCCACTAACTTCTATGCTGCAAAAGTCCCATGCAAATCTACAAACCCTACAAAATGTATTACTGAACGCAGACCAAAGTTGCCAAAAAAGTGCATGTTAAGCTGCTTCATAATACCAGCGTGTCTATTAGCAGCAACTTTTGTACTGATGAGGTATCTCATCTGTGGCCGTCTAATCCTGCAATTTATCATAGTACTAATCCATCCAGGAGTGACCATTCATACCCTGTGTTCACATGTGAGTCTAAACTGTCCTTCAAATCCTTCTTTTGTTTTGTCTTTTTTCAAATTCCCTCCTGCCCTTCCACAAGTTTTCTAATTTCTTCACAGCTTTGTTCTGCCAAGAAATACCAGACTCATTTCTTTTTCACATAGTGTTTATTCTTCTCTGTTTCATTTGAATAACTGACTTGCTTGTGGCGCTCCTTGAGAACCAGCCAGGAAAGGAAATACTGCGTTTGCAGTCCTCGAGGCATTATTAAATTGGATACTTAGTTCCAGAAACCAATAAGTTGGCTTCCACATTTATCACTTTAAATGAAAAATTTTACATGGGAATATAAAATGCAAAGATATAGAAAACTGGCTCCAATAGGAAGCAATTGACTCTCACAGAATTACCACACTTTTCATTTATTTTCACTTTTCAGCTGCTCTGCACTTCATTCTGAGTTTTACAGTCCAGCCTGAAGCCTCATTATTGATTATATTTCTGAAAAGGTTAAAATACCATTATTGCTTTCCATAAGCTCCAACCTACAATATACATTAGGAAAATTACAACTCCCCTTTTTATGAATTCAGATTTTATAGAAGAATTTACAGTGAGTTAACACTGCTTTTCTGTCCATATGGATAGATACATCTTACATGACATGACATGAAAGTTTAAAATATGAATGAATCTAATAATCAAGACTCCGATTGCTTCTAGTTACCTTGTGATATATCATAAGATACCCTGCTATAGCTCATAGTAATTCCATAGAATTATTCCATATATCTAAGCACAAAAGCATTATTATGACAGGTCACGATATCTTGTCATATAACAAGAACATGCTGTGTTTACCTACAGAGGCCATCTCTGAATCTTTATTACAAATCTCTAGCTAAAAAATTATACCATGCCCATGGTGTCTCAGCACCTCCGTCTAATCCAGCTGCATGAAATGCGAAACCCAGATCTAAAGGATCACCATCATGTCCTTCTTCCACACCAAAGACCACCACTCATTAATTTTAATGGGCATTTCATGAAGCCCTATTTCCTACCATTTACTGAGTGGAAGAAATACTTCCAGAAAACATTCCAAGAGAAGGTAGAGGTGCTTAATGGGCTCAGGAGAAGAAATCACTCCTAATCACATCCTACTTGATGCAGGTCAGTTTGCTATCCCCACGGAGTGCACGTGTACTGTCTGTTACAGAGAAAAAGCCAACAGGATTTATTTATAGGGTGAAATTCTGTCCTCACCTGCACCCAAAGCAATCTCAGTGACAACCACTGATGTTAGCAGGGTAACATGGATATAACTGACAGCAGAATTACAGTTAGTATTTCTGTAGAAGCAACCAAACTTTACTATTCCTAAACTGCTCTTGAGTACCACAAAATGAAAAAAAATATGTATATGTACACAGTATATGTACTTTTGGGGTTGGGAAGGACGACTGTCTCCCTTTACCAGCCCATCCAATTCTCCCTAGCCAGACAAGATGTAACCTGAAGCCAAGTAGCAATAGGTTCTATGGTATGTTTAACTTATGTTATTACTAGCATGCAGTGGCTCATTTTTATTCTCTTTCCCCCCACTTGTCCTTCTCTAACATATGGTCACCAGTGCTGTGCTCTTCTTTTAGGTGAGAGGGCGGATAAACAACCAATCACTGAGACTCCAGACTTGTACAAAACTAGAGAACGACCTCCTACTTGGAAGTCCTTTACTTTAAGTCCCTCCTACAGTATGTTCTGTTCCACTCCAGTACCTGTTCCACTCTGTTCCACTCAAGAACTCCAGGAGTTCAACTCAACCCCACAAATGTCAGCATCAGTCACCGTGAGGGATACATTTTCACGTGAAAGCCACAAATTGTCAAACATGCACAATATTCAGGTTATCAGGGATCAAACTCAGTTCCCACTGATAGGTGGCTTATGGGAAATATATTGGTGGGCTCAGTGAGTTCCCAATGGAAAAGTGTTCACATCACAAAAGTCACCACCACAGCTGACTAACTAGCAATCTTTTCACAAGTCACAGCATGGAAGTCCAGAATGTGATAGGTCATGAAAACTGAGAGCTTGTATACATTAGGGATTTGTGCACCAATGCAGCATTTCAGTGTAGATGTGCAGCACTAGTATACAGTGGTGAAAAGTGGGAGAGAGGAAGTAGAGCATGGGAGGGGTGAGTGTAGTGAAAGATGAGTAGAGAGATTCTTGGTATACAGCCACTAGAGACAAGGGGGGATTTAGGGTTAGGTGCCTGGAAGGAGACAGAACTGGCCAAGGGAGGAAGGAGAACCCAGGGGACTACAGACCGGTCAGCCTCACCTCAGTCCTTGGAAAAATCATGGAGCAGGTCCTCAAGGAAACCATTTTGAAGCACTTGGAAGAGAGGAAGGTGATCAGGAACAGTCAACATGGATTCACCAAAGGCAAACTATCCCTCAGGGGAGGGATAGCTCAGTGGTTTGAGCATTAGCCTGCTAAACCTAGGGTTGTGAGTTCAATCCTTGAGGAGGCCACTTAAGGATCTGGGGCAAAAATTGGTCCTGCTAGTGAAGGCAGGGGGCTGGACTAGATGACCTTTCAAGGTCCCTTCCAGTTCTAGGAGATTGGTATAGCTCCTTTTATTACTTTTTTTTAAGTTATGCCTGACCATCCTGATTGCCTTCTATGATGAGATAACTGGGTCTGTGGATATGGAAAAAGCAGTGGACGTGATATATCTTGAGTTTAGCAACGCTTTTGATACAGTCTCCCACAGTATTCTTGCCAGCAAGTTAAAAAAGTATGGATTGGATGAATGGAATACAAGGTGGATAGAAAGCTGGCTAGATTGTTAGGCTCAACGGGTAGTGATCAACTGCTCAATGTTGAGTTGGCAGCTGGTATCAAGTGGAGTGCCCCAGGGGTCGGTCCTGGGGCCAGTTTTGTTTAACATCTTTATTAATGATCTGGAAAATGGGCTAGATTACACCCTCAGCAAGTTCGCGGATGATACTAAGCTGCAGGGAGCAGTAGATATGCTGGAGGGTAGGAATAGGGTCCACAGTGACCTAGACAAATTGGAGGATTGGGCCAGAAGAAATCTGATGGGGTTCAACAAGGACAAGTGCAGAGTCCTGCACTTATGATGAAAGAATCCCATGCACAGCTACATGCTAGGGACTGACTGGCTAAGGAGCAGTTCTGCAGAAAAGGACCTGGGGATTACAGTGGATGAGAAGCTGGATATGAGTCAGCAGTGTGCCCTTGTTGCCAAGAAGGCTAATGGCATATTGGGCTGCACTAGTAGGAGCATTGCCAGCAGATTGAAGGAAGGGATTATTCCCCTCTATTCAGCACTGGTGAGGCCACATCTGGAGTACTGCAACCAGTTTTGGGCCCCCCACTATAGAAAGGATGTGGACAAACTGGAGAGAGTCCAGCGGAGGACAACGAAAATGATCAGGGGGCTGGGGCACATGACTTATGAGGAGAGGCTGAGGGAACTGGGATTGTTTAGTCTGCAGAAGGGAAGAATGAGGGGGGATTTGATAGCAGCTTTCAACTACCTGAAGAGGAGGTTCCAAAGAGGATGGAGATTGGCTGTTCTCAGTGATGGCAGATGACAGAACAAGGAGCAATGGTCTCAAGTTGCAGTGGGGGAGGTCTAGATTGGATATTAGGAAACACTATTTCACTAGGAGGGTGGTGAAGCACTGGAATGGGTTACCTAGGGAGGTGGTGGAATCTCCTTCCTTAGAGGTTTTTAAGGCCCAGCTTGACAAAGCCCTGGCTGGGATGATTCAGTTCGGGTTGGTCCTGCTTTGAACAGGGGATTGGACTAGATTACCTCCTGAGGTCTCTGTCAACCCTAATTTTCTATGATTCTATGAACTGGTGGCTGGAAGGGGGTGAGGACAGGGAGATGGTGGCCATGGGACAAAAGGGGAGAGGAGATTGTAATTAGTTGGGGAGAAGAGGGCATTGATGGTCAGGGGGAGGAGTTTCAGGCCAAAGGTGTAGCAGAAAGAGGTGGTGCTGGAGTCTGCAGGGGGCAAAACAGGTGAGCTCACAGTGCCATGAGGCAGAGAAGCCCTGTTCAGTCACCTGGCCAGCCAACTGAGAATGGGAGGAGATATCTCCAGATGTCATCTTATCATCATCATCATAATCAAGGCCCTCTTGTGCTAGTCACTCTACATGCATAAAATGGGAAGATGGTCCTTGGCCTAGAGAGCTCCCTCTCTAAGCATAAGAACAGGCCTGACTACAAACTAACTCCCTTGATTCCCAGTCCCACACCCTATCCCTTCAACCACGATTCCTCCACCGGAAGGATGATCCAAGAGATCCTTATCAAGCCTACTTGCTATGAATCTGTTACTGCAGTTTTAATCAACTCCTAGTTTAGAGTCACAATCACTACACTGGATTTTCTTATGGGCATATAAAAATCTTCCCTTGATGCCACTATGTATTGTTTCTTTATTTGTTAGTATTAGCTGCAAACAGAGTTAAAAGTAATTTCTTGCAGCCCTTCCCTACAATACTTTAACTGATTTGAAAGATCAAGCTTTTTCCTTGCTAATTCATTATTCATAGAAGAGAGAGAGCGAATGCGGGTTTCCATTTATTTTTGCTGAACAACAAATCTTGTGCTGGTTTTCAGAAGAGTCCATAAGAGCAATTATAATGAGAAAAAAAGTCAATTGCTGAAAGATAGGTGGAGAGCTTAAAAGGCCCATTATTCAGAAAGCAATAACACTGCTCCCTAAAAGGAATTCTACAATGATGTAATCACATTTGCGGAGATGAAGTTGTAACAGCTGCAGCATACATGAACTTTTCAGATTTGTTCTTGTGCAAGTAGTGCTAACACAGCTGAAGTTTATATATTGCCTGCACAAGAAAGAGGTGAAGGGGTAGCAGCAGGTAAGGGAGAGTACACAGCAAATGCTATTCTATTTTGTCTCCTTATAAGGCCTGAGTCAATCCACACGCAGCAAGAAAAGCTCTGAAAACTTACCAACCGTGGCTCAGTGGAAGCTTCTGCACTGTAGGGGCCTAACATCATCTCTTGATGAATCCAGCCCTAAGTATTCTGCATGCCAGTATTTGAAAATGTTACTAAAAAGGTAGTTCATTAGAGTTCAGATCACATTTCCTTAGCATTTCTGCATAGGTTTCCTTTTATCTAGACATCCCTATGGAGATGTATTGTATACCTGGGAACTGGAACATTTAGATTGTATTGTATAGGTTGGATGTTTTGTGAATGAAACAACTAAAGAATTTTTGATTTGTACCATAATGTACAAGTGTTACAGAAAAAAAAAGGCTACCTGGCTGTGCTATTCAGATGTAACGATCAAGAGGTATTAATAATTCTTTACAAAAATTGTATTTTACAGTTTTGTAGAACAACCCTAGAGATCACATTCAATTATTATTTCCCAGGATAAAAGTGGATGGTGAAAAGGTCCGTCCTCATCACTGTAGCTAACTAGAGATACATCTGACACAAAATCATATACAGAACCTCTCAAAACAGTGCCAGAAATAATACTCTTTTCTTGCATTTTCATGTGTTGGAAGGGAGGAAAAGGGAAACAGCAGGGAGGAGAATTCACAGCTACTGGAGTGAAGAATAGAAGAACCGAGTTAGCCAGCTAACATTTGGAGGCAATTCTTCAAACAAGTATAGGCACCACTGTGTACAATTTGGTGGGAATCCAAAATGATCATGTGGGGCAGATTCTGAAATGTATTCCATTTCACGTGGAATGTCACAGTGCATGGTATTCTAATCAGTCAGCATAAGTTACTCCGTCCTATGTATAAGGCATTAACAGTGAGAATATACAAGCTTGTTTAAAACCCGTGCAAATATATTATTACTACATTATTGTGCATGCTGCCTTTTTAAATACGTGGAAAATAAGCTTTTGTAAATAAAGCTTTTTCTAGTGTTCATTTTTTAGCTTTATATGGAAAATAACTTCACACAGGGAGAAATACCAAACAGGCTTGTTACAAGAAATTCAGTTCTCTTTACCAGGCACTCATAAGTATGATCTACCAGTAGTTCTATTTTCAAAAATGAAGAGAAATTAGGGTTGGTTTGTTTGTTTTTAAAATAAATTAATGTGGTGGTTTAAGACAAGTGAATTCAAGTTAAACTGAAAGACTCAAAAGGAAAGGATGGGAGGCAGCCCATCTAGCCGTTTCACATTAGCGCTGAGCACCTCAGCTGGTGCAATCTGGCATAGCTTAGCTGACTTTGAGACCGCTAAGTTACCTTACACCCTTTAAGGAGCTGACCCCAAAGCTTTACAACACTGCTGATTTGCAACTTTTAAAAATCAAGCATCAAATCCAGATGAGGGAAGGTTTCCTACACTGAAAATAAATTAGTTCATTTTGTAGATCAATTAAAGTTGGTTTAACACTAATTGTAATTTATCTCAAAATACTCATTGACTGATGCTGCAATATGGCAAACTTCAGAGACCTGTTAAAAAGGAAAGCACGTAGGTTTATTTCCAAAAAGGTGCCAAGATCCACATGCTGCTATGGCAAGCTCCAGCCTTCTCCCATCTTTCAAATCCAGCCTCAAAATGCACTTTTTCAGCAAAGGATTATCAATGTCAACACCCACCCTCTGAAGTGCAAAAATCCCCTCTGAATATTGTATTCTGGTTACTCCCACAGCACCCACACCAGAAATATTAAGAAAGAAGCTGTGGAAGCTGGCACACCTTCTGTGTTATTGGCTTACCAATGACAAGTAGTGTACAGTGGTTCTTGTAGCTGTGTCACTCTCAGGATATTTGAGAGATAAGGTTGGAGAGGTAATATCTTTTATTGAACCAACTTCTGGACTAACTTCCTCTTCAGGAAGAGCTCTGTGTAGCACAAAAGTTTGTCTCTCTCACCAACAAAAGTTAGTCCAATTAACGATATTGGACCCACCCACCTTGTCTTTCAAGTAGTATAAAGGCAACTACGAAGATAGGTATTCTGAACATCATGAACCAGGATAGCCACATATGCACCTGAAATCTCAGGGTGTGCATGTGCCCTTGCATTCTGTGATCAGGAATGGGAAGCTGTGAAAGCTTCAGGTGGGTGCCTGACTTCTGCCAGCCTCCCACACATTCCAGAGTTTTCATGTTCCATTGCTCCAATCTTCAGACTCCTCCTAACTTTGATGATCCTCTTGGCAAGTTCTCTTCTCTAGCAGAGTCGAGTTGGTGCATGCTGCCCTAAGCCTACATGTCTCAATGCTCAACATGATCAGATTTTACAGAAAATACCTTCCCTGGCCCCAGGGGGGAGCCTCAGAGCAAAGGAACAAAAATATAAACAGAGTAGGAATGGTATACAAAACACACAAACACACACAAGGCTTTAAATGAAGGTCTTTCCTCTTGCATGGGGATTACTGAAGGTAGGAAGTCTCAGGTGCAAGTCACAGAGTTGGAATTTTCAGGAAGACACAAAATAGAAGGTAGTCCGAAGCCAGTTTGTAGGGGAAAGGTGGTGGAACCCAGGAGCCTGGGAGATAAAGGTGTGGGGAAATCAGGAATTTGCATGGAAGTGGTGAAGAGGGAATGGATGTCCATAAATATTTCAGAAGCAAAGTAATATATGAAAGCTCATAGCATATGTTCTTTGAATTCAAGTTTTGAACAGTGTGATATTTGTGCTATTGATCCACATCTACACTGATTTCCATGAGCACTCCCCATCCAAGAGTACTCAAGGAGGTTAACAGTAAAAATACCATAATACCTAAACAATACTGGAATATACATTATAGAACATAACATTAAAATGCCATAATGAAAGCCAGTTACAGAGAATCCCATGATATAAAGGATACTTCCTGTTATCCAATTTCCTTTCATTGTATTTCAGTGGAACAAAAATTCTATAGGGAACAGGCACTTGGCAACAGATTATTTTAATAGATACATCACATTAACCTTTGAAAGTGTATTCTGCCCTTCAATTATAAATGCAAAAATAACACTCCACACGATGTAGGAGATAAGATTTAAATGCATTTGTTTTTCCTTCAATCTAGTTTTCATACTTTCCTCATGATTTCAGCACCGTTCTGTCCTTGATAGTATTCTCCCGCCCAAGATAAATATGAGTTTACTAAGATGACAGCTCCACATTCTGCTATACTGCATACATTTTAATCGTAATTTAAATGACTGATACATTGTAGTCTGAGGAAGATTTCATGATTCTGCTTGGCCTTACTCACTCAAGTATCCTTATTGTAACAGGAGTACAATGAGACTACTCAGGAGTAGAGATTATTTACAAGAGGAGACTTCACAGGATCAAGATTCATTACTGTAGATTTTCCTTTGTTTCTTAGGCTGACTGTATTTACACTATGATTCTCTCCAGACAGGAATCTAAGAGCAGTTCTGTATGTTTTATGAATTTCCACCAGGACACAAAGTTCAGTACTGCTTTGAGGATCCACTCTTGTAATCAAAGAAGTGTTCTCTGTTGTCCTACTTCTGCATCTCAGGCATTTCATTAAAGCCTCCCTTTGTCGTCACATGATCATGAATATACAGTAATTCTGACTATTCGATTTCTAGTAGCATGCAGACCAAAATGGGAGGAGGAAAAACAATAAATAAGTCAGACTATAGCATTATGAAAGGAGCGTTGTATACATGGAAGAAAAATACCAGAACCTCTAAAAATATGGAATTCCTTATCTTTTACAAGAAGAAATGTATTAAGTTTTAGGAGCTTTAAAGGGACACCTAGTTTAGATTATGACCAAACATCAGGTTGTTAAAATAAAGGATTTTAGGCCCACAGAAATTTGAGATTAAGAAGGTGTATCAGAGCAAGTCCACCTCTAGGACAATGCAGGGTATGGCTCCCTAAAGGAAGCATTAGATATTAAACTGATATTACATCACCAAAAGAAAGTGTGATTAAAACATACAGTAATATGAACAAAGGAACTTGTATTAGTTCAATGAAAACTATTTCCAAAGTTCCTACATTCCCCTCTGAATTCAAATACACCAATGTGCTAGCACAGAAGAAAAAAGAATGTGTAGTTTCTTAAGCTATGTTTAGTTATTGTCTACATTGAGTGAAAGGCAAAAAACAAACAAGCAGCAATATTTAAATGCAAATTGGGCTTTTAATATTCTTATAATTTAAATAAGCCAAAAGTATTAATAATACCGGCCAATCCTCCCCCCAGCCTCACGCAACTATGTCCCTTACCAATCTTCCAATATTTCTGAATTTTGAAAAAGGCTGTAATGCTGGGCCAGATTGTGCAACCCTTACTCATGTGATGTAGTGCCTTACTTTGCAAACGATCCCACTGAAATCAATGGGGATCGTTGAAGTGTCAGGAATTACTCGCAGTCGTGGTGGCAGAATCAGGCCCTGAGAAAGTCGAAAGACTGTATAGGAAATGTACTTATAATCAGATGCCAAATGGGATGTATCATATGATACATGAAGTACAATATAATTAGCTACTCCATAGCTGCAGTAATTGTTCCTGTTTACATGATTTCTAGACTCTTCATTAGCTGTTTGAAGGATAGCCTGTAAACTGCTATTCTAGATAGCAAAAGGCTGTCTCTGTAGGTAAATAATGACTACTGTAGGGATTACTGTATACAGATATTAATGGACTACTAAACATGGATCACTGCGGTAGATTTCATACCGTAGATTTCCTTTTTTCCTGAATACGGAGGATATCTTTTGGGGTAAGGAGAGGGACCTATGTAGTTCCTCAAATTACTACTACATGGGAGTTTGTCCCAGTCCTCCAATCAGATCCACATTTGCAGGCCCTTATGCCCAAACAGACTCCATTGAAGGCCCACAGGCAAGGGTCCACCCATGTAAATTCAATTGCAGGATCAACGCCTTATCTTCTTAGACCATGCAGTACAGCAAATACAAATATTTTTATATAAAGTTTTTATTTTTCCTAAAGCCAAAAGATTACTGCTTGGTTAGATAAGAATTGAACTGTTATTTATTCAAGTGGCACATCTGTGAAGCTGAATTGTAACCTCCATCATGGTTGGATACTTCCACCATACACAACCAACTCTCCAGGGCATATCTTCTACTCAGTTCCTACTCTCAGTGATAAAGTGGCGTGAAGAGGCCAGCTGATAAATACTCTTGCATCAACAAATCCAGAAAGTGTTGGCAGCTCTTTTGGGGGATAACTTCTAAGAAATCCAGAGAGAGAGTTGATGTAGAAAAAATATCTTGTTTTATTAACACATAATACTGCTTCTTCATGCAGTACTGTTATAAAGGAATGTTCATAAAGAGCTACCAGAGAAAACTATGGAAAAGCAAATAACACAAGTGTGGAAACCCTCTCCTCCTCTCTACCCCCTGCCCATTTTTCCCCTACAGAGTTTTTCCACTGGAAAAAAGATGAGATAATGGTTAAAAAAGATAAGATTTGAACAATTCAGCTTTATTTTTATTTGTTAAGTTATGTACAATTCTAATGTTACAAGTGTTTGGTTGTTTCCCCTTCAGTTAACATAATTTTCAGCCTAAATGCTAGTTCTCCTTTAATTGTCTCCATAACAAGATCACTTTCTTCAGTGAAAAAGATCATTAGGGCCAGTTTATTTCTACATTCCTTATTCACTTTTTTTTTATTAATACCCTGGCTGACAGAAAATAACACGTTTGAATTGCATATGCTCTTTATCAGGGAGGCAGTTTTCAGGGGAGCGGGCTGGAAAGAGGTGGGTTAGCATCTATTGCAATAATCTAAGCATGATTTCAAAAGGAATACTATACTAAGGCTACATTTAGCTAACTCTTTCAAACATCTGAATGATCAGTACCTGAGAATCCACAAAAACACACTATTCCAAATCGACACCAATCATCAGCACAAGGGAAAAACAAATGCAATTCAGAAGATCTCAACGAACTGTACAACAGAACCATAGTTTAAAAGTGCCAATTAGGTAAATCAAGATCCACAGTATTTTACCTGAGATATAAATAATTGTGCTGACCAGTGCTATGGCACATTAATTATTAAGTGAAGACCGTGTGTGCG
This sequence comes from Mauremys mutica, assembly GCF_020497125.1. Classification (NCBI taxonomy): domain Eukaryota; kingdom Metazoa; phylum Chordata; order Testudines; family Geoemydidae; genus Mauremys; species Mauremys mutica. The sequence goes on along the minus strand of NC_059074.1, from coordinate 175,044,956 downwards.
ATGCTGAACACGATACAAAATTAAGACAACTTCTGTCCTTAAGTAGTAAGACTGTAAGACCAGTACAAAGACAGGATGCCCTGGGAAGGACATAGGAGGAAATTATTTGCAGGTCTGAGTATTATTATGGGCATCACAGAACAACAGAGAGTTAAATCCAGGTCCCACTGAAGCAAATGAGAATTTTGCCATTCACTTTAATGGGGCTAGGATTTAAACCAGAGTCTGTAAGAGATATTCGAACATGGAGAAATGCGCGGCTTGGTGAACAGGATGACAGTTCAGTGCTCACAGGCAGCATCAAAGAGGGCATGGAAATAAAAAGTACCATCAAGACTTCAACGGCTGGCAGAATGGAGGGGCAGCAGATACCACTGGAGGATCACTGGGAGGAGTGGTAGACACGCTGGAGGGTAGGGATAGGATACAGAGGGACCTAGACAAATTAGAGGAATGGGCCAAAAGAAATATGATGAGGTTCAACAAAGACAAGTGCAGAGACCTGCACTTAGGACAGAAGAATCCCATGCACTGCTACAGACTAGGGACCGAATGGCTAGTCAGCAGTTCTGCAGAAAAAGACCTGGGGATTACAGTGGACGAGAAGCTGGATATGAGTCGACAGTGCGCCCTTGGCATTTTGGGCTGTATAAGTAGGTGCATTGCCAGCAGATCGAGGGACGTGGTCATTCCCCTCTAACGAATGGAAAAAGTTAATTTTAGCTGCCATCCTCACCCCTCCATCAGCATTTAGTGCTGACCCAGCCCCCAACATCCCTGCTCCCCACTGCATTTCACTAATCATCTCCCTTCTCTCATACCCTTACCACTCCTGAGCAGATTCATCCCCCAACATGCTTTTCAACACATGCCTCTGTCCTCTGTTCACACTCCCAAACTTTCCCTATCAGATACAGATGAGCTGTTTCTTTCTCTTTAATGATAGGTAGGGACCTATCAAATTCACAGCCTCGAGAAACACGTCATGGACCATGAAATCTGGTCTCCCCTCATGAAATCTGGTCTTTTGTGTATGCTTTTACCCTATACTATACAGATTTCACAGGGGAGACCAGCATTTCTCAAACTGGGGGTCCTGCCCCCAAAAGGGAGTTGTGTGGGGGGGGGAAGGTTGGAAGGTTATTTTAGGGGGGGATTGGCCATGGGGCTGCAGAGACCTGGCAGCCACGGTAAGCACCGCCGGAACCCCACACCTCTTTCTGCACCCTAACTTGCTGCCCCAGCCCGGAGTCTCCTCCCACACCCAAATTCCCTCCCAGAGCCCACGCCTCCTGCACTCTCCAATCCCCTGCCCCAGCCCTGAGCCCCCTCCTGCACCCCAAATCCCTCATCCCTGGTCCCACCCCAGAGCCCACACCCCCAGTCATGGCCCTCACCCCCCTGCACCTCCAACCCCAGCCCAGATGAAAGTGAGTAAGGATGGGGGAGAGTGAACGCCAGGGGGAGGGGGGACAGAGCATGTGGGGGCAGGGCCTCAGAGAAGGGGCGGGGCAGGGGAGGGAGCTGCTGAACAGGATTATGTGGATACCAGGCTGGCTATCTACCTGATGGTAAACCATGGTGGAATCAGGAGGAGTGGGATAGCTAAGGACAAGGAGGGGAGAAAATTTTTGACTGAAAATAAGGTAACAAACTGTCTGTAACTGTTCCTATTGCATATTAGCTTTTATAGTCAGTGGCCGGGAAGGAACACAGCTAAAAACTTCTCACATTCATGTCACCTTCCACCTGGGGATTTCAAAGGGCTTTACAAATATAAGTTAAGCCTTTTACCCCAAAGAGGTGTTACATGATTATTTCCCAAAAAATCTTACAGATGTGAAAATGGAAACACAAAAATGGTTAAGTGACTTGCCCAAGGTCATGCAGTAATACAGTGGCAGAGCTAAGAAGAGACGACATTTCTTAATTCACAGGCCTGTACTTTAACCCCTACCCCATGCTTCCTTCACCAGCACAGCACCAAATACTTTATTTCCCAACATTATTGTCAGATGAGGGTCTTCTTTTACTGATATGCAAGGAAGATACACACACTTAACTCCTATTTGCTGGATGGATGGGAGAACCACACTGAAGCAGAGACAAAGGCAATATAAGATAGTGGAGAACAGAAAAAGGAGAGGAAAGGAGAAGGGGAAAACATAGTCCCTAAAGACAAGACCAAAGAAATATAATAATCAAGGAGCAGATGAAGATTGTCTCCTATAAACTTTTAAATACTACAGATATCAGAAAAGTGGTGAGTTCAGAGGCTCAGATAGATTTCTGAGCAAAAGAAGAAGAGACAAAACAAACGTGAGCAAAATCACAGGCACAAGTCAATTCAACAGCAGTTTTTGATTTGTAAGGGGTTTTGTACTGTATCTTAGGGATAACTTAATCCCTACTGAAATGCCACTGAAGCAAACGAAGTTACATCAGGGATGAATTTGGCCTTTGATGTCTCATTTAAAGTGCAGCAGTGAAAGATCTATAACTGCAGCACATCCCTTAGGATTCTCTCGTATGCTGAAGAATAGTTTTAACCTTAAAATGGCAAAATACAGTGCGGAGGGGAAGACCACTGTAAATTAAATGGAAACACTTAGTGCCATCCCACTGAATGTCTAGATGACAGTATTCAGAAGGGAGGAGCATAAGAAGTCAAAATCTTCACTCCCACTAGATGGCAATATTGTTTTCTTGCAATTGTACAATAGATTGTAAGCAATCAAGGGAAACAGCAGTGGTTTCATGCTGTTTTCTAAAAGTTCAACTATTTTGTACATTTGAAAGAGAAAAAGAGAAAAACCATCCTTGTGGTCTTAAAAAAAGCCATTTATAAATATATAGGTTGGCCAATGTATATACTGCGCTATAAACACACACAATAAAATACAGGATCTCTCTTTCGTATGGCTTGGGTTGGTAGCAAAGACTACAAATTTATATCTAGGTTTGATAGCCAGCACATTGCTGCAGTGGCGAGCTGGTGAATGTCCTTCAGGCCCCTGGCAAAAGAACAAAGGGGACACTCAGATACAATGTTCTCCATCGTTTGGGCCTGGTGACCACAGTTGCATACAGATGTTTGCCTCATTTTTCATTTAAAGATGGTTTGTCCACACCTCCCATGAGATGTCCTGATACGATTCAATCTGCACCAGTCTTTCCGATATAAATCAAAACCCAGTGGTTCCTTGGCAGGGTCAGCGATCAGCTGTTTGTTTTGAATGTCGAAATACTCCGTGTGGCTCTACACTGAGCCTCAGCATTGAAGTTGGGTGTAAAGGTCTTACTGAGGTTCCTTAAAGGATTGCGGGTCATCACGGAGCGGGATCCTCACGTTTGCATTGACATGGTTAAGAAAGCGAGATGTCTGAGCAGCTCTTCTAATCTGTGTTGGCTGGATGTGCGATAGGACCAGTAGCCAGTCGAACGGAGTTGATTAGAACGTCCTTGATACTATGCACATAGTGTTATTGAGTTGAGTGTCAAGGACTTTAAGGACTGCTATGAGACCACACTGGCGCACAATATTCAGCTGCAGAATATACCAAGGCAATTGTTGCAGTTCGTAAGATCCGTGGACTGGAGTCCCATGATGTTCTGGCCAATTTTCTGATAAGTGCGACACGAGACCTGACCGTATCGCGGGTGCTCTCAAGGTGTTGTCAAAAGGTCAAATTCCGGTCCAGTGTAACATCAAGATACTTTGGATTAGCCTCGTGGCTGACGCTCTCACTGCAGAACTGATATATAGGATAGAATTGAAAGGGCACTATTAACGCTGGTAGGCCTATAAGTAGCCCTATGACAAACAGGGTCTTCAGCTCAATCCCTCACCCTGGGTCAGCAGTTAACACTGCAGAAGCAGCAGATAGAACTCTTGTGGAAGGGAACATCTCAATTTACACTCAAACAGCCCCCTCACCCCACCTCCTGTGATGTTAAGCAGCAGTTTAGAGCAGCATCTAGGGACTCTAGAGGGATCTGCTTCCAGCCTCCTTAGCCAGAGGAGGATCACGGTGAGAGCAAGCCCAGAAGCAGTAAACAGGTTAGGGAGAAAATGGAAGTATGCCCACTCTTTAAAACACACTAGGGGGACCAGGTGTCCTGATTTTATAGGGACAGTCCCTATTTTGGGGTATTTTTCTTATATAGGCTCCTATCACCCCCCTACCCTGTCCCAATTTTTCACACTTGCTGTCTGGTCACCCTAAAACACACAAACAAAGAAAAACACACACACCCCCACACAGAAGTATTTGTGAGAGACTCCATGCAATGTTTTAAATGCTCCCTCCATTCAGTTTTGCAAATTACATGCTAGTGAGTGGGCACAATGTTCCTAACCAAAAAAATTAAGAAAAAAGTTAAGCTAGAAAACCAGCTGTTCTCCAGAGAAACAAGCACCCCAAACTAACAGTATGCTCTCTTTACAAAATTCTGCACCCCTAAATATAGTAGTCCCACTATAAAGAATTAAAAAGGCTCAGCCAGCTGCCCATCACAGAAAACACTTCACCACTCAGTATCATTCACACAGCCTTAACTTTGCTTCCTACCATTTGAAAAAATTGGCAAAGATCAAAATAAGCTACTAGCATTTGAGAGAAGAAAGATGGCCCAGTGGTTAGGACTGTAGCTTAGGACTTGAGAGATCTAGATGCAAGTCCCTGATCCCCCTACAGACTTGTGTGACCTTGGTTAAGTCACTTTTAACTGGGAAGAGGAAACACAATGAGGAAGGATGATACAACTTCCCTTTCTTACAGGAGTGTTGTGAAGATAAATACATTAAAGATCATGAGGTGTTCAGATACTAGAGTAATGGGGGGGTATATGTGTATCTAAATTACACTGAGTATACAATCCTGTTTCTCATTCAAGAGATCCACTTCCAATATACTCTGATGTTAACATTCTGCAACATTACTGACTGCAAACAAAAACAACAATTTTCTTTGCTACACAACAATTATCGTTAAAATACAAATTTGCAAGGTCACATGTACATAAGCCTATGACACCATGTTAATCAAGACATTCCATAACACTAAGTAGAGTGATCGTTCCAGTTCTATTCTGTTTCACCAACACATCTCACTGTGAGAATACTTCTAGAACTTGGACATAACGTAATAAGCCTCACTATAATATACTAATTTTAGAAGTTGTGTCTTGACCTTGAATAGAAGTACACATCCAACCACATATTTCCATTACACAACAAAACATGGAGACAAAGCGAGAGGTGGTTGATACTAAAGGAAAGATTACATAGTTATGGAGAACTGGTTGCATCCTTTAACTGTTAAGGTTTTGAGGGTTTCCTAACTGCTGTAAAAAGGCCCTAAGCAGTATTTTGATAGGTATAGGGCAAACTCATAACACAGGCCCCCATTCCATCACATATAGATCGATACATAGGTACAAACACACCATCAAGATTATACAAATAACTTTTAGTCAAACTCAAATGTCCAGACTTTAACCTGACTTTTTTCCTAAAGATTGAGCTTGCACATGTCTGGCCAGGGTCCTGGTAAACTGTACCCATTTTCTCCCCTTTACTTGGGGCCTGGCTGTAGAATTTCTTGCAGAGAAAGTATATCATCTTTTTTCAGGTGTTACAGTGGTCTACACTGAAACTAACCTATAACTGAAACCTTTTTTTTTTTTTAAATGAACATGTAGGTTGAGAATTTCCCTGTTTTTTAAATGAGCAAAAATACTTTATGTTTGTTTGGCATATGAGGTCTGTAGGATCAACTCTGCTCTGACAGCCACTGATTGAATCATGCTGTTTTCAAAATATGAATATGCATTCAGTAGAGCTGGTACCATTTTTTTAATTGCAAAAAAATGTTAATATTTTGTAAATTTCAGGGATGAAAGTTGACCCATTTTTCATTCTTTTAGAAAAAACACAATTTTAATCAAAAATTCTCAAATATTTTTAAAATTATAATAAAAAATTCATTTAAAAAAATTGAGGTTTTCAGTAAAGGAAGATTTTTTTTAGTCTTATGGAGAAGAAGAAAAAAGCATCCCCAAAGAGCACAGCGAAAAATGTCTGCTGGTTTTCACAAAAAAAAACCTAAACTAAACTAAACTAGCCAGCTCTAGGATCCAGACCTCCTGTGTATCAATGCCAGAGCCAGTTCAGATGTCCATAACCAAAAGCATTGGTCAGCTAGAAGATATAGATTAATGATATTGCTTCCATCTAGACTAGTGCCAGTTTTGTCACTCTCTTCAATAGCAGCAGACTTGAGCTCTACATCAAGATACACAAAATCTCAGTCATAGTCTGAAAACAGAAGCACCTCCCAGTGTTTAATCCTTAAAGAAATTAGATCTAAGAAAAAAATACATTGCCATGCCACTTAGATTTCTCTTGAAAATGTTTGTAAAAAGCCTTTCAGGAGACCTTCCATGAAGTTGTCCATACATTATTTTTGTTGGCCACTCTTTAACACAAAGTACTCATTGAACAACTGTTACAATGACTGACCCCCTCTAAAGATTCCAAGTTATTATAATCTAACAATTGAGATGTCTAACTGGGACAATTGAACTGTTATTCTCTTAACTTGAATCTGCAAAGTCAGTTCTCAAATCTAAAAAGGTATATTTTTTGAAGTACAAGCCAAAGAGAGTCATATCCATTGTCTGACCTTCACTGAAGTACAATAACCAACAAACCTAAAAAAAAAGCAAACATTACTACAGTCTGAATGGAAATACAAACATTCTGCAAGCTTAACTATAGCACATGCTGATATCAACCACTCTAAGTGTTGAATATTCAAAATTTTTAGATTGTTTTAAATGCACTTTTCCTTCACCCCACATACATGTACAATATCAACAGGTGCAAGGCTTAGATCTAAATGTGTTCTGGCTGTTGTTAAAATGAAGTCTGTATGAGTGTAAGTGAATTGCCTACCATCATCCTTAATTAACAAAGTAATTAAGACCAGGAGGGGCCTGATTTTTAAAAGGGATTTAGGTGCCTAATGATGCAGAGAGAGTGAAAAGTCTAATAGGCTCCTATCTGCATCTTTAGTCACCTTAATTCGTTTTAAGAGTAACTAAAACTATGTAAAGATAGCAAAAATTATTTCCCCTATGGCACAAAAGTGAACACAAGGAAGGGAGATGTGTTTGTACTGCACGGCAAAGTGTGCTCACTTTCTGATGGAGAACTTAAATCATGATACTACTAAGGCCTCAGCACACTTGGCAACAGGAAGCACATCATGACCAAATGATGGCACAGAACTATTAACAGAAATGCCATGCTGTGTTGCAGCTTCTGAAGGTTAGACAGGCATCAGCAATGACACCAAAGGGCAACAAGCTTTAGTTTGGACATATGCATGCCATACTGGCCTGCAACCAAGAAAGAGGGAAAATGGGCAGAAAGATAAGATACTAAGGTGATTGAAATGTGTCTGTGCCAATACACAGCCACCCATGTGGTCAGTCATATATGCACAGCAAAGCTAGATATACATATATCTGGGACAGAAATAGCAACTTCCCTTGCAATGTACATTTCCCATCCTGTGGGATAGGAGCTCACTCCTGTGTGGTGCTGAGTTTCCTCAGCTCCCGCTGAACTCATTGGGAGTTCCATACTTTACAGCACCTATCACCACCTAGCAGAACAAAGCCCAAAGTAAAGCTGCTATGATAGCCCCTGGGTGACCAGATGCTGAGCTGTGAAAATATGCATAATTAGAACCCTGCAAATCCACAGATAACCACTTCATATCCATGGATATCTGCATCCACAAATGTGGTTTTAATGTTTCCCATCTTTGCGGATCACAGATCGGATGTGTGTCCCAATGTTTGTATTGATGCAGGGCTCTAACAGTGAGCTAGGTGCTGGTACAGGTGCGCATATAGACACATATAAAAGGTGGTGGGCAGATCACGGGTCGCATACAAGTTAATTATCACGGATGCAGATTGGAGGTGGATCCAAATTTTTGTATCCATGCAGGGCTCTATCCATAATCAGCAGAGACTCACTGGCCAGCAGCCTATTCTCATGCTGCATCTCACTTCCATAACTATCCTCTGTGCTCTTTGGGACCAGATTACACTGTATCAAGACAGACTTGGCAGCTGTGGCTTGGGCTCGCTCTGTGCCCTTTCTTGATGGTAGCTGGTTGTGCAGAGACTGTGGTACTTGCCATACTTCCTGTTTCTGGCAACACAGCTGCATCTGCTTGAGCATACTTCACTCCGCTTCACCAAATACTATTTACTGCCTTAGCTTACGTAACCTGACCACTTCTGTCATATGGCACCCAAAGAGGACAACAGAGCTCTCAGCTCTCGCTATCATGGCTCCTGTCACTAATACATTGCTCCGTTCATATGGTGATTAGGTTTAGGAGCAAAACCCAGGCAGTTGTTAGTTGTGCCAAACATGTGGTAATTTTCCCTTAAGAGCTAAGACCACCCACTGTGGACTAATTGCCAAAATTAATATTTTAATCTCACAATAAGACATATGCTATTTGTTTGTACCTTAGCCTGCAAAGAGCCATTACAAAGATATATAAAAAACATAGGGGGGGAAAACCCACTTTGCAGCAAGTTAAAACAGCCTATTACACAGACTGAAATGAAGAGGGACAGAATCTTTGAGGTCAGTGGGAACCAGAAATTTTGACTTCTGAGAAATCATTCTGAAAAATTATCAGGAGTATTTCAAGCCCCAAACAGGGAAAAGCCTTCCAGAAATGTCAGAAGAAATTAAGCTGAGTGAATAATCCCATTTGGGATCAACATTGGTTCCGAGAAAACAGAATTATCATACAAGCTGGTCAGAGCAGGGAAAGGACTCTAAACTCCACTCCTGTGCAAACACCTGTGTGTTGGGCTTTATTGTGAAACAGAAAAGTAAATGCAAATAACGTACGCCCTTTGCTTAAGACAAACAGTCCTTCCTCCTGAATTTTTAGAGAGCAAATCCCTAGTAGCATACAAGGAGTGGGAGTGGTGAAATAGTTTACTATTCCCCACAGATGGCCCAGCCGTGCAAATCCCCACTACACTCTGTCCCATCAAAAGGAGAAGGTTAATCCTTTCCCTGACAACACTCCCATCACATCACCACATTTCTAGGAAGGTGAAGTGGTCGGAATATCAGAGAATGGCGTGAAATTCTGTCCCTATTGACGTTAATGAAAATTTTACCAGTGATTTCAATGGGGCTGGGATTTCACCCCAGATCTGGAAACAAGTTATTTAGAGCAATTCTAAATCATGTCTTCAAACTAGCTGGCAGGAACAATCAAAACCTGCCAGGATATTTTCCCCTAAATCTGTGTTATTTCTCTGGAAAGCCATATTTTCTATTTTATTTGGGTCTAGTTGCCACTCTAAAGACACAAGAAAATTAATTCCTAAACATTTAGCTATGTATTGAATTTACACTGAACCCCCTTCGCTGCTATTGATGCACCAGATTTAACTAAAAATCCCAAACCCTGCAAGTTGCACAATTAAATCCAATACATTTTAGCTGATGGCAATACAAACATTACTTTTACCCTGTCTTGTAGAGACAGGTAGTAAATATCCACATCATCACAATAACTGAAAGAATCTTTTTTAAAAACCCTATGCTCTTTACATATTCAAAATCTGCAGCGTTATTACAGATAGTGCTCACATTTCTATAAGTACCTTTCATCCTGAAGGATCCTAAAAGATTTTGAGGTAGGCCTGGTCTACACTTAAAGGTTATATTGGTATAACAATGTTGGCAAAAATTCACACCCCGCCCTCACCAATATTGTTACAGCAGTACAGGCACTAGTGCAGACTTAATTATATCAGGATAGCACCGATCTAGTTATTCTCCTTCCTGTATGGGAACAGCTATAGGGGTACAAAGCATCAGAATACTGAAATAGTAATTGTAGCCACACAAGGGAGGTTGTATTACTTTCACTATACCAGTCTGTTGTTATTTGCATTACTGTAGCATGCATGGACCAGGACCCCACTGTGCTAGGTGCTGTACAAACACAGCACAAAAAGAGTCAGTCAAAGCAGTACAACTTTCTAGTTTACACAAGGCCTTGCAGACACAGGAATCACTTCAAGCTCCATCTAGAAAGGCAGCACGCAACAGAAGTTTACAGCAGGAAGCGAACGAGATTATAACCAATTGCAACAGAATAATATTAATACCTGGTTATTTCCTTTATGGAACCGACATCTCCCCAGTCTGTGACATTTGGGGGCTGCATTGGTTTCTGCAGGAATAAGCGGTGCACACCACCCATAAACATCTGAAGCGGGGGGAGATTTAAGATCAAGAACTATAGCAGGAATTATATATAGGCGGCAGAATGTATTTAACCAAATTGAAATTTGGCCAAGACACGACGATTGAGATTTCTTCTCCTGCAAAAAAGACCCTGGCATCAGTGACACAACTAAAGTCCTGTCTATTTGTTAAATCTCATCCAAAAGATGAGATCTCCAACTTCACAGTGCCTCCTAGCAGATGGCTGGAGATTTAGCTCTTTAAATGACTCAGAAAAATTCTGCCTACTGAATTATCAATACCACCTAGTCCAATAAGATATGCTTTCAAATGCACACAACGTCAAGCTGAGACAGGTACATTGGCTGAACAGATCTGATATGGCAATCAGGAGTAAAATGGGTCGCAATGATAGTGCTGGTGTGGTCATACTGAGGCTGAAATGACTGGTTAAGTTAATATTTTTCCTTGGTGCTTTTGTTTTGCTATTCCTGGCTGCAGACAAACATTATTTTACATTGACATGGCTTCCAAAATCTTCACAATGGGAAGGATTAGAAATTACTTTCCCTCATAGATAATGAGAGCTTTGGTTCTGGAGAATACAGTAAGGAAAGCAACAGGAAGATCGTGACCCTGAGTTAGTGAGTTTTTCTCTCACACAGGTTTCTCTTGCATCACTAAGAGTGACACTTCAGAGTAGAAGAACTAGATTCAGACCCCGGTGTAAGCCCGTGCAACTCCAGTGAACTCAGTGGAGCTGCATCAAATGTCACAAGCCTGAATTTGGCCCAGAATGTCACAGCTCTGTCCACAACACAGTTGAAATCCTGCTAGCAAGTATGACAAGTTATTTTTTCCACTGCTATATAAGCCATACTGTCCAATTGCCATGGTTGCTGAGGAGGGAAAAGATTGTCATGTCATAGATTAACTAGCAGAGTTCTCAGAAAAAAAGTCATGTGTTTACTATTCATTAACATATGTGAGGAAGGTAGTTTGGAGAGATCCAACACAGTTCCCTATCTAGCAGATCCTTAAGGCCTGTTCGACACTTGCAGGGAGGGGGGGAAATCAATCTAAAATACGCAACTTCAGCTACGGGAATAGCATAGCTGAAGTCGACGTATCTTAGATCAGAGAGATAGCCGTGTTAGTCTGGTTCTGTAAAAGCAGCAAAGAATCCTGTGGCACCTTATAGACTGACAGACGTTTTGCAGCATGAGCTTTCGTGGGTGAATGCCTCTTGCATCCGATAAAGTGGGCATTCACCCACGAAAGCTCATGCTGCAAAACGTCTGTTAGTCTATAAGGTGCCACAGGATTCTTTGTATCTTAGATCGACTTAGATTGACTTACTTCGCGTCCTCGCGGCGCAGGATCGACGGCCACCGCTCCCCCGTCGACTCCGCTTCCACCTCTCGCCCTGGTGGAGTTCCAGACTCAATGGGGAGCACGTTTGGGGATCGATGTATCGCGTCTCATCTAGATGCGATACATCGATCCCCGATAGATCGATACACTACTCACTGGATTGGCGGGTAGTGAGACATACCCTAAGAAGGATGGACTCAGTTTCTAGAATTAGAACTTTTTATTAAATGTACAATCACAGATGTTAACAACTGAAAGGTCTACCCATCTCACAGTAACAGAATCTCACTGTGACATCACAGTCCAAGAGCAGGAAAATATCAGTGGTGACAATGTGCATTTATCTTATCACAGTACTGACTGTTTCCTTTTCAGCTAGTACCAGCCCTAGTGCAGAATCAGGCCTGCCCCAAAAATTCAGTCTTTTTTGCTACTCTGCCACACCCTCAACATAGCTAATTCCTCTCCCCTATCAGCACACCATCATTAGCACAGAACTCAGCCAATCGCTAAAATAATCTGAAGAAATCCCCCCCACACACACACACACACGATGTGCTTGAATAAGCAGTGCAAATCTTCTATTTAAAACCCTTTATCTTTGATCCTCCTCTAGGCAAGTAGCGCTAAAGGATACATTGCCCAGCTGCCAAGGAAGATTGTCTGGGAGGGAAAACTCTTGCTTCATAAGAGCAGAAGAACAGGCAGATTGGCAGACCCACTGTCCAGATTGTCCAGTATATGCCACTGACAGTGGCCAGATCCAAATGCTTCAGAGGAAGGTGCAAAGTCACCACAGTGGAATAACCGCCTCCTAAAAGGGCATTTATGTCCCTATATAAAACATGGAATCCCTTTGTATCCTTCTAACCTCTCAATGATAGTTTCCATGGGTTAATTACGTGTTTGTAAAGTAGTATGTCTCTGTATTTCTTTTAAATGTTGCCTTTAATTTTACTGAATGGCTCCTTTTCCTTAGATTAGGAGAAAAAAATACTGCAGGAATGCTCAATTAACCTTCTGTATATCACTCATTAATTAATCTGTGCACAGGAAGGCCCAATTACTTTTCCTTGGCAGTTAGAGGTAATTTACATCTCAGCAACGTATACAAGCAATTCAAATTATACCTGCTAATCTGCATTGCCTTGCATTAATCAACATTGGATTTACTCTTATAATGGCAGCATTCTCCTACAGTATCTTTTTTGGGTCCTTCTGGAGGACCTCAGAGTCTTTGCCCAAAATAATTGCATGACCTGAAAATTCTGCCACTTCATAGTTTAGCTGCTCTCCCATTAACGGATATATCAAACCAGGGTATCAACATGGGTCCTTGGGGAGAACTGCTGTGAAACTATTAATCTGCTGCTGAAGCCTGACTGTAGATATTCCTACTTGGTTTCCATCTTTTAGCCGGTTTCTGAGTCATGACAGAACATAGTCATAGGCTGAGAGACAATTTAGTTTCTTCACTAGCCTTTTGTGAAGGACCTTGTGGCAGGCTTTTTGAAAGTCCAAATTAATTGTGTCAGTCCATTCTCTTCTAGCCTTTATTTTGCAGGCATGCTCCAATAATTCCATTTGATTGAAGAGGCATGGTTTTCCTTTATATGACTCAGTGGCAGCAGGCAAGGGAGTAGATTTACCACCCCACAATGGAAATATTGGAGGGACTGAGTAGGGTTGCCAACTTTCTGATTGCAGAAAACCAAACACCCTTGCCCCACCCCCTCCCAGCCCCTTTCCCCAAGGCCCACCCCTTCTCCAAGGCCCCAGCCCTGCTCCCTCCATCCTCCCTCCATCTGTCGCTCGCTCTCCCCTACCTACATTCACTCGCTCATTTCCACCAGGCTGGGGCAGAGGAATGGGGGGCAGAAAGGGGTGTGGACTCCAGGGTGGGGCTAGAAATGAGGATTCAGAGTGTGGTAGAGGGCTCAAGGCTGGGCCAGGGGGTTGGTGTGCGGGAGGGGGTGAGGGCTCCAGATGGAGGTGTGGGCTCCAGGGTGGGGCCAGAAATGAGGGGTTCAAGATGCAGGACGGGGTGAGAGGTGCAGGCTCCGGATGGTGCTTACCTCAGGCAGCTCCCAGGAAGCGATGGCATGTCCCTCCAGCACCTAGTTGGAGGCGTTGCCCCCATCTGCAGGTACCGCCCCACAGCTCCGATTGGCTGTGGTTCCTGGCCAATAGGAGCTGCAGAGCCAGCACTTGGGGCGGGGGCAGAGTGCGGAGTCTCCCTGGCTGCCCCTGTGCATATGGGCTGCAGGGACCTGGTGGCCGCTTCTGGGAGCTGCGCAGAGCCTGGGCAGGCAGGGAGCCTGCCTTAGCCCTGCTGTGCCGCTGACCGGGCTTTTAACGGCTGACCAGAGCCGCCAGGGTCCCTTTTCAACTGGGCGTTCCTGTCAAAAACTGGATGCCTGGCCACCCTAGGGCTGAGGTACATTTCTCTCCGCATCACCCGATGTTTCCCAACCCCCCAGTATCTCAGAGGCAAGAGCATGATCTCACTATGTTTTTGCCCCTGCGTGCATACACCAGGGGGTGGGCAGAAGCGAGAGTGGACCCTGGAAGACAGGCTGGAGTGCCTGTGGCAGCCCACAAGGTCTGACCAGCCACCAGGGAGCAGGTAGGAACAGCTCTCCTCCCTCTGCCTTCCAGCCACCATAGAGCCTAGCGGAGATATCCCGACTGGAGGATAGGCAGGAGCATTTGTGCCAGCTGATGGGATGAAGCGGAAGGAGGAACCATCACTGCCAGGCACTAGCCACCAAGGAACTAGGGTGACCAGATAGCAAATGTGAAAAATTGGGACAGGGGGTGGGGGGTAATAGGAGCCTATATAAGAAAAAGATCCAAAAATCGGGACTGCCCCTATAAAATCGGGACATCTAGTCACCCTACAAGGAACAGCAGTAGGAACTCCCAAGAGTCAGCTTCCCCCTGCCTGAGTCTCAATAACTCCCTCTCCTCTCCCTCTGCACAACTAAATTTCGCCCTCCCCTAGGCTGATTTGTCTTAGCCTGGGCACTTGGGCCTTTCATTAGGCAGCCCAATTCACTGAATGGCTAGTAAGCAAGAACAACACTCTTTCTAAAGAAAAAGAAGTTGGCAGGCAATGGCTTACAAGAGACATAGGCACAAAAATGCTTTTACTTAGCTGGCAGCATCTGCCTGATTGACAGGTCATAAGCAGATGCCTCCTATCTTTCCAGATTCATTTTACCAGTGACCAGAAAAAACCTCAATTTTTCAAGAGACAGATGATCAGCAGCTAGAAGAGAGGTGAGGATTCTAGTGCCACTTTTAGAAGGCCCATGGAAGGTAGTTTGTAAACAGTTTTTAGAGAGAGGAAATGGGGATCCCTGCAATAAGAGAAGGTTTTCAGGCCTATTTTTTCTGATCCTTCTGCATCCAGTACTTCATCTCCTTCACTGCTTCTTAGAGTTGCACCGCACTGTCTCTTTGCTCTCTTACCCAGCTGTCTGAAGGCAAGAGTCAAATCCTCAAAATTTCAAGTGAAGTGTCATTAATTTTGACCTATTAAGCTTGGCCAGCAGTGTTTAAAAAAATTAAAAGAATGCCAGTGACTGCACATGCCTGCCCAGAAACATCATTACTTATTGAATGGATAAAATATGAGGGGTAACCTGCTACAGAGCAAGGCACATCCTAAAAATGACAGATCAAAAGCGAAACGTGCATTTATTGCATCTTGCTTTTTAATACGCAATAGGCAGAGATGTGTCAATCAATTCAGAAATCACTGAAATATTTTTTTAAAATACTAAACTCCACTTCATACATTTTATATTAAAATCTTATTAAAATATCTCTTTTTTGCCAAGAATTTCTCACATACAAATATCCCCCACTGCCTCATGCTCATAGCTGGGCTGGATGCTAATTAGCTCATCCTGTTAGAGTGACTTATAAATGTCATTACAGATGGGTACAGCACTGATGACAGCCCAAGCTGGGGAATGTATCACCACTCAGTTACACAAGCTGCTAGGAAACGAGAAGAGTGGAAATTGGAAGATAAATCTGGGACCTTGGAAGCACTTATTACAGATTGAAAGATAAACCATCCCATTGTTAGAAAGAATCCAGAATACTAAAAACCCCCACAATTTTCATTACACCGCTGACAAAAGATACACTTGACTGTGGGTAAGATGTTTTTAAGCATGGTGTAAAATAAAATCAACGATAAATTAACATGAGTAATATTCTGAAGTCCATATTACAAATTACTACATCAATGTTATAAAATATTTAGGGCCTGTTCCTTCAATTCAGTGAGATTGCTCGTCAGCAAATATTACTCAGCATGGCTGTGGTGGGAGAAGCAGGCTTAGAAAGTCAGTGGTAGGATTCTGTGCTGGCATCGGACGGGTGCAAACCAGTACAGACTCCCATTATGTTTAAATTCTTGACAATTTCTCTCCCCACTTTCAGAGAGAAAACGGGCCCAATAGACAGCAGAAATGATACAGCTCTGCATGGAGGGCGTGATGTAAGGAGCCTGCCTTTGCAATGCAGATTCCCCATCCATTAGTGCAGGGAACTGGGTTTAGAGGGCAGCAAGGGGACAGTGGCTGCATGGCTTCAGAGAGCAAACTGCCAATGGAGCAACAGCTGTGCTGTGCATTCTGACAGGGTGGGTTTTTTTCTCCCTCACCTTCATGTAACCTTGCTCCATACACAACCCATTATTCAGGTTATGTGTAGGGTACAGTATTTGGGCCTAGGACTTCTCACGGACTCAATTTGGCAAAATTTAAGAAAGTCCTTGTAGCAGGTGAAATCCAGGAACACTTGTGGCTGGCTTGGGCTCTTAAATTAGACTTTAGGTGAATAACATTCCATTTAGTTCTTGTTGGTTTTCATTATCAACCCCAAGCATTCAAATATCATGAGTCGGGATTGCAGAAGTCATGAGAGTGCCTGAAAAATGAGTTTTAAAAAGAATTTTGGACTTGGATTGGATATGGAGGCAGTTGTCTACAAATGCTTCATCTGGTCCCTAAGTACCACCCATGAAAACTCAGCCTCCACAGGTTTCCAGTCTCTTCAACTCTTCACTTCTTAAAGGATTGTTTAATTTTATCTGATACCAGTTTCTTCAATATTTACAGAACATTTTATCTTGTTTCATTTGTGCTTGTGTTTTTCCTTTGCACACTGTGAAGGGGAACACTCACTGCCAGTGACACCGGTCAGACCAGGGCATGGCAGGTTGTCTTCCTCCTAGGCATTCCCCTTTCTCATTACAGCTCTACTGCGTGATGGTCTGTCCTTTTAGCAACTTAGTTCTCCAACCGTACACATACAGAATTCAACAACATGGAATTCTTCAGAAGTCAGAAAGGAATTCTGAGCTTCCCCCTTTGATTGGGATCTGGATCCTTGCACCTTCAGGATCTGCCCCAGCTAGGTTCCCTGTCATTGTTCCCTCTTCAGAGGTTGGTAGGCAAGCCTGGGCCTATCCTCTCCATGGATTCCAATCCAAGGCTCAATGTTAGGCAGCTAAGACCTACACTTTGGTGCACTACGCAGCTGTCTCCCTGGATCACTCCCTACCAATGTCCCCTCTTCTTACAGGAGTAAAGTAAAGAGCTGAACACAAAATTAAAGTTTCTGACTTCAAAAATCACCAGGCCCTTCTTTGCTTGCATGCTAGGTCAGGTCAGTATTGCCAAGCCTCAGGCAGCATGATTTCCTGGGGTTTTCCTTCCAGCTCCCCTAACCATCTGCCTGCTCCCAGGCTACTCTGCTTCCCTTTTTAAGCTCTACCTCCAGAGTGTGCAAGCTTTGCAGGTGAGGTGAGGTGAGCTGGGGTGGGGCCAGGCCACCTGGTCACAAAGCAGCTCCTTAACCCCTTCTTCTCCAGTGTGGGGTTTGTATATCCACTGTGACAGGGTATACCAGGACCTTTGAGGCCCCCTGCTGGAGGCCTTGCGGTCCTGCCACACCCCACCTCACCTCAGAATAGGAGCAGCTGGGTCCTCCAGGCCCACCTGGAAAAGCTGTGGGGAAGCTGCCAATCAGAGTCCAGCAGGCTCAGCTAACAGGAGCTGCAGAGGTTGAGCAGGCCAGGTTTGGCTGGGACCTGAGTGGCAGAAAAGGTGCTCTGCTCTGGCCACAGGAGCCTGAGAGATAACCAGAAGTTGAGTTCTAGGTGCATTTTGCATCGTGGAAGGACACCACGAACCCAGAGATGATCCATACCTGCTGATAGTGGGGAGGGGGGCACAATTTAAAGGTTTGGCCACCCTTGGAACAGCATGAATCATGCCCTGCTCCCCAAGCAGACCCCCCTTTACTCTCAGTCTCCCTTCCCAGAAAGCAGCGGCCCCTCCCTGCAGCTCCTAGCTGTTGCGCCTGCCTGTCCCCATGGAGCGCAGCTTGCTAGCTCCAGCAGCTGCTGCAGAGGGAGGGGGCCCAGCTGCACCATGTGACTAAGCAGGACTGGCAAACCCTGGAAGAAATCTGGGGAGGTACATGACCTCCCATGTACTGCTCACACACGGCCTCTGCATGAACCTGAGAACAGTACCCCTCAGAGACTAGGTGACAGCGAAGAGATCCACTGGGAAGAAGCCCGGGGAAAAACAGTAGCAGCTAATTTACAGAGTTAAAGGGAGCAGTGCATGACTGCTGTTCACAGAGTCCCTGGGTTGGGACCCAGAGTAGCAAGCGGACCTGGGTCCCACCTCTGAGGAAATGGCCTAAGCCATGAGATGAGGATAAGACTCTTTACTAAAAGCCCAGAAAATGGCGGGAGTTTAAACAGACCAAGAGAAGGGGCTGAAGACCCGAGAGAGGGCCAACCATCTGTTGAACTTTGCCACCTAGGAAGGGGACTGAGCTTAAGGGGTGACTGGCTGGAGAGCTGGGGCTGTGAGATCAGGTAAAGTCAGTCTTGAGGGAGAAAGCCCTGGGGGCAGTGCTCTATAACAGGGCAGGGACGGACTTAAAGTGAGCACAGAAGGGGCTGAGAACTGAGCCCAGAAACAGGGCTAAAGACACTAACAAGGGCACTGCAATAGGCCCTGTTGGACCTTTTTTACCCCAGCAGGGATTCATCCATTATTGACTGTGTGACTTAGCTGGAGGGCTGAGCCACTAAAGACCCACCTATGAGGTCAACAACCTACGTGGGATGCCAGGAGAAAAATAAAATTGCAGCACTGCACCCAGCTGACAGGATGCACTCACCAGAGGGTGAAAGGCTCTAAAATCAACAACTGTCTTCGCTCAATGCTTTTTTATTGCTTCCCCTGTTGTGAATTGGGGAAACGTAAGCATTTTGATTAATGGACTAGCCACTTGGTCAGCTGACTCTAAATACTCATTTGATTTATACAGAACAGGAGAGCGGGCGTAGAATTACAGAATGGAAATTCAGGAGATGAAGGGGTTAGGCAGAAATCGAAAGAAACTCTGCCTCTAGATATTGTGACTGCATGGAGCCAACAGGGGACACCTGGACTCCCTGTCCTAAAATAAGGAAAAACAAGTTACAAATAACCACCTACTGAACGTAATTTTTATTTATAAAACATCTAACATCTAGTGTAATAGTGACAATCTAAATAGTCTGATCATTTTCAGGTTTGCTTCCTGAATTGTATGCGTGGCCTTGTCTACACTACAAGACTATTTCGAATCTACTTAAGTTGAATTTGTGGATTCGACCTTATGAAGTCGAATTTGTGTATCCACAATAAATACACTAATTCGAATTTCCGAGTCCACATTAACAGGGCCGGCATCGACTTTCGAAGCGGTGCACTGTGGGAAGCTATCCCACAGTTCCCGCAGTCCCCGCTGCCCATTGGAATGCTGGGTAGAGCTCCCAATGCCTGCTGGGGGAAAAAATGTGTCGAGGGAGGTTTTGGGTAACTGTCGTCATCGAACCGTCAATCACGCCCTCCCTCCATGAAAGCGCCGGCGGGAAATCTGTTCGTGCACTTTTCTGGTCGGTTACAGTGCGGACGCCACAGCACTGCGAGCATGGAGCCCGCTGCGATCATCGCTGCACTTATGGCCGTTGTCAACTCCTCGCACCTTATCGTCCACCTCTTCCACAGTCAGCTGCTGAGAAATCGGGCGAGGAGGCTCCGGCAGCGCGGTGAGGACAGGAAGTCACAGAGTGGCGCAGACCTCTCACAAAGCAGGGTACGCCGCGCAGTGGAGATCATGGTGGCAATGGGTCAAGTTCATGGTGTGGAACGGCGATTCTGGGCCCGGGAAACAAGCACGGACTGGTGGGACCGCATAGTGCTGCAGGTCTGGGATGAATCACAGTGGCTGCGAAACTTCAGGATGCGTAAGGGCACTTTCCTTGAACTCTGTGACTTGCTGGCCCCTGCACTGAAGCGCCAGGACACACGGATGCAAGCAGCCCTGAGTGTGCAGAAGCGAGTGGCCATAGCCCTCTGGAAACTTGCAACGCCAGACAGCTACCGGTCAGTAGCGAACCACTTTGGCGTGGGCAAATCTACCGTGGGGGTTGCTGTGATTCAAGTAGCCCACGCAATCGTTGAGCAACTGCTCTCAAAGGTAGTGACTCTGGGAAACGTCCAGGTCGTCATAGATGGCTTCGCCGCGATGGGATTCCCAAACTGCGGTGGGGCTATAGATGGCACTCACATCCCTATCCTGGCACCAGCCCACCAGGCCAGCGAGTACATTAACTGAAAGGGCTACTTTTCAATGGTGCTGCAAGCACTGGTGGACCATAGGGGACGTTTTACCAACATCTTCGTCGGGTGGGCGGGCAAGGTTCATGACGCGCGTGTGTTCAGGAACTCTGGTCTGTTTAGACACCTCCAGGCAGGAACTTTCTTCCCGGACCACAAAATAACGGTTGGGGATGTGCAGATGCCTACAGTGATCCTCGGGGACCCAGCCTACCCGCTAATGCCCTGGCTCATGAAGCCCTATACAGGCGCCTTGGACAGTGAGAAGGAACTATTCAACTACCGGCTGAGCAAGTGCAGAATGGTGGTGGAGTGTGCTTTCGGACGTCTTAAGGGGAGGTGGCGGAGCTTACTGACTCGCTCGGACATCAGCGAAAAGAATATCCCCGTAGTTATTGCTGCTTGCTGTGTGCTCCACAATGTCTGTGAGAGCAAGGGCGAGACCTTTTTGGCCGGATGGGAGGTTGAGGCAAATCGCCTGGCTGCTGTTTACGCTCAGCCAGACACCCGTGCCGAAAGAATATCCCAGCGGGAAGCGCTGTGTATCCGGGAGGCTTTGAAAGCAAGTTTCCTCGGAGAGCAGGGTAACCTATGACTCTCCACTTGATTTTAAGAGAAGCTGATCCTGGGCCTGTGTCTCTATGTGTTGAGTGAGATCTGCGGTTACATACCCCGTTCTCCAAGTTTCCCCCACTTCCAAAACACGTTTTAAAACAAATTAAACGGAACAGTTATTGTTAATAAATCTTTCTTTTACTTTGCATTTCTGTTCAGGGTTTGAAACATGGACGCATACTGTGCTGGGTACGGTGTGCACTGATGTACAGACCGCTTGTACAATACAGGACGGACAGCCTCCTGCTCCTACATAGGTCTCTGGGGTGGGGGACGGTTTCAAGTGGTTGTGCATGTAGGGGTGGGTTTGCAGGAAGGGGCGAGTGGTGCCGTCTTTGGATAGGGATTTGGATGCAGGCTCTGGGCTGTGGGTTTGGGCGTAGGAAGGAGTGAGGGGTGTGGGGGAAGGGTGAGTATCTGTCCGTGGATGAGGGCTCTTGTTGGGGCTCAGGGCAGCGGAGAGGATCACGCCTACGGTGGAAGCGCATGGTAAGGGCAGCATGCCTTAACATTAGGGGGTGGCAGGCGCTAGGACCGTGGACAAGCGTACACATCACAGAATGACCCGGGGCAGCATACACCACACAGAGTGACCCTGGTGACTACTGACTGCAGTCTGTGTGTGCCCTGCAGTTGATCCTGCCCCCGATAGTCTGTACCCTGCTAATGTAGGCTATCCCGTGCAATTATAAATCCCCTGCCCCCCCCCACATACACAGTCTTCTGACACGAAAGACGTGACGGAAAGAGTGAACAACAGCAAACAGCTTTTATTAATCTACTACATAGTGGGGTGATGAAACTTGGATTTGGGACTGGGTGATCCTGTAAGGGAAGCGCTTCTACACAGTTATAGCGTCAGAGGTGTGTGGTACATTAGCGCTCAGCTGTGGTGCAGTGACAGTTCTCACAGCCCCTACCGCCCCTCCGTCTTGTAATTTTTGGTGAGGGGGGGACAGGACTTCTTGGCGTTGGAGGGTGGTTGCAGATACAGTGCAGGGGGGCTCTCTCCTCCTGCCTGCGGTCCTGCAGAACATCAACAAGGCGCCGGAGCGTGTCCGTTTGCTCCCTCATTAGCCCAAGCAGCGTTTGAGTCGCCTGCTGGTCTTCCTGCCGCCACCTGTCCTCCCGTTCGCTGTGTGTGCGATGCTGTTGACATAGGGTCCCCCTCCACTGTCTCTGCTCTGCCGCCTCGGCTCTGGAGCAGGCCATCAGTTCCGCGAACATCTCGTCCCGAGTCTTTTTCTTTCGCCGCCTAATCTGAGCCAGCCTCTGCGAGGGGGATGCCGGGGCAGTCCGGGAAAGAGCAGAAGCTGTGTGATGGGAAACAGTAAGTGATTTCCTTGAACAGATACATGTTTGCGAACAGTGAACACAGTCTAGTCAGTTTCTCTGAACAAGACCATACAGGGCACCAAGTTCCACGAGATCTCAGGACAAGTTCGAGATTTCGGAATACGCTCTCATTGGCGGCGCCATTGCACAGGAGAGCGGACAAGCGGGGAGAGACAGCTGAATCCGTCTTGCAGACAGTCCTGGTAAGCCTTAAAGTAGATAATGCTTATCAGTTAGTGGATAGCTGTGCTCTCCTGCTAAAGGCAATCTGGAAAGCAGAAAGGCTGAGCCTTTTCCAGCCCCTCCCGCCAGTGCACGGGAAAGATCAATGTATGCTTGTTCTCTGTGGCCTCCAGCACGCGGCTGTTAAGCGAGGGTCGTTGTTATGCAACCTAATTTTAAACCATTAACAATAGTAACAATACACTAATTGCCCTACTTAGATGCAGCCTGTCCAGAACGACATCACCCTGAGGCGGGTCACTCGGAGTCAGAGAGAGCGGATGCTAAGGGAAGCCCTGCACAGACCAGGACCATATGCAGCAATGCTGGTGGAGGCGATGATTCCTCTCTACATTAGGATGTCCTGGCGCGGAAGAGTGTGCTTCCACGGAGCACCCAATAAGGCACCTCTCCCCAGGAACCTCCTGCGGAGGCTTTTCGAGCAGCTCTCTGAGAGCTTTGTTGAACTGTCCCAAGAGGATTATTGTTCAATCCCTATATGTGTGGACCTACTATTTATATAGTTTGACATTTAAAATTTTTTATGTAGTATTTCTATTTTTTCTATACCTGTTTTTTAAAAAATAAATGTTTCCATGTTTATAGCACTTACCGCCTGATCCTTCCCCTGATTCTGAGTCCGGGTTAACGGCCGGGGAGGGTTGGTAGGGGATCTCTGTGAGGGTGATGAAGAGATCCTGGCTGTCAGGGCAAGCGGTATTGTGTTCGCTGTCGCCTGCGCCGTCCTCCACAAACCCTTCCTCATCTTCCCCATCGGCGAGCATCGCCGAGGAACTGTCCAGGTACACTATGCCATCCTCAGAGTCCACGGTCACTGGTGGGGCAGTGGTGACAGACCCACCGAGAATGGCATGCAGTGCCTTGTAGAAGCGGCATGTCTGGGGCTGTGCTCCGGAGCGTCCGTTTGCCGCTCTGACTTTTTGGTAACCTTGTCTCAGGTCCTTGACTTTCACGCGGCACTGCATCGCATCCCGGCTGTATCCTTTGTCTATCATGGCTTTGGAGACCTTCTCGAAGGTCTTTGCATTCCGCTTGTTGGAGCGCAGCTCCGAGAGCACAGACTCCTCGCCCCACACAGCGATCAGATCCATGACTTCCCGGTCAGTCCATGCTGGGGACCTCTTTCTATTCTTGGATTGCCCGGACTCCTCTGTTGGAGAGCTCTGCATCGTTGCAGGTGCTGCGGAGCTCGCCCCGATGTCCAAACAGGACGTCAGATTCAAAGTGCCCAGACAGGAAAAGGAATTCAAATTTTCCCGGGTCGTTTCCTGTGTGGCTGGTCAGAGCATCCAAGCTCGGACTGCTGTCCAGAGCGTCAACAGAGTGGTGCAGTGTGGGATAGCTCCCGGAGCTACTAAGTTCGATTAGCATCCACACCTAGCCTAATTCGAGCTAGCCATGTCGAATTTAGCGCTACTCCACCTGTCGGGGTGGAGTACCAAATTCGAACTAAAGAGCCCTCTAGTTGAGCGGTTAGTTCGAATTAACGCTGCTAAATTCGACTTAAAGTCCTAGTGTAGACCAGGCCTGTGACTCAAAACAGATAGAAATTGAATGGAAACACTGATACATTGTTGCCTTGGCTGGTATAATGGTTATAGGATCAACTGGCAGGCAGCATTCATTTATTATGATAGGAAGCATGGTCTTTGTATTTCTGGTGTGAAGCCAGTCCTCCAGGTCTTCAGCAGCATCCTCCCAATGTGCAACCATCTCTCTTCAACAAATTCTCAGCCCTGTCTTGCAGATGGATACTAAAAGGGGGTTGTTTGATCCTCTGTAAATCTGGCCCTTCTTCAGAGGTGACTAACACCCCACTTTCAATGCAGATGTCCTATTCTTCCTAGAGCACTACTGTTCTGCCACAAGAAACGTTTAACTCCTGTGGAAACTGTATCTCACTGCATCCTTTGTTGTGCAAATGTAGGCACGTGAATTTCTGGGACAGTCTGGCATGGTTCTTCTGGATGGTATTGCCCAAAAGTTCTCTTTAATAAGACACTCTGGAGGTCTTCTAGAAAGATTTACACACAGAGCCAGTCTCTAGCATTGCCAACCAACCTCTCAATTCTGAGAGGATTTATAACTATTTTACCCCTGCTCATGACTCCTGAGAACAATCTCCTTTATGAAACTGTGGATCAGATCAACTTGGTTCTAGAGGAAGCTGAGTTTTTCTAAGAGCTCACCCTTCTGCATCCAATCCTTTTTGATTATTAGAAGCAAGGACCTTTGCTAGTTTGAAGGATAAGTTGATAGCTCTTCCCTCATCATTGTCCAAGGAGGAACAGACAGAGGGGAAGCAGAGCGGTAGGTCTGACTCCCTGCTCCCCAGGTGCCACAGTGGACCGGGTATCTGGGAGGTTCAACTGCAGTCCAAACCCTCTCTTTGCCTGAAGTCTGGCTGAATGTGTGACACATTCAGGTTGGGCTGTAGTAATTTGGAGGTAGGTCACCACCACAAAACCAGGCATAAGCGATGGGGCAGGGCTGCAGGAACACACGGGTTGAGTGTAAATGTCAACCGAGGTGCTGGACACTTGGCAGATCCATCTAGGCACTATTATGATATAATAGCTTACACCATAGCTAGCTATACCCACTATCTGTCTATGAACCAGTACACTCAGTCCGAAGGTGAGACATGGGCACAATATCATTTCAGTGTAGTGACTTTCCTGGCTAACTCAAGAGTGGAATCAACAGCAGGCAGCTATGTTGTTTATGCCTCTGGGATACCACAGCATTCAGATACCATGGTAATGAGGGCAATATAAATGCCTATATAGATAATAGATTCAGTCTCTCTCACTCAAAGCTGAACTTCCTAGAGGTTTATGGTAGGGGAAACAGAAGAGGATCATCTGAGCCCTGGGAACCCTAGGAAAATTATACCCACTTGCTTCTGCTTGACACTTATCTCCCATCCTAAACTGGTGCAAGGAATTAATGCTTTATCCTTTGAACCAATGGAGCTGAAGTACAGATAAAACAAAAAAAATCACTTGCCCTATCACAAGATCATGAGGCTACATTAAATGAATAAATATGGCTCTGTCATGTGAGCCTTTTCTGTAAGCCTCTAGATATATTTTATCACTTGCAGTAGCCACAGAATAAAAAGACATTGCTGTTACGACACTGGCAACTTTGAAAACAAATGAGGTATCATGTGATTTAAAGAATTTCCAATATTTTATCTAAAAAGTTGATAAAGCTGCAAGGTTTGTACTTGTAAAGAACTGTCTGCTCCAGTCCACATCTCTCCCATGTCTAGTATTGCCAAACTGAGCGATACAAATTACAAGTTAGGAGTACAGATGGCAGAGCCTACAGTAAAGTCCTGACATCTAGAGTCTGCGGGATCCCTTTTCTCCCGTTCCTCTATCTAACACAGAGCTATATCACCCCTCCTAGAGAAAATTCTCTGGGAGAGGAAGAAAAGAGAAAATATCAGAGGAAATTCCATATGTTGGCACCAATCCGTCCAGAGCATCAGCTGGTATAAATTGGCATTGTTCTGTTGAAGTCAACGCTATTTAGACTTACACTGAGGATCTGCCCCTACGAATTTCTAATTTATTATCACATTGATTTGCATACTTGACCAAGAGGTATCATGCTATAAACATTTGGATGTTCTGAGCTCTTGGTTTAAGCCAATTTATTGAAGCCATTCATGGAATTAGTCAAGACAGGGTGATCAATAAAGAGAGAAAAGAACTTCCATAAGTGCAACCAGCAGTAGTCATTTAAATGGTGGTACGATACAACCAACCATATGATTGCTTGAATACATAAGGTTTACAGAATTGACTTGAATGGGTTTTTGAGGGCACTCAGCAAATCACAGGATGGGACTCTAAAAGTGAGGAGAGTAACTTGTGTAGCCACTGGCAACTGTGCCAATTGGTGTAAAATGCTATCCAATCAGAACTCAAGGCAGGGAAGAATTAGCCCTACTATATGCTGGCATGGGCACAAGAGAGGAAGTATCTGATAATTCTGGCTGGACTGGCAGCTCGTCAATTGCTGACTGCAATGAATAAATGCCTTGTTTTGTTCTTACCAGAACACCTAGCAACCAATCAGTGCATTTTTTCCTATCTAAAGATATGATTGGATTTTTACGTATAGAAGCCAATGAATCGATACAAGTACTAAAGCTTCTCTCCGCTTCCAGCTAATATCTTTTTAATCCCGCCCACCTTGATATGCAAAGCCATGATTCAAAGTGTAGTGAAGAAGAGCATTTTGACTTTTTTCCATGTGTATCTTTCATGAGACATTTTCCTTCACACCCTTTTTGTTACCTTTTGTTATTACTGCAGTCACGTTGCGTTTCTTTTCATATGGTGTGTTGTGTGTTTGATAGCCAGCCTCTGCCTGCACATTTTTTAATGTAATGAAAAGGGAAAAGTGTTCTTTCTTCTCCCTTCTCTCTGTACAAAACTACACAAACTAGGAATGCCTAAGGACATAATTCCAGGCACTCTACAGCCCATTTAAGAAGACGCTATCGCTACCCCTAGCCAAAAAAATAAATAATGAGATTATTATCCACCGTGGAGATTTTACACTCTTTACTGAAGTAGCTGGTACGGGTGGGTCAATGTTGGAGACAGGATGCTGGGCCAGAGAGATCACCAGTCTGCTTCGTATAGCAATACCTATGTTCTTATTAGGTGTTAGACAAATATGTCAGGCCAAAAGCCAAGCCTATCTCCTGCATTACATTGAAGGATTAAGCTGCAAGCACATTCATTTAATAGTAATTTAATGGCCTCATTAAGAACTCAACTACACCAGTTTTACGCAGCATAACTGCACTGACTTCAGAAGAGTTATTCCTGACACTAGAGGTTTCTTACAGTCAAGTAAAATCAATCTAAATGCAAAACCAGCATAAGTCAGAGAGAGATCAGGCCCTTTCTTCTGAAACACTCTCTACCATTGAAACCTTAAGACAGAGAAACAGTAATAACTAGTTCTTCAAAGCTTTAAATCTTTTTGTGTTAAATTATTGCTAAGGGTGTTCACAAAGTTAAATCAATGTAGGATCTAGCTATGTTGCTCATCGAGGTCATTAACCAACCAGCTTGCAGCCTGTGAAGGCTCATTAAAAGAAATAATTTACATTTTATTTTCATTAAGTTTATTTTGTGAATTTGCAGGGCAAGACAGGAGGTGTGGTCAAGACCCTGTGCATTGCTTTAGTCCTTAACGTGAGACTTGGGAGGTTCAAGTGGTGCAGAGGGCCTTTTGCTGGACGCTGTTGGTGCAAAATTCTTCTCAGAGAGGGTAAAGATTTCATTGATAAATGACCCACAAACATATTGCAGCAGTGGCAAAGCTCAAGCTCAGATAACACATTTGAGGACACTTTGTTCACAGGGTATTTTGCAGCTTTTATACAAGCCAGTTATAGAACTATCAATATGATTTAAGATGGAAAATACTGAAGCTTGTTAACTGTATTACCTTGGCAATATGTTTACATTAGGGTAAAAACCAACAGCAGCAGCACTCCCCCAGGAGCATGATGGCACTGCTGTGCAGTGCACTATGGGCATTCATCATTTAGATATGATCTCCTGATCCTCTTCACACAGAGAACATACATAGTGTGGAGAAATGTCAGATCCAGGAGCCATCCATTAAGAGACATTTCTAGTTGTCTTAAAAGGATGCTTCCTGCCCTATCATACTGAATATATGGTGGGATGGTGACAAGAAGAAAGGATAGGAAAGGAAAGGGGGACAAAAAACCCTCAGAACTGAAGTGGTAATTTATTAAGGACTGGAAAGAGGATGCAGTAAATAGCAGCACCCAGGGAAAGAATCTATTAGCCATTAGGTTAGCAGAAGACAATTGGTCACATTAAGTTGTCTAATTTCATATCAAATCAGACTTAAGAGGTCCATATATGCTATATGGTACATTAGACCTGATTTATACAACAAAGTACCACCCCTTTCACAATTTAGCTGTATGTGAATCCTACGATAACTGTGCAAAGTCTCTGTGTGCATGCAGTAAAAGCAAATAAATCCCAGCAAGAAAATAACTTCTGCACTTCTAGGTATTTATTATAAAGATGTAAAAAAAGACTTTAAAATAATGGCAAGTGGTGGAGCAGCTGGAGTGGGAAGACTCAATGGCATTCTGAAAACAGACCCTGTTAAAGTATCTAGGCATTCTTTGCACTGGTCACAAGCTAACATTTCTTGGAGCTCCCACCTTTTTTCCAGCTCTCACAATACAGGCAAATAAAAGCCATGTTTCTGAGAATAAGTTTTTCAATGTTAAAACCCCACTGGTTATTGGGAATACTTCAGCACCAGTTATCTATCCCCTTGGCCCAAACCCAGGCTGCAACAGGCTTTAACCACAGGTAGTACATCAGTAACTCCAAGCTTTGATGCTCTGTAGGACCCCAGTCACTACAATGTGAATAATTGGTCTCACAATTCATGGTGACAGGTGGGAAGGTGTCCAGCAGGAAGTATTAACATAGTAGCAAAAGTGGCTAAAGAAAATTCCATTAGAAAGCCAAAACAGATCCTATGGAGACTAAGGCAAGCCTGGTATTTCCTCATGGGTGGTCCAGAAATCCTGTTTTAACCCATTGGTAGGACTTTCTGTTGCGATAGCTACTGGAAGAACTGACAGCCCAGGGGTCAGCAATCTTTCAGAAGTGGTGTGCCGAGTCTTCATTTATTCACTCTAATTTAAGGTTTCGCATGCCAGTAATGTATCAGAGGGGTAGTCTGGATCTGTAAAAGCAGCAAAGAGTTCTGTGGCATCTTATAGACTAAGAGACGTTTTGGAGCATGAGCTTTCATGGGTGAATACCCACTTCGTCGGATGCATGAGATGCCAGTAATACATTTTAACCTTTTTAGAAGGTCTCTTTCTATAAGTCTATAATATATAACTAAACAATTGTTATATGTAAAGTAAATAAGGTTTCAAAATGTTTCAGAAGCTTCATTTAAAATTAAATTAAAATGCAGAGTTCCCCAGACCGGTGACCAGGACCCAGGCAGTGAGAGTGCCACTGAAAATCACCTCACGTGCTGCCTTCGGCATGCGTGCCATAGGTTGCCTACCCCTGGCTTACAATTTACCAGCTCCTTTAAAAAAGGACATTCTCTCCCCTCACCCGATCAAATTAACAGCCAGCCAGTGGACTCTCCTAAAAACTTAATTTTCTACACATCAGCATGTGACTGGAACAAGAGACTATGCTGCAAGATGGGTGTGAAGCTCTATACATGAAAGTGTCCCATAACATTCTTTATGGATTATACACCTCTGCTTGTTAAAAGCTCATGGGGCTTTTGATAAAGTCATGACTACAGTATACTCTGCTATTCCCCACGAAGATCATGACTATTATGAAAGGCTGCACTCCAGAGGACACTATGTTGCATATGGATCATTTTAGCACACAAACTGAGTCAGAGATGGAAGAGGCAGTCTCCATTTCTGATAGCTAACAATTAACTTATGTTTGAATTTTTTCCCTATAGAAGTTGTTCCTAGTTTTAGTTGTCTCTGATTCTTCCTGTCCGGGTGAAATTCCTCATAAGTCACTGTAGCATGCACTCCCTTCAACTCTACCAGCATAATGATTTAGTTTTGTTAACCCAGAAGTGTCTTTCCTTTATCTTTTGTACTGTTTGT
Organism: Mauremys mutica; assembly: GCF_020497125.1. NCBI lineage: Eukaryota > Metazoa > Chordata > Testudines > Geoemydidae > Mauremys > Mauremys mutica. The sequence continues at coordinate 175,014,682 of NC_059074.1, read as the reverse complement.
GTTGATTGTATACTGTTATTCTTACTGAAGCAGGAAGCCAGGCAGGGAGCAGCAGAAGCTCTACAGTGAAAGGGAGCGAGAGAGAAAGAGAATCTTTATTAGATTAAGTTTCTTGTTCAGTGTTAGAAAGAAGTGCCATTCTGTGATTCTTTACCATTGTCACACATAGTATTCATGAGCTCCAGCCATTTGAATTATGAAGATGGGAAGTTCTTGGATGTTTAGCTGAAGTCCATAGATACTGACTCCTGTCATGCAATAGTGTTATTAACTATTTGTAAACTGGGGCCAGGAAATGAAGATGAGCCCACCTATGTATCATGCTGGTTGGGGAAGATGAACTCGCCTATCTGGTGGGTTCATACCAAGCCATTTCAATGGGTGTGAGGTATGAAGACATTCATGCGAGTTTTACATTAGTAAGTATCAAAGAACTTGCAGGTCTATTCCCTTTGCATTGCTGTGATCCCCATTAACTATTATCTGGCATTGGAGCCACTGAACTCATTACACAAACTTTGAATAACTACCAGGATATTATGTAGTTTGAGCACTGGAGGGTAAGGAAAAAGACAGTGAAGTACTCACTCTTCACAGCAATTGAAGGCTCTTACCAAAATGATGGTGTTTTGGGTTAGAAATGAACTGGATTGAAAGATTTGTGCTAGGAGGCACTTCGATTAAAAAAAATGCTTCCCCTTTCTTTTCCAAAGCATATAGACAGTACTGTTGCCATTGTCATACTTCTTGTACTGTATAGAGAAAAAACAGCATGCTCTATTGTGAGTTTGACTGTCAGAGCCTGTGTTGGTAGGAATGGGGGTTGGTGGGAAGAGGTATGCTCATGGCATTAGTCCCTGTAAGCATGGCTGACCTTCAAAACAATGCAGTATGAGCCCTTCTGCACCAGCCCTGGTCTGCTAGCTGGTGTGGAGTCCCAGAGCCCCAGCCCACCAGCCACCTGGCCCCTCCCAAAAGTCTGGAGCCACTGTTAGGAATAAATATCCTTGGTCATGACATTCAATCCAGCTCTGCAGGACTACCATCATTTAACCCTGTGTATTTGGGAATGGACTCACTAACATATGCTTAGATAAATGAGAATCGACGTCTTTGATTTTCTTTGGCCCAGGAAAAAGGATCTGATATTTGCCTTGTTAGAACACAAAAATCTCTTCGTACAACTGAGGTACCTACCAGAATGCAGGCAAAGCTGCACAGTGTCTAGAGGAAAGATGCTGAACATTCAGAGATGGAGAAATATACTCCTCAAGTGTCATAAAATTTCAATGGTTTCAATTACTTCTGTACCCCACTCTGTTTTAATCAGCAACGCGTGTACAAGCATATAAATCTCACATTGCATACCCTCCAGGTTAGGATCAGATATTACTATAATAAGCATAGCACGCAGCAATCAGCCCAGACTCCTACAGTGCTGTTGTATCGTAATATCTTTGCATCTAATGCCATGTTCCAAATTATAGCTGGCAAGCATCTTAGCTTCACACAATAATGCCATATGGAGTTACATCTGATACTGTTTGAGTAGAACTCCTTCTCATCCAGAACACATCAATCAGTCCCACAGATACACTATGGTGTTTAAATATTAGTAATTCAAATGTGAAAGCTACATATAAAATGTGTTGCATATTAGAAAAAATAATTCTTGCACCAAGAATAAAAAAGGTTATTTGCTGTATTTTAGCAGCAGAACCTGTGTATGCAAATAAGATGCTTGCATGCTTACCTATAGGCCACTTTTACCAGCAGAGCAGTTATGGAGTTAGAGTTATGGAAGGGTTATTAGTTAAGAGAGAAAAGGACTTAAGAACATAACTGCCATACTGGGTCAGCCCAATGGTCCATCTAGCCCACTATCTTGTCTACCAAAGTGGCCAGTATCAGCACTTTGGGAGAGAGGGGCACACAGAACAGGCCCCTTCTGTTCCCCACCCAGCTTCTGGCAGTCACAGGTTTCGTGTCACCCTACACATGGAGTTATATCCCTGACCATCTTGGCTAATAGCCATTGATAGACCTATCCTCCATGAACTTGTAAACCCAGTTACACTTTTGGCCATCACAACATCCAATGGCAATGAGTTCCACACGTTAGTTGTGCATTGTGTGAAAATATTTCCTCTTGTTTGTATTAAGCCTGTTGCCTATTCATTTCATAGGGTGACCCCCAGTGTTATATTGTGAGAAAGAATAACTAACACCTATTCACTTTTTCCACACCATTCATGATTTTATAGACCTTTTATCACATATAATGATAGACTTTAAGGTCAGAAGGGACCATTATGATCATCTAGTCTAACCTCCTGCACAATGCAGGCCACAGAATCTCACCCACCCACTCCTGTATCAAACCTGTGTCTGAGCCACTGAAGTCCTCAAATCATGGTTTAAAGACTTCAAGGTGCAGAGAACCTTCCAGCAAGTGACCCATGCTCCACGCTGCAGAGGAAGGCGAAAATCCCCCAGGGCTTCTGCCAATCTGCCCTGGAGGAAAATTCCTTCCCGACCCCAAATATGGTATCAGCTAAACCCTGAGCATGTGGGCAAGCCCTAATCTTGTCTTTCCTTGTATGGAAGCCATTCCATACCCTTGCTCATCTTTGTTGCCCTTCTCTGAACCTTTTCCAGTTCCACTATATCCTTTTTGAGATGGGGCAACTGGAACTGGACACAGTAGTCAAGATGTGGGCACACCACAGATTTATATGATGCCATTATGATGCTCTGTCTTATTGTTTATTCCTTTTCTAATAATTCCTTCTGTTCCACGTGCACAACTAGCAGCAGCTAGGGCTCAGTCAAGGCAGATTAATAGAGACACAGCATTAGATAGTTTACATGCAGGTGGTAGCTGTGGGCAAGTTTACTGTCCAAATGGGGGGGTTCTGTTTCAGTTTCTTTGTAAAGGGGGTTGATTTCTGTGGTGAATTTAGTCTTCTAGAAGGAAGAAACAAGTCTCTCATTTATCCACAGAAAAGGCAAAACAATTCCTCACCAACAAGTCTCAACCCTGATCTGGACAGATCAGGGATAGAAAGAGAAGAATAATTCAGTCTCCTTTTATTTGTATAGTATCAGCAGTGCAGATCCACAGTCAGCCAATTCAATCCTTTGCTGCTGAGACTGTTAAGGTTACCAATTAAACCCATTGTGATTTTTGGGGAGGTGGGAGGGGTTTGGGGCAATTTAGTTTTAGTTATGAAGCCACATGTTCAATACAAACTGATTTGAGACCATGATACTTATTTCAGATAGCCAAATAGCCAATAGACAGTATCCCACTTTGAGTAAGTACATTCCAGGGCAGGAGTCTAGTGACATACTGACTTGATACATCCTATTACCAATCCCCCGGGATGCCTCCTTCCCTTTCACAAAATCCATTTTCTAAGTTAGGTATTTGCTTGAGACTCCTGTATTGGCCAGGGGGGCTTCCCTATAGCATGTATTTCCATACCCCCTACACACCGATGAAGAAAATCCAGGTGAATGAATGCATTTTGCATAACATCTTAAAAGGAGGTATATTGGGACTCTGAATTGCAAGAGGGAGTGAATTCCAGAGCAGAGGGACCCCCTTACCTCCTCTCTCCACAAACAGAGGGAAGGCCCTGCTGCCTGCTCTTCTAAGGAGCACCAACCTGAGGGCAGACAGCAAGATGGTTCTCTCAATGCAACTGTTGTGACAGAGCATACGGGAAAGAAGTTGTGAGAGAGATGCATTCTGAGCCATGGAAGGCTTATTTATCTTGGCAGGTTTGTCACCAGGAACGTCAAGGGTTGCCCCCTGCACCTAAGGTCAGTGTGGTCAAAGTGCTCATCACTTAAGAAGTTCCCCTGCAGCCATTCGACAGCTATATAGGAGCTGACAGGAGGCGTGGCAGCCTTGACCACTCAGCTATAGCTTGCACAGAGATAAAATGTCTGTCTTAGTTTGACAGACGCTTTACTTCAGTCTTGCCTCTTGTGGATTTTATGGGCTCACACACAAATGCATGTGCAGCAGAGCAATTGCTCTCTGGATTTAATTAAAGAAACTCAAAGCTTGGCAGGCCAACAGGCACAGACAGACTTGACTATGCAAAATGTGATATTTCTGATTTGAACATCTGAAGCTACAGAACGAATATTGATTGTGCAGTGGTTTGCTGAATGGTAATTTTCTTTATATCTGTCCAAAACCTACAGTGTATTTTAACAAAGTCATTCTGTGAACACTTTCATTTGGGATCTCTGAAAGCATATGGTAGAGTCAGAGACCCAGTATGCTGTACTAGATGACTGAGAAAGGGACAGTATTAAACAGTTGTATCTTTAGTAGCATTACCATAAAATCAGAGAGCCTCACCATCTTTCTTTGTAATGCCTGTGCTGCTGCTCCTTCATCCATACAAATTTCAAGGGAGGTGCCAAAAATTATTAAATGATTCTTGCTCTGTAACTAGCTCTTCACTGAGCACAATTCTCCATGTTGCTTCCAATTTACATAAACAAGGGGGATGGGTCATCTTGTTCCAAGGGTTCATCCTGGTTTTGGTAGAAGATTTTTGGAAGATTAGGACCTTCCTTTAGTCAGCTAGAAAGGGCTACTCTTTACCTATTTGTTACTGTGTTCTTCTGGTAATGTATAGCTGTAGGAAACAAATCCTGCTGTGTTTACTCAGTGGAGTCAATGGGGAGTCTGCCAGAATTGGACTGAGTAAGGAATTTTAAACTAAATATATAAAGAGTCATAAGTTATTTACATGTACATTGCAATAAAGCTGAAGCCTCTGAAGTGCAAATAGGTGCCTGGTGTTTAAGGGGCTCTTAGGCCATAGCTCCTTTTTTGGGTTGACCATAATGCCATTTGTTGGCAACAGTTGTTTTTTTTGGGGGGGAAGGTTTACCCCCCTCGTTACAGGGCAGCACAGCCTAGTGGCCAGAGTCCACAGAAGTAGCCTCTGGTTACAGGGCCTTGACACTGGCTCAGCAGGGAGATCCTGCCAAAACACACTGAGGCTTACTGGGGGCAAGGTACCAGTCCATCCCCTCCCCGCCCCGAGTAGCTTCCTACCATCTTGAGACTTGGAGTCTCCCACAAATCTCCAGGTTCTCCACGTGTCTCCAGGTCCATCACTCCTCGGGCTCCTCCCACAGCAGGGGTTCATGCTGGCCAGGGGAAGCTTCAGATCCCAGCAAGTTCAATAATGCTGGCTGGTTCTCCACAGGCACTTCCCAGGAAGGTCCTTCCCCTGCAGCCACCCACCCAGACTAAGCTGAATTCCCTCCTTTTATAGTCCTATAGCACTTGGAGCATGCCCAGTACGAACGGGGCAGGACTTCCTCCATCAGAGCTACTGGTCTGACGCTGCTGGGGCTAGTGCAGGGCGGGGCTGCCCCGTCACACAGGATTTGATATCAACTTTAATAACATGCACCCAAATAGCATGATCACAGTGCAACATAAAATAAAGAACTAGAACCAACTGTGTTCTCCACTACCCTTAAACTATCATTAGCTATTCAGAAGCTTCCAGGATGCATAGACAGTCAATTCTGAAGTATGGGTATTTTGAGGGGTTCAAATCCAGTGTGCGGGGACTTTCAGAAGGGAAACATCCTGCAAGCCTCTTGAAGCACAGCTCTGATAATTTAGTAAAAGGACAAAACAATGGGGTTGGTTCCTTTCACTCCCTATTTCCAAAAGAGTATAGATCAGGTCAAGCCACAAGAAGAACTCAGATGCCCGAAGAAGGCTAACTTATCGTATGATTACTTTCACCTGCTTATGGAACTAAGTGTGACAAAATACAGACTAAACAAAACTTAAATGTCAATCTTTGAAAAAGGGTTGACATTTCAATGGGGTTATTGAACCACAGCTCCTTGAAGTTAGGTGAAAACTGGTGCATTTATGAGCAATAATTCTAAGACAATGAGTCCAATCCATCTCACAGTTCTCACAATCCAACCGTCTCACAGTTCTGCCTCAAATTAGAATTCCTTGCTGCTGGACAGCTCTAAACTAGATTTGACATCTCCAGTTTTATTGATTGATGCAATGACTGTGACCACTCGGTTTACAACCAATAAAATGCCATGAAAAATAACTTTGTTGTGCAGTTACTGCTACATGGAAAGACAATCTCACTGCTGTCTGGCCATAAATTAAATAGAAGTTTTCTAACCTTCACTTAAAAGTATGTCAAAGTTACAGCAATGGAGTATTGTCAGTAATATGGATGACCAAATAAAAAACAGAACAAGAACTCAACTGATAAGTGACAATAAATGTTCTAATTGTAACCATGCTGGGAACATTAGAAGCAAATAACAGCAAATTTGGTAACTTGAAGTGGAGGCCAAGTTTTTCTAAAGGTTTTCCCAGAGATTTTGGATGTCTCACTCTTTGGGTGGCCTAAAAGATACATCTTAAAAGAGGCCTAATTTTCAGAGAGAAGGTGCTCAGCATTTCCTGAAAGTAAGATCCTTTCAAGATGTCTCAGTTTGGCTACCCAAAATCACTAGTCACTTTTGGAGGTCTTGGCCTGCATGTTAACCATTAAATAAATAAATGATATATATATATAAAATTGGAGATATACCTATCTCCTAGAACTGTAAGGGACCTTGAAACGTCATCAAGTCTAGCCCCTTGCCTTCACTATCAGGACCAAGTACTGATCTTTGCCCCAGATTCCTAAGTGGCCCCCTCAAGGATTGAACTTATAACCCTGGGTTTAGCAGACCAATACTCAAACCACTGAGCTATCTCTCCCCCTCACTGGGTCCCTATATCCCTCACCAAACCCTAAACTGGAGGAAATGGTTCAGTCACAGATAGCACTAAAATTCTTATATACCCAGTACAAAAGAGTACTCAGTGTCTGGGGAAATCCTTTTGATCATCTCAGGGATCCGGGAATCTGCGACACTTAGACACTTTTGAAAATTGTATCCTCTTTGCACAGGCTCTTTGTGCTGGGTATCAAAAAACATTCAGCCCCATCCACACTCGTAGCTAAATCTCTCTCAATGTTGAAACTCTGAGGAAACTGTGGTTTACACCTGCTGCCCACCAAGTCATTCTCCTAGTGTAGTGTTCTGAGGCCCTGTGTTCCCCAGGGAAAATTTTTGAATGGTCTCACCTTTGCTGAACCAATTTAGCAATGCTGAATCCCCATGCAGACACCCCTAATGCAGCTACTGATTCCATTTTCAGCATTAGATACTCAAGTAGGGTAGGAGAACACATAGCTGAAAATTGGGTTGGCAACCAGTGACCCATCTGTATTGTAGTTCCATATTTTCCAGAGGTCAGAATATTTCAATCATTTTATCTAGTTGTAGACAATTCTAAAAAGATGAAGCCTCAGAAGTTTTGTACAACTCCTGAGTACTTCCTCCACTACCCATCTTCCTTATGCTGTTCTACGAACAATACAGTGTCGTCTAGAGAGAGTAGAAGACAGAATAAGGAAAAAGAAACATGATTGTTTTAAGTTACAAGAATTCTCAATAATATTTTTTAAAGATACAGATAATTATATTTGTTAACATATTATCACATGTCCATGATGAGGTTTTATATTCTAAATAAAGAAGTTATCAGAATTTAAAGGCACTTATTAAATAGCTCCTATTATCAAAGGTCTTTCCTCAATTTCGTTCTTTAGCTCCCGGGTATTTAAAAGAAAAAGCTAATTTTACTACTTCTCAAATATAACAGAGGGAACAATTTTCAAAAGTGTCTAAGTGACTGAGAAACCTAAGTCCCATTTTCTAAAGGGATATTTAAAGTCAATGGGACTTAGGTCCCTAAATCACTTAGACACTTTTGAAAATTTTACCCAGTCTCTTTTCAGCTCTTGCTGTTTTCTCTCTATTTGTTACTTCCAGGAGTTCCATTTAAGTCATTTAGTATTCTTTTTCCAAAACTGTTTTACACCAACTGGCTATTTATATTGCAAGTAGCAACTAGAGGCTCCAACCAAGTTCAGGACCACACTGTACAAGGCTCTGTAAAAACACATAGTAAGAGACAGTATCTGCCCCATAGAGCTTACTATCTAAACACCCAAAGTAGTATCTTCCTCTCAATTTTACACATGGGGAACTGAGGCACAGGGAGAATAAGTGATTTGCTCAAGATTACACAGGAAGACTGTAGCAGAGCTCAGGGATTGAACGTAAATCTTATGATTCTCAGAGCCTTAACCACAAAACCAACCTTTTTCTCTACTAAACCATACTTTTCCTGCAGGAAAAGCTATAATAACGCTGCAGTCTCTCCCTCGGCCCAAGGCCTGGGCAGAAAAAATGCCATTGTGCGTTGCCTCTAGGAGGTGCTAAAAAGAAGGCTCCTTGTGTCCTCCCCTCCCAACTTATGCTCCCATATAGGAACCAGGCACAATCTTGCTCTTCACCAATATATATGCCCAATACATAAATGGCTTCTTTACATTAAATTTGACTTCAATTTAAGTTCTTTTTCTCCACTGCACGTTCAAATATCTGTTAGTGACCAGCATTCAGAATTTACTTAGCTGTAACCAAGAAGCACAATATTACGAATGGGACCAAGCCAAGAACATTATTATTATGTTGCCATAAACATACACTGCACTTTACTAAACAAATAAGACAAAAAGGTCCCTGACCCAAACCCAAGCGAAAGGTAAAACCATTAGAAAAATATCTTGCAGCATAAATCTCAGAAGACAGTGACTAACAAGCAAGTACGATTATGCAGCACAGAATCCTGGTTTTATTTTTGGAATATGCAACTCCGTGCAGAGCTCTGAGTTACTGTAATGCTAGAATTCTCCCACTGTCTCTTACAAAGCATGCTTCATTTATCTAAACAGGAGCAGAGTCTAAAGAATATCTGTACAGACTGGAGTCAGAGCCAAGCCCTCAGTGGATGGTCCTGCTAACGTCAGCTTCTGCTTAAGCTATCTGGACTAGACATGCCTTAACATTTTAACAATTAACAACAAATAAATAAATGAATGGCAACATGTTCACTTTTGGCACAATGCAACAGATAAACCATGATCTGATCATGAAGATCCCACTTCCAGTACAAAATGCATCTAGTAGCCCCTTTGTGATATGAAAGGCAAAATTAATAGGACTTGGGTCATACAGTAGAACCTCGTAGTTACAGACACCTCGAGAATGGAGGTTGTCCGTAACTCTGAAATGTTCGTAACTCTGAACAAAGTGCAGCTCCACTTCCAGCAGCTGACACTCCAAGTCGGGTTTCAGCAGCAGCTGAACTCCCTCCTCAGTGCCTGCAGCTTCCTTGCAGTCAGCTTCTTTCCCTGGGTTGGACTGCACAAGCTTGTCCCACTCCCAGCCAGGGGAGCTTGTCCCCCTCCCGGCTGGGGGAGGAGGGGTGAAAACAGCGCCCGCCCCCCCAGCCAGGGGAAGGGAGGAGGTGTGAAAACAGCGCAGACCCCAGTGCTGCTCCTGCTCTGTTGGCTGCCTTGAGCAGGCAGACCCAGCGTCTTCATTCCTAGGTGTAAGTGGCTGCCCCAAGCGTGGGAGGGGGACAGGCAGCCCAGATGTCCCTACCTTTAAGATGCAATACAGGCACAGCAAATGAAAATATTTGCCTTTTTGGGTGCAGGGGAGGGGTGTCTCTGCAGCTGCCTGATTAGTTACCTCTGGTTTCAGATGGTGTCCGGTTGACTGGTCAGTCCGTAACTCCGGTGTTCGAATCTTTGGTGTTCTACTGCATCCTCAAGATCATGACTAATTGCTAATGATGATCAGTTCTCAGAAGGTAAGCCATTCGGAATGGACAGGGAACCATATATATCTAAATATTCTGAGAATTAATCATTCATATTTTGCACCGATAGCTGCTGCCTCCTCTTTCACTCCCTACACGAGTTAGCTACTTGCCACCTATTCTACCACTTGCTACAATTTTTCCTTGAACCACAGCAAGACGCCAGTGATACCCCACTCCCCGGAAGTCTTTTAATATCTGTTTTGGAGACTTTGCTATGCATCAGGCACCTCTAATTACACCTCTTCAGTCTCAGCACACTCTAGACTTTGTTATGCCCTAAATTATGATGTGTGTAACACATATATCCAGGAGCTGCCATTAAGCAGAAGAGAGGCAGCTAGCTTCTGAATAGGATTTTAGAAGCTTGGTAGGGATCAGCAGTGCGCGCAAGATCTGGAAGGGAGAACTCAGGAATGCGATGGGAATCCATAAGTGTGTTTGGACCAGGCATCAGGAGAGTGCTTGGGAAGTAGCAGGGAAGCCATCAGCTTGCTGTGGGTCTTGACTGAGTTTGGAGGAAACATAAAGTATGCTGGGACATGTGAAGGTGAGCAAAGTATCCAGAGTAAATTTAGCGAGGAGGGAAAGCTAAAAGCTTATAAGGAGGAAGAAGGGTTCCAAAGGCATGCTAGGGACAGGAGAAAGCAAAATGAGAGAAGGCCCAAGAACTAATTCTGTGAGGCAGTGGAAGTCATTTCTCATACTTTAAAATTAATCCTACTCAGAGCTGGATTAGCCATAGCACACCCCCTTATCCTCAGAGGTGAACGCTCAGGAAAGACAACGTTTTCATAATATTTTAAAGTCAGAATCATGCCCTTAACATCCATAGTTGATGCTACATTAGTGCCTATCTGCTCAGATAACATGCTGTCTACTTCCAAGTTGGTTGAACCTATGCTCCAGGGCACAGATACCGGGAAGCTATGTCTTACATAGCAATTGGTTGTTTTTTAAACACTGCACAGGCCATCCTTCCCACAGGAAGACTCTTCACTATATTTACACAGAAGACGACAGAGTTAATAGTTTCCCAGAGTTTCTGGCTCAGAACAAGACAGGTTGCATTGCAGCAGGTGTCTGGAAAGCCTATTAAGATTGCTGTGGAGTACTCAAGCATGAAATATCACTGTACTGTCCTTGAGCAGTCTATGGGCAGGCAAGTGTGTGACAAACTGCACTAGCAGAGGTGGTGGACTGAAGACAGTCACAAAGAAAGAATGTGACAGAGCTCCTAACATACCCAACGCACTTGCTGCAACGGAAGTTTTTCACAGGGCCTTTAAAGTGAGATGCAGAGGAACAAGTTATTTTGCATATATTTGTTCTGCTACAGAACTGCCATTGCTTATACATGGGGAAAAAATGCACTTATTGCAGAAAATTTGCCTTCCAGAAACATTCAGCTTGTGGAAATAGAAGATTGACACAACAATCATCAGCTGGTTGTGATTATCAAGTTCCCAGAAGGGAAATGAAAAACTGACCACAGTTCCCAGACAGCACATCAGACCCCTTGTTACAGGGCTGCTGCCTCCAGAGGACCCCCTCATGGCCCAGGGTGGCTCTGCAGCATCCCTGCTTCAGTTTCCTCTCCTCAGGACTCCTCTGCGATTTCATAAAAGCTCTCAGTCATAGCCAATAATACCCTTACTTGGCCTGGTTTGCTATCAAACCGTTCCAAAATGAAATCCTCAAAGTCCAAAATAAACATAAACCGAAGAGGCTTCACCTCAGTCGCCATCTGGACCCAGTTCTTCCTCCCCAAGAGCCTGTCTTCTTGTTTTCTATCCAGCAGCAACTCTCCAGGGCGTCTTGCCTAGACTCTTGCCCCCTCTGGCTCTTTCAGAAGCCTCTGTTCTTATCTCTTTCCCAGAAGGCCTGATTTACCCACATGACATTACCCATTCTCTCCATCTGGGGAGCTGAGCTAACTGTGTCACAAGTGGGGTGGGCCCATCTCCCCTTAAAGAGGCCAGCCACCCTGTGACACCTCCACTTGAGCTGAGATAGTAGGGGGTCAGGAATCACCAGTGTGAGGAAAACCACATACTAATAACACATGTTGTTTAGCACTGAGACCAGCTAAGGAGGCAAAAGAGATTCTGGCTGGAAACACAAAGAACAGTAGTGGAGACTTTGAATTCTGTACCACACGATAAAACGGGTGGGCAAACTACAGCCCACCAGCCATTTTAATCCGGCCCTCGAGCTCCTGCTCGGGAGTGGGGTCTGGGGCTTGCCCCACTCCAGCACTCCAGCCTGGGAGCAGGGTTGGGGCCACTCCGCACGGCTCCTGAAAGCAGCAGCATGTCTCCCCTCTGGCTTCTATGCTTAGGGGCAGCCAGAGGGCTCCGCACGCTGCTCCCGTCCCAAGTGCCACCCCCGCAGCTCCCATTGGTCATGAACCATGGCCAATGGGAGCTGCAGGGGCAGCGATTGTGATGGGGCAGCACGCAGCAGAGCCACCTGGCCACGCCTCCGCGTAGGAGCTGGAGAGGGGACATGCCGCTGCTTTTGGGAGCCGCTTGAGGTAAGCACTGCCCAGAGCCTACACCCCTGAGCCAACCCCCGTGCCCCAATCCCCTGCCCCAGCCCTGATCCCTCTCCCGCCTTCCACACCCCTCGGTCTCGACCTGAAGCACCCTCCTACACCCCAAACCTCTCATCCCCAGCACCACCCCAGAGCCCGCACCCATAGCCGGAGCCCTCCCCTCCACAACACCCCCCCTGCCCCAGCCTGGATCCCCCTCCTGCACCCTGAACTCCTCATTTCTGGCCCCACCCCGGAGCCCACACTCCCAGCCAGAGCCCTCACCTCATCCCGCACCTCAACCCCAATTGCGTGAGAATTCATGGCCCGCTATACAATTTCTATACCCAGATGTTGCCCTCAGGTCAAAAAGTGTGCCCACCCCTGCAATAAAACCTGAGAATCTATGAACTATTAATAACTTTATATTGGAAATTTATATAGGAAATTTAACAGTCCACAGAAATAAAAATAAATGTGTTTCATATGAGATTCAGGAGACTTATCTGTGTGGTATCCTGTTAGATCGTTCATTTTAATATTATTAGGTTGAGACGCTATTTTCTTGCTAGAGAAAATCAAGATCTTTTGAACCAGAACGAAGAATTGCAACCATGGTATCTAGCCACATCCCTATACACACAAAAGAACTGACTAAACCGCCTCATTTTTCATGTGCTACGTAAGGTTCCAATTCAAAATGAAAAACAACAACAAGCCATAGCTGGCTTCTGTGCAATGGAGAAAATATTTTCCCTTTTCAGTTAAAAAAAAGAGAGAGACAATTTCAACTGAATTGAACCCCAGGGGCTAAATTCAGTCCTGCTGTAAAAAGGCAAGATTCTACTGAAGTCAATCAATGGGAGCTGTAGATACTCAGCACCTCTGAAAAACAGGTCAGAGGTATCCAGGAGCTGACACCTACAATTAGAGACCACTTAAGAACATTTGGGGCTCATCACCACCCAATTTACAGATGGACCCACAGAAAGGTTAAGCAAATTGCCCAAGTTCACATAGCGAATCAGTAGCAGAGTTAGGAATGGAAATCAGAGTACGATTGCTGGTTTAGAACAGTGACCAGATAATCTGTCTCCAATGGCAGTCAGTCACACTGGGCCAGATCTTCAGCTAGTGTAATGGTGGAACTTTCCTATTTTACATCTGTGAGGAACTGCCCTGCTATGTTTAATGGAGGGCTCTAAAATAAGTATTTTCAGGAAGGCTATGGACAAAAAAAGGGAAGGGGAGGAGCCTGAAATGGGAATTTTACACCTTTCATGACAATAATTTAGCAAAAAGAATGTACATGATTTGTACAAATAACATTCTCTCATAGCAACATGGCTTTAGGCCACATTACAACCCCCATGATGAATCATTTGCAATTAAAGCATGCTAAGGTGTGCTTTTAGACTAAACTGCAGATTAGCAAAGAAGAATATTGTGCTCCAATTGAAAGAACACCAAACAATCCCCCATAAAGCCTCAGATGACAGGGCAGCTAAAATAAAATATGCAATGGGAGTGGATGCACCTAAGACCATGAAAAGACATGTGGCAATAGTTTATATAATATTATTGCCTGCTTTCCTGTATAATGTATATTTGTAGCCATTATTATTGAACGAGAACAATCATAAGTATTAAGAACAGTGTCAGCTTTGTATCAGAGACTTCTTCTATCTGGGGACTACAGCCTGCCATATTAGGGGATAGTCTTAACATTCAAATAGGTCCTTCCCATCTCCAGCTTCCTTTATTCTGTTTACTGTTGGGATGAATATGAAAAATGCTACTTATCACAATTCTAGTTTTGTAACTACAACTGGATAAATATTACAAAAAGCTTCTCATTAATATTCACAATTTTCATATCATTATGAGATCTTGCCTCCTCCAGATTCCTCCCCTTTCATATTTACTCAGCAGATGTTCCAGTGAACAATTACACTGGCAGGAATATTTTCCAAAAGTAAATTTTGAATTCATAAATCTGATGAGTTACTCTCACTCAATCAAGAGACAAATGTCACGTGATCCATCAAAACGACAAACTTTGAACACCTGCAACAATTGTGCATAAATGAGTTACTGCCCAAGAATTATGCACAGAAATGTGGCAGTTTTCAAATAAAGAAAAAAATGAGAAAAATCAGAACCTCACTGTGAATAGTTTGAGAACAGAAGTTCTGACATCTACCAGTAAGTAGTAAGTTATTAGTCACACATTATTCACCCAGCTCTATTTATAACTCAGCAGTAATGTTAATTATGGATGAAATTCAGAAGTCCAGGAGTTAAGAATTTAATAAAACAAAAGCAAATTAATAGATATATGGGAGTATAAAATATATGGGGTGAATTCTAGCCCCATTTAAGTCAGTGGGAGAACTATTTACTTCGATAAGATCAAGGTTTCACCCATTAATTTTACTGGTCTCTACTTTTTCTTGTGCTTTCAGATTCCAGTCTACTTTCAACTATATAAGAAAGCATATTGTCTGGAAGACTTTCTTCAAAATATGATACGTCAACTAAAGTTTGAGAAGAGATCTAGGATTTGCTAACATTCCCATGCATGTTCAATCATGACTCAAGGAGATGCAGCAGCATGCAGAGTTCATTTATCATTCCGTCCAAATATGTTTAATACCACATTATATGATTAATTCTCAAAGAGCTCTTTTACTGTATTTTGTTTATTAGCTACTGTAGCTCATAACAACCAAGTATTGTATTCCTCAAGGCTACAGAAAGACTTTTCAGGTTAATAAAGTTTGGACATTGTCCAAAATGGACATTTGGCATTCTTCATTTGAAGCAACTCTGGTGAGATTATTGAATGCCTCAAGGAACATGAGCCAAGTGGAACTGAAGAGAATCAAAACTCTGAATGTTCTAAGTGCTGAAACATAAATACTTTGGATACTTGTGGTCCCAGACACACAGGTTTCTTTGACTGGTTCTCTAGATCCCCTTCCTGATTCTAGGGAAGAGAGTTTGTTGCTCCTCTCCATATCTGCTTCCCAGGCACTTGGGAGACTGGAGTTTGGAGCAGGCCAGACCTCCACTGCAAGCAGGGCTGGCTCCAGGCACCAGCGCAGCAAGCAGGTGCTTGGGGCGGCCAATGGGAAGGGGCGGCACCTCCGCCTCTTCAGCGGCAATTCGGCGGCAGGTCCCTCAGTTTCTCTCAGAGGGAAGGACCTGCTGCTGAATTGCTGCCGAAGAATGAAGCGGCGGCAGCCTGAAGTGCTGCCGATCTCTTGGGGCAGCAAAAACGCTGGGGCCAGCCCTGACTGCAAGTTACAATACACTCAGCTGAATGGGAAACAAAGGGCACCCACTGGTGCAGCAGAGTTCTTAGTTCAGCCAAGTGATACATTTGCTCCAAGACACAGGAAACCACTTGTTTAACATACTGAGGTCTATTCTGCTCCTTCATTGTGCCCATGGAGGAAGCTATGTTCCACATTATTTTTATCCTGAAATATTCTTCCAAGTTGTGTTTATGTATTATTCCTGCAAGGCACCATCCCAATATAGTTTACAGTTCAATTCATAACTATCAGAAACCATTATTTTCGTATGTCTCACATACATGCAGACACACATTAAGGACAAGTCTCTCAGTTGGTAAGCTGGGATCTCTGGGCCAAATTACACCAGCTGAGAGTATGGCCCCAAGGGCCCAACAATACACTGAAAGATGTGTGTGAAAACTCATGCAGCCAGACGGTTCCCTTATTAGTTACATATCGTGGCTGGCCTCTACTCAAAAGTTATTCCTACAAATGTTGGCAATAATTTGCACCCCCTAACTTGCCTCCAGATATGTATATTTAAACCAGTAGCAAAGGAATAACTCTTGGCTTGTGTCAGAAACACTGGCTTTTGGTCACTGCAGGTCCCTTTTGAAGAATCTGCTATTGCAAACATGCAGAAGGTGCAGATTGTGAGCTCTGCAGATTTTGCAGGATTACAAATGAGCAAAAATTAAGGTGTTATCTGCTAAACTGTTCTTGTGACTATCAGTAGAAAACAGGAACACCTTCAGTCTTAACTGGCGGCAACCAACCCACGAGGCAGCTAGTGGTTTCAACCTCCCACACTCAGCATCTACTAACTAAAGTGCATGAGTGCAGGATCTGACTTAAATACATATCTGCAAAATTTTTGTTTAATTTTATACTTTAGTGAAGTCACAAAGTTGGCCAGATGCTACTCTCAGTTATCCTGGTGCAAAGCCAGGATCTCCACTGAAAAGATGTGTATGTTACTCATTCTAAGACAGATGCCACTACCCTTTAGTCCCCTTCTGGGACTACTCCAGAAGTAAGGTTCTACCCAACGTGAGTAAGGGTGGCCCTCAATAATTAAACACAGTGAATATTAAATCTGACCTAATAAATTGCTAGTGTTGTCCCCTAGCTCCCAGAAGAATGGTGGAGGAAGGAAGCAATTGGCTACCTGGCTCGAAAGTAGCAGATTACTACCCTCCCTGCATCAGCTCAGCTCATTCCTTGCCCACCTGTGGAGAACGAGAGACATAGAGGAAGTGGAGTACCAGGCACATACCTCTTCCTCTCTACCCGCCCCTTGACTGAACCTCAGATGTGGGGAGGTAGGACAGGGGGATCCTGCTCCCCACTGTACTCTGCACGCCCACAGAGGTTGTTCAACAAACCGTAACATAATACTTAGGGAAACACATGCATTTTTCCCCCCTCAAAACCACTCCCTTTGGCATGGAGCACTGCACAGCCTCCACCTCATATCTGTAAATAATGCCATTTTTTATCCAGAACAGTGTGCGCACACACATACACTCTCAAAGGAAAAATCCCCAGCCGGGGGGATTCCTTTAATCTTTCTAAATCAAACATATCTGGACCCAATTATAATTTTTGTAAGACAAACTGGCATTCAAGATGACAGTTAGAATGCCAAGACGTCCCCATCTGATCCGAATTGGGGTTTATAATTGAAAAGCGGACAGAGCCTTAACTGCAAGAGTGATACAGAGCACTGCTATAATAGTAGCTTTCAATTGTTGAATAATTGATTGACAGCTGCCTAACTACAATCGTTGGTATGTTCAGCCTCCATAATTATTCGCTTTCCATGGAACAACCAACTCAGACTGACGGGCATCCTGTCTGCATCTTGTCAATTACATATGTGTCCCTGGCATTCCTCTGTTCTGCTTAACTATAGGACAGCTACAACCTCAGCAACATATTTTTTTAAATGCAGCTCGATTTTTTTTCAGACTTCAAGTCCATTTCATGCCCTCAATTCTTGCACATAGTTCCATCAATAGTGGGAATTGTGCACTCAATCCATGGACAGCTGTGCTATGGGATAGGCTATTTTGTAGATGAGACCACAGACAGATATTGATAGTAATTAAAAATCCCAGGATACTTTTTTGAAAGAGTGGGATGCTATTCTTCCATGACCTGAGAAAATACCAGCATTGGTAAATAAATGTACATCCCTGCCCCCAGAATCCCACGTTAGTTTGAAACATATAAAGGTATTCTTCGCTTCCTATCCTAAACTATTCTGTAGTGTTGCTGTGTGCTGTTACAACAGCTTGTATCTTCGACCAGAAACTGCTGCATTTCATCAACAGGATATACCCATATGAGTGCATCCTTCAAGATGAGAAGTGCTATATAAAGAAAAAGGATGAAATCCTGCTTCCACTGAAGTCAATGGCAAAACTTCCATTGACTCTGGAGGGGCTAGGATTTCACCCAAACTGCTTATCACAAAAAGGTGTCTGCCTCCAGCTGAATTTTTTTTTTAAATTTAAAGTTTTAAAGTTTCTGCCAAAATGGTTCGGGACATTGGCCACCTTAATTCTGGTCATTCCTAACCTTTGAGTGCTTGACTTTGCAACCGTAACATTCTTTTAACATGTTTTTTGGGGGGAGGGAGGGGTGTACTTATACATATGGGATATTTGTGACACACTCAAGGTTCAGCCTAAATGTGGTCATTGCATTTCTTTTTACATAGTCTGTTCCAGGTAGGTTAATTTCCCTGAAAGAAGAAGTACTGTCTTTTAAGAAGGTATTTGAATACCACTAGGAAGGTTCCTTTATGGACTAGAGCAGAGGAAGGGGCATGGAAGAAGGAAACAAAGGCCTGGTCTACACTAGGCGTTTAAATCGGTTTTAGGAGCGTAAAACCGATTTAACGCCAAAACCGTCCACACTAGGAGGCACCTTATATCGATTTTAATGGCTCTTTAAACCGGTTTCTGTACTCCTCCCTAACGAGAGGAGTAACGCTAGTATCGGTATTAACATATCGGATTAGGGTTAGTGTGGACGCTGATCGACGGTATTGGCCTCCGGGAGCTATCCCACAGTGCACCAGTGACCGCTCTGGACCGCAATCTGAACTCGGATGCAGTGGTCAGGTAAACAGGAAAAGCCCCGCGAACTTTTGAATATTTCCTGTTTGCCCAGCGTGGAGCTCCGATCAGCACGGGTGGCGATGCAGTCCGAAATCAAAATTAAAAAAAGAGCTCCCGCATGGACCATGCGGATGTGATCGCTGTAAGGGCAGGCAAATCCGTTCTATCCGTTCTATCAGCGCTCCGTTACAGAAGATGAAATTCAGAATCCTTTTTTAAAAATCTCCAGACAGACGCCATAGCAGGGACTCAGCGCACTGCAGCGTGACAAGCGTAACGGAAAGCCAAAGAATCAAATGGATGCGCATGGACTGGAGGACTGAAGCTATCCCACAGTTCCTGCAGCCTCCTAAAATTATTTGCATTCTTGGCTGAGCTCCAAATGCTTCTAGGGTCAAACACAGTGCCCGCGGGTCAGGGCATAGCTTGGCAATCTACTCACCCACCCCCCACCCACCCCCAGAAGCGAAAGGTAAAACAATCCTCTGACTCTTTTACATGTCACCCTATCTTTACTGAATGCTGCAGATAGACGCGATAGTGCAGCACTCAACACCAACATCCTTGCTTCCCCCCCCCCCGCCATGGGCGGCTGATGGTACAAAAGGATGGAAATCCATCCTCATCATCAGCATAAACTGATCGTACAAAATGATGGAAATCCATCCTCATCATCAGCCTCAGCTGATGGTACAAAAGGACTGGTAACCGTCCTCGTCATCAGCCTATTGGCCCTAATTTTTTCTGGTGGATGGATGGTGCAATATGGCTGGTAACCATCCTCATCATAGCAACAGGGGGCTGAGCTCCATCAGCCCCCACCCTTCATGTGTAAAGAAAAGATTCAGTTGCCCCTGGACTAGCAGTGGGATGCTGGGCTTCTCTCCTACACACTGCTTAATGTCCTGTCTGGACTATCATAGCAGCTGGAGGCTGCCTTCCACTCATTTCTCACTAACAAGTCAGTGTGTCTTATTCCTGCATTCTTTATTAATTCATCACACAAGTGGGGGGACAATGCTACGGTAGCCAAGAAAGGCTGGGGGAAGAACGGAATCAACAGGTGGGGTTGTTACAGGAGCACCCCCTGTGAATAGCATACAGATAATAATTTCTGCGGGCTCTGACACAGAGCAGGTGGTTCTCTAGCACACTTGCCTATATTAGGCAGCACTGATTCTATTTTTAGATACCAAAAAGGAGGGATTGACTCAGGTAGTCATTCCCAATTTTTGCTTTTGCGCCCCTGGCTGATCGGCCAGGGGCACTTATGACAGCAGCCAATGGTACAAAACGATGGAAGGTGCAATATGGCTAGTAACCACTCTTGGCTTTTGCGCCCCTGGCTGATTGACCAGGGGCACTAGCAGCAAATGGTACAAAAGGACTGGTAGCCATGATCATCCTCAGTTCCAATTTATGGAAGGGTTTGGATGGTGCAATATGGCTAGTAACCATCTCTGCTGTCATGCAAAAGCAAAAGCATGCTTCTGTGTAGCGCTGCTGAATCGCCTCTGTGAGCGGCATCTAGTACACATACGGTGAGAGTCACAAACGGCAAAAAAAGCTCCATGATTGCCATGCTATGGCATCTGCCAGGGCAATCCAGGGGAAAAAGGCGCGAAATGCTTGTCTGCCGTTGCTTTCCCAGACGAAGGAGTGACTGACGACATTTACCCAGAACCACCCGCGACAATGATTTTTGCCCCATCAGGCACTGGGATCTCAACCCGGAAGTTCCAAGGGGCGGGGGAGGCTACGGGAACTATGGGATAGCTAGGGAATAGCTACCCACAGTGCAACGCTCCAGAAATCGACGCTAGCCACGGACCATGGACGCACACCACCGATTTAATGTGCTTAGTATGGCCGCGCTCCACCCGATTTTATAAATTCTGTTTTACAAAACCGGTTTATGCAAATTCGGAATAATCCCGTAGTGTAGACGTACCCAAAGAGAGGCTTGGACAGAGGAGAAAATAAGAGTAGAGACTTCCTGAGAGAAACAGCTGCTCATGAAAAACACGTGAACCTTAAGAACGTGAGCAGTGGAGTTATAAGCTTCTAAGCTTCCAAAGTCTAGCTAGAAATGAGGAGTTTAAAGATTCAAGGGAAACCCCCCAAAACTAGTTCACAAGACATGTTGAAGTACACAAGCAGTAACGACTGTGTTAATCATTTAAGTCTCTATCCTGCAACATCAAATGTGTGGGTTGACTTGAGCACCGCATGGTGCCCCACGGAAGTCAGTGGAGCTCTGCAGCACAGCAGTCTGCCTGTGCACTATATATTACGGGACTGGGGCCTCAATCTATGCAACAGAAAAGCAGTGTATCGGCAGTGTTAATTTCTCCTTTAATGACCGTTTCCTATGCATATATTGACTGATTCACGACATTCTTTTTAATAATCAGAAATGTACATTTTTGCTCATTAATAAATAACTTTTTTTTAAAAGGACTCCTATGGCATCTGATCACCATGAGCAGCAGCAATTATTTTTCCCTGGAAAAGATTACTGTATTAGTCAGTTTTCAATTCATATGTAACTTTATTTTCAGCCACATGACTTAATATAATAGCCACATGACTCATTAATATAATAATAATTAGCTCTTATATAGCACTTTTCATCAGCAGATCTCACGGTGCTTTACAAAGGAGCTCAGTATTATTATTCCCATTTTACAGATGGGGAAACTGAGGAAAGAGAGCAAATAAGTGAGTTTTATTTTACAGAATTATTGTATTTTTATTGGAATTGATTTATTTTGAGAAAAGTTTATCTTCTTTATGCACAGTTACTTATTGACTGAGTCTGTAACCTGTGTCCGAAACAACATGAAGTCCCAGGAATCTATGTGGAACAAATGAATGTAAAAAGTTACAACCAAAGCTCAGAAATTAAGGAGTATGATGAAGAGCCATACAAGACCCAAAGGTGACATTAACCTTTGACAGCCTGATGATGATCTTGGAGATTGTCAGAGAATCCCTTAGTCACTAAAAAAAAATTAAAAATCCAGCTAAAGATAAAGTGAAGCCAATCTCCCATAAAAATTCCCATAGTTCTAGAGAGGATATCCAGTTTACACCCTCCTGTCCCGTCCCCCGCCCCACAAATCAGAAGATTAAGCCCGCTAACTGAGAATGCACCACACCAGCTGCCACAAGGTAGGCAGTAATACTTTGTGATTACTGGATTAGAGGATTGGGCCAAAAGAAATATGATGAGGTTCAACAAGGACAAGTGCAGAGTCCTGCACTTAGGAAGGAAGAATCCCATGCACTGCTACAGACTAGGGACCGAATGGCTGGGCAGCAGTTCTGCAGAAAAGGACCTAGGGGTTACGGTGGACGAAAAGCTGAATATGAGTCAACAGTGTGCCCTTGTTGCCAAGAAGGCTAATGGCATTTTGGGTTGTATAAGTAGGGGCATTTCCAGCAGATCGAGGGATGTGATCATTCCCCTCTGTTCAGCACTGGTGAGGCCTCATTTGGAGTACTGTGTCCAGTTTTGGGCCCCACACTACAAGAAGAATGTGGATAAATTGGAGAGAGTCCAGCGGAGGGCAACAAAAGCACGCCTCAAACCATCCTTCCAACACAGATACACTCAGCATATAAAGAGGCCCTGCCTAGGTATTTATACCATGTGCATCAGAGTGGTACCTAAGCACTTCCAGAGCATATGAGCACCTACCAAGAAAAAGATGGTTACGTCTCCTTTAAATAATGACTGGCCTGTCCACTGCCCTGTAAATATTAAAGAAGGGAGCCAATCTGGCCTAAGAACAGAGAAGAGGAAAAAGGAATCTGCTCTCCAGCTGCCTGAAGACTAGTTGGAGCAGGCATGATTTGCAGAAAGAAGCTGACTCCTTCTGCAATTACGGAGGCATACGAAAGCCATCAAGCACTACCTCAGAAAAGGGGCCTAGAAAGAAGAACCATAACTGGGGCAAACAAGGGTCTGTAGTGTAGCGGGATGAACACCTGCTCCAGCCCTGGAGGGGTTGGAAAAGCCCTGCAGAGGGCTGGGGCTGGGCAAGGTAAAACCCTGGCTGATTGGGGGAAGTGGCTGCAGCTGGGGCCACGTCCCAAACTGAGCAACAGGGCCTTATAAGGAGGCCAGGGAAGCTAAAAGCACTAGTCTCTCTCTGACCTGAGAGGGAGACAGGCCTGACTGCTGGGGAACTCACCCAGGGGACCTAGAGTGAGGCAGGGCTGGGGAAAGGCCTCAGGAACTGGGAAGCCGTAGGCCAGTAACTCACCAGGCTGCAGGGCCTAGTTCTAGGCCTCCTAGGTACTGGGCTTGCAGAGGGGTAGCCGGAGGGTGGGTAAAGGCAGCCAGTCCAAACCCCTTGTTGCCTGTGATGATTGGCTGATACACTGCAGTCTGCCCCAGGGTGCGGGGGCTAAACAGAGACTGGCAGTAGCTATGACTGAGGTGATGTGGGGGTTCCCCTGGGGTGGGGAAACCCAGTAAGACTGTGGGTACTGCAGGAGGCAGAACCCTGAGATAAGGGCACTGGGGTCTTGGGAGGGACATGGGGGCCAACGGCAAGTGGATCACTGGCCTGCAGAGGGTGCTCCTGAGTTGAAGAGCTAATTCCTGAGGATGACCAGCAGGAGGTGCTGCAGGGGTGAGTCTGGGCCAGTCTACAGTAGTAAGAAAGGAAATGGAGAAAACTAGCTACCACATAACTCCTTAAGGTAAAAAGTAAACAGGTTGTTTTGAACAAGGCAACAATTTAGTATTGTTGTGTGTTTTTGGTCAAAACACAACCCAGGGAGTCATGTGGGAGATACCTCAGCTGGGTCAATACTCTCACCTGATGAAAGAAACAAAGGCATTTAGGCCTGTCAAGGAAATTACAAAAAATAAAGTAAACCTAAATAGTTCCAGCTATAGCTAAATAACCTTTGTGCTAGATCTGCCAGGTGATTCAGGCAAGTGGCAGTTTCCTCCCCTTAGAATGCCCTAGAATATTTCTCAGGGAGTAAGTCTTGGGCCACAGAGGCAATAGAGGAGGGGAGGGAAATTTATCATGGGAACCACAAGGTTTTCAGCTACGCAGACATACATACATACATTTACATATACACACAGTGCACAATCCATTGCTGCCTCAGAATAAGAGTCTAACTTACCATAAGGTCTTGTTAAGTGACTATGTACACACCATATATTATATAATATGGATGAAGATTAGTAAAAGCCTGTAATCTAATGAGTTACAGTGACTTCTACTCTCAATATCTAATGGGTGTTCATTTTAAGTCATTGATAGAGAAGCCATGCACCCCAGGAGCTGGATCTCTCAGGAATCCCACTTCCCTTCAGCTGGATTCCTCCAAAGAAATGTAACAGCAAGAAACCCAAACTGTCATGTAGCACCAGAGGTCAGCTTAGATGACTGGAGCAGGGATAAAAGCCCTGGGGCTAATTCTATTTCTTTTATTCTCTCTAGGTAGCTTTTTTGTGTAGCACTGTAGGCTTCACTTAAACTAGAGAAGCTGTTTCTAGCTGGAAGGAAATTGAATCAAGCCTAACAAAGTAGCTTTTTAACATATGCATGTTTATAGATTCATGGTTCATTAGTTTGTTTCTTTCCTAGTTATTCTCATAGTTTATTATGATCAATTTTAGATATTTCTGATCCAGGTGGCAAAGACTAACTTCAGCAAGATATTTTTGTTTTCTGCATCTCCTTCCAATATCTGCCTATCCTTTTTTTAATATATGCTCTTCCCACCACAATCTGTCACAAGACCATTTATGTCATTTATGTCAGAGCAAAGGCTTGAGAGCCAGGCACTTCAGGCATTCAAGTTTAAAACTGTGGCCTTAGTGAAACTGAATGAGGCAAGGTTATCTATAAAGGGGAATAACACCAGTCTTCTGTCTCACATGAGTGTTGTGGGGGCACTTTAGGGAACTTTTGTAAACTGCTTTGAAGATAAAAAGCATTACACAAGTAAATCCCTACCGGATGGCATTGGGATTACATCTGGTTTGTAATAATGTATTTGTAGTTCTAATAAGAAAAAATTGCTTAGGTCCAGTAAACCAGTGACAGTCTACAAGGGTGAAGAATCCATTTAGTTCTTCTCTACAAACAGTCCATTGCTTGCTTCCAAGAAGATTTCACAGGGTGGCTGGGTCGGGATAGTACTGATGCTGTACTGGAGGCCCTATTGCTCCAGGGGCCAAAATTCATTGCTCTGGTAAGTTGGTGAAACTCCATTCACATTCCTTGATATGTTCAGAAGGACGTCACAAAACCATACACCCTTCGTTTTTTACTCAAAATTGCTTCTGATAAGAAATTTAAGTAAACAGCTCCATCAGTTACTTATCAACAGTGACAAATGCTAACGTGTTCTCCTCTACTGCTTTGTTTGCCCCCAACATTACAAACTTATGTTTGTTCAGTACATTTCACTACTTGCAGTTTTCAAACTCGTATAACAAAAAACATAGGGGAAATATTCAGAACTAATCCTGTATCAAACCTGTTGAAGATTCAGAGGGGCAGAGCCTTTTCTGGTGTAAACTGTCATAGCTCCATTGACTTTACAGCAGTGGAGGATCTACCTCAGAATGTCTTACAATGGAAGTTGTGTACGCATGCACATCTGGGACTCTGGGCTTCGAAACAGTACTACATTAAATCTATAGGGCACACCAACAGGGTCTACACGGACCAATTAATATGCAACCTGTGAGTGTGCTTTAGAAATTACACTCCTGTAGTGCACATTACCCCATCATGTAGACTTGTTCTTACTTGCACAGCCCTATGGACTTCAGTGTGACTACTCATGTAAAGATTTGCAAGATAAAACCCAAGCAACATCATCGTTGCTATGAGGACATATGTCCTGCAGTGACTAGGCATGAATGGACTGAGTTAAGTGAGCTATAGAAACAACAAACTGAACTGGCCTACCTTTTGTGGGTTTATGTCCACATGCACAAAGTTTTTGCAGAGTCTTCAAACTAATGTTACTTCTTCAGTTCTTTCAGAACTAACTAGAAGCAGTTTGCAATCTTCATTGTTTAATTACTATTCTGAAGTGTGATTTGAAAACCATATGCCACTGGGGAAGGAGATTTTCATTAAAAGGACAGCCTTCTCTTCATGGTTTATTCACATAAGAACCCCCAGTAGATTTTAAATGTTATACTTCAGGGTTTTGGTTTGTTCTACATTTAGGAATTTTTTATTGTTACCAACATATTAACAAAAGAAAGTTCATAATTAGGCCACCTTTAATCAACAGTGTAGCCAAGTAAATTGTCACACAGTTGTCCATCTTTTTGGATTTGCCACATAATTTTACTCCAGAAGGCAAATGCAATTACCCAGTTTGTACTCTTTTGCAGATACCATTTGAAAATTCACAGCACTAAATCTCATTTTTGTTATAAATGAAACTGGCCTCTAATTAACTAGCTAAACCAGCAGTTGTTAAACTATAGCCTGTGATCTACCACAGTCCACAGAGCCATTCCTTGTGGTCCACAGAATGAAACATTTTTGGGACCTGAGGACTGGGATCCTGGGAAGAAGGCGGTTTGCAGGATTACTTATGAACTTGAGAATGAAACTGGAGGACCATCAACCTACATCATGAAGTGGCCCAGAGTCTCTCTTATATCAAGATATACTTAGTGTTGGAGGGGTGCAGGTCCAGGATGCCAGGGGGCTAGATATGCCTCCCTAATTCTCCAACTGCCCTTACTCCTAGGGGAATTCTGTGCCATTGAACTCATAATTCATGTGCCATGCATATTTCCCCCCCCCCCCAGAAAATAACTTCTGTGGGAAAGTTGCTGCAGTTCAGCCTTCTTCCATCAGAGGGCGCTGTGGTGCTAGAACAGAGCAACTGCTCCCAGCCAGCCCCAGCTCCCATAGGAAAGAGAAAAAGCCTGCAGTGCCTGTCAGGCCAGGTCAGGAGATAGACAGCATGGGGCTGCTGGGGGGGCACAGACAGGGGTTCATAAGGGCTAGTGGGGAGGACAGACTGCGGTAGGGGCTGAATGGGAGTGGCGGTGAAGAGCCACAGGAGGGAGGGAGAGGGGGTGCAGGGACACATGGAGATGAGGAGAGGAGGCTGGCTGAGGAGGTGCATGGGGACAGGGGGAGGGGGTGCAGAGACACAAGGATGGGAAAGTGGGTGTCTAAGAGTGAGGGTGGAGGCACACATGAGGACAGGGGGTGCGAGGACACATGGTAGTGCAGGGACACATGGGGACAGCAGCAAATGTTCCCTGACAATCTCTCCCCACCCCCGCAAAAAAAATCTTCCATACTTTTCCACCCATACCCAACCACTCTCCAAGTTCACACGCAGGCTCCTTCCCAGCAATTACTTCCCTCTCCGTCAGTTCCTCCGTTACTCCGACTCAACCAAGCCTTTGCACTGCTTCTGAGTGGTGCGGGAAATACAGTTCTGGATTGTAGTTTAAATGAATTATTACTCAGAGTTTGGCATTAATATGCCTGTAAGGAATCTATTTGTCAAAAAAACATTTCCTGAATCTATTTTCTTGTCTGCATTGTTACAGACATACTTGCTGACAGGTATTTTAAAATAAATTACCAAAATAATTGAAATTGGTGTGATTATATTGTGTTATTTTGACAAATAAAAATATGCTGAATTTTGCAGCATTTTAAAATATTGTGCACAGAATTTTTTATTTTTTGGTGCAGAATTCCCCCAGGAGTATACCCTGGCATTAATTAGGGAAGTTTAGAGGCCACTCTCAGAACACCAGGCTATGGTTCCTACAAAACCATATACTACTTGGGAAAGGTTGCTCCACCCCCAACACTCTTCTTCCACCTGCTTCATAGCAATTGGACTTTCCCCTCCAAGGGAATTCTCAGGAAGCCAACTGTGGTTTATGCTACTCAAGCAAGAAAGGAGATGGAACCATGGTTGAAAGTGTAGCCTAGTGTTTCTAATTATTATTATTATTATTTATTATTATTTATTTTGCACAACAGGCCAGCAGTTAGACTCCATAGCATTTTATGTAACAAAAGGACTGTTTCACCTTATAAAATATACAGGGGATGACAGATTTATGGGTCATTTCTTAAAGGCTCATGAGCAAAACATCATGATGTGGCTATTTTGAATCTATGTTAAAGATTTTCAAATTCCTCACATTTAATTTCCAACCTGAGAAGAGTGAAAGACAGATATATTTCATAGAATCACAGGGTTAGAAGCGATCGCAAGTGTCACCTAGTCTAAACTATCCAAGACAGATGGCTATCAGCCTCCTTTTGAAAACCTCCAGTGAAGAAGCTTTCACAACCTCCCAAGGCAGTCTGTTCCATTGTCCTACTGTTCTTACAGTTAGGAAGTTTTTTCCTGATATTTAATCTAAATCTATGCTGTAGTTTGAACACATTGCCTCTTCTCCTGCACACTGTGGCAAAAGAGAACTTTTCTCCATCTTTTTATGGTAGCCTTTCAAGTATCTAAAAACTACTATCATATCCTCCTCCCCTTAATCTCCTCTTTTCCAAACTAAGCATATCCAGTTCCTTCAGCCCTTACTCATATGGCCTGCGTTCCATCCCTTTGATCATCTTTGTCATAGACTCATAGAATCATAGAACTGGAAGGGACCTTAAGAGGTCATCTAGTCCAGTCTCCTGCACTCATGGCAGGGCTAAGTATTATCTAGACCATCCCTGACAGGTGTTTGTCTAACCTGCTCTTAAAAATTTCCAATGATGGAGATTCCACAACCTCCCTAGGCAATTTATTCCAGTACTTAACCACCCTGATAGTTAGGAAGTTTTTCCTAATGTCCAACCTAAACCTCCCTTTCTGCAATTTAAGTCCATTGCTGCTTGTCCTATCCTCGGAGGTTAAGAAGAACAATTTTTCTCCCTCCTCCTTGTAACAACCTTTTATGAACTTGAAAACTGTTATCATGTCCTCCCTCAGTATTCTCTTTTCCAAACTAAACAAACCCAATTTTTTCAGTCTTCCCTCATAGCTCATGTTTTCTAGACCTTTAATCATTTTTGTTGCTCTTCTCTGGGCTTTCTACAATTTGTCTACATCTTTCCTGAAATGTGGCACGCAGGACTGGACACAATACTTCAGTTGAGGCCTAATCAGCACAGAGTAGAGCAGAAGAATTACTTCTTGTATCTTGCTTACAACACTCCTGCTAATATGTCCCAGAATGAAGTTGCTTTTTTTTTTTGCAACAGTGTTACACTGTTGATTCATATGTAGCCCTTTGTCCACTAAGACCCGGCTCACCTCTGGATCCTTTCCAGTTTCTCTACATCCTTTCTATACATTGGTAACCAAAATTGGACACACTACTCCAGTTGAGGGCTAACCAGCACCAAGTAGAGCAGTACTATCACGTCCTGTGACTTGCATGCTATGCCTTCGTTAATGCAACCTAAAATTGCATTTGCTTTTTTTGCAACAGCTTCTTGTTGACTCATGTTGAGGTTGTGATCCACCACAACTCCCAGATCCTTCTCAGCACTGCTGCTGCCAAGCCAGTTTTCCCCCATTCTGTATTTGTGCAGTTGGTTTTTCTTCTCTACGTGTTCCACTTAACATTTGTCTTTGTTGAATTTCATTTTGTTGTCTATATCCCAGTTCTCTAATTTATCAAGATCCCTCTGAATTTTAGCTCTATCCTCAGAGTATTGGCAACCACCCCCACAGCTTTGTGTCATCTGCAAACTTGATCAGTGTGCTCTCTATACCTACATTCAGGTCATTAATAAAGATATTAAAAACCACCAGACCCAGAACAAATCCCTGTGGAACCCCACGTGAAACCTCCCTACAATCTGACATCATTCCATTACTCTTTGTTTGCAGTTGTTTAACCAATAATGTATCCACTTAATTGGTAGTTCTGCCGAGTCCACATCTCTCCAGCTTACTTATCATAATGTCATGTGGGGCTGTGTCAAAAGCCTTGTTGAAATCCAGGTATATTATGTCCACTCCATTCCTCCATCCACCAAATCAATTACCCTTTCCTCACTATCAAATCAGAAACACCTTTTCTCACTATCATTATTATTCTTTTTTTCACCTGAGTGCCCTCAGTAATACAGCATATCTTTACCTCACCATCCCTTTCCAATCAATTTTGCTTGTCAGCTATGACAGCAATTGGCAAACACTTTCCCACCAGGTTTTCAGTTCTTTGCCCAGTGCTATCAAACCTGCAGGCCCAGAAGCCCCAAACTCCTGGAACCACACCAAATAAAGGGCAAGGTATACATATGACATGCTAACTGTTCATGTTCAGTGCCATCTGGTGTGGTCTATAAGCTGCTATGTGTTGACAAAGTCATGGGTAATCAGCACTATTTTCTCTTTTCCTTGCCACCAGCCATTTGGGGCAGGTGAACAAGGGAAAATTGTATAGGGGATCTTGGGCCTTGCAGCAAGAGATGGGATGACCCAATCAACAAGATATGCAGGGGTCTCAGATTTGTCTGAACCTGCCCTGTCTGAGGGTTAGCATCCAGCCAGCAGTTCTTACCCTTAGGCATAGTGACTCAGAAATATGCTAACTGTACAATCAGGTAATTATAAATCTCCAGATGAACTCGGTAATAAAGGGATCCCAACATAGTTCTAGATGAAGCTCAAGTTACACCACTCAAGCAATCTACAACGCCCTCATGCTGGCAAGATTTCTTTACCTTCTGGGATTACACATAACTAAAGCATACAAGCTTGTCATCAGCTATACAGCCTGGTGGCATCATGCCTGTGACTCAGACCATCTGTGTCAATGACGATTGAGAACAGAACTGATGTTCGTAAAGTCAGTTAACTGGCAGCTCCTGACCAAAAGTACTGACAAATGCTAGTTCTGTCCACTGCTGCTGAAGCACATAACCAAAGAGTTCTATATGCCAGGTTATGCTAATTAAAGTGTATGACTTAATCAGTTCAAAAGTGTTTGATCTGCAAATGCGATCACTTCCAACACATTAAGCATTAGAATTAGAGTTGCCAACACTATTTTATTATGGAATTATGTCAAGGGATATTTCAATTTAGGTTGACATGAACAACTACATGCAGTAACAACTACCTTTTAATAGTCTATACGGTGAAAGATCCCATACAACCATTTCAAAGCCTTTAATCCCAAGGTTTAAATTAAACATTCAGAGAAGACAAGATTTTTCTAAAAGCAGCAGAGTCCTGTGGCACTTTATAGACTAACAGACGTATTGGAGCATGCTTTTGTGGGTGAATACACACTTCCTCGGATGCATGTCACATGCATGTCACATGCATCCGATGAAGTGGGTATTCACAGACGAACGCTCATGCTCCAATACGTCTGTTAGTCTATAAGGTGCCACAGGACTCCTTGCTGCTTTTACAGATCCAGACTAACATGGCTATCCCTCTGATACTTGACAAGATTTTTCTAATATGTGTGGGCAATAAGCTGTCTCACATCATCTGCACAAGTTTGTATATGTATGTATATAATGTAAATTTATGTAACATTTACATAACATTTACGAAACAAGTGTGCATACAGATCTAAAGCAGCAATCCATCCCTATTTAGCAAAGCATTTAAGCATATGCTTCATTGTAAGCATATGCTTAAGTACTTTACTGTATGGGGAACATAGATCACATGATGGTACAAGATATATAAATGTTTTATTGGCATCAATTTGGGGTGGCTGCATTACTTACAAGGGGTGAATCCACGGGTGAGCTGAAATGGTCATCTTAAGTGCCAATAAAATGTTATGTCACCCCACCCTATCTTGTATTCTGTATGTGTCACATAAGTTACAGAAAATCTATTTTAGAAATGTTTAAATTATAACCAGTTTATAAGTTATAGCTAATTATTTTATGACACTTTTAGAAGTTCTAAATTTTAATTTTCCATACATAAAAATGTCAACCCTTTAAAATTCAGTCTCTTGGGACTTTGCAAGTGCAATTCCACTGGAAATTCAGGAATTTCAATGTTTGAAGCTATGCAGAGGTTTGAACGTTAGAAGTAGTTCCTGGCAGAAATGGAATAATGGGCAGAGTTAAGGGTAAGCCAGTCAAAAGTGCCTGATGCATAACATTTCTCATATCATGGCAACTCACCAAATGGCTCAGCAATCTGGCATGTGGATACATAAGTAGTGTATCTCTAAAATATAGATAGCATATCACCTATTACTCTAGTAAAAAAAAAAACAGTGTAGTGTTAGGTATTTTTTCTTTTGTGTACATGCCTTTCCTAAACTTTGAATCAATGCCTATAATATCTCTGGCTCAGTATATAGATAAATCAAGCGAGACCTAGATTTAGAGATTACAAATATGTTAAGTACCACATTAGTTATTTTTATTATTCTTTAATTAAATTCAAATTCTTAAATGCCAAAGAATAGACAAGTGAACATATAGATTCACCTTCTCCATGTTATTTGTTCTTCAAATGTCTTAAATTTCTTGGGAAAAGTGAACAGGAGAAATGATGGTGCGATTCTCCAAATGGCCGTTGGAAAGTTATTTTAGGAGTATTTTGAACAAAAATACTAAAGACTCTCAAACTCTAGACAACTTAATCAAAAATTAATTAGAAAAATCAGAAGGTATGTCTTAAAAATCTTCAGGACATGTACAAGCTAATTCTCTCATTGGGAAAAGAAGGAATCGCTTTTAAAGAGGCCTTTAGTACAGAATATATACTGAAGCTAGCATGGAGGAGGTACAAAATGCTAGTCTCTTTGTACTTCATATTCAAACTCCCAACAATTTCAGGCAACTCTGCATACTACATGTCCTGAAATGGCCTTTTCCCTCATTCCTGCACCTATCCACAGCCAGGCCAAGACTCTTTGTGACCCTTATTCCCTGTGATGCCCAGATGCTAAGGCAATGTTATTTTAATCTTTCTGATGACAGATACACACGTATGCAGTTTCTTTATTGCACTTTATGATTTGTAAAGAGTGTATTTCTGATTGCAGCACCCCTATGTTTCCTCTTTGTAGTTTCCTATGGGACAGATTTGGAATCCCCTATCTCGGCAAGACTTCCACCGAGAGTTCCTGAAGCCCTTATAAAGACACAAATCCTGGTGCATTCTGTGGAAGTTTCGCCTGTTTGGCAGCTGTAAATTCTAGCCTTCTCTGTTGAAGAGCTCTGGCTGGATTTGCTTTCCGCTCCTTGCAAGCTACTGTAACTTTTAACCCCATCTTTAGTAGTGCCTTTTATTACAGACATGCTAATTTCTCATCTTCCACCAGTAGGCAGGATTAACTGCTTTTCACTCAGCTGCACTGACAAGATGTGAAATAAAATATAAGTTATTAGCTTTTGGCCTATTTTTTCAGAGTAGCATATTATGTTGTAGCTTTGTGTTGAGTGGGAAAGTCACTCACTCACTTCATTTTATGCCATATTAAGTTGAATACACATGGGGCAAAATTCAGGCCCTAAGCATTATCAAGCACAGATATAAGCGCACAACAATTCTTCAAAAGCAGCATAGTCTGTATTCTGCCCATTCCCATCCAATCTCCCCCACACCTCCTCCTTACTCCACAAATTATTTCTGCTGGCAGTCAGTCATATGTGCAATACAAAGGCCAGAGCATGCATGCTAAAACTCAGACATCAGGCCTAGCCATTTTATTCTCCATGCCTCCAGCTATGGAGGACCTGAAGAGTAGTAGTTTCATTACTCCTGTGGGAATTCTGGGTCAAAAAATTAAAAATTCTGAGCCCCAAAATTAAAAATTCTACACTCAATATTTTAAAATTCTGCGATAGTCTGCATATTTTATTTATCAAAATGACACAATATAATCACGCCAGTTTCAATTATTTTGGTAATTTATTTCAAAATACTTGTCAACAAGTATGTTTGTAACAATACAGACAACACAAAAGATTCAGAAAATGTTTTTGACAAATAGATTCCTTACTAGATATATTAATACAGAACTCTGAGTAATAATTTAAGCTACAATACACAGAGGTATTTCCTGTACCACTCAGAAGCATTGAAAAATCTTGCAGGAGTCAGAGGTAATTTTTTTTTTTTTTTTTAATAATTGGAGATATACCAATCTCCTAGAACTGGAAGGGACCTTGAAAGATCATGGAGTCCAGCCCCCTGCCTTCACTAGCAGGACCAATTTTTTTTGCCCCAGATTCCTAAGAGGCCCCCTCAAGGATTGAACTCACAACCCTAGGTTTAGCAGGCTAATGCTCAAACCACTGAGCTATCCTGCTCCCCCATAATGGAGGAGCTGAGGCAGAGAGAAGTAATTGCTGGGCAGGAGCCTGGAAGTGAACCTGACGGCTTGTTGGGTGTGGGTGGGAGAAGTATGGAAGAGGGTTTTTTGTGGAGAGGAGGGATTAGGGGAGCTGCCCCCATGCAGATCCTGGCTGACCCCTGACCTCTCCCATTCAGCTAAGCATATCTGCACATGACCCTGCACCTCCCCTCCTCCCTGTCCCCATATGGCCCTGCACACCCCCTGCCTCCTGTCCCCATGTGGCCCTGAACCCCCACTCCCATTCAGTCTCTGGCTCAATATTCTCACCCCTCTACCTGCTGTGCCCCCACCCCCGTCTGTCCTCCCCACTAGTCCTTCTGAACCACAGTTTGTGTGACCCCCTTGCCCCAGCAGTCCCGTGTGCCCTGCTCTGTCCGTCCGTCTGATATCCTGTGCCTCCTCACCTGGCCTATGGGCAGGGCACTGTGAGAAAGGCAGTCTCTGCTCCTTCCTCTCTGCAGATGGCTGCTCTGGCCCATGAGCCAGCTTTCCTCTCTTCTAGCACCACATCAGCCCCTGGTGGGCAAAAGCTGTAACTGCAGTGTGACCCTCAAAGCTTCTCTTCACCTCCTCGTCAGAATCAACTATTCGGGGGGGCATTAATTCTGTGCTTGCAAAGGGGCACAGAATTCCCCCAGGAGTATACAGGTGAGAGGAGCCAGCCCAAACTATCCTGTGGTTGCTCTCCAGGCACATGCTTTACTTACACTGAGGTCTGAACTTGAACCATGAAATAATTTTGTTTAATTCTTCAATGTAATAATTTATTATCCAAACTGTGAAGAAAAGAGACTGTGAGAACGGGAGTTAGACAAGGGTGCATTATTTCGCCCATCCTATTTCTTGTGGTCATAGATTGGGTGATGCGGAAAGCCACTGAAGATAGGCCAAGAGGGATTGCATGGGGACCCTCTGGTCATATTGAAGACTGTGACTTTGCGGATGACATCGCCCTGATTTCAAGCTCTCAGACGGACCTCCAAGAGAAGACTGATAGAGTAGGTAGAGTAGCAAGATGCGTAGGACTTAATATCCATGCCGGTAAGAGCAAAATAATGAAAGTAAAAACAGCCAGCTCGACGAAGACAGTGTTATGTGACGCAGAATTGGAGGAGGTGAACGACTTCAAATATCTTGGTAGTTACATATCGGCTGATGGCAATATTCAGAAGGAGATATCTACCGGAATCGGTCTTGCAGCAAATGCATTCTATAGACTTCAGAATATTTGGAGGTCAACCATCTTGCAAATGAAAACCAAGGTAGAGATCTATAGGTCGAACGTCCGCTCTGTATTGCTCTATGCGGCGGAAACATGGAGGACCAACAAGAAGATAGAAAGTCGGCTTCGGGGCTTTGAAGGAAGGTGTCTTAGGCGAATTCTTAACATACATTGGCCGCAGCGTATCACCAATGTTGAAGTGAGCCGATTAACGGGCATCAACAATATAGTGGATGAAGCTAAACAACGAAGATGGAGGTGGCTGGGGCATGTGTTGAGAATGGATGCTGATAGACACCCTCGTATTGCCCTACGATGGACACCACAAGGAAGAAGGAGGAGAGGTAGACCATTGGGGACGTGGCGAAGGACCATTGAAGAGGAAATGAAAGGTATGGGAATGAAGTGGGATGAACTCTGCTGTCTCGCTCAAGAACAAAATGAATGGAGGAGAGTGGTTGGCGCCTTATGCTCCACAGGGAGTGAAGAAGAAGAAGAAGAAAAGAGAATGAGAGGGGATGAAGGAGAAAATACGTACACAAAACCAAACCTCATTCCCATGTAGCATAAACGGAATATATAATATTATTGGCCAGCCCACATGGCCTGGTGATGAAGAACTGAGAGCCCTCAGCTACCCTTACAGACAATGGAGGACCACCAGCCATGCCTCTTCCTATATTTCAGAGCCCGCCTGCCCCCCACACCCAACTACCTCCAAACAACAAAAAGGGCTGGGGTGAATTTCATTCCTAACCAAATAACAGTCCTTATAGCCAACCTTTAGACACACATCCCAGTGAAATAAATCAAATTCAGAACAGCTTCCTTGATTTAGCTCAAATGCCCACAGATCATAAAGTGCTGCTTCCTGCAGCCAAGAGTCCAGGTGGATAACACAGTTTGTATTGTGGTTATAATCTCTGGGCATTGGTATAATGCTTCCCACTATAAGCCAGGCAAACAATTCTCAAAGCTCCTCCTGTCCCCTCCCTGGGCCTGTTTCAGGAGACAATTAGAGTGCAGCTCCTGTCCCTTCTTAGGAAATGCGAGTGAAGTGTTGCTCCCTTTGGGAGCCTCTGCTTCCTTTTTATGCCTTCCCCAATTTAGGAGGCACAGCTGTCAGTTCCACCTCCCAGAAGCCTAACACCCATAGTTACCAGCTCTTCTCTCCAGGTCTGGCTGCTCAAGTAGTGTTTAAAGATTTGCTTCCCCCTTTCTGCCCAGTGAAAGGTTTAACCCCTTCCTGATTCACACATGGATTGGGTACATACACCAGATTTACAGATTTATGTGAAATCAGATGCTGAACTAATAGGAACTGATAGCACTCAGCACCTGACAGGATTGGGCTCTACATCACTTGTCTGTTCTTAATAAAGTACTTTTCAACTCTTGTAATTCAGAAATAAAATATTTATATATCTCTATTAGCAAAGTACAAATAAGGTGTGTCAACTAGTGTCAAATAGAATAGCTGTGCAAATTCCAGGAAATTCCATGCAGCACTTAGACAACACACATACCCAACAAAGGCTGATTTGTAGTTAGTTACAGTAATAAATGCCAAGGCATAAACTCTAAATAAATTGCCCTGTTGGAAGAACTCAAGATACAGTTCTGTAATTAAGCCACAATGCTCTCTGCATAGTCATACAATAGATGCTTTTTAAAGTTTGGCATACCACTATTAGTGCCTTGTGATGCAGATATATTACAAACCTAAACTTATTCAACTTGTTTACTGGTATGATAGATTCATCTTTAAGCAGTTTTTAAAAATACAAACTTGACAAAACAGGTAGTGAGAAATACATTAACAGCATAATCAAGGTACAATATTGAATTACAGCATCACTTAGGGCATGTCTACACTTACCTCCGGAGCAATTGATCCAGCAGGGGTTAATTTATCATGTCTTCAATCGACCGCTAAGTGCTTTCCCATCGACTCCAGTACTCCACCGGAGTGAGAGGCACAGGTGGAGTCAACGAGGGAGCATCAGTCGACTTACCACAGTGAAGACACTGCGGTAAGTAGATCTAAGTATGTCGACTTCAGCTACGTTATTCACGTAGCTGAATTTGCGTAACTTAGATCGAGCCCTATTCCCCTCCCCCCCAGTGTAGACCAGGCCTTAGTGTTCTTTTAAGCACCAAATCAATAAATAAAATTATTTGCCATCCTGGGTCCGTTTCTTATCTAACCCGCAATGGTTTTACATCCATTCAACTTTTTTGACTTCAGTTGACTTCCTGCCACTTTGCACTGGTCTATGAGTAAGTGGAGAAACAGGTCCCTAATCTCGAATCTTGCTTTATCCTTGTGAACTGCTTCATGCTGTTGTTTCCTTTTTGTATCATAGACACAAGGCATTAGGAGCCTTATGCTACCCTTCATTCACGTGAGCAGCTACCATTGGCATTAATGGGAGATCTGCCAGACATAGATAATGGCTCTTAATTCAGTCTCAATAAGGACCCCCATTTTGTGACACCAAGTTCATCTGAGCTCCACGTACCTAAAAACAAGTGAATGTTGTATTTTCTTTGAGAAAATAAAACTATCCTGCAGACACAGAAATACAGGGCGTCTATTGTTGGCATCTGCAATATGGTGCCTAGGTAGTTTGATTTGCAACGCTATCATTTATTTGGATTTTTGCTACAATAAAAGAGCACCATTCAATGCTCTGGGTGCCCATAGCAAGCTTTTAAATGTATGCTTCTAAAACAAACAGGTTCTTCCAAATCAAATAAAATAGTCTAGTGACAAATAAAAATTAATCAACCTCTTCACAAAATCCCAGCCCACCTCCACCCACACCTGCCCAACACCCATCTCCAGAAATCGGAGAAGTGGGTGTTGCAGTGTGCCCTGAAGGCTAACAAAGTTGGGCTGTTACAAACACCTGGATTGGTGAGCTCCAAATATCCAGCACCCTAACAGAGACCACTGCCAAATGCTCCCTCTCAAAAGGGAGGTGATCTCCACTCTACTTCAGCCTCTGCACAGTGGACTGAAGACAGTATGTTGCCCATTATGATCATAAAAACATACCAATATTATTCTCAAACTTGCTTCCTTTATAGTTAATAGGAGTTTTGCCATTGGCTTCAACTGGGTCCAGAAAGAATGACAAAATATTCAGGATGAATGTGGCAGTATTAAAATCATGTGCCTGTGAGGTCAGATTTTCAAAAAAGCTCTGAGGTGGATTTTTAAGTACTCCACACACAAAATTCAAGCCAGGTTTTGAAAAGAGTTCAAAC
Organism: Mauremys mutica; assembly: GCF_020497125.1. NCBI lineage: Eukaryota > Metazoa > Chordata > Testudines > Geoemydidae > Mauremys > Mauremys mutica. The sequence continues at coordinate 174,976,064 of NC_059074.1, read as the reverse complement.
ACCCAGTATCTTCTCTTGTGATACTTATGGCCATCAAAGAGATGAGATTTTGACAAGCTGGCCAGTAATTTAGGTGCCTAAATGGGAGTGGAGCTCTATTAAAAATGATTAAAACCTCTCCTATTTTTTTCTGTGGTACGTTGCTTTTCACACAGCTGTGAAAGGATGAATCGCAGCAGTGAAGTTCATGCTAAGGATGAGATTTTGAATAGAGGAATTCCTGTTTGCTGAAGGTCATGCGTCAGAAATACCCTTTTCTGTATATCAGGCTTTAGAAGGACAACACCTCACTTCCTGGTCTGGGCAGAATACGTTATGAATTTTCAAAATAATACTGGGATGTGTTTTTAACAGTTATTTTAAATTACAGATTAAACCATTACAAAAATGGTACAGAACTTCTAACATCCTGTGGCTGTTTGCACTCAGACTGAGTGCTTGTGGTTTATTCTGCAGAAAAACTGATTTTTGTGGGGGCAAAGAGAAAGATTTTACCAACATAATCTTCTCCTAGTTATTTTCTGTGGAAAGGTGATTTAAATATTAAAATAGAAATATAAATAATTAGGCTGTTCAATTCAGTACAAGAGCCAGAAAAAAAATTAAATAAATCCAGACTGAATTATGAGTGTAAAGGAGTGATGATTGCCAAAAAAAAAAAAAACCATAGAGGAATGGAAAAACAAGGTGTCTTCCTTTAAGCCACAGCAGTGATTAATCAAAGCTATTAATGACCATACACACCAGTTAGTGTTGTAAATAAACATGTTTGTACATTTTTTAAATTACCAGTATTTTACCAATAGTTATTTATAACCATATTCTTTATCAGCCTGAAACTGAACACAGATCAGACTAGATCAGACAGTGGTCTATCTAGTGAAATATGCAGTGTCCAGTAACAGATATTTCAGAGGAAGATGCAAGAAACCCCCTAGTGGACTACTAAGAAAGAATTTCTCCAATTAAGAAGTCTTCCTATCTCCTGTCGGTTCATGGCTGGCTTATGTTCTGAAGCATGAATGTTTATAGTATATAAAAAATACAGGATAACTAATGTAACATACTATCTACATAATTTTTGTAATCCAGCTAAGCTGTGGGTCTCAGTGATATCTAGTGGCATTGAGTTCCACAAGTTAACTATTCATTGTGTAAATCCTACCACATGGAAGGACATAGTCATAACATGGTAGTCCCATAGCATAGTTCAGTCTTGCGGTACAACTGGGAGTGAATTGTGTTTTAACCATGTTCCTGAATCATGCTGTAGGCATACTAATATCCAAAAGCTAGATGGATGACTGAAAATATGTGCTGTTATGACACATTTTCCCATAAATATTATAAAAGAAAGTACAAAGGCATATCAGAGACATGCATTTCTCTAAGGTGATATTGTAGAATTTCAGACATTATCCATTAACAAATGTGAGGTTGATATCATGGGCTAAATTGTTCCCTAAGGGTCATTACTGCCAAAGAAACAGCAAACTCTTCAAGTTTCAATTTACAGAGTTTCCAACGGCCCATTTGGGAGTAAGCTGGCTTTGCCCTCTTCACAGAAGTTCACCCCCACCCCCAGCCTTCAAGACTCCGTAGATCCACATGGATTTCAGCACATGTAGTGAGTCTGAAAGGTGGGAACACTCTTCTTTTCTCTCCCTTCCACTCCGGGATGCAAAGGGTAACATTTTTTCCTAATGGTTGATATTGTACTATACAGAAGAAGTATTTTTACCGCTTTCTAGTCTTCATAACTTTTGATGCAAACAATTTAAAGCAAAAATTTCACACACTTCCCTACTCTATATAATGGTAGCAAATTGCAACCAGATTGAGTCCTTTCACAGATGTCGATCATTGCAACTGTAAGAGGGGTCTGCAGTTCAGAAACACATGATTGCTATTCAGCTAATACTGAACCCCACACATAAGGGGCTAGATTTTACCATTTTCTATTAATGGTGCCTGGTTCTGGCTTCAAAACACACAGCAGGGCTCCTAGTAATTTTCTTACCTGAAATTACACCGATAATGTTCCTATCAGGGAACAGCACTATCTGAAGCACATGTATCTTTATACTAAAAGTCCAGAGACTCAATATGTAATCTGAAAAATTGTTTCACAATGGATTATCTCCATAAGAATTTAGCAGGGATGTCACATACCATAAATAGGAGCCAATAGCATGTATTGGAAAGGCTTCCTATTGCAATATGTTATTAGCAGATCCCTAGGTGGATACAAAATTTGTATCTGCATCCGATCTGCAATCTGCAAACATGATCCACGGATATGAAGCGGATATCCACAGATTTGCAGGGCTCTAGTTATTAGAGTCTTCACAGTGCTGTAGGTCTAGGCTACACGAGGCTTAAATAGACTGTACCAGAACAGCAGCACTCCAGTTCCCCATTATTGTTCTCTACGTTAAATAATTAGGGTGATTCCAAACACTGAATTCCACAGCCCATGATGCCGTCTATGACTGCAATAATATGCATTAGACTGGAGGTTGCCACGTGCCTTATGTCCCAGAACTGCATCACACTCCTGTGTTTTAGCTGGGCTCAGGTAGATTTATTCTAGCTGTGTTATAATATTGTGTGATGGGAAACAAGCCTTCTGGACCTTAACAGGGGAACCCTTTGCAAGCAGGAACATCCCTCCTCGTTTTCTATATTGGATGCAGTTCCCCCTCGTCCTCCAGAAGATGCCAGCACCTACACAGATTATAGACAGCTGTCCCAAAACACCAAGGGCTGGTCTACACTGGGGGGGGAGGAATCGATCTAAGATACGCAACTTCAGCTATGTGAATAGCGTAGCTGAAGTCGAAGTATCTTAGATCGATTTACCTCTCGTCCTCACGGCACAGGATCGACGTCCGTGGCTCCTCCTGTCGACTCCGCTACCGCCGTTCGCGCTGGTGGAGTTCTGGAGTCGACGGGAGCGCATTCGGGCATCGATATATCGCGTCTAGATGAGACGCGATATATCGATCCCTGATAAATCGATCGCTACCCGCCGATACGGCGAGTAGTCTAGACGTACCCCAAGTCTTCTTAATGCTTGTGGACCCTAATTGAGATAGTAGGTGGGTGCTGTGGGACCCTGGAGGTGGAAGAGTGGATAAAAGGAATACCTCTGTTGCTGGAACACAGGGAAGACAGTGGAGCTATATTATTCAACTAGAGGTCAGCTGACCTTCCACCTAAAAACAACTCTGAAAGGTAACCAGAGTTTGTCTCTTCTCAGAAAGAGTGAGGAAAGGGAGTCAGAAGAACCTGTTTGATGAAACTTGGAGCACAGAAGCATGAGACAAGGACTTCTTTATAATAAAATGCAGTTCCTTTTAAAATTCTTTCTAGTTTATTTTTTATAAGTCATCTGCTGGATGATAGTCTGTGCTATGAAACTGTGAGTTTGACTTGAGCCACTGGAAACAAATATACAAATCCCAGGAACGGTGTTCATTTACCAACCCCTCTATGACTCAGGTATTTTCAGTAGGGCCAAGACCTTTCATACATTGCTAATTTACCATGGCAAAGCACAGGTGTCATACTGCAGCCAAAAAAGCAGGTGAGCCGTGCCTCATTTGTCCAACATGCACACCACAAAATACTGAAAACCCACTGCACATTTTAGATGGAGTTTTGTTTCCAGCATGCTGCTCTACACCAATGACAAAAACTGTAACCATCTGCTCATCACAAAAGTGCTAAATTATGAAAAATTGGATTGGGATATGTACATTTCTCATTTTAGTCATACTTACGGAGGATGCCTCACTTCTTGTGATTCTTCAGAGTAGAACTCAGAAGTAAGTGGGTGGATTTTCCCTTTACAAATGACCGACATTGAAGCCAAATTATATCTGTCTCAGCACAAGTTATTCCAGCTATGACTGCGCCCAAAACACTGGTAGATCTATCTAGTTGGGGTATTAAAACATAGTTCAGTGATAGAGGAGAGATTAATATATGTCTAGAGTTAGCACCCAGAGGCCTTTACAAAGATCTGAACCTCGTTATGGGCCAGATTGTGATATCCTTATACCACGAATAGTTCCCTGAAGTCAATAGGAGTGCCTATGGGGCAAGGCACTACTCAGATGACTAAGTGTATCACAGTCTGTCCCTATGTGAGGCACTGTACAAACGCGCATTCCCTGCCCCAAAGACCTTGCTCTACCCACATTGTCAACACACCCATCATGGTGGCATCTGAATGTATTAAAGAGATGACCATGTAGAGGAGCTCCCAAATGGCAGAGCAAAGCAAAGGCAGAAGTTAGATGTCATTTCAACAGAATCATTTTTCTTGTCACCAAGGGGCATCCTATAATATTTCTGATTATTTCACTTGATGCTCTGATGTCTCCTTTTTAGATGGCAGTTGTTACTAGAACTATGAGAAGAACTTCTAAAATGTGATAGTACAAGGCATTAAAACATAGAACTAGAACAGGTCACTTTCTGCTCCCTGTGTGGGAGGAAAACATTTTCAGGGATATAATTTTTTTACAGCCAAAAATAATCCCAGCACCACGAAGATATACTAACTTAACATAGACCCTGATAACTTTACAGCGATTGAAACAATGTGTGTCTGCTGGACTTAGGTAACTTAGAAGAATCACTTCAAACAATATATTTTATTTTTGCTTGAGTCCACAGAGCTGGCACCAGATGGCTTTTACTCGTGGGTTGTGATTGATTTTTGTGTTTAAAAAAAAAACAGTCTTCAGTCAGAATCTAAATTAGGCCTACCTAATTAAAATAGTTAAAATTATTATTTAACAATACTCTCATATAAGTGACCTCATCTAGACTTCAAGGCTAGGATCTTTAATGGTGCTGGTTGCCTAAGGCCGCTTAGAAAATTCACAGCATAAAGAGAGAATCTTTTCTGTGTATCATAATTGCTTAAAAGGCTAAATCTCTGCTGGGGTAAATTAACATAGCCCTATTGACTTCAATGGAGCTGTGCTAATTTACACCACCAGAGAATTTAGCTCTACGCCCCTCTTGGGGTGCAATGCTGAGCATCTCCTATGAGATGTGCTGAGCTCTCTGCTCAGGACCTCTCAGGAAGCTCTAAACACATCGCAGAATCCAGCCTTAAAGGCTACGTGTACCGATTATCATATTTAAAACTGTACTTGAAGCCAGGAAAGCTGGACACTTTGTTCTTTTTTTAAATTAAAGCTGAGATTTTGGAGAACATTATTAATCCACCCACTGCTGCCCTGCTCAATACTAATATTTCTGTACTATGGATTTGGATTTCCCCTCTGCACATGATACACTCGCACTTGTGATGTCGAAGGATAGCAAGAGCCATGCTCTGAAAATAACGCTAGAATTATGGAGTTGCTTTTAAGTATCAGAGGGGTAGCCGTGTTAGTCTGAATCTGTAAAAAGCGACAAAGAGTTCTGTGGCACCTTACAAACTAACAGAAGTACTGGAGCATGAGCTTTCGTGGGTGAATACCCACTTCGTCAGACGCAAGTTGCTTTTATCTTTACTCAAGTACTGTGTATGCTCTCTCTGTATGTATGCACGCACACACACCCACTCTCTCTCTCTCTCACACACACACAGAGCAGTGTTGTGCATTACTATTTCATTTTACTGATTGTCACTGCAGAGAGCAATTTACTTATATGCCATAGATCAAACCTTAAGACCTGATCCTGCCAGGTACTAAGTGCTTTCAACTAAATGGACATAAAAAATGTGCTCAGCATTTTGCAGGAGACATTCAACATCTCCCAGCATTGAGCCCATACTTTTCAAAAGCCACTTCCTATTTATCCTTTGTTTACCCTGGTTTGTCCTGAAAAGTAAGGCTTTCTGACATAAAGATCACTTTGGAAATTATTTCTCTCATTTTCTTTGATGATTTCAAAGGGCAGGAAAAAATTTCTCCCCTTTTTGAGAGCCACCCAGCTGAAGCAGAGAACGTTACTGTTCGTAGGCGGTCTAATTAGAGCCAGTTATAACTCAATTGACCTGCCTTCGCCTTAAAATACTTGGAAAGTCTTGCTCTGTGCTTGTTAAACGAATAATGTATTTTACTTCCATAGATGTGTCTGATTTGGGAATATCAAGTTTACCTGTAGTGATCAGATATGACCACTAAAAGAGAGATTGCCCAAATGGATCCTTGCAAAATGATATACACCCACCCTACGTTATACAACCAGCCACACAACTCACAAATAAGCACATGTATATTTGTACTATGCCACTGGGAAATAGAAATTAATAATAAATCAGTTCTTTATGAAGTTTAATCTGAACAATGAAGTATGCTAATAATTATTAAAGCTGCTACATGAATCTGAATTCCCTCCTTCCAGCAGTGCTCAAACTGTGGGTTGGGACCCCACGTTAACGGGGTCGCCTGGGCTAGCTTAGATTTTCTGGGGCCTGGAGTCAAAGCTGAAGCCCGAGCACCACTGCTCGAGGCCAAAGCCTGAGGGCTTTAGCCCTGGGTGTTGGGACTCAGATCACATGCCCCTGCCTGGGACTGAAGCCCTGGGGCTTCAGCTTTGTCCCCCACCACCACCTGAGGCTCAGGCTGGCTCAGACTTCGGTCCCTTCTCCTGGGGTCATGTAGTAATTTTTATTGTCGAAAGGGGGTCACAATGCAATGAAGTTTGAGAACCCCTGCTAACCTATATAGCTTGTATGCTGTAAGCATAACAAGTTGGTGGAGAATGGTATTAATTGTTCTATATTAGTGAGTTAGGGGATGACAACAAAAGTGCGTTGCACATGATTATCACTAACAAAAGAAGAAAAACAGTTTAATTCTTTCCCAACTTCATGGACTCTCTAGCTATTAAGAAATATTGATGAGTCAAAACCTAAAACAAAACATTGTTTAATCAAAGTGCAAAAATAATATCCAAATGTACTAGCATCACATCCAGAACTGAAGATAACACAGCTGTTGTCTTCATTCTCAGGTGATAATCATGAACATGTTCTTTTCCTACTTGACAGAGCACCTACCAACACACTAACAAACCAAGCAATACTCATCTGAGCTGCTTCACTCAGACAAAGCTCTAATGCTATAATTGGTGTCACAGCTCAAACATAACAAGCCTCTAACGTTGGGATGTATCTATGTATGCATAGTGATTTCTCCTCCTGTTTACACTGGTGGTGTAAGCCAGGGGTAACCCCAGTGTAGTCCATGGTATTACATTAGTGTAAGCTGAGAATAGAAGAATTAGACTCTTATAACAGAACTCCCAGGAGCTAATGTGATTGTTGGATTTCATGACCCCGTATTTGAAGGCAGTGAACTAGTGACTAAAACAGAGAACTGGGATTCAAGTGACTTGGGTTCTACTCCCAACTTATTTAGGGTATGTCTACTCCGCAATTAAAAACCCATTGCTGGCCTGTGCCACCTGATTCGGGCTCAGGCTAAGGGGCTGTTAAATTGCAGCGTAGGCTTCCGGGCTCAGGCTGGAGCCTGAACTCAAGGACTCTGCGAGGTGGGAGGGTCCCAGAGCTTGGGCTACAGCCCAAGGCCTGAAGTCTACATTGCAATGAAACAGCCCTGTAGCCCAAGCCCCGTGAACCTGTTTCAGCTGGCACGGGTCAGCCACGGGTGTCTATCTGCAGTGTAGACATACTCTTAGGCCAATATAGTGAATCGTAGCTGCTAATTTTGGATGTCCAGCTTGAAATATGTAGGTAGCAATTTTCAGAGGGTGGGCCCAGGTCCCCCTAGCCCCTGCTGCCAATCCCACCTGTGGGGTGGCAGCCTCCCCACCTTAGGCCAAGAGGCCTGCATTTGTCTGCCATCTGCCAGAGCCTGTCTATTTGATGTTCTGCCCTGCCTGAGGGCCTGAGCCCCAAGACCGGTTGGTGTTCCACCCTGCCTGAGGGCCTGAGCCCCGAGACCGGTTGGTGCTCCACTTTGCCTGGGAGCCTGAGCCCCTAGATTGTTTGGTGCTCTGCCCTGCCTGAGGGCCTGAGCCCTAGACTACCTGTTGCTCAGCCCCGCCTAGAGGGCCAGGGCCTTAGAGACTGCTAATTCCCCAATAACTCTTGCCTTGCTAGGGACCCAAGAGTGATGGGGCATGGCCTCCCTCTGAAACTGACGGGGAGGGACGGCCACGCACTCCTACATGATACTTACTTCCATTGTAAAGCACTTTGAGATCTATGGATGAAAAGCCTGCTCCCATCAAAGTTAACTGGAAACTTCTCATGGCCTCAATTCTGCAGGATCTACCTCTCTAAGACAGGATGTATGGTCTAGCACAGTCGTTCTCAACCCTTTTGGGCTGAGGAGCCATTTGCAAATGTTTATGGCCTGTCACGACCGAGTACATAGTCTGGAGGTAGAGGCACTGGGGTGGTTTCAGTCACACCCTGCCCCCTGGAGGGTTGGGTCCTGGCCGGCACTCACCCCACAGTGGCAGCTGTTGCAGCTACTGTGCTGTGGGACTGGGTGGGCTTGGCTCTCTGCCCCTCTAATTGGACCAAATTTGTGTGAGTGGAGTTGTGACCCGGGTCATGGGGTTACAGTGCCATTCACTCAAATTTGGCCTTCCCGGACTCCCATCATCATGACAGCTGGGGTAAACCTGAGTGGCTCCAGGACCCCAGAGGTTGCAGTGCTTGGAACAGGGAGGTGAGCCCAGCCAGCCCCGTTGGACAGAAGCCACAGGAGCTGCCACGTGACCTTTCAAAACATTCTGGCAACCCAATTTTGGGTTCCAACCCACAGGCTGAGAAACCCTGGTCTAGTGGTTAGAGTACTAGCTTAAAACTTGGAAGACCAGGCTGCAAGTCCCTGCTCTGCACAGACTTCCTGTGTGACCTTGGGCAAGTCATTTAGCCTCTCTGTACTCAATTTCCCACAGGGGTATAGTGAAGACAAATACATTAAAGATTATGAGGTGCTCAGATACCATGATAATGGGAACCACATAAGTACCTTAGATATGAGAGCAATGTATTATTATTTTCCTATGTAAATCCAGGGTTGATTGTGGACAAAGGTGTGTTATCTGCAGCTAAGCAAGGTAAATCTTGGCCCGTTTATTTAAGAACAGACTTGTACCAGGCTTTAGATAAGATGCCATCCTCTCAGCTCAAGCAATTAATGCCCTAAATTGTACCAAAATGTGATGTGATTGGAAATAAAAGAGAGAGCAATGAATAGCAGAACACAAGAATGGTAACATATTAAAACTAGTCTGATCAGTACAGATTAGGCAACATTGATTAATTTATTAAATGTAATAATCATAGAAGAATAGGGTACCTCAGGAGGTCATCTAGTCCAATCCCCTGCTCAAAGCAGGACCAACACCAACTAAATAATTCCAGCAAGTGTTTGTCAAGCCAGGCCTTAAAAACCTCTAAGGATGGAGATTCCACCACCTCCCTAGCTAACCCAATCCAGCGCTTCACCACCCTCCTAGTGAAATAGTTTTTCCTTATATCCAACTTAGACCTCGCCCACTGCAGTTTGAGACCATTGCTTCTTGTTCTGTCATCTGCCACCACTGAGAACAACCTACCTCCATCCTCTTTGGAACCCCCCTTCAGGTAGTTGAAGGCTGCTATCAAATCCCCCCTCACTCTTCTCTTCTGCAGACTAAATAAGCCCAGTTCCCTCAGCCTCTCCTTGTAAGTCATATGCCCCAGCCCCCTAATCATTTTTATTGCCCTCCGCTGGACTCTCTTCAATTTGTCCACATCCTTTCTGTAGTGGGAGGCCCAAAACTGAACACAATACTCCAGATGTGGCCTCCCAGTGCCAAAGAGAGGAGAATAATCACTTCCCTTGATCTGCTGTCAATGCTCCTACTAATGCAGCCCAGTATGCCATTAGCCTTCTTGGCAACAAAGGTACACTGTTGATTCATATCCAGCTTTTCGTCCACTGTAATCCCCAGGTCCTTTTCTGCAGAACTGCGACCTAGCCAGTCAGTTCCCAGCCTGTAGCAGTGCATGGGATTCTTCCATCCTAAGTGCAGGACTCTGCACTTGTCCTTGTTGAACCTCATCAGATTTCTTTTGGCCCAGTCCTCCAATTTGTCTAGATCACTCTAGACCCTATCCCTACACTCCAGCATATCTACTTCTCCCCCCATCTTAGAGTCGCCCTTGAACTTGCTGAGAGTGCAATCCATCTCATCATCCAGATCATTAATGAACAAAACCAGCCCCAGGACTGACACCTGGGGCACTCCGCTTGATACCAGCTGCCAACTAGACATCGAGCCATGAATCACTACCAGTTGAGCCTGATGATCTAGACAGCTTTCTAGTCCATTCATCCAATCCATACTTTTTTAACTTGCTGGCAAGAATACTGTGGGAGACCGTATGAAAACCTTTGCTAAAGTCAAGATCTATCACGTCCACTGCTTTCCCCATCTCTACAGACGTGCTCCATGATTCTACCAGGAACTGGGGTGAGACTAACCGGTCTTAGTTCCCCGGATTCTCCTTCCTCACTTTTAAAAGATGGGCACTATATTTGCCTTCCAATCATCCGGGACCTCCCCTGATCGCCACAAGTTTTCAAAGATAATGGCTAATGGCTCTGCAACCACATCAACCTCAGCACCCTCGATGCATTAGATCCAGACCCATGGACTTGTGGTCATCCAGCTTTTATAAACAGTCGTTAACCAGTTCTTTCACCACTGAGGGCTACTCACCTCCTCCCCATACTGTGCTGCCCAGTGCAGCAGTCTGGGAGCTGGCCTTGTCTGGGAAGACCGAGGCAAAAAAAGCATTGAGTACTTCAGCTTTCTCCACATCATCTGTCACTAGGTTGCCTCCCCCATTCAGTAAGCATCCCACACTTTCCCTAACCTTCTTCTTGTTGCTAACATACCTGTAGAAACCCTTCTTGTTACCCTTCACATCCCTTCTTAGCTGCAACTCCAGTTGTGTTTTGGCTTTCCTGATTATACCCCTGCATGCTCGAGCAATATTTTTATACTCCTCCCTAGTCATCTGTCCAAGTTTCCACTTCTTGTAAACTTCCTTTTTGTGTTTAAGCTCACCAAAGATTTCTCTGTTAAGCCAAGCTCATCGCCTGCCATATTTGCTATTCTTTCTGCACATTGTTCCTGTGCTCTCAATAAGGCTTCTTTAAAATACAGCCAGCTCTCCTGCGCTCCTTTCCCCTCATATTAGCCTCCCAGGGGATCCTGCCCATCAGTTCCCTGAGGGAGTCAAAGTTTGCTTTTCTGAAGTCCAGGGTTCGTATTCTGCTGATCTCCTTTCTTCCTTTTGCCAGGATCCTGAACTCGACCATCTCATGGTCACTGCTGCCCAGGTTACCACCCACTTCTACTCCCCCTACCAATTCTTCCCTGTTTGTGAGCAGCAGGTCAAGAAGAGCTTTTCCCCTAGTTGGTTTCTCCAGCACTTGCACCAGGAAGTTGTCCCCAACAGTCTCCAAAAACTTCCTGGATTGTCTGTGCACTCCTGTATTGCTCTCCCAGCAGATGTTAGGGTGGTTCAAGTCCCCCATGAGAACCAGGGCCTGTGATCTGGAAATTTCTGTTATTTGTCCAAAGAAAGCCTCGTCTACCTCATCCTCCTGGTCTGGTGGTCTATATCAGATGCCCACCACAACATCACCCTTGTTGCTCTCATCTCTAAAGTTAACCCAAAGATTCTCAGCAGGCTTTACTCCAGTTTCATACTGGAACTCTGAGCAATCATACTGCTCTCTTACAAATGGTGTAACTCCTCCACCTTTCCCCCCCCACCTGTCCTTCCTGAACAGTTTATAACCCATACATGACAGTGCTTCAGTCATGTGAGTTACCCCACCAAGTCTCTGTTATTCCAATCACATCATAGTTCTTTGACTGTGCCAGGACTTCCAATTCTTCCTGCTTGTTTCCCAGGCTTCTTGCGTTCGTGTACAGGCAACTAAGATAACTAGCCAATTGCCCTACCTTCACAGTATGAATCAGGAGGCCTCCCTGTTGCACCCTACCTTGTGTTTCCTTCTGGTATCCCACTTCCCCCCTTACCTCTGGATTTAAGTTACCATCCCCTGGTGAACCTAGTTTAAAGCCCTCCTCACTAGGTTAGCAAGCCTACATGCAGGGCCGGCTCCAGACCCCAGCGCGCCAAGCGCGTGCTTGGGGCGGCATTTTGCCGGCAGGGCAGCAGGCGGCTCCGGCAGACCTTCCGCAGTCATGCCTGCGGGAGGTCCACTGGAGCCGCGGGACCAGCGGACCCTCCGCAGACACGTCTGCAGGAGGTCCCCTAGAGCCGCGGGACCGGCGACCGCCAGAGCTCCCCGCGCGGCGCGCCGCCCTGCTTGGGGCGGCGAAATTACTAGAGCCGCCCCTGCCTACATGCAAAGATGCTCTTCCCTCTCTTTGTTAGGTGGATCCCATCTCTTCCTAGCAATCCTTCTTCCTGGAACAACAAACTGTGGTCAAATAATCCAAAGCCTTCTCTCCAACACCACCGGCATAACCACGCATTCACCTCCACTATTCGATGGTCCCTACCATGGCCTTTTCCTTCAACAGGGAGGATGGAAGGGAACACGACTTGGGCCTCAAACTCCTTTATACTTCTTTCCAGGGCCACGTAGTCTGCAGTGACCTGCTCAAGGTCATTCTTGGCAGTACCATTGGGGCCCACGTGGAGAAGTAGGAAGAAGTAGCAGTCTGAGGGCTTGATCAGTCTCAGCAGACACTCCATCACATCCTGAATTCTAGCTCCAGGCAAGCAGCACACTTCTCAAGTTTCCCGGTCTGAACGGCAGATGGATGACCCTGACCACCACCACCCGTCTCCTCCTGTTGGGAGTGGTGGTCATGGAACTCCCATCCTTAGGACAATGCATCCCATGCCTTCTGGTCGATGGGGTCTCCTTCTGATCGCTTCCCTCAGATAACTCTTCCATGACTCATTAAAGATACAGACTACTAAGGGATAAGTATCAGGGACACTGGCTCATTCAGATTCAGACACAAATTCAATCTCCACCATAGCTACAAATATTGGTGAAAGCCAAACACAGGGGACCATTTTCAAAGACTCTTGTAATTTTGAAACAAAAAGAGGAAATATATAAAGGACCCTTACAACTCTGACCCTCCTAATTTGTCTGCTCTTCTATCTTACCAAGTTGCCCATCTAACTTCTTCTGCTCCACCAGTGATGCCCTGGTCCACCAGTCTCATCTGCCTGCTTCTCAGCTTGTCACACAAAAGGTTCTGCACCTTCTTCTGTGATACCCCTTGTGCAATAAGCATCCTTTCTTAATTGATCAGTCAGACAATACCCCTCTCCTCAAGACCCATCACATCACATACGTCCAACGAGTCACAATAATTCAACATTTCTGGATACTTTGCATATTTCTGACCTAAACACCACAGCTTATTTGCCTTATGCATTTTGTTACACCTTCTCTAGGCAGCTGGCCTTTGAACTTCACCCCATTCTTGACATACAAGTTGTTCAAACCTCAGGTTATAGTTTATTGCTCACCAGCCAATTGTGAGTTTGTAAATTACTTCATTTTTAAACTGTAGGCTCTTCAAGGATGGCACTGGGTCTCTTTTGTTTGAACAGAATCTAGCACATTCAGGGCGCTAGCAAAACCAATAAATAATTCCAGTGTAAAGATGTCATTCAGTCACTATCTGCAGAACATTTAATGTTCTGGGCAAGTTTTAAACACTTCATTTCAACTCTTACCTTTAAAAAAAATCATATAGTATCAAAGGGAGGTAAAATTTTCAAAGGCACCTAAGTAGTCACTTAAGCTTCCCATCATTTCACCATGGAGTTTGACTAACCAGTGTGACAGGGTCAGGTCAGATGGCTACAGGAGAGTGTTAGAAGGCAGATATATTAGTCCCAGAATAAGTAGATCCCTTTTCCCTGGGTAAGGTAACAGGGGAAGTTCCAGAACAAGCAGAAACTGCTAGAATCAATTAGGACAGGCAGGCTAATCAGGGCACTTGAGTTAAAAAGGACCTCACTTCAGTTTGTAGCATGCATGCGAGGAGCTGGGAGCAAGAGGCATTAGGAGCTGAGAATGAGAAGGCATATTGCTGGAAGACTGGGGAGTACAAGCATTATCAGACACAAGAAGAAAGGTCCTGTGGTGAGGATAAAGAAGGTGTTGGGAAGAGGCTATGGGGAAGTAGCCCAGGGAGTTGTAGCTGTCGTAGACTATGGATGCTGAGCGATCCGCTGTTGTGACCTGCACAGGATGCGCCATGTTTGTCTTCCTTCCACAGGATAGAAGCGACTTTGTCTGTACAAAGTGCAAGCTGATCTCCATCTTGGAAGAGAAGATTCAAGGTCTGGAGAAACGAATATCAACCCTGCGTTCCATAAAAGAAAATGAGGATTTCCTGGATAGACGTCAGGATCAGCTTCAGCGGGCACAATGTTCTGAAGATTCAGAGCAGGCTACGCAGCGGGGACAGAAGACCAGCGAGGATAATTGACGGAATGTGACTTCCAGAAGAGGAAAGAATACCAGAAATGTCCATGTACCAGAAACACAGATGCAGGTGAGCAACCGTTTTCATGGTGAGCAACCGCAGGTACTAGTGCAGAGAGTGGAGTGGATGATACATCTGAGGGAACAGAGCAGAAGGAGACTCCACTGATTGGAAGGCATGAGATGCACCGTCCTAGGGATGGGGGTTCCACGACCACCACTCCCAAGAGGAGGAGGAGGAGGTGGTGGTGGTCGGGGACTTTCTCCTCAGGGGGACTGAGTCATCTATCTGCCGCCCTGACCGGGAAAACCGAGAGGTGTGCTGCTTGCCAGGGGCTAGATACATGATGTGACGGAGAGACTGACGAGACTCATCAAGCCCTCAGATTGCTACCCCTTCCTGCTTCTCCACGTGGGCACCAATGATACTGCCAAGAATGACCTTGAGCGTATCACTGCAGACTACGTGGCTCTGGGAAGAAGGATAAAGGAGTTTGAAGCGCAAGTGGTGTTCTCGTCTATCCTCCCTGTGGCAGGAAAAGGCCAGGGTAGAGACCGTCGAATCGTGGAAATCAACGAATGGCTACGCAGATGGTGTCGAAGAGAAGGGTTTGGATTCTTTGACCATGGGATGGTCTTCCAAGAAGAAGGATTGCTAGGCAGAGACGGGCTCCACCTCACGAAGAGAGGGAAGAGCATCTTTGCAAGCAGGCTGGCCAACCTAGTGAGGAGGGCTTTAAACTAGGTTCACCGGGGGAAGGAGACCAAAGCCCCAAGGTAAGTGGGGAAGTGGGATATTGGGAGAAAGCACAAGTAGGTGAGTGCAAGAGGGGAGGGCTCCTGCCCCATACTGGGACACCAGGACCATCAGTGAGTTATCTTACATGCCTATACACAAATGCAAGAAGCCTGGGGAACAAGCAGGGAGAACTAGAAGTCCTGGCACAGTCAAGGAATTATGATGTAATTGGAATAACAGAGACTTGGTGGGATAACTCACATGATTGGAGCACTGTCATGGATGGATATAAACTGTTCAGGAAGGATAGGCAGGGTAGAAAAGGTGGGGGAGTTGCGTTGTATGTAAGAGAGCAGTATGACTGCTCAGAGCTCCAGTATGAAACTGCAGAAAAACCTGAGAGTCTCTGGATTAAATTTAGAAGTATGAACAACAAGGGTAATGTCGTGGTGGGAGTCTGCTACAGACCACCAGACCAGGGGGATGAGGTGGACGAGGCTTTCTTCCAGCAACTAACGGAAGTTGCTAGATCACAGGCCCTGGTTCTCATGGGTGACTTTAATCACCCTGGTATCTGCTGGGAGAGCAATACAGCAGTGCACAGACAATCCAGGAAGTTTCTGGAAAGTGTAGGGGACAATTTCCTGGTGCAAGTGCTGGAGGAACCAACTAGGGGAAAAGCTCTTCTTGACCTGCTGCTCACAAACAGGGAAGAAATAGTTGAGGAACCAATAGTGGATGGGAACCTGGGAGGCAGTGACCATGAGATGGTCGAGTTCAGGATCCTGATACAAGGAAGAAAGGAGAGCAATAGAACAGAGACCCTGGACTTCAGAAAAGCAGACTTCGACTCCCTCAGGGAACTGATGGGTAAGGTCCCCTGGGAGAATAACATGACGGGGAAAGGAGTCGAGGAAAGCTGGCTGTATTTTAAAGAATCCTTATTGAGGTTGCAGGAACAAACCATCCCGATGTGTAGGAAGAAAAGTAAATATGGCAGGCGACCAGCTTGGCTTAACAGTGAAATCCTTGCTCGTCTTAAACACAAAAAAACAGCTTACAAGAAATGGAAGATTGGACAAATAACCAGGGAGGAGTATAAAAGTATTGCTCAGGCATGCAGGTGTGAAATTAGGAAGGCCAAATCACACTTGGAGTTGCAGCTAGCCGGAGATGTTAGGAGTAACAAGAAGGGTTTCTTCAGGTATGTTAGCAACAAGAAGAAAGTCAAGGAAAGTGTGGGCCCCTTGCTGAATGAGGGAGGGAACCTAGTGACGGAGGATGTGGAGAAAGCTAGTGTACTCAATGCTTTTTTTGCCTCTGTCTTCACAGACAAGGTCAGCTCCCAGACAGCTGCACTCTGCAGCACGGTATGGGGAGGAGGTGACCAGCTCTCTGTGGAGAAAGAAGTAGTTCAGGACTATTTAGAAAAGCTGGACGAGCACAAGTCCATGGGGCCGGATGCGCTGCATCCAAGGGTGCTAAAGGAGTTGGCCAATGAGATTGCAGAGCCATTGGCCATTATCTTTGAAAAATCATGGCGATCGGGGGAGGTCCCGGATGACTGGAAAAAAGCTAATGTAGTGCCCATCTTTAAAAAAGGGAAGAAGGAAGATCCAGGGAACTACAGGCCAGTCAGTCTCACCTCAGTCCCTGGAAAAATCATGGAACAGGTCCTCAAGGAATCAATTCTGAACTTCTTAAAGGAGGGGAAAGTGATCAGGAACAGTCAGCATGGATTCACCAAGGGCTGACTAACCTAATTGCCTTCTATGATGAGATAACCGGCTCTGTGGATAAGGGGAAAGCAGTGGATGTGCTATTTCTGGACTTTAGCAAAGCTTTTGATACAGTCTCCCACAGTATTCTTGCCAGCAAGTTAAAGAAGTATGGGCTGGATGAATGGACGGTAAGGTGGATAGAAAACTGGCTAGATGGTCGGGCTCAACGGGTAGCGATCAATGGTTCCATGTCTAGTTGGCAGCCGGTATCAAGTGGAGTGCCCCAAGGGTCGGTGCTGGGGCCGGTTTTGTTCAATATCTTCATTAACGATCTGGAGGATGGTGTGGACTGCACCCTTAGCAAGTTTGCAGATGACACTAAACTGGGAGGAGTGGTTGATACGCTGGAGGGTAGGGATAGGATACAGAGGGACCTAGACAAATTAGAGGATTGGGCCAAAAGAAATATGATGAGGTTCAACAAGGACAAGTGCAGAGTCCTGCACTTAGGATGGAAGAATCCCATGCACTGCTACAGACTAGGGACCAAATGGCTGGGCAGCAGTTCTGCAGAAAAGGACCTAGGGGTTACGGTGGACGAAAAGCTGAATATGAGTCATCAGTGTGCCCTTGTTGCCAAGAAGGCTAATGGCATTTTGGGTTGTATAAGTAGGGGCATTTCCAGCAGATCGAGGGATGTGATCATTCCCCTCTACTCAGCACTGGTGAGGCCTCATTTGGAGTACTGTGTCCAGTTTTGGGCCCCACACTACAAGAAGGATGTGAATAAATTGGAGAGAGTCCAGCGGAGGGCAACAAAAATGATTAGGGGGCTGGAGCACATGACTTATGAGGAGAGGCTGAGGGAACTGGGATTGTTTAGTCTGCAGAAGAGAAGAATGAGGGGGGATTTGATAGCTGCTTTCAACTACCTGAAAGGGGGTTCCAAAGAGGATGGATCTAGACTGTTCTCAGTGGTAGAAGATGACAGAACAAGGAGTAATGGTCTCAAGTTGCAGAGGGGGAGGTTTAGGTTGGACATTAGGAAAAACGTTTTCACTAGTAGGGTGGTGAAGAACTGGAATGGGTTACCTAGGGAGGTGGTGAAATCTCCTTCCTTAGAGGTTTTTAAGGTCAGGCTTGACAAAGCCCTGGCTGGGATGATTTAGTTGGGTTTGGTCCTGCTTTGAGCAGGGGGTTGGACTAGATGACCTCCTGAGGTCCCTTCCAACCCTGAGATTCTATGATTCTATGATACCAAAAGGCACTCTAGACAGCTGCAATCCACAGGGCCCTGGGCTGGAACCCAGAGTAGAGGGCGGGCCCAGGTTCCCCACAAACCTCCCAACTCCTGATCAGACACAGGAGGAATTGACCTGGATTGTGGCTTCTACCAGAGGGGAAGGTCTCTGGGCTGTTTCCTGACCCACATGGTGAATCTCTGAGGCGAGCAAATCCGGCAATAAGCGCATGACCTAACAAGGTAGAGGAGGAACCTTATCACACCAGGCATAAAACTCAAGCAATCGGGCTCTATGTGTTGAACCTTGCATATTAGGAGGTGAACTCCACTTCCCAACCTGGGAATTGCTGCACAGCTGGTGTGGTAGCTGCTGTAGCCCCTTCATGCCACTTGTACATTGTATTAAACTCACAATTTATGGCACCAATAGCAGCAAGAATTATATCCAGCAGCCACCTCATAGAAGCCCACACAATACTGCAGAGGATTGCTGGAGGGAGTGGTGGCTTCTTAAGGCTTGTGCATATTCTTCCTTGACCTCAGCCTTCCTATCTTCAGCTTTGGTTAGATACTAATTTTTATCTCAGCTTTTCAGAGACTGCATTAGTTGCCAGATGACCTCACACTTCAAATCTGATTTTTTTTAAAATGGCCTTTGATCAAAATTTTGGATTATGCCATAGGATTTTGAAATATTTGTGACAAGTTAGTCAAATGGAAATAAAAAAAACAATACTTGGCTGGAATACATGTGCCTTTTAAATAGAATGTAATTGCTAGAATGTTTTAAAAATTCAATACAGATCATTCATTCAAACAAGATTGGCTCTCACCTGTTTAATTGCACAAATTATTTAAGTACTCTATTATTGTATTCACTAATGAGATTAATTATGTCATAAAAATAAGACTTTCCGATTTTATTTTTAAAAAGGAAGAGGAAATAATATTTCCAAAGTCAGGCTAAATCTCATCACGCAGAGAATGATTTTAGAAAAGAACTAGAACTCGAATCACAGTTCTAATAGGCAGGATCAAGACCTATTTAACAAGGAAAAAAACACGCTATTTTAAAAATACTGCACTAAATTTATCTCTGGGGAAATTTTTAAAGCTCCTAAGTGACTTAGGAGTTTAAATCCCATTTTCAAATGGATTTAGTGCACTTTTGAAAATTTTACCCCTTGGCCTCATTAAGGTACATAGGTCTCTGCTTAACTTTAAATATGCAAGGAGTCCCCTCGATAGGTCTCTGCTTAACTTTAAACATGCAAGGAGTCCCCTTGATAGGTCTCTGCTTAACTTTAAACATGCAAGGAGTCCCCTTGATGGCTGTGGGTCTATTCATAGACTCATAGACTTTAAGGTTCAGAAAGGACCATCATGATCTAGTCTGACCTCCTGCACATTGCAGGCCAAAAACCTCACCCACCCACTCCAATAATAGACCCATAACCCCCGGCTGAGTTACTGAAGTTCTCAAATCATGGTTTAAAGACTTCAAGTTTCAGAGTATCCACCATTTACACTAGTTTAAACCTTCAAGTGCCCTGTGCCCCATGCTGCTTCAAGTGCCCTCGGGTTCTCTGCCAATCTGACCCGGGGGAAAATTCCTTCCCGACACTAAATACGGCCATCAGTTAGACCCTGAACATGTGGGCAAGACCCACCAGACAGAGACCGAGGAAAGAATTCTTGGTAGTAACTCAAGAGCCCTCCCCATCAAGTGTCCCACCACCAGCTGTTGGAGATATTTGCTGCTAGCAGTTGCACAAAGTTAGGCACATAGTTAAGTATCTTGTGGAATCGGTATCCTATTTTGCAGCAGGGTAGGGTGCTTTTGCTCCTGCTCAAGGGGACAGCACAGCATACCACATAAAACAACCCAGCATGCCCTGATCACATTTATACCAGCATAAGGGCCTGATCATATTTATGTAAAGTTAAGCGTGTGGGTGTTTACAGGAACAGGCCCTACATCTAGTATAGCTACACTGAGATTAATGCAGTTACACCAACCTTAAATGATGTGAGAGGTGAATCAGCCTCTATGTCTCTGTTTCCCATCACCGGTGGATAGCATATTAACATAAGACTCAGAATGTTTCCCAATTTCATTTTGAAAATCTTGTTTCTTTACTTAAGTGACAATCATGTTAAAAGTCACATTCCTTTAAAATCATGTTACTTTTATTACTAATAATATCCCCAATTGTATGAACAGAAAGATTTTTTTTTAATTAACTGATTTTTCACAGGTTCTGCTGTGCTTAGTTTTTGTGCTGCATTCTGCTTGGACAAACTTTGGTTTGTAGTCCACGTCATTTGCTGTTTCTTGTGCATTATTAATGATCTTACCAAAGCAGCTAGGAGCCTCAGTCAAAGATCCTATTGTGCTAGGTGCTGTACGTTCAAGAAGACAGTCCCTACCCACGTGAGCATGCAACAGGTGGATGAAAAAAACAAATGGAAGTATGGGATAATGAGAACAGAGCTATCATGAGTTAGCACAACATCAGGGTTTCAGACGTTGCAGGGGAGTGTTTAAAATTGGTTTTAATGAATTTGTGTTTTAAAATTACAACACTTTACAGATTTGGTGCTATAAAACATTTGTGTGTGCACAAAATCTAAGTTTGGAGCCTAAACTACCTGCAAGTGTTCCTTTAAAATCAATAAAGTGTACACAGTACACTAAATAACTATAGAACCATTAGTTATAAGCACAAGAAAACATTTTGCTCTTTAAAATACAAGGGAAAATACCTACCTGCTGCTTATTTCTTAAGGGACAGGTAGCATTTGTATACAAAAATTGTTTATTAAAGTTAACTAAAACCCTTCTTCCTCAGAACCATGACTGGCACAAAGAGAAAAGATGTAGAATGGAACTTAAAGGGACAGAGCCCTATGATACTGAACGAGTATATGGCACTGTTCCTAGAATTATATTTATGTTTGACCATTGCACTGGGAGTGTACTTATCAGTTACTGACAAAGAAAGAGCTCAAGCACAGCAGCACAGTAGCAGTGTTACAGTGGATCGGCGGTTCAGCACAGTAGGTGGTGACAACTGTCACAGGATTATACTGAAATTGGGACAAAAATCTCCTGGTGCAGTTCAATCAGCTGTCCTTCAAAACCCAGCCAATCTTAGTGGGATGGAAGCCATATGCGGCAGAGTGTTGGAGCACCTCCAGCAGAATTTACACTGCGACCTATCCCGCATCCTGTACTTGACAGTTCTCTTGGCAGTTATTGCAGATGTGGTTTTGGGAGCTCTTCTTCCCCAGGCACCATTATTCGTGCAATTCCAGCGTTGTCAGTGCTTTGCTACAAAGTTGCAATGCATGGTTTCCATCCCACCGGGATTGTCCCAATTTTGAGGGATAGACCCTCAGCTTATTCTACTGAAACTGGAGATTCTGTCCCAGCTTCAAATCAGTCATGCTAAATCTGGTCATCTCTTAACCAGGCTGAACCTCTTCCTTCTCTGTAACGGAGCTTATTGGAGTAGCACAACTTCACTTTCTCTGACTTCCAGGCAGGTGGCTGCTCACCCACCTCACCAGCCTGTCCGCTGCTTATTCTGAAGTGATGTCCAGATCAGATTCTCTTTGGGGAAATCTTGGTCCTGCTAGCAAAAGGCAGAGGAACAGGACAGTCTTTCATAGTGAAAGGACACTTTAAAACCCAAACTTTACTAGCAATTCAAATCACTCACTTTGACTAGCAATCAGTAGGTTATATAATTCTCCACTTTTTTTTTGGATCATGCTAGTTTGTATTTCATTTTAGCAACTAGTGCAAAGCATAACTGTCATTCAAAAAATTGCCTAATGTATGGCACTATTTGCTAATACTATAATTTGCTGATCCAAGTGTTTAATTGTTGCTGAATAGTCTTTTCTGACCTTTCTAGTGACATCTGTAATGTAGGAAAGCAATTATTTATACAGAGCTAGGGCATTTCATTCAGTATTCTCTGATGTTCCCTTTTTCCAATCCTTGCAACAGGTTTTACACAATCTGGTACCAGACCCTATCACTCCCTCAGTTTCCCTTTCTTGGATACTCAGAACATCCCTTCTCAAGGTCCAGTTTATCAACACGTCAGAATTCGAACATCGGCTTGAATCAAACAAGCCTTTCCCTCATTTCAGATTCACCAGCCTCTCGCAAGACATTTCCCCAAACCTACTGTCCAGCATTTTCTCAAGCCTTGTCAGGCTTCTGTTCTCATTCCTCACTCCAGATAGCTCCCCACAGGCCTCTCCATCTGGCTGGGCTGGAAAGTCCCTTCCCCAGTCCTCTCTGGTGGTGAATCTCCTACAGGTCTTTCTCTAGAAATCTGCCAAAAGCTCTCGTGCCACCAACTAAGGCTATGTCTACACTAAAAACCTTACAGCAGCACAGCTGTACTGATGCAGCTGCACCGCTAAAAGATCTCTCATGTAGCTGCTCTATACCGACAGGAGAGAGCTCTCCCACCCGCCCAACGAGCAGCAGCAATGTTGGCAGGAGATGCCGACATAGCGCTGTGCACACTACCACTTATGCCAGCGAAACTTATGTCATTCAGGGGAGTCTTTTTTTTTCACTTCCCTGAGTGACAGAAATTTTGCCGACATAAGTGGTAGTGTAGACATGGCCTAAGCTAAGCAGATTCCTGTTTCTCTGCCTCAAAGCCCAACACCTAGGGAGGCACCAGACAAGGCACAGTGAGGCTGAGCCCAACTCCCTTAAAGAGCCGGCGCACTCTGGGACACCCTCATAGCATTTCATTACCCCAGCCCCGGTGTCATACAATTATTCCAAGAACGATATCCCCCAGCTTTGTTTTCTAAGCAACGTGTTCACATTTACAAGACAAAATTATAAAACCACAATAAAAATGCAAAAGACATTGTAGAAGTACAACAAGAAGGACAATAGTAACTCATTACCCCTTATGGGCAAAGTCCTGCAGTCCTGACTCAAGTTCCCACTGATTTCAGCAGTGTTTGAAGAGCTGTAGGTGGGATGGCAGCTGTGATCTCAGGGGGGGTTCTCTGTGAGAGAAGACAGCAGGACTTGGAGCTGTATAAGCAGTAGTAGTGGTAATGAATAAGAGTAAAGGGCAAAGGGATTTTATTAAATGTCAGTCTTTATTTACTGACTGCTTTTCCTAGTAATATTTAGACACCTAACAGTAGGATTTTCAAAAACACCTAAGTGACATAGGAACACTAGTCCCATCAACCTCAAACAATTTCTTGATTTGTGGAAATTCAGTATGTCAGAAGGTGATTTTGTTTGCAAATGCAGTACAGGCGTAAGTCTGTGTTTTTCTCAGAGGAAAGATGTTAATGAAGATCCGGATTTGTCTTTTTCAGCACACATGAGAATTTTTATGTGTGAAATGTCAAACTTCTCAGGCCAACTCTACATTACAAACTGGTCGACGCAAGATATGCATATAGTCACCGCAGTTATTACATCGTTTGTATGCGTGCGTATTTGGCTCCTTGCTTTGGCACTGGTGCAGACTCACCAGGAGTAGCTATCCAAGTGTGCAACCCACCATTGTCCAGCGCATTGTCTTTTGGGAAGTTTTGGCAATGCATAGTGGGGCAGAAAATAGTCGCACAGCAGTGACAGGGAGCAAGGTGTTAACTTCCCAGCATGCAACTGTCTCCATCCCATAATGTCATCTATAGCCTTTTTAAAATATCTCATGAACCTGCGCAGCCCTCCTTGCAGTCCGCCATCTCTGACAGCAGCATGGAGCCTGCACAGCTCTGCACTATTGTCACAAATGTTGCAAGCACAGGATGCACAATCCTTTGATATTTGCAGAGCCATAAGAACTGAATCAGCATGGACCACGATGATTTTGAGGAAGGACAGATTGCTGTGGGATATAGCAAGAAACAATTCAAGGTTGTCGGTGGCATTCACAGAGCAGCTGAAGATGGTGGAGTGCTGCTTCTGGGCCCAAGAAACAAGCACTGGCTGGTGGGATTGCACTGTAATGCTAGCTTGGAATTATAAGCAATGGCTGCAGACCTTTCAGATGCACAAGGCCACATTCCTGGATCTGTGTGCCAAGTTTGTCCCAGCCTTCCAGTGCAGGGACGCCACAATGAGAGCTGCACTGACAGCAGAGAAGTGAGGGGGGATTTCACTGTGGAAACTTGCAACGCTGGATTGCTACTGGTCAGTGGAAAATCATTTTGGAACTGGAAAATCCACTGTGGGGGCTGTTGTCATGCAAGTGTGCAAAGCCATTAATGGTCTCCTGCTGCGCAGGACCATGACTCTCGGCAATGATGCTGTATGTTTAGTAAAATGCAAGATAATGAATGGATCTGTAGCAACGGGGTTCCCAAATGGTGGTGGAGTTGCCAAGTGTTCAGGAACTGCGGCCAATGGGAGCTGTGGGGGCAGCGCTTCCAGGTGCAGGCAGCACACGGAGCCCCTGGCCCCTCTGTCTAGGGCCCGCAGGGACATGCTGGCCGCTTCTGCGAGCTGCATGGAGCCAGGGCAGGCAAGGAATTAGCTGGAGTCCTCACTCCCTCCCATACCCCAACCCCCTGCTCCAGCCCAGTGAAAATGATTGAGGGTGAGGGAGAGCAAGCGACGGCAGAAGGGGGGGATGGAGTGATTGGGGGCTGGGCCTCAGAGAAGGGGTGGGGCAGGGGCAGGGCCTCAGGGCAGGGGTGTTCAGTTTTGTGCAATTAGAAAATTGGGAACCCTAAGCACAAATATCCCTATTTTGGCACCTGATCACCTTGCCACAGAGAACATCAACAGAAAGAGCTAGTTTTCTATGGTTATGCAAGAGTTCATGGATCACCAGGGATTCTTCACCAACATCCATATTGCTAGTCAGGGAAGGTGCTTGACTCTTGCATCTTTAAGAACACAGGACTGTTCAGAAAGCAGGAACCTTCTTTCCTGATTGGCAATGTTGTCAACAGTGATCCTGGGTGACCCAGTTTATCCCTTACTCCTCTGGCTCATGAAGCCATACACTAGCCACCTCAACAGCACTAAGAAAAGATTCAACTACTGGCTCAGCTGGTACAGAATGACAGTTGAATGTGGTTTTGCTAGACTGAAGGGGCGCTGGTGTTGTTTAATCACAAGTTTGGATCTCAGTGAAAAAAACATCCCAATGGTTGTAGTTGCCTCCTGCGTCCTGCATAATATCTGTGAAGCAAAGAGGGAAAAGCTGCTGCCGGAATGGAGGGTGGAGGTGGAACAGCTGTCTGCTGAGTTTGAACAGCTCAGGGAGGCTTTGAAAGAGCACTTTAACAGTAAGCCACAGTAATGCCTTGCAGTGTATTGTGCTCTCTCTTGCCCTGCTGTTTTGGAGCTTGTTAGGAATTGTGTGGTGCTTGGTATACAGCTGTGAACACAACTGGCAATGCACCTATTAATTTTGAAGTGCTGGGTGCTTTCTGAACTACTAGGCACTCTGCAACATATGTTGTGAACTAATAAAGATTAATTATTTTCCAAATAATAGAATGTTATTAAGTAACAAAACCAGTACAAAAACAATCTGTACCATTTAAAAGCACATACATTAAAAATTTAATATATTAATGGAATAGAACTTACCAATGGGAAAGAGCATTCAAGTCCATTTTACCTACATATACAGCATCAGTGGATTTCACAGAGCAGTGTATGTGAAGCTGTGGTTGTCCTTAATAGCCCCCCGATGTGGAGTGGTAGGGGTAAGGTTGTGGCCCCTGGTGCCACGTGCAACATTGTGTTGTATGTAGGGAAGTGCTGTAATGGAGTTCTCCATGGACTGCAAACAGAGGCGAGCCCGGGATTGTTGAACCTGCAGGTCCACAAGAGACTGCAGCATCTGTGTTTGCTGCCAGAGAAGCCCCATTCTGTTCTGGTGAATCTACTGCTCCTTTTCCTGCTGGGACTCCTGGGTCTTTCTCCTGTCCGCTCTTTCCTTCTCCAGGCTGTCTGCAGTGTTCAACCTCCAAGCCCTTTGCTTACAGTCTGATGCAGCACTGGCTTGCAAGATTTCATTGAACATGTCACCTGAGTCCTCTTCTTTCTCCTTCTTAGCTGGCTCAGGCATTCCAAGGATGTGGAGGAGGAACCCCTCAAGGCCTCGATGGCAGCAGCTGCAAATAAAACACACAGAGGAACCATTGTCAGTATAGTCACAACTGAAAGTGAAAGTTAAGATTCAGAACTCCCCTCCTTTGCTCCCCTAAAATTTTAAACAAGTGTATTGACACTTCTGCTTTGGAGTGCTTGTGCACATGCCATCCGCAGCACCAGCCATTGTGAGTATGGCTCACAGGCAGTGAGGCAGGAATTGCTCAGTTGCATGAAACTATGAGTCTAGGGCAATTGCACTGAATAATGGTACCATTTTCTACACGTGGTGGTGATTTTAGCTGATATCTCACTCCAGCAGGTAACAAAGGCAGAGAGAGCATAGTTACAGCTGGCATCCTAAAGAGGCCCATATGCTGCTAGCCTCTTTACTGCAATGGTGCCTGCCAAAGTTATTGCTGAGTGGCATGGGAAACTGTCCTACCACAGAGGAAGATATAAGACTGCCATCCCTAGAAACTTCAGGAGAGGACTGCAGAGTATCACCATGAAAGTTTCATCACAGTCTCTCAGGTGGATTCAAGGGACATTCCTGTGTACATGAACTAACTGCTCTCCATGACCCCGCTACAACCCCTCCTAACTCTAAAGGGGAATGAAAGGCAGATAACAAGCTACCTCGCTTTGTTGTACCTCTACCTCTTAAAGTACAAGTAAATTAATGAAAAATTATATCTGTGAGCTGCTAAGTTAGGGGCATCAATGTAATGGAAAATAAATGTACACACTTACCCGAGGTTTTTTCTCCTGCACTGGGCTCACCCACGATCGACTGCCAAGACTGACTGGACTGCTGTGGAGTCTCAAATACGTCCTGGCTCATGGTTAAGCTGGACCCCTCCCCCCCGGTCACATGTCCCCCATCTTCCTCCTCTTCCTTCTGCAGCTCCTCTTTGCTGTTCTTGCAAGGGGCCTGCGATTTTGGTTCCTCAGATTTATCCTCGGTGGTCTGCGGGGTGGTGGTGGGGTCTCCAAGTATGGCATGCAGCTCTTTGCAAAAGCAGCAGGTCTGTGACTTGACATGGGATTGACATTTTGCCTCCCAGGCCTTCTAGCATGCCTGCTACAGTTCCTTCGCTTTCACATGGCACTGCTGTTGGTCCCCATCGTACCTACAATCCCCCTGCAATCTACTCATAGATGATGACATTTCTATGGCTGGTTCAGAGCTGTGCCTGCACAACCCCTTCTCCCCACAGGTCGAGATCCAATATCTCCTGTCTACTCCAAGCTGAAGCATGCCTAGAATGTGTAGCCCACAGTTCAGCTGGGCAGTTGCTCACAACAATGGAGAGCAGCTAGATGTGCTCACCAACCTGGACAGTCAGAGAAAGGCACTTCAAAAATTTTAAATGGGAGAGGTGGGTTCCAGTCTCCGTGACCCCTGGGCAATGGTGTTCACAACTGTGACCAGAGCAATCAGTGTTGAGGATTGTGCGACAGCTGGGTCAACATAAGTAATGCAGCATCTACACTTGTGCTGTGCCAACCTCAGTACATCGACCATGGCTCAATGCTGCTCAGGGAGGTAGTGTTTGTCATTGTAACAGGACACTTACATCGTGGGAGGCATTTAAGTGTAGACAAATGAACACAGGTCAACGCAAGGCAGTTTATGTTTACCTAACTTTGTAGTGTATTGCAGGCCATAGTAGAGAAAAATCTCTATGTAACAGCTGAAATTTTACTAACAATTAGGAAGCTCATTGAAGAATCGAGTATTATACACATTTCAGCAATTTAAGACTATAAAATTAGAAGAAAATTAATCACTAGCAAGATGTAAATAAAAAAATCTAAGTTAAATAAAACACAATTACATTCTTTCTTTAGAATCATGATTTGTATCCACTCACTTCATCCATATAACTGGTACCTTGCAGGAAATACTAGTACTGCACATTTCTCTGGCTTCTCAGTCCTGATCTGGAAGCAACACCTTTCAGAGTGAAAGTGTAGTTCAGCCTCCATGGCATAGTCAAATTTTGCTGAAATTAACCTGGGTTTCCAATTAGTGATGGTTGTTTTGTGATGTAGATGCCTGTCAACCAGGATCAGAGTTTACTAATTGATTTCAACCAACCGTCAACAGATTATATGATTTACAGCAGCTGATGATCTGGCTCTGAATATGTAGATAAGAAGCAAAGCTTCTAAATAGAAAATCCTGGGCTTCTCAAATTTCATATTCTGTGCAGATAAGTTGAATGGATAGAGAAGAATAGAAAAGGGAAGATGCATAATGATCATACTCCTGTAGTCTATTTCCAACGTTCATCATCCAGTCCTCATCAGGCACAAGTACAAACTAACATGTAGAGTGACCTATACTAAAATTATTACAATTCAATCCACTGTCCACTGGAATAATAGAACTCCTAGACCTGCTAGCTGTGGTAAGTTATCACACAAAAAGCAAAAGGTGCATGACAATCCAAAGCAGAAAACCAGGGGCAGGCACCTGAACAACCTTTACAATTAACTCAGCACACGGAGTATAGTATGTGGCAAGCTGTATCCTACTATTTTCAGTGGATATTGCTACTGGTTATATCCAGTATTCCTCCTCATATATTTTTGTATTTCTCATATATTTTCACTAGATAACTAGGCCCAACAACTCCTGTGTTAGCTCAGCACTTTGAAAATCAGGGCTTTCTAATTTACGCACCTAACTTTAGGCAGTGTCACTTAAAGCCTTGACACTACTCAATGCAGCCCCAAAGTATGGACCTGACCTTGCAAACACTTACTACCATGAGTAATCTCATTCCAAGTGTTTTTACAGGCCCATAATCTATATTTAGGTAAACTGCTAAACTTTTCCAAATTCCATTTTTCATAATTGCTGATTGACGAGGCATTCACTTTCTGTTCAATTCATAATCAGCCTATTTTATCCAGTGATGCGACACAGTCACATGAGTGTCATCACCATCATTTACTAAAGGAAATGTGATGCTTCCAGTACTGGCTTTACTATCACTGAATAAATCAGGTAAATAAGCAGGATGATTTTAAAAGTATATGCTTCATTTTTAGATCTTGGGAATCAGCAATGATTGGGAACTGAAGTACGTGAAAAGGGCAGTACAAAATGAAGTCCAGTACATTATTCTAACTCTAGCTTTATGATATTCTGTGATGCAAATAAAAGGTCTTCATTTTTAAAAGTTGTGATGTCCTGGTTGAACACATGCATTCTAGTTATTCAGCCTGCAAAAGGATTAACTTCTCACGAGGGCCCAATTTCAGTGACTTCAAGAAGAGATTTTTCTCATGCAAAGAGTTGGGCCTACTGGGTAAGATCCTTAGCTAGTGTAATCAGCATAGATCCAGTGACGTCAACAGAGCTAGGTTGATTTACATCAACTCAGGATCCGGCCACACAGCTGGCAGATAAACTAATATCCAGTGTCCTGACTACTAGCGATCTGAACATAAGCACTAGTAATTCTAGTTCATAAAGTTACAGTCATGAGCCTTGTTATAAAAATAATTTTCTTCCCACTTTAAAACTTACTGATTTACATGTGACTATATTACTAAGTGAAAGTACAAACTTCATACATGATAAACCTTGGTAAAATAGATCAAGACATGTCTATTATAATATTATGAATGACATTTTACCTAAATTGAATCACACTTAACTAATACTTTCATGTTATTTTTAACAGAATATTTTCTCATGATTTCCTAACTTATTGCTCCATATTTCCCAAATGTAAAGCTTTCAACATCTTCCTGAATATCCTTTGCCCCATTCCTAGTACTTTATTCAGCTACAGAGAAGCTTGTAACATTAACAATCTAGGACTCTCTTTAAAACTGCAATGTAGCCATTAACAAGTAAAATCTGCAAAACTGACACTTTAACTGTGCTGTGTCTGTATTGATGCATCGCTGTAAAAAGCAGCCATCTTTTTAATTGTCACTGTTCTGTTTTCAGAAATCAACACAAGCTTCTGCGTAAATGCACAAGCATTTTTTTTTAAAAAGCACATACATAGCATTTAATTCTTTAAAAATCTGCCATCTGTTAGTATGTAGACCATTGTGTTGAAATAAGACACCACTTTGAAAATGTGCCATGAGGTACACATGTACAGGTAGTCTGCACTGGATCAGTAAACAATGTTACAAATTAATTTTTGTGACTGCTGAGTATTCCTAGGGATAAAAAAAATTGCTTGTTGCGTGTTTAATGGAGTCTTCCTAATGCAAAAGTCGCTATCATGATACTAAGCTTTGTACTTGTGTATCACGTTAATGCTTCCACTGTAACCATAGTGTCAGTCTACATCACAGCCATAATAATGAGAAAAATATGTAGCATAGTCCTGAAAAATTCATCTTTTAAAAAAACATTAGGGATAGCATAATGAGCAAAATCAACCAAAGCAGGTGAGCTGAGTACATACAGGAGAATTTTTTTTCCCCCTAGAAAACAACACAGTATTCCTTTTCAGCTACTTATCGGACAACAATGTCCACTTTGCATTCTGGACCTTTGATAAGAAATACAAGGTCAGTAATTTCCCCTTAAAACTAGTATGGATATTTAAAAAAAAAAGTTCTCATAAAAATACATTTTAGAACTGTATGTATTATAAGATCATGCACTTGAATGCATGAGAGCTGTTAATATGTTGACAAGAACTGTTATCAATACATTATTATTTTGACAAATTTATTTTATTATAAAGGTCTAGTGTAGGAAGCAGTATTGCATCAGACTGGATGGTGTAAGGTAAAAGATGGTAACAATGTGATTTAATTTAATATGCTCAGCAGGTACATGTTACTCAGTTGTAACTACCAGGATTACTGTGTTAGTGGGCAGACCTTAGAACTGATAAGCATAGTTTCCAAGACTGTTCATCAGACTATATTTATTAGATATTGCAGGCATTAAGGAGAAATTGGCAACTCCAATTTCTGTTCTTTAATTTCTGAAAAATAGCAAAAATAACAGAAAAAACAGCAGCCTTCAATTACAGACCTAAAATGAGGAATGTATTTCTCTTATTAAACATAGGAACCTCATCTCTAACATGATTAAAGGTCCAGATAGTGCATACTTACAATGCACAAGTATATTTGTTTGACTGAAGGTGGTTTAGGCCATGTACATTTTCCTTGTAGTGTAAGAATCATAAGGCACCTTCATGTATTTGATTTCACAGAACATTTCTTTTTTCTAGGCTTTAATCTTCAAATACTGCTGAAGTTGTTAATAAATGTGTTGTTTTTATTTACTTTTATTTTGTTTAGCGATGGCACTAGATATAGGCTTAATCTAAGCCTCTAGTAGCTCAGTGAAAACAGCTGAAGAAACAGTTTGTTGTCCTGAAAGCAAGTTTGTTGGATGTCCCTAGCTATTAACCAGTGAAATAATCACATGCAGTATAATAATAATTATGCCATGTTCTATCCTATACTGATCAAAGTCAGTAAAGCAAGATTCATTAGATAATTTTGGAAAAGGCCAACCCTGGATCCTGCCAGTATTTGGCCACACCCTTCAAATTCTAATACTAAAATAGAGAACAGGTGTATCTGCTCCTGCGGCACCAATAAAATTCAGACCATAAGACATCACGGCATGAGAGCAATGCAAAAATGCACATCCAGCACCTGGATTCTGCTGGATCAGCCAATTTTTGGCCACTACCACTGTGCCCTCAACTCTACTGCATCAATGGAAAACAAATGTAGACACTCCTTTTACTCTCAACAAATCTGGACCTCAATGCATCTCAGTACAATAGCACCACAAATTCCTGGATTTGCTACCAGGATCCTGACAGATCTTGTCAGTTTTGGGGCCCAAACGGCTAAATTCCATTGCCTACTTAAAGAACGTATTTAGATGCTCCTATTGCACCTTAAAAATCTGAACCCTGATATGCCCAGCACAATAGCACTGCCAAAATTCATATTTGGCATCTGAATCATTCAAGGTCCTGCCAAATTTGGGCCACAAACTCAGAATTTGTACCATGAAAATAGAAAATAAGTCTTGCTTCTACTCTTCCACCAAAAAAATGTGAGCTGAATCCTGGTCTGATATTCCCATTGATTTCAGTGGGGCCAGGATTTCATTGCTGGTTTCAGATACAAGATAGCTGCAAAAACCTTTCCAAATGAGCTAAGTTTTGGCTGCATAATACCCAGTTTTAGCATCTAAACTTGGTAAATATGCAACTCTGATAGCCCACCAAAATAATACAGACCCCAAGCATCGTGGTGCAACATATTTAGCGGAAGTTATGTTTGGCTTTATAGACTCATTTAAAGCTATAAAGGTTAATTTTAATATTAAAATAAAAATTATACAGCCCTCATTCAGTTCTTAGTCAATCAGCATAAATAGGGCCTGATTGTCATTTCCACTAATGCCCCTTTCCTTCACGCTGACACCTCTTTACATCCACTTTAAGGCTCCTTTACACTGCCATTGCGATGTAAAGGTGCCCTTTCGTGTAAATTAGAATCAGGCCCATGATCTGCCAACTATTTTCTAGTTTGGGCTCTGGTGTTTTGTTGTTATTCCATCTGCTAAACAAATAATGCCCAGATTTGGATTCTTCATCAAGAATAAATAAACATGTAGGTGCACATTTCACAACATTATGGCTGGTCATGTATGGAACATCCCAGATCAGAGGATTGTTTCTAATGCTTTCTTATGAACATTATTGTTAACATTATTTACAATCATATAGCCAACTTTGTTGCTGTTTCAGTGATACATTATAGTTATGAAATGCACATCTCCAAATGTTTTTTTGTTTGCAGTGCAATTGAACCACAATATGTTGGGATGCTGGATTCAAGATTTTGCAGCGCAGTGGGGCTTGGGCACCTCAGATCTGGATATTTAAGGGGCAGCTAAACATGTGGCTTAGTTAGGCAGTGGAATTTCACAGACTAGGACCAAAAATTGACAGGATTTAGCTACCAAGTACCTGCAATACAACTGCACTGGAATGCATCGAGATCCAGATTTTTGGTGTCAGAAGAATATCTCTGTTTATTTTCTATTGATGCTGTGAAGTTCGGGGTTTGGGATCAAAAATTGCCTGGTTCTAAGTATGATTTCTGGATTTTGGTGGTGCTTTCATGCCAGGATCCATCATGGTCTGGATTCTGTTGGTGCAACAAGAGCATTTATATGTGTTCTCAATTTAAGCATTAGAATTTGGGAGGTGTGAGCCACATTCTGGCTCCATCAAGATCTAGCTTCTGGATCTGGGTTTTTGCCGCATTGTTACTCCTGGACGCACTGGGGGTCTGTCTTGTTTGTTTTGTTTTGTTTTTTTGGTACAATAGGAGCAACTAGACTTGTTCCCCATTTAGGCAGTGACATTTCGGAGGCTGGATCCAGACTCAATGATTCCCCCTCTCAAAATAAAAATTGTAAAGCACATCTTAGAGAAGGGAGATATGCGGTAACAGTGCCTGACTGAGTATAACAAAGCCTGGAAAGGCTTCAGAGCCATTTCATGCCATTGGCAACCTAGCTCTGCAATGATGAAGGTGTTGCATCCCCAGCAGTGCCTTACAGAACCATATGCATTTACAGTGCAAACACTTACCCAGTCCTCAAAGTGGCGGCTCCCATTCTGCAGCAAGTCCTCAAACTGGATAGTGCAGTTAGCCACAAAATCATCGTACCCGATGGGGGCATCATGGAAAACAGCCATCTCAATCTTCCTGCCATTGCAAACGTCAGTGACAAACTCATCATTCCAGGCAGGGCTGTTAGTCTTTTGCTTGGTCGAGGTCTGCCCGATCCTGGAATCGTCCACGTTGAGGGCGATGTAAGGGTCCAGCAAAAAGGTCTGTGGTTTGGGACCCACCGCATGCCTCAGCGACCAAGGTGTGGGTTTCAGATTCACCGCCTCGCAGATCTTGATTTTCAGCAAGCCATTAAAAACCACCATGGTTGGATGGCTTCACTTTTCCTGGGATTAAGCACACTCACTCACACACACACACTCACAGGCACAGGGAGGGAGGCAGGGAGATCTCACCAATAAATAGGAGAGCAGGTCTGCGGGGGGGACAGGGGGGGAGACCACAACGTGGGGGCTCCCTTCTTGTCGCTGCTGCTACCTTTGATTATTTAGCCTTTGCTCTTGCGACACCCCGTGAATACATACAATGTGCCTGTGTTTCTAACGGAAAACAAGGGAGGAAGGGAGGGAAGGAGGGGGGACGGCCGTGTTTGCAGAAACCCCCCCAAAATACAATCAAAATCCGAGCATAATAAACCTTTGGGGGAGGGGGCAACAGACTTCCCCTTCACCTAGATCATAATCCTGGATCAGCCTTTGCAAAGGAGGCAGAACCGCGATCCGAGGCTCTTGCTCACGCTAGTACTGTCTGTGGGCAGCAGCAGCAACACACACAAACCCGAACCACCAAGCCAAACAACCAGCCCTGCCTACTTCACAGCCTCTGCTCAGAAAACACACACCCGGGGACCTTACATCCGCATAGGATCGAGGAGCCTCCTCGCCTTCTCCTCCTCCTCCTCCTCCTCAAAGGCCAAGGATCCAGTGGAACGAATCCAATGCATGAGGGGAGTCTGCTCCGGATCAGGCTCTTTGGAGATTTAAAAAGGCACAGGGTGACCACCGCCTTCTGGATGGCTAGCGCTGCTGGCTCGCGGTGGTGCTGGGCTGAGTAGCAGCAGCAGCACCACCCCACCTCTCTTTGCCTCGCTCTCTCTAATGCAGGAAATGCGCAAAAGACGTCAGTGTGTGTGTGTGAATAGAAAGTTTTGCCTGTTGGGGGAGCAATACGGTAAAAGTGAACATGAAAGAGCAACAGCTACAAGCAAGTCAAGAAACCACGACTGGGGTCGTGACTCTTCCAGACTCAATAAGCGCTGCCCTGCATATTCATGGGGTGATTTGTTCAGGGGTGGGGGAGTGGGGGCTTCTTCCTCCTCCCCCCAGTCTGCTCAAGATAAACGTTGTGAGCCAGTGTGGGGGGGAAACATCCCTGATCGTCTTCCTCTGAAGTTTTAAACAGCACCCCCGTTTTATGTCAGTTCCTTAACACTCAAATCCTGCTCCCCAATAAACACTGCAAACATCTAGCCCCCCCCCACTCCCTCCCGCAGTCTCCCGCGCTGTAGTACTGTTGTTGTTGTGTTGTTTATTCTCACTCCGGTGTGGATGATCCCAAGACGTTACTGTTATTTCCTAGCCTGCAAGTCTATAGTTCAACTGTGTATTTGTGCAGTATGCGGCACAGAAAAGAGATGTCAACGCCTAACGTAAATATTTCTTTCTGAGGAATTTCCACTGCGGCTGTTTGTTGTTGTTTCCTTTACTTTCTTTCTTTCTGCTCTGTAACAACACAAATCCCACTGGGATCCCTTTCGGGCTCTCCAATCTGCGATAAATTGTTGTTGACAAATGCAAGCTTCGGTTTTTGGACTCCTTTTCCCTTGTAATCGCTTTGATCCTCGCTGGCTGACAACATTAACCCCTCAGCTCCCCTTTGCAAGCAAACCCAGCAGAATGTGTCTGCTTTCTGCTGGTGCATCCTCTCTGCCCTCCCATTGGGCAGCAGCCGCAGCATAGGCACCCTGACGTCATTTTAGGGGGCAGAGCTTTTGGCCTCTTTAGGAAGAATTTCCCCTCCGTCTCCAAGCGCTGGGAAGTGAACTGAGAGCCAAAGGGAAACCGTCCTCCAAGGCAGAGCCGAGATTTGATTTGCGAGGAAGGGGACCTGGAGTCGCCTCCTCCTGGGGGAGGAGAGTTGCTTGGAGCAAAGGACCCAGGAGATTTTACCTGCAAAGACAATTTCCCTGACTGGTTTGCCTGGAAAACTTTGATCAGTAATACTGCCTGGGTAAAAATAATGTGGTTTTGCCACCATTGCTAGGACTATAATCAAATATGCCAGCCAAAACCACACACTTAAACTATAAACTCCATATGCCTTTGTCATGAATCAGTCTCTTTTGCTGCTGTTGATCATCTCATATTTCAGAGTGCATATGTCAACGTCAACAGAATTCACATAACATTAGTAAGTGTTTAACTATTTTGTCATTGGCTGTCCTCCAACGAATACTGGAAATAATACCAGTGGGAAATACCTACTCAACCTGGAGGTTATTAAATGCAAAAAACCACCCTACTACAACACTATGGGTGAGATTCTATCAAATCTATCTGTCATTTAGGGATTTATACCATTCTCATCAGCATGGTATTTGAGAATTTTGCAGTAAAACAGGAGAGTCTTTCTCTTCACCCACACGATTGTAGAGAAGTCTGGGAACCATCATGTTACCCAGTCTTTCTATTATGATCATTATTACTGATTTTGTGTTATTAATTTATTAGCATTGTTTTGTTGTGGAGAAGCAGAAGGCAAAGAGATGGATCCTGCCCTTCGCCCTGAAGGTGGTAAATTTCTGAGTTCATTCTGCTCCCCTGAGGAAAAGAGTTCCAGTCTATGAGCTGACTGCCAAGGAAGTTCTGTCTCCAGCTCTCACGAGTCTAAATCTAGATGGGGACAGCTCCAGTGTTAACAGGACAACAGTCCTATATTGGATATCAGGCATCTTAGATCCAGTCAATGGAGAGCTTTAAAGATTAGCACTGTGGCCTTGGTCTGAATCTGACATTCACTGGGGAGCCAATATAATGACCAGACAGAAAATAATAATGTATTTCCACAGAAGAGTATTGTTTAGCAGGCAGGCTGACGTATTCTGGACCTGATGGGATAGCTTCAGGATTTGTGCATTAGTTCCCACCTATTGGGTATTGCACTAAAAAAGCCTGAAGGTTATGAAAGCATGACTGTTAGTACTGTGTGTGCTCTTCTGGCAGGCCACAAATAGGAGAAAGCATTTCTAGTGCACATTGCTACTTCATCTCCCAGTATCAGCCAGAAGTGCAGAAGGACCCCGGTACTAATCACAGTCTCTGGGCAGACTCCCTTAAATGGGGAGCAAAGATATGGTGCCAGTTATATGAAATGCCTTCCTCAACCACCCAGCATTACATCTGTCTTGTTCAGTTTCAGACAACTGTGCTGTATCCGCACCTGTGATTTCACTGAGATAGTGTAGTCACTGGGAGATTTCACATGCATCAAAGTCAAGAAATACAAAATTCAAATACAAAATTGACTCCTCCAAAAACTGTAACTTGGCCCGCTTGGGCACACATAGTATTTTGTATTACATGATACAGTGTTAATTTTAATGCCTCAGAGAGAGATTTTGAAGTGCATTAAATGGCCCTTATTGGAGGTTTCGTGTCATGTGCCTTAGGTATGGTTACTGTGGGAAACACTTTGAATTTCCTGACATTAACGTAATGTAAAAGCTGAAGTCTTATATTGCAACAATGTATTTTTTCCATTTAATTCCTTTTTTTTTAAAGATAACTGCAATTGAACATATAATCTGAATGCACAAGACTCAAATAAACACAATGTATGCAGTGGCTTTTAATATTCCTGCATCTCCATGAGATCACACATGCAAATGAATGCATATTTTCAATGTATTGTAAGTCTAATCACTGAAATAAATACATGTGCATTTATTTCAGTGGGTGGATATTCAGCAATATGTACACACAATATATTTGCATACACGCATACCACACATCTGGTTTTATATACTGATATATACACAGATATGTTGTGTATGCAAATATCTGGCTATCTGCATCTATAGCCAAGTTCTGTTCTCTAATTTTAGTCAATGTGAGTTTTGCTATGCACTCAGTGGAACCATGATCTCGCTGCAAGGGGACAGCTTGCATGAGTGAGGACTAAAGAGCTCAGTAAGGATTGCAGAATACATTACGTTTATTCATTTATCAGACGTTTTTAAATTTTGTTCAACAAAAGCATAAATTTCTCCTTGTGGATCATGTACCTGCAAGACTAAACTTTTCAAAGTAAAACAGCTATTGATTTACCCACAAGACACCTGAACCATTGTTGTAAAGTTCAGTTAAAAACAGGTGAAGGAACCTGCTTCAGATATTCCCCCCATAAATTCATCAGTAGAAGAAAAATCAGCCCAATTGTCTCAAATATTGTAGTTGTCAATAATGGTAATTAGTATAATGCTTTTCATCCTGAATGGTTTTTAAGTATTTCATTTCTGGCTTGGTTTTAGTTTCTGTTCCCTTATCATGGGATTTGATCCTCTAAGTGCTTAGAGGCTAATACTGTTCCTCCTATTCCACATGAATGCGGAAGGCCAAAACTACATGGAAAATGCCCCATTTCTGCTGCAGAGAGGCTGCACAGGGGACCCACCATCCTTTTGTATATCATAGTGCAAAGCTCCACAGTGGTTCTTGGCCATTCACTGCAGAGGGGCATATCAACGGGCTGGGGTCTCAGCCAATAGATGTGTGCACAGCATGGCTCCACAAGCACCAGTGCCATCCAGAGAGAGGAGCAATGGCCCATGACTGATTCATGACAGGGAATGGATCACCTGATGATTATCTGTTCTGTTCATTCCCTCTGAAGAACCTGGCATTGGCCACTGTCGGAAGACAGGATACTGGGCTAGATGGACCTTTGGTCTGACCCAGTGTGGTTGTTCCTATCCTTCTCATACCCAGTCATGGTATCCACAGGCGCCGACTTTCCAAAGTGCTGGGGGTGCTCGACCCAAAGCCCCACCTCCACCCCGCCTCTTCCCGCTCCACCCCTGTCCCTCCTCTTCCTGCCCTCCCTCGACCCCCACCCCACCTCTTCCAACCACTGCTTCATCCCCTCCCTTGAGCATGCCACAAAACAGCTGATTGCAGCAGGCAGGAGGCGCAGGGAGGGAGGTGGGGGCGCTGATAGGCAGGGCCCGCCGGCAGGTGGGAGGCACTGGGGGGAGGGGGAGAGCTGATATGGGGGCTGCTGGTGGGTGCTAAGCATCCACCATTTTTTCCCTGTGGAAAAGCACCCACAGAGTTGGCACCATATGGTATGGGGCGGCTCTACCTTTTTGGCCGCCCCAAGCAGTCATGCGCGGGAGGTGCCCCGGAGCCGCGGGAGTAGCGGACCTCCCGCGGGCATGACTGCGGAGGGTCCGCTGGTCGCGCAGCTCGGCTGGACCTCCCGCAGCTGCGGACGGTTCGCAGGTCCGGCGGCTCTGCTTGAGCTGCCGCAGTCATGCCTGCGGGAGGTCCAGCCGAGCCGCGGGACCAGCGAACCGTCCGCAGTCATGCCTGCGGGAGGTCCACTGGAGCCGCGGGAGGAGCGCCCCCTCCGCAGTCATGCCTGCGGCAGGTCCGCCGGCCCAGCCTGCCGCCCCCCCGGGAAAGGGCCGCCCCACGTGCGTGCTTGCCGCGCTGGGGTCTGGAGCCGGCCCTGCATATGGTGTCCATAGCCAGGTGTCTATGGCCAGGTCTATGGCATAGTGTCTATATAGCTCCTGCAGGCAAAGCCCTTTTACTCAAGCTTTGCTCATGAGACCAAAATTTGGCCCTCAGAGACAACTGTAGTACACAAATACTGGAAAACTGTATCCAAGATGGCAAACAGTATTTATTGTTACCATTCAGATTCTTAACTAACTTAACTCATAGACTCATAGACTCAAACTTATTAACTGTTAACTATTTTTTAAAAAGATAAATTAAATAACAGTGATTACATTGGAGGGCAGCACCAAGGAATCAGCACCAAGGAAATATGGATAAAATATTATAGAAGCAGTAACACTCTTGGAAGATAGCTATTTTTATTTCTGGAGGATTTGTGAGCTTTACCATAATTATGAATGTTATGAATTTATTATTATAGGTTAGGGCACCAAAATTGCAAACACTTATGCACACAGATGAATAGATTCCAAGGCCAGAAAGGACCATTGTAATAATCTAGTCTGACCTCCTGTATAACACAGGCCACAGAACTTCCCCAAAATAATTAACAGCTTTGTGTCAAGACTACTCATCTGCTAAAGCTACTCATGAGCTGAAGTGTCTGCAGGATTAGAATCTTGATTTCCTGATTAATGTTACATCTGTGCATGTAACCACACATCAGACTACTGATAATTTAGGTATTCTGCAAAAACCGGGGAGGGGGTAGGAACAGATCGTAGTACTACAATAAAAATCTGGACATATTTATTTGCATATTGAGCTTTAAAAAAGCGAATATTAAACTTGTAATCAGATTGCAATGATGTAAGAAAAACATGTAGTCATGCCCAAAGAACAGCCCTTGCGTGTAGCATTTTGCGTCTCCAGTGCCCCAGCCTGCTTTCCCTGCTTGAGTTACAGTAACAGTGAAATGAGAACTAGCAAGCTGCAGGCAGCGTTTGTTACCTTGAGTCAGCCCCTGACCTTTGCATGGCCCATGAATCCCAAATGGGCTCTGTGGATAAATAGCACTATCTGGTGGAAGGAGTGTGCAAAGTCGTCTCTCAACTTTTAATGAGCCATGTAGTCAGTTAAGAATCACTGCTGCTGCTGTTGTGTTCCTGGTCCAGAATTGCTGGAAGTTTTTAGGAGGTGTTTTTCCACACTCATGGCCCCAGTGAGCTATATAGGGAAATGTGCCTGGCAGAGTTTTTCATAGCTAATGTCAATGCTAATTGCAAGGATTTCCTGGGAATTGTATAAGTTACTGAAACTTCTGTGAAATCTTTTGGGGCTCTTCAATTATGGCAGTTTCAGAGAAGAGTGGTTAAATGTTACATTGAAACATACACACATGCAGAGCAAGATCCACTCTCACGCTGATGGAGAAGTTTTAAGAACCACCTTCATGTCAGAGATAGATTCAAAACTGGAACCCTGGCTATAAACCTCCTGACCTCTGGCTATAAACCCCCTTAACTTTGATCTCTGATTTCAGATCCAAACATAGTGATCAATCCTGCAAAGAGTTATGAATATGATTAACTTTACTTCTGTGAGTCAGTTCAATGGAACCGCTTATATGAGTAAAGTTCCTCATGTACATAAATGTTTGCAGGATTGAGTCAATGGAAACTGCTGAGTGCCCAGCACTTTTGAAAATTAGATCTCTTACTTTAGGTGCCTACTTTCAGCCACCTATTTCTGAAAATCTTGCCCAGGTCCTCTCCCGAGAGCATTTTCACTTTCCTCATGCTGTAGAGGATTTATGGGATATGCAGATATCTAATTTCCCTTCAATAGGAAAAACCCAACCGTCTCTGGCTCAAATCTTCTTCTCTCCTGCTACAGCATTTCCTATCACCAGCCAATTCCCCATTAAGGAATTCCTGCACTGCAAAACATATACCTGGGGGAAGTTAGCTAGGGAATTCCTAACGTCCCCTCTGAAATGTCTTAGGGATGGAGAACTTTCTCCTGTTTGTGGTTAATGTTCTCCAAGTCTTAGTAGTTATGTCTAATTATATATTTGACCCTGTACATTTAAGAGTTTATTTTAAATCAGGTGCATCAGTTAGTGGAATCTCATTGGGAAGAATTATGTCTTAGACTTGACCTGTCACATGGATCTTTTCAGCCTCCACATAATCTACCATAGTTCTCCTAGTTTGCTGCATTCTCCGTGAGTGTGGAGTTCACTGTTATATAGAATCATAGGACTGGAAGGGACCTCAAGAGGTCATCTAGTCCAGTCCCCTACACTCATCGCAGGACTAAGTATTATCATTCTAGACTGTCCCTGACAGGTGTTGTCTAACCTGCTCCTAAAAATCTCCAATGATGGAGATTCCACAACCTTCCTAGGCAATTTATTCCAGTGCTTAACCCTGACAGTTAGGAAGTTTTTCCTACTGTCCAACCTAAACCTCCTTGCTGCAATTTAAGCCCACTGCTTCTTGTCTTATTCTCAGAGGATAAGAACAATATTTCTCCCTCCTCTTTGTAACAATCTTTTATGTACTTGAAAAATGTTATCGTGTCCCCTCTCAGTCTTCTCTTTTCCAGACTAAACAAACCCAGTTTTTTTCAATCTTCCCCCATAGGTCATGTTTTCCAGATCTTAAATAATTTCTGTTGCTCTTCTCTGGCAGGACCAGCTCCAGCTTTTTTGCCACCCCAAACAGCGAAGAAAAAAAAAAGAAAAAACCCAATTGAGGTGCCGCCAAAGTGCTGCCGAAGAGGAAGAGAGGGAGTGAAGGACCTGCCGCCGAATTGCCGCTAAAGACTGAAACGGAGTGATTGAGGTGCCGCCAAAGTGCTGCCAAAGAGGAAGAGAGGGACTGAAGGACCTGCCGCCGAATTGCTGCTGCAGACCTGGACGTGCCACCCCTTTTTATTGGCCGCCCCAGGCACCTGCTTCCTTCGCTGGTGCCTGGAGCTGGCCCTGTTCTCTGGACTCTCTCCAGTTCGTCCACATCTTTCCTGAAATGTGGCACCCAGAACTGGACACAATACTTCAGTTGAGACCTAATCAGCACAGAGTAGAGCGGAAGAATTACTTCTCGTGTCTTGCTTACAACACCCCTGCTCATACATCCCAGAATGATGTTTGGTTTTTTTGCAACAGTGTTACACTGTTGACTTATATTTAGCTTGTGGTCCACTATGACCCCCAAACCCCTTTCTGCAGTACTCCTTCCTAGGCAGTCATTTCCCATTTTGTATGTGTGCAACTGATTGTTCCTTCCTAAGCGGAGTACTTTGCATCATTTATCCTTATTGAATTTCATCCTATTTACTTCAGACCATTTCTCCAGTTTGTCCAGATCATTTTGAAATTTAATCCTATCCTCCAAAGCACTTGCAACCCCTCCCAGCTTGGTATCATTCACAAACTTTATAAGTGTTCTCTCTATGCCATTATCTAAATCATTGATGAAAATCTCCACAACCAGAACTGATCCCTGCAGGCCCCCACTCCTTATGCCCATCCAGCATGACTGTGAACCACTGATAACTACTCTCTGAGAACGGTTCTCCAACCAGTTATGCACTCACCTTATAATTGCTCCATCTAGGTTGCAATTCTTTAGTTTGTTTATGAGAAGGTCATGCAAGACAGTATCAAAAGCCTTACTAAAGTCAAGAAATACCATGTCGACCGCTTCCCCCCATCCACAAGGCTTGTTACCCTGTCAAAGAAAGCTAGCAGGTTGGTTTGACATGATTTGTTCTTGACAAATCCCTGCTGACTGTTAGGTATCACCTTATTATCATCTAGATGTTTGCAAATTGATTGCTTTATTATTTGCTCTATTATCTTTTCAGGTACAGAAGTTAAGTTGACTGGTCTGTAATTCCCCAGGTTGTCCTTATATCCTTTTTATAGATAAGCACTATATTTGTCCTTTTCCTGTCTTTTGGAATCTCTCCCGTCTTCCATGACTTTTCAAAGATAATCGCTAATGACTCAGATATCTCCTCAGTCAGCTCCTTGAGTATTCTAGGATGCATTTCATCAGGCCCTGATGACTTGAAGACATCTAACTTGTGTAAGTAATTTTTAACT
Source organism: Mauremys mutica (assembly GCF_020497125.1). Lineage (NCBI taxonomy): Eukaryota > Metazoa > Chordata > Testudines > Geoemydidae > Mauremys > Mauremys mutica. Next base: position 174,932,281 of record NC_059074.1, on the reverse strand, counting down.
TGTTCTTTCCCTATTTTAGCCTCTGATCCTGCCTCATTTTCACTGGCATTCACTATGTTAGACATCCAATCACCACCAACCATCTTGGTGAAAATCAAAACAAAGAAGTCATTAAGCACCTCTGCCATTTCCACATTTTCTATTATTGTTTTTCCTCCCTCACTGAGTAATGGGCCTACCTTGGAACAGCATCCTGTGGTCAAGGAAGCCAAAGCCCTCCTGGCAACACCATCTTTGCAGCCAGGCATTCACCTCCAGGATGCATCTGTCTCTGCCTGGGTCCCTACCCTTGACCAGAAAGATCAAAAAGAACAGCACCTGTGCTCCCAACTCCTTCACTCTTACTCCCAGAGCCCTGTAGTCACTTCTGATCTGCTGAGGGTCATACCTCACAGTATTAGTGCCCACATGGATAAGTAGCATGGGAAAGTAGTCAGAGGGCTAGATGATCCTCGACAATCCTTCTGTAATATCTCAGATATGGGCCCCTGGCAAGCAGCATCGCTTCCGGGATGCCATGTCAGGGAGACAGATGGATGCCTCCGTCCCCCTCAGAAGAGAGTTACCAACCACCGCTACTCTAAGTTTCTGCCTGGGAGTGGTGGCTGCGATCCTCTCAGCCTTGGGGATACATGGCTTCTCCTTCTCCACCTTTAGAAGTGATTCCTCATCGCTCGCTGCCAGGGCAGCATATTGGTTTTCCATCACTGTGGTAGGTGGATTGGGAGTAGGGGTGGAGCACTGTTTGCTGCCAGAAGTAATCAGCAGCCAGTGTCCTCCCTATGACTGAGCCATATCCTCCTCCCCCGATGGTGTGACAGCAGTTCTCTGTAGCTGGATAGCCTCCTCAGCCTTGGATGTCTCCATGTGAATACTCTCAAGGAATTCCTCGTGGGCACCTCAGTCTAGCCACCTCCTCCTGTAGCTCTGGATCATTGCTATTCTGAACATAGAACTGCTGGAGAAAGAGTGCTTGTGAAGGTAAAACCAATTCTGTTTCATACCAATCACACTTCATTTATCAGCTCTCATCTGGAGAATGTGCAATATACTGTTGGGGCAGGGAATCTTCCTATGCACTAACATTACAAGGGACTCTAATGTGCATGACATAATAGGAGGTCTGATGATATTGAGCGCAGGGCTACATTCTGCCTATCATAAAAATCCCCAAACTGAAAGGTTTTCAGTAAAGCTGTTGATTAATCGCAGTTAACTCAGGGATTAATGCAAAACAAATTAATCGTGATTAAAAAATTAATTGTGATTAATCACAGTTTTGATCACATTATAAGTACTAATTGTTGTTACCTTTTCTTGAGAATTCCATTCTTTCGCAACAACCAAGAAATGCTCTACATGTTTCAGCATAATGTCTCTCTTCAGTATGCATTGCTGTTAAAGCAAATGACTGCAGTGTCCATGCAGAATCAATAGGTGTGCTGTGACTCCAAGATAGCTGTGATTGCCCAAGGATGTCCAGTGATCACCAGTCAAAGCAGTAGCTAGTGCATCTTTCAGAAGCTCCAACTCCGTAGTCTTCTCGTTGTGATATAGGTCATGTATTTGTGATATAATGGTTCCTCAGGAGGGCAAGGTGTATGACTGATTGGAAGATGCAATTTGAATAACATCTCTTAACCCTGTGTCATTTACAATGTTGAGTGATGTGCAGTTTATAGCTATCCACTTTGCAATAGCATTGGTTAAGATGTTGTACTTTGTTTGATCCATGGGCTTGTAGCGATTCTGCAACTCTGTAAGCATATTGTGTCAGGGCTAGCGGGATTCATTTGCAGACTTGAAATACTTCAGTGGTATTGGAACTTGGCCTTCCATTAGCTACATATAACCATCTTTTTATTCAGTACAATAAAAAAAGTGATTAATAGCGACTATTTTTTTATAATCGTTTGATAGCCCTACTTATCAAACTCAGTCTTGAAACAAGTTAGGGTTTTTGCCCCACTACTCCCTTGGAAGGCTGTTCCAGAATTTCACTTCTCTGACAGTTAGAAAATTTAATCTAACTTCAAGCCTAAACTTGTTGGTGGCCAGTTTATATCCATTTGTTCTTGTACTACCACTGACCCTTAACTTAAATATCTCCTCTCTCTCTCTCTGATATTTATCTCTCTGGTGTATTTATAGAGAGCAATCATATCTCCCTTCAGCCTTCATTTTGTTAGACTAAACAAGCCAAGATCCTTAAGTCTCCTACTGTAAGGAAGTTTCTCCATTCCTCTGATGATCCTAGCAGTCCTTCTCTGAAAATGATTAGGGGGCTGGGGCACATGCCTTACAAGGAGAGGCTGAGGGAACTGGGGTTATTTAGTCTGCAGAAGAGAAGAGTAAGGGGGGATTTGATAGCAGTCTTCAACTACCAGAAGGGGGGATTTCAAAGAGGATGGACCTCAGCTGTTCTCAGTAGTGGCAGATGACAGAACAAGGAGCAATGGTCTCAAGTTGCAGTGGGGGAGGTCTACGGTGGATATAAGGAAAAACTATTTCACCAGGAGGGTGGTGAAGAACTGGAATGGGTTACCTAGGGAAGCAGTGGAATCTCCAACCTGAATCTCCACACTGAACCAACTAGTTCTGTCCATGCTCTGGCACCAGCTCAGCACCCTGAGCTCCACCCTGGGGATCTGGCCCATCTTCAGAGGGTAGCTCTGGAGTTCTTCTGGCCAGGACTGCACTGGGTCTCTGCAGGGGTCCTGAGTCTTCCCCTGAAGGAGGGAGGACAGGGCTTGGTCTGTCTCTGCAGCCAGGTCCATGTCTTCCACCTCCAGGCCCTGCAGAGACTCTTTTATGGTGCAGGTAGTCCAGTGTGGAGCACGTTGTCGCACGCCTTCCTCTGCCGCCTCCGAGGGCTCCAATACGAACAGCAGCTCTTTTTTCTCCATCTGAGGGGTCTTCCACAAGATCTCTCCGAGCTGCTGGTCTTCTACCAGGACCTCCTCCAGACCTGGAAGCTGTTCTCAGTGATCAGGTTTGTTGTGGTCACCGAAGGGGAGGACCTCCTTGTGGAGCCCCTGCTACACAATCCCTACCTTCGTGTGCAGATGGTGGAGTCCCCCTCTGCGCACTGGAGGCTGGTCCTGACAGAAGCTACCAGATTTGGAGACCTCCTGGACTACAACAGTGAGGACTGGGTGTATCCTTGGTGCTCGGTCAGTGAATGGGGCTCTCCACCCCCCTGACCTTCCCCTGCGCATGCTCCAGGAGGTGGGGGCAGCCTTGTTGGCCAACTCTCAGGTTTTCCTTGAGCGGGTACTGTGAGAGGGTGCTCCCTGCCCACCCCTTACCCCAGGCCCTCCGGACCTTTTCATCAGGCCCCTGTCCCATGAGCCCCCCCATCCCCAATCCCCTCCCTTCCACAGTCTGAGCCTGTGGAGGGTGAGGAGCTCTGGTGGGCCAGCCTCTATTCCACTCTGGTCCCATGGCCCTCCGGGGATATTGGTTGGCGGCTCCTTCATGGAGCCTTGAGCACGGGTGTGTACATGGCGTGGTTCATCCCATCCCCGATGCCTGCCCCTTTTGCAGCTTGTGGGAAACCTGGTGCACGCTTATCTTGAATGCATCAGGTTGCAGCCCATATTCTGGCTCCTCCAGAACCTCCTGCTCAGGTTCTGGCTGCACTTTTCCCAACACCTGTTTATATTCGTGTAACCCGTCTGCCTGTCTGAGTTGGCAGCAACAAGGGCCGGGTGCAGTCTCTATGGGTTCCGTTTCAATAACACAATGCAAAACTGGCTTGAGCCCCCACCCAGTGACCTGGGACAATTACATACCACCCCCCGGGCGCCTCTAAGAGGCAATACTTCCCCTCTCGCAAGCACAGAGTCTGAGTGTAGCAAAATCCTTTTAATAAAGGAGGGAAACAATGTGGCATTATGTTGGGGAAACACCAAAAACAGGATTCATAACACAAACCATGAGCAAAAGACCCACCCCCAAGTAAGTTTGGCAGTATCCTTTTCCCCTCAGGGTCTAAGTCCAACAACCCAAAAGATCACCCCAAAGTCCCAAAAGTCCAACACCACAAAAGTCTCTGTCCCTGGTCAGTGCAGCCCCAGAATTCAAAAGTTTATTTGCAGAGTTTTACCCCCCAAACATGGGTGGAAATGCGGGGGGATAAGGGGTACGCAGGGTGTTAAGGGGCATCTTACATGGTCCGACGCTGACTGCCCTGCCTCTCCGTGGGGTTCTGCTGCAGCCTTCACCATGAGCCGCTCCACTCCACCAGCCGTCCTGTGAGCCGCTCCAGCCATCCCATGAACTGCTCCACTATGCCCCACTCCGCCCTGCTTCACTCCACTCGCCGTCCCATGGGCCGCCCCAACCAACCCGCAAACTGCACCACTCTGCCAGCCGTTTAGCAATATAGCTTCAGGCCCCCAACTAGTTAACACATCACTCAGTGATCTCAGCCCTTACAGATTTCAGCTTATAGTAGGGGAGCCCCAGTGCTAGTGCACCATTGGCCCAAAGTGAATTCAGCACAGCAGCCTGTAACTAGACTCTTAATAGAATCAAAATTAGCTCTGCTATTCAATAGTGGAGAGATGCAGGGGTGCAATTGGTGTTTTAGGCCCTCAAAAGGAGCCCCTACTATCAGACATAAATACTTAGCCCCAACATCTCTCAATTCACTGGGTTTTGGAACCCATGCCCCTTGTCTAGTGAGTGCTACTTAGTTGATGGTGAGTCCCTCTGTCATAAAACAGTTCCACTGGCATTGATTCACATAATCAGGGTAACAACACTTTATTCTTCCTGACCCAATAACTGAGAAACTGGGGATCCCACAGCAGCCAAAGTGACCATTTGGGTGGCTGTGGGCTCATGCTAGGCGGGGTGGGTGTGCCTATGCAAACAAGACCAGCCTCTGAAGTTCTTTTCCACAACTCGCCACAAGTTATCACCAGATGTCAGGGTAGAGCTCATCCTGAATCTGCTTACATCCGCACACCCTGTCTGTGGCCCCACGAAGTTGTGAGACCTCCTCATCAACCTCCTCCTGGCCTGGCCCAGGTGGCCATTTTCAACACCAGGAGGAGGATGCTAGACAAGGGGATGCTCTGCAACTGTGGGGCCTATTTCCGCTCCTCCCTGGTCTCATGCATCCAGGCAGAGTTCCTCTGGGCAGCATCCGCTGGCTCCCTAGACAGCTTTGAAGAGCAGTGGGTGCTGTCTGGAGTTCTCTGCTTGGTGTCCCCCTCTGGATCCCTAGTTTTGAACCTGTGACTTTCACTACTGACCCTGTTACTCATTAGTTGTCCCCCGTACTTAGTTGGTTCCTGGGTCCAGTGGTGCCCGCTCACCTCCCAGGATTCCAATAAGGCCTCACTACGTCCCCCCTCCCACAGTCCTTGCCCTCACTTAGCTGTCCATTGTGCTGCAGTTCCCTCAGCCAACCAGGTATGCAGTCATTTCTTCTCCAGCTTCCGGCAGCAACTAACTGCTGCTCTATTCTGCAGTTCCTTTTATATGGTCCTCCTGGCCCCTGATTGGCTGTTCCAGCAGCCCCTCTGATTGGTTGCTTTCTCGCTACCACTCTAGGCCACTTGGAGGCTAGTCCACCCCATCACATCCCCATTTTACAGATGGCAAAATAGAGGCAAGGTTAGTCTAAGCTCCACCTTTTTAGAAGTGGCTCAGTTTTCTAGGTGTTCAACTTCTGACACTAAGGGCCTGACATGAAAGGCCTTTAGACACTGAGGTTTTGATTTGCAGAGGTATTGAGAATGGGAACCCATAGCAGTAAGACCATTACTAGAATACCATTCCCGGATTTGGTGCCCCACTTCAAGAAGGCTGTTGAAAAATGTGAAAAGGTTTAGAAAAGAGCTACAATGATGTGAGGTTTGGAAAACATGCTTGACAGTGAGAGATTGAAGAAGCTCAATCTATTAGGTTTATTGAAGAGAAGGTTAGAAGTGACTTGCTCCCCATCTACAAGATTCTACATGGCGAATAGACTTCTGATAGCAAAGGGGGTTCTTTAAACTAGCAGCAAAAGACCTCAAATGTGAAGTTGCGGAATTATTAACTAAGATTTGTAACCTGTCCTTTAAATTGGCTTTGATAACCAATGACTGGAAGTTAGCTAATATAACACCAATATTTAAAAAGGGCTCTAGAGGTGATCCTGGCAATTACAGACTGGAAAGTCTAACGTCAGTACCGGGAAAATTAGTCGAAACAATAGTTAAGAATAAAATTGTCAGACACATAGAGAAACATAAACTGTTGAGCAATAGTCAACATGGTTTCTGTAAAGGGAAATCGTGTCTTACTAATCTATTAGAGTTCTTTGAAGGGGTCAACAAACATGTGGACAAGGGGGATCCAGTGGACATGGTATACTTAGATTTCCAGAAAGCCTTTGACAAGGTCCCTCACCAAAGGCTCTTACGTAAATTAAGCTGTCATGGGATAAAAGGGAAGGTCCTTTCATGGACTGAGAACTGGTTAAAAGACAGGGAACAAAGGGTAGGAATTAATGGTAAATTCTCAGAATGGAGAGGGGTAACTAGTGGTGTTCCTCAAGGGTCAGTCCTAGGACCAATCCTATTCAATTTATTCATAAATGATCTGGAGAAAGGGGTAAACAGTGAGGTGGCAAAGTTTGCAGATGATACTAAACTGCTCAAGATACTTAAGCCCGAAGCAGACTGTGAAGAACTTCAAAAAGATCTCACAAAACTAAGTGATTGGGCAACAAAATGGCAAATGAAATTTAATGTGGATAAATGTAAAGTAATGCACATTGGAAAAAATCACCCCAACTATACATACAATATGATGGGGGCTAATATAGCTACAACGAGTCAGGAAAAAGATCTTGGAGTCATCATGGACAGTTCTCTGAAGATGTCCACGCAGTGTGCAGAGGCGGTCAAAAAAGCAAACAGGATGTTAGGAATCATTAAAAAGGGGATAGAGAATAAGACTGAGAATATATTATTGCACTTATATAAATCCATGGTACACCCACATCTCGAATACTGTGTACAGATGTGGTCTCCTCACCTCAAAAAAGATATACTGGCACTAGAAAAGATTCAGAAAAGTGCAACTAAAATGATTAGGGGTTTGGAGAGGGTCCCATAGGAGGAAAGATTAAAGAGTCTAGGACTCTTCAGCTTGGAAAAGAGGAGACTAATGTGGGATATGATAGAGGTATATAAAATCATGAATGATGTGGAGAAAGTAGATAAGGAAAAGTTATTTACTTATTCCCATAATACAAGAACTAGGGGTCACCAAATGAAATTGATAGGCAGCAGGTTTAAAACAAATAAAAGGAAGTTCTTCTTCACGCAGCACACAGTCAACTTGTGGAACTCCTTACCTGAGGAGGTTGTGAAGGCTAGGACTATAACAGCGTTTAAAAGAGAACTGGATAAATTCATGGTGGTTAAGTCCATAAATGGCTATTAGCCAGGATGGGTAAGGAATGGTGTCCCTAGCCTCTATTTGTCAGAGGGTGGAGATGGATGGCAGGAGAAAGATCACTTGATCATTGCCTGTTAGGTTCACTTCCTCTGGGCCACCTGGCATTGGCCACTGTCGGTAGACACATACGGGGCTAGATGGACCTTTGGTCTGACCCGGTATGGCCATTCTTATGTTCTTATACATAATGCGATCCAATGGTTGGAAGCTGAAGTGAGACAAATTCAGACTAGAAAAAAAAGTGGTGTATGCAGTGTTGTTGTAGCCGTATCGGTCCCAGGATATTAGAGAGTCAAGGTGGGTGAGGTAATATCTTTTATTGGAGCCACTTCTGTTGGTGAGAGAGACAGGCTTTTGAGCTTTCTGTGTAAGCTCAAAAGCTTGTCTCTCTAACTGACAGAAGTGGCTCCAATAAAAGATATGATCCCCCCCCTCTCCTTGTCTCTAATATCCTGGGACCAACACGGCTATAACGACACTGCGTAGAAATAAAATGCACATTTTTAACAGAGATGTACTTAACCATTGGAGTAATTTACCAAGGGATGTGCTGATTATTTATCCCTTCAAGTCTTTAAGTCATGATTATATATCTTTCTAAAAGATTGGCTGTAGCTCAAAAAGAAGTTATGGACCTGATGCAGAAATATAGCCTGTGTTATGCAGTGGCTCCGACTACATTATTATAATATGAATCTATGAACTTTTGAATTTCAGGCCAGTTTTGTTTAGGTGCCTAAATATATGGATTATTAAATGTCTAATTTTGATCACCCATGTTTGAAAATCTGGACTACATATGTAAAGTTGGTGTAGCGAGTCGGTGTGGCTCCCCTCCTGCCCAGCAGAGGGAGCTCCCTCCCAGCCGCCCAAGTGGGCTGAGTCACCACTTCCTGTCCCCGCCCCCCGGAAGTCAAGGGGCGGGACAGGAAGTAGAAAAGGAGAACGCCAAAGCTCAGTCAGCAGCCAGCCACCGCCGCGAGCAGACGTGCCGGCGGGGGCTCCAGACTGGGAACCCTCTAGGACCTGAGGCGGCGATCAGGACTGGCCCCCACTGCCCCGCGCCCGGTACGACGAGGAACCCGCGGAACTTCCCCGGGATCAGAACCCGGAGCAGCCGCTAGGACTTCCTCGCGCCCGGTACGAGGAGGAGCCACCGCCGCCGCTTCCGCCCTGCTGTTATCCGGAGGAACCGCCGGAGGCAGCCTGGCCGGACTTCCAGCAGGAGTTGCCGGACCTGCCCCCAAGCCCTGGTCCCGCAGACCCCATGCCGATGGACTGGTCCGAACTCATGGCGACTGAGGAGCAGGTACCCACAGAGGGGGAAATGGAATGTAGCCCGGGGATAGCCGACCCCTGTCAGGCTGTAGGCACCGAGGTGCACATGTCAGTGTGTTGCGGTCAGGACCCCACTGACCAGCGGCAGTGCTAGCCGCTAATAGGGCCCTGGGCTGGGACACAGTGGAGTGGGTGGGCCTGTGTCCCCCCTGCCACCCCACTCACGGGTGGCAGTCTCCCCCTCACCCCAGCGCAGACAACGCCCTAATCTGGGTAGTTGTCATTGCTCAGCTACTGACACCAGGACCTGAGCCCTGTGGACTATGGTTGTGGCCCCGCCCTGTTCCAGAGGGCCTGGGCTTATATTGAACTGCTGTTACCCAGCCCCCTGCTCCAGAGGGCCTGGGCTGATATTGAACTGCTGTTACCCAGCCCCCTGCTCTAGAGGGCCTGGGTTTGTATTGAACTGCTGGTACCCAGCCCCTGCTCCAGAGGGCCTGGGTTTATATTGAACTACTGTTACCCAGCCCCTGCTCCAGAGGGCCTGGGTTTGTATTGAACTGCTGGTACCCAGCCCCTGCTCCAGAGGGCCTGGGTTTATATTGAACTACTGTTACCCAGCCCCTGCTCCAGAGGGCCTGGGTTTGTATTGAACTGCTGGTACCCAGCCCCTGCTCCAGAGGGCCTGGGTTTATATTGAACTACTGTTGTGTTGCCCCGCCCTGACTGAGGACCTGGGCTTACATTGATTGACTGTGTGCCTTGTGTTCAGCCCCTGCCTGAGGATCTGAACCTGTGAACCTTCTTGAGACTGATTGCTGTTCAGCCCCCCTGATCCAGAGGGCCTGACGGTGTTGAGACTGATTGCTGTTCAGCCCCCTGATCCAGAGGGCCCGAGACATGAGCCCGTGCTAACCCTGATTTCTTGCCGCCCCACCAGTTCGAGGGGACAAGGAGCGAGTCGGTGGGGCTCCCCTCCCGCCAGCTGGAGGGTTGAGCCCCGACCAACAGTTTACACTGGTGCCTTCTCTGAGGCCTGCCGAACCCCTACCCTGTGAGAAAGGGTAACGAGAGGGGTGGGGTTTATCTACCCCTCCCCGGACCAGCATGGATATGGAGCGTTTAATCCAACGCCTTGTGGAGAGCCAAGAGCGGCTGCAGGCTGCTCAAATGCAACAGCAACAACAGCAGCAGGCTGTTCAGCACGAGCAGCAGCAGCAACGGGATGCCGCACACCTCCGGCTCACCCAGGAGCTACACGCGGCCCAGCTGGAGCAACAGCAGCAACTGCTACAGCAGCTGGGGACCCAGCTCCAGCAGCTCCTGGTTACCCTCCCTCGCCCCGCAGAAGAACCGGGTGGTGGGGGGACCGGAACCCCCCGGATGGCGGCTCCCCTCCGCTTGACCAAGATGGGCCCGAATGATGACCCTGAAGCTTTCCTGGTCACCTTCGAGCGCGTGGCCCTAGTCGCTGGGTGGGCCCGAGAGCATTGGGCTACACTGTTAGCCCCGTACTTGACCGGGGCGGCCCAGACGGCTTATCGAGACCTGGCGACTGAGGACGCACGAGACTATGACCGGGTAAAAGCCGCTATACTAGACGCACTGGACGTCAGCCCCGAGACGTTCAGGCAAAGATTCCGGAGCCAGACGTATCCGCAGGGCGCCCGGCCGCGGGCGGTGGCCCAGATGCTAAAGGAGGCCGGCCGACGCTGGCTCCTCCCCGATCTCCGGACAGCCTAGCAGGTGACAGAGCAGGTCGTCTTAGAACAGTTTATTAGCATCCTGCCCTCACGCGGACGAGCTTGGGTGCTCCGCCATCGGCCGGCGACGCTTGCGGCAGCGGTGACACTTACGGAGGATTTCCTCACCGCCGAGACGGCGATGGGGCCGATGCTCCCGCGGCCCAGCGCCAGGCCTGAGACCGCTCGCCTGGAGAAAAAGGGGAGCCCCGCGAAGGCGGTGCGAAATCCCGGCCACGGATTTACCTCGCACCCGGAGCCTCAAGCCCGTTGGCGGGACGCTGACCTCCGAACCAGACCTGCCGGTCCCGGTTCAGGAGCCCCGGGGGTCCGACGAAGCCCGCCCCGAAGTCCAAGCCGAGGGGCCACCCGAATTAAACGGCCTGAGCTCAGTCCCTGCTTTGGTTGCGGGAAGTTGGGACACCTCCAGAGGGACTGTCCAGACATGGACTGCAGTTACGGGCAGGTTTGGGCAGGACACAACCGGGCCCGGCCCGCCTTGAGTCCCAAACTCACCGTCGCTGCCGTCGTCAAGGGCCAGGCTGTCGAGGCCCTGATCGACTCCGGCTGTGGCCAGACACTAATCCGCCAGAGCTTGGGACCCCCGCCGGACCCCGGTTTGCAGCCAATACACCTGCAGTGCATTCACGGAGATATCCGGCCTTATCCCAGTGTCCGCGTCTCCCTGACCGTCGCAGGGGTCACCCGGCGTTTGATCGTCGGCCTAGCTCCCCATTTAGCATATCCCGTTGTCCTGGGGCAGGATTGGCCTGCCTTCGAAGATGTGCTACGCGCTACGCCGACCCTCGAAGCGGAACCCCGGGAGCCCCTGCCCGAGTCCACCGGGGATGCCACTGAGACCGAACCCGAAGTTACAACCGACGCAGAAAGGCCCGCGGAACCCGCCCGGGACCCCCGCCTCTACACTGATTTCTGCAGGGACCAACGAGCAGATCCCACGCTCGGCCACTATTATGAGCAGCTCGCGGCGGTGGATGGGGTGGTCCTGGATCCCCAACAAGCAGCCCGATGGCCGCATTTCGAGCTACGGCAGGACCGCCTGTATCGGATTGACCGGGATCCCTGCACCCGCGAGCCGCAGACCCAGTTGGTAGTTCCACAGTGTCATAGGCGGGCCGTCCTAAAATTGGCACATGATGTACCGGCCGCCGGGCATCTGGGGCAGGAAAAGACACTGGCCCGGATCCTGGGACGGTTCTTCTGGCCAGGGATCCACCAAGACGTCCAGAGGTATTGTGGCTCATGCCCAGCGTGCCAACTCGCCGCACCACCGGGGGTCCCTCGCACGCCACTGATTCCTATGCCATTAATGGAGATACCCTTCGAGAGGGTTGGCATGGACCTTGTGGGGCCCCTCCCGAAGAGCACAACGGGGTTCCAGTATGTTCTGGTCCTCGTCGACTATGCCACCCGGTTTCCGGAGGCCGTCCCGCTACGTAGCACGACCGCCCGGACTATTACCGGGGAGCTACTAAAAATCTTCGCCAGAGTCGGACTCCCGCGGGAGATTTTAACGGACCAGGGAACCAATTTTACCTCCCGGCTATTGAAACAAGTATGTACTCTCTTGGGGGTAAAACAGCTCCGCACCTCAGTGTACCATCCGCAATCTGACGGGCTGGTGGAGCGTTTCAACTGGACCCTCAAGGGGATGATGCGGAAGTTCCCACCAGGGGAGCTCCGCAGCTGGGACCAGTTTCTCCCTGCCTTGCTGCTGGCCGTCCGGGAAGTCCCCCAGTCCTCGACGAGGTTCTCCCCCTTCGAGCTGTTATACGGACGCCGGCCGCGCGGCCTCCTCGACCTAGTGCGCAAGACCTGGGAACAGACGGCCTCCCCGGCCCAGGGCCTCCTGGAGTATGTCCTACAGTTGCAGGGGTACCTATCTCAGGCGGGGACCCTAGCACGCGAGAATTTGAAGAGGGCCCAGGAGCGACAAGAGCAGACCTATAACCGAGAGGCTCAGGTTCGGGAGTTTAAGCCGGAGGACCGAGTCTTACTCCTCTTGCCGTCCAGCGAGTCCAAATTGTTGGCTCGCTGGCAGGGACCATACGAGGTCGTCCGAAAGGTGGGAGCGGTCAACTACGAGGTGCGCCAACCTGATAGACGTAAAGAAACGCAGCGTTACCACGTAAACCTATTGAAACCCTGGCGAGACCGAGAGGGCCTCCTGATCAACCCATACCCGCCCGAGCCGGAACTGGGTCCCCAAGTGCCCCAGGCGGAAGACCCCCCAACCCCCATGCTTGGGGAGTCACTCTCCGAAGACCAGCGCAAGCAAGCGAATTGTCTCCTGAAGGCCTTCCGGAAGACTTTCACAGCAGTCCCGGGGTACACCACATTGGTCTGCCACTCCATTCAAACGGAACCCGGAAAGGTGATCCGAGAAACAACTCGGCCGCTGCCCTACAGGATGAGGGAGGCCGTCGAAGAAGAGGTACGAGCGATGCTGGCCCTGGGCGTTATCGAGCCCTCCCTAAGTGAATGGCGTAGCCCCGTGGTCCTGGTGCCCAAGCCCGACGGCACCCGTCGGTTCTGCATCGATTTCCGGCGGGTAAACGCCATCTCGCGCTTTGACGCATACCCAATGCCCCGAGTGGACGAGCTGTTGGACCGGTTGGGAGAGGCCCGATTTATCACCACCTTGGACCTCAGCAAGGGGTATTGGCAAATTCCCCTTGAAGAGACCTCTAAGGAGAAGACAGCTTTTGCCACCCCGACGGGGCTGTACCACTTCACTAGGATGCCCTTCGGTCTTCATGGGGCCCCCGCGACCTTCTAGAGGCTGATGGACCGCCTGCTCCAAACCCATCACGACTATGCTGCCGCGTACCTGGATGACGTGGTCATCTATAGTCGTTGGTGGGAAGACCATCTGCCCCGGGTCGCGGCCGTCCTGAGGTCCCTAAGGCAAGCGGGGTTGACGGCTAACCCCAAGAAGTGCCGGATCGCCTGGCAGGAAACTACCTACCTAGGTTACACCGTTGGCGGGGGGCAGGTAAAACCCCTGGTGGGAAAGGTCCAGGCCCTAATGGACTGCCCGACTCCAACCACCAAACGACATGTCCGGCAGTTCTTAGGCCTGGTCGGGTATTACAGAAGGTTTATCCCGCAGTTCGCCTCCATAGCGGCACCCCTCACCGGCCTGCTGACGAAGGACAGCCCTCGGCAGGTGAAATGGACCCAGGAGTGCGAGACAGCTTTCCGGCGCCTCCAGAGATGCCTCTGTCGAGAGCCGGTCCTGTACAGCCCGGACTTCCACCGAGGGTTCGTCCTGCAGACCGACGCCTCCGAGGTAGGACTGGGGGCCATCCTGTCCCAGGAGGTAAATGGACAGGACCACCCCGTGCTGTACCTGAGCCGCAAGCTGTTCCCCCGTGAGAGGAACTATGCGGTGGTAGAGAAGGAGGCGCTGGCCATAAAATGGGCCTGCGAAGCCCTCCGTTTCTACCTTTTGGGGGCGCCCTTCATCCTGGTCACGGACCATGCCCCCCTCACCTGGCTGACGCGGATGAAGGACAAGAATGCCCGCATCATGCGGTGGTACTTGGCCTTGCAGCCGTATGCTTTTACTATTCTGCATCGAGCTGGCAAGGACCATGCCAACGCGGACTTCATGTCCCGTATTGGGGGAATGGAAGAGCCTGGCCCCGACCGCCGGGCGCCAGACTTAAGGGGGGGGGTGTAGCGAGTCGGTGTGGCTCCCCTCCTGCCCAGCAGAGGGAGCTCCCTCCCAGCCGCCCAAGTGGGCTGAGTCACCACTTCCTGTCCCCGCCCCCCGGAAGTCAAGGGGCGGGACAGGAAGTAGAAAAGGAGAACGCCAAAGCTCAGTCAGCAGCCAGCCACCGCCGCGAGCAGACGTGCCGGCGGGGGCTCCAGACTGGGAACCCTCTAGGACCCGAGGCGGCGATCAGGACTGGCCCCCACTGCCCCGCGCCCGGTACGACGAGGAACCCGCGGAACTTCCCCGGGATCGGAACCCGGAGCAGCCGCTAGGACTTCCTCGCGCCCGGTACGAGAAGGAGCCACCGCCGCCGCTTCCGCCCTGCTGTTATCCGGAGGAACCGCCGGAGGCAGCCTGGCCGGACTTCCAGCAGGAGTTGCCGGACCTGCCCCCAAGCCCTGGTCCCGCAGACCCCATGCCGATGGACTGGTCCGAACTCACGGCGACCGAGGAGCAGGTACCCACTGAGGGGGAAATGGAATGTAGCCCGGGGATAGCCGACCCCTGTCAGGCTGTAGGCACCGAGGTGCACATGTCAGTGTGTTGCGGTCAGGACCCCACTGACCAGCGGCAGTGCTAGCCGCTAATAGGGCCCTGGGCTGGGACACAGTGGAGTGGGTGGGCCTGTGTCCCTCCTGCCACCCCACTCACGGGTGGCAGTCTCCCCATCACCCCAGCGCAGACAGAGACGCCTGCCCTAATCTGGGTAGTTTTCATTGCTCAGCTCCTGACACCAGGACCTGAGCCCTGAGGACTATGGTTGTGGCCCCGCCCTGTTCCAGAGGGCCTGGGCTTATATTGAACTGCTGTTACCCAGCCCCCTGCTCCAGAGGGCCTGGGTTTATATTGAACTACTGTTACCCAGCCCCTGCTCCAGAGGGCCTGGGTTTGTATTGAACTGCTGGTACCCAGCCCCTGCTCCAGAGGGCCTGGGTTTATATTGAACTACTGTTACCCAGCCCCTGCTCCAGAGGGCCTGGGTTTGTATTGAACTGCTGGTACCCAGCCCCTGCTCCAGAGGGCCTGGGTTTATATTGAACTACTGTTACCCAGCCCCTGCTCCAGAGGGCCTGGATTTGTATTGAACTGCTGGTACCCAGCCCCTGCTCCAAAGGGCCTGGGCTTATATTGAACTGCTGTTACCCAGCCCCCTGCTCCAGAGGGCCTGGGCTTATAGTGAACTGCTGTTGTGTTGCCCCGCCCTGATTGAGGACCTGGGCTTACATTGATTGACTGTGTGCCTTGTGTTCAGCCCCTGCCTGAGGATCTGAACCTGTGAACCTTCTTGAGACTGATTGCTGTTCAGCCCCCCTGATCCAGAGGGCCTGATGGTGTTGAGACTGATTGCTGTTCAGCCCCCCTGATCCAGAGGGCCTGACGGTGTTGAGACTGATTGCTGTTCAGCCCCCTGATCCAGAGGGCCCGAGACGTGAGCCCGTGCTAACCCTGATTTCTTGCCGCCCCACCAGTTCGAGGGGACAAGGAGCGAGTCGGTGGGGCTCCCCTCCCGCCAGCCGGAGGGTTGAGCCCCGACCAACAGTTTACAGTTGGGTACCAAAATTAGAGAGCACTTTTTGAAACATGACACACAGTGAGTGAGCAGCAAAGCCAATAAGGCTGTTCTAATTTTGAGTCACACAGAGGGAAATCCTCCTTCCTGCGTCAAACCCAAGTAAACTGGCTTGATCCATGGGACTGCACAGTGACGAGGAGACAGAATCCTCCTCTCTAGGCCACAGATCAGAATGTGACCATTCCAGGGCCATTACCTCAGCCAGTAGAGTTTCCAGTCTGTGTGCCTTCCTTCTGCAAAGAGGACTGACTGGTCGATCTTTGTAGTCAGCGTTCCACCAGGCTCTATGGCACCCTGTCACTAAATCCCTCATCTATGATGGCATGGACAGTGCCTAGTACAATGGGCTCTTAGGACTTACTGCAGGCCTAATATTGATTTCAGGGAAGGGGACCCTCCAGAGTTAGGCTCCACAAGAAGAAGGTGGCTCTAATGCCTTCTATGAGCTCCAGGCATAGGTGCTGATTTTCTTCTTTGCAGGGAGGTGTTCCCAACTCTGCTCTGCTCCACGACCCTGCCCCCACTCTCCCCCTTCCCCAAGGCTCCACCCTTGCTCTGCCTCTTCCCGCCCCCACTCTGACCCTCCCCTGCAGCACCTTCATCAGGGGTGCCATATCAGATTTTTTCCAGGGCAAGGGGGCAACTTTAACCGTGATTCCAGGGGCTACTTATGCTCTTGACAACTTTTTTTGCTAGATAACTTAGCAATTGGCTGACAGGAGCACTGTATCTTTTTCCTATATAAAAGAAAGAAACTTAATAAATATTAGGCCCACTCAGCTCTAATACTAACATGTTCTGACATCTTGTGGCAAGTCACCTAATGGACACCGGTTAGGTTTAAAATTTTAATGTATATTCTTATTTTGTTATTAACTCTGTGGAGAGAGAGAGACCCCGTCAGGACTCCTGGGTTCTATCTCAGCTCTGGGAGGGGAGTGGGTCTAGTGGGTTACAGCAGGGGGCATCTGAATTCTATATAAGCACATCAGAATGGTCATACTGTGTAAACCAATGGTCCATCTAGCCCAATATCCTGTCTTCCAACAGTGGCCAATAGCAGGTGCTTCAGAGGGAATGGACAGAACAGGTAATCGTCAAGTGATTCATCCCCTATCGCCCCCTCCCAGCTTCTGACAAACAGAGACTAGGGGCATGCAGAACATGGTCTTGGATCACTGCCCACCCTGGCTAATAGCCATTGATGGACACATCCTCCATGAACTTATCTAGTTCTTACTGGAACCCTGTTATAGTTTTGGACTTCACAACATCCCCTAGCAAAGAGTTCCACAGGTTGACTGTGAAGAAATACTTCATTTTGTTTGTTTTAAATCTAATGCCTATTAATTTCATTGGGTGACCCCCTGGTTCTTGTATTATGTGTAGGAGTAAATAACATTTCCTTATTCAATTTTTCCATACCATTCATGATTTTATAGACCTCTATCATATCCCTCCTTAGTCATGTCTTTTCCAAGCTGAAAAGTCCCAGTCTTTTTAATCTCTCCTTATCGAAGCTGTCCCATACCCCTAATCATTTTTGTTGTCCTTCTCTGTACTTTTTCAAATCCAATATATCTTTTTTGAGATGGGGTGACCAAATCTGCACTCAGTGTTCAATATGTGGCCATACCATGTATATATATATAGAACAGGGTGACCGGATAGAAAGTGTGAAAAATCGGGACAGGGGATGGGGGGTAATAGGTGCCTATATAAGAAAAATTCCCCAATATCAGGACTCTCCCTATAAAATCAGAGCATCTGGTCACCGTAATATAGAGGCAATATGATATTTTCTGTCGTATTATCTGTCCCTTTCCTAATGATTCCCAATATTCTGTTGCCACTTCACATTAAGGAGATGTTTTCAGAGAACTATCCACAATGACACCAATATATCTTTCTTGATGGGTAACAGCTAATTTAGACCCCTATCATTTTGTATATATAGTTGGGATTATATTTTGCCATGTGCATTACTTGGCATTTATCAACACTGAATTTCATCTGCCATTTTGTTGCCCACTCACCCAGTTTAGTGAAATCCCTTTGTAACTCTTTGCAATCAGCTTTGGACTTGAGTCATTTTGTAACATCTGCAAATTTAGCCACCTCACTGTTTACCCTTTTCCAGATCATTTATGAATTTGTTGAAAAGCACTGGCACCAGTATGCACCCCTGGGGAACACCACTATTTACCTCTCACCATTCTCACCATTTATTCCTACCCTTTGTTTCCTATCTTTTAGCTGAGTGTCTGGCAATGCTTTCAGGATCATCTAACCATCCTTAATTTAATTTAATGACAAGTCTTTTGTCATCTTAATCACCCTGCCTGTGTTTATAAACAAACTGCCTGCCTCAAAGGCAGAAGCTGGGAGCAGAACAGAACTCATCACGTATCACACTCAAGCTGTGTTGCAGTTAAGAGCTCAGGCCAGGACTTGTGCTGTGAGCAGACCTCAGGTATGAAATATGGAGGGCTAGAGTCCTCCCTGTTCTCCCCAAATGACACCCCTGACTCTGCCTGCCGAACAGCTGATGGGCAGGTGGTTGGTGGGTGCTGAACACCCGCTATTTTATTTGGAGCACCCACAGAGTCAGCACCTATGGCTTTGGGAATCTCATGTCTTCCTTCCCCTTGGTGGAAGTGCCCTGAGTCTGTTACATCTAGGGCCATTTGTGAGGGCAGAAAAGAAGTAATGCAAGGATGGTAATATGCAAGAGAAGCATGGAAAATATATTAATATTTCTACATCTACATTACTTTATGTGCCACAATTAGCACAGTGTCCTAGTCGTGCTTCATAAAATAAAGAACATTTGTGTTAATTCAGTAGGTAACTTCTTCATTCTGATTTCTTCCTGTTAGACTGGTTCTAATCTAATATGCTTAGTTATGATGAAATTTGACTACCATTATATCATTCCTTCCAGAGCAACACAGTGTCCGTTTTTCTAGTTATCTCTGTTCTGGTTTGTATTTGCACTTAATTTGGGATTTTCATACTGTACTTAATATCCTGAATACAGATGTTAGGACTTTATGCCAACAATGAGACATTAGGTAAATGCATATTTATAAACTATAAAAAGCTAAGAGTTCAAATAACGTACATCTCCCTTTAGTATAAAAAGATAGTTTAGACAAGCTCTCATATCCCGCTCAGAAAAATCTAGCAAGCCATTATATGCAACTAGTAGGAAATCACAAATTGGGTGTGGGGGAGGGGTGGAACCAGGGTGGTAGAACAATCACGTTAAAAGCTATAAGATGGTTACATGTTTATGTATATACATGTGTTTATTATAGCAGAAGTACTGCACACTATCATTAGAGAGTTCCATCTTTCATTACCCCCCCTCCTTCCTCCCACCTCATTGCTGAGTGTGCATTAACAACATAACCTTTTTCCAGTAGGAAACTTTTTGCCTGGTTAATTCAACAATGGCAGAAGATAGAAACATCACATCTAGGTTCTAGGGCTCTTAAACTCTCATTGAGATCTAAGAAATGGGCCATGTCTAAAGAAAAACACTTTAGTTGTAAAGTTATGAGATTTTAAGGAGACATTTGGCACAACAGAATTTTGCTGTGGATTTGTTTTTTATTCTTAGCAATCTAAAGAGATAGAGGCCAACATTTTGAAACGTATTTAGGTACCTACATGTAAATAGTCTGACTTCCAGAGATGATGTGGCCACAGCTGCCATTTTGTTTAACACCTTTGAAAATCAGGGCACTTTTATTTAGGTGTCTAAATATAGATTTTGGTGCCTACCTTTGGGCACCATGTTTGGAGATTTTGGCCAGCATTTGAGGTGATGTGACAGGGTAGTCTACCCCTTTAAGGGTCGTTGTGCCTAGTGGTCAGCCCCCTCCCCCCCATCACATTGTGTGTCCTTTTACGATTTTGAAAGGCCCAATATACAAACAAAGACCTATGAGATTAAATGGTGACAGGGAGAAATCCTGTCTTTAAAGGTCCAGGACCGGGATCCTTGCAGGGGGCTAAATTACAACCCAGCTCCAAAGAGGAGAGCTGGCAACCCTGGCTTAAGGAGAGAGGTAACAACCACCTTAATAGCCAGCTCCAGGAGGAGGGCTTGGGCTCCTGTTTCAGGAAAGACAGAGACTGAAAGGTAACCCAGAAGGGACTCCAAACATGGGAATTGTTACTTCAAACATAGGAATTGAACTCATAATGACTCAGGTACAGGGCTGAGCTCTTTGAACCCTGGGAAAGACAGAAAAACCTGGGGGGGAGGAGAAAACTGAGGCAGGGAGTGTCTGCAGTGCCACATTCAGACAGCAGGGGGTGCAACAGTGCTGTCATGCCCTGTGACAGATGAGTTTATATATTTTTGATTATTTAGGCCTTGTCTACACTACAAGACTATTTCGAATCTACTTAAGTCGAATTTGTGGATTCGACCTTATGAAGTCGAATTTGTGTATCCACAGTAAATACACTAATTCGAATTTCTGAGTCCACAGTAACGGGGCTGGCGTCGACTTTGGAAGCGGTGCA
This sequence comes from Mauremys mutica, assembly GCF_020497125.1. Classification (NCBI taxonomy): domain Eukaryota; kingdom Metazoa; phylum Chordata; order Testudines; family Geoemydidae; genus Mauremys; species Mauremys mutica. The sequence goes on along the minus strand of NC_059074.1, from coordinate 174,911,943 downwards.
CTGTGGGAAGCTATCCCACAGTTCCCGCAGTCCCCGCTGCCCATTGGAATGCTGGGTAGAGCTCCCAATGCCTCCTGGGGGAAAAATGTGTCGAGGGTGCTTTTGGGTAACTGTTGTCATTGAACCGTCAATCACGCCCTCCCTCCCTGAAAGCTCCGGCGGGAAATCTGTTCGCGCCCTTCTCTTGTCAGTTACAGCGCGTACGCCACAGCACTGCGAGCATGGAGCCCGCTGCGATCATCGCTGCACTTATGGCCGTTGTCAACTCCTCGCACCTTATCGTCCACCTCTTCCACAGTCAGCTGCTGAGAAATCGGGCGAGGAGGCTCCGGCAGCGCGGTGAGGAGAGTGGCGCAGACCTCTCACAAAGCAGGGTACGCCGCGCCGTGGAGATCATGGTGGCAATGGGTCAAGTTCATGGTGTGGAACGGCGATTCTGGGCCCGGGAAACAAGCACGGACTGGTGGGACCGCATAGTGCTGCAGGTCTGGGATGAATCACAGTGGCTGCGAAACTTCAGGATGCGTAAGGGCACTTTCCTTGAACTCTGTGACTTGCTGTCCCCTGCCCTGAAGCGCCAGGACACCCGGATGCGAGCAGCCCTGAGTGTGCAGAAGCGAGTGGCCATAGCCCTCTGGAAACTTGCAACGCCAGACAGCTACCGGTCAGTAGCGAACCACTTTGGCGTGGGCAAATCTACCGTGGGGGTTGCTGTGATTGAAGTAGCCCACGCAATCGTTGAGCAACTGCTCTCAAAGGTAGTGACTCTCGGAAACGTCCAGGACATCATAGATGGCTTCGCCGCGATGGGATTCCCAAACTGCGGTGGGGCTATAGATGGGACTCACATCCCTATCCTGGCACCAGCCCACCAGGCCAGCGAGTACATTAACCGAAAGGGCTACTTTTCAATGGTGCTGCAAGCACTGGTAGACCATAGGGGACGGTTTACCAACATCTTCGTTGGGTGGGCGGGCAAGGTTCATGACGCGCGTGTGTTCAGGAACTCTGGTCTGTTTAAACGCCTCCAGGCAGGTACTTTCTTCCCGGAACACAAACTAACGGTTGGGGATGTGCAGATGCCTACAGTGATCCTCGGGGACCCAGCCTACCCGCTCATGAAGCCCTATACAGGCGCCTTGGACAGAGAGAAGGAACTCTTCAACTACCGGCTGAGCAAGTGCAGAATGGTGGTGGAGTGTGCTTTCGGACGTCTCAAGGGGAGATGGCGGAGCTTACTGACTCGCTCGGACATCAGCGAAAAGAATATCCCCGTAGTTATTGCTGCTTGCTGTGTGCTACACAATCTCTGTGAGAGCAAGGGCGAGACCTTTTTGTCTGGATGGGAGGTTGAGGCAAATCGCCTGGCTGCAGTTTACGCTCAGCCAGACACCCGTGCCGAGAGAATATCCCAGCGGGAAGCGCTGTGTATCCGGGAGGCTTTGAAAGCAAGTTTCCTCGGAGAGCAGGGTAACCTATGACTCTCCACTTGCTTTCAAGAGAAACTGACCCTGGGCCTGTGTCTCTATGTGTTGAGTGAGATCTGCAGTTACATACCCCGTTCTCCAAGTTTCCCCCACTTCCAAAGCACGTTTTAAAGCAAATTAATTGTTACACTCATTATTAATAAATGTTTGTTTTACTTTGCATTTCTGTTCAGGTGTTGAAACATGGACGCATACTGTGCTGGGCATGGTGTGCACTGATGTACAGACCGCTTGTTCCATAGAGGAATGACATCCTCCTGCTCCTACATAGGTCTCTGGGGTGGGGGACGGTTGCAAGTGGTTGTGCATGGAGGGGAGGGATTGCAGGAAGGGGTGGGTTTGCAGGAAGGGGCGAGTGGTGCCTTCTTTGGATAGGGGTTTGGATGACAGCAGTGGCCTGCGGGTTTGGGCGTAGGAAGGGGTGAGGGGTGTGGGGGAAGGGTGAGTATCTGTCCGTGGATGAGGGCTCTTGTTGGGGCTCAGGGCAGCGGAGAGGCTCGTTGCTACGGTGGAAGTGCATGGTAAGGGCAGCGTGCCTTAACATTAAGGGGGTGGCAGGCGCTAGGACCCTGGACAAGCATACACATCACAGAATGACCTGGGGCAGCATACACCACACAGAGTGACCCTGGTGCCTACTGACTGCAGTGTGTGTGTGCCCTGCAGTTGATCATGCCCCCAAGTCTGTACCCTGGTAATGTAGGCTATACCGTGCAATTATAAATCCCCTCCCCCCCCCATACACAAAAAAATCCTCTGACACGAAAGACGTGACCGAAACAGTGAATAACAGCAAACAGCTTTTAATAATCTAATACACAGTGGGGGGATGAAACTTGGATTTGGGACTGGGTGAGCCTGTAAGGGAAGCACTTCTACAAATGTATAGCGTGAGAGGTGTGTGGTACATTAGCGCTATGCAGTGGTGCAGTGACAGTTCTCACGGCCCCTACCGCCCCTCCGTCTTGTACTTTTGGGTGAGGGGGGGGCAGGACTTCTTGGCGGGGGAGGGCGGTTGCAGATACACTGCAGGGGGGCTCTGTCCTCCTGCCTGCGGTCCTGCAGAACATCAACAAGGCGCCGGAGCGTGTCCGTTTGCTCCCTCATTAGCCCAAGCAGCGTTTGAGTCGCCTGCTGGTCTTCCTGCCGCCACCTGTCCTCCCGTTCGCTGTGTGTGCGATGCTGTTGACATAGGGTCCCCCTCCACTGTCTCTGCTCTGCCGCCTCGGCTCTGGAGCAAGCCATCAGTTCCGCGAACATCTCGTCCCTAGTCTTTTTCTTTCGCCGCCTAATCTGCGCCAGCCTCTGCGAGGGGGATGCCGGGGCAGTCCGGGAAAGAGCCGAAGCTGTGTGATGGGAAAAGTAACTGATTTCCTTGAACAGATACATGTTTGCGAACAGTGAACACAGTCTAGTCAGTTTCTCTGAACAAGACCATACAGGGCAACAAGTCTCACGAGATCTCAGGCCAAGTTCGAGATTTCGGAATACGCTCTCATTGGCTGCGGCATTGCACAGGAGAGCAGACAAGTGGGGAGAGACAGCTGAATCCGTCTAGCAGACAGTCCTGGTAAGCCTTACAGTACATTCTGCTTATCAGTTAATGGATAGCTGTGCCCTCCCGCTAAAGGCAATCTGGAAATCATATACTCTGACCCTTTTCCAGCCACTCCCGCCAGTGCACGGGAAAGATCAATGTATGCTTTTCCTATGTGGCCTACAACACGTGGCTGTTAAGCGAGGGTCATTGTTATGCAAAGTAAAAGTCAACCATTCACAACAGTAACAATACACTAATTGCCCTAATTAGATGCAGCATTTCATGAACGAGATCACCCTGATGCGGGTCCCTCGGAGTCACAAAGAGCGGATGCTAAGGGAAGCCCTGCAGAGACCAGGACCATATGCGGCCATGCTTGTCGAGGCGATGATTCCCATCTACATAAGGATGTCCTGGCGCGGAAGAGTGTGCTTCCACGGAGCACCCAACAAGGCACCTCTCCCCAGGAACCTCCTGCGGAGGCTTTTCGAGGACCTAAATGAGACCTTTCTTGAATTGTCCCTGGAGGATTATTGTTCAATCCCTATATGTGTGGACCTACTTTTCATATAGTTTTTCATTGAAAATTTTATATATAGTATTTCTATTTTTTTATACCTGTTTTATAAAAAATAAATGTTTACATGTTTAGAGCACTTACCGCCTGATCCTTCCCCTGATTCAGAGTCCGGGTTAACGGCCGGGGAGGGTTGGTAGGGGATCTCTGTGAGGGTGATGAAGAGATCCTGGCTGTCAGGGAAAGCGGGAGTGTGTTCGCTGTCGCCTGCGCCGTCTTCCACAGACCCTTCCTCATCTTCCCCATAGGCGAACATCGAGGAGGAACTGTCCAGGTTCACTATGCCATCCACTGAGTCCACGGTCACTGGTGGGGCAGTGGTGGCAGACCCACCTAGAATGGCATGCAGTGCCTCGTAGAAGCGGCATGTCTGGGGCTGGGCTCCGGAGCGTCCGTTTGCTGCTCTGACTTTTTGGTAGCCTTGTCTCAGGTCCTTGATTTTCACGCGGCACTGCATTGCATCCCGGCTGTATCCTTTCTCTATCATTGCTTTGGAGACCTTCTCGAAGGTCTTTGCATTCCGCTTGCTGGAGCGCAGCTCCGACAGCACACACCGATCAGATCCAGGACTTCCCGGTCTGTCCATGCTGGGGACCTCTTTCTATTCTTGGATTGGCCGGACTCCTCTGCTGGAGAGCTCTGCATCGTTGCAGGTGCTGCGGAGCTCGCCCCGATGTCCAGCCAGGACGTCAGATTCAAAGTGCCCAGACAGGAAAATGAATTCAAATTTTCCCGGGTCATTTCCTGTGTGGCTGGTCAGAGAATCCAAGCTCCGACTGCTGTCCAGAGCGTCAACAGAGTGGTGCAGTGTGGGATAGCTCCCGGAGCTACTAAGTTCGATTTGCATCCACACCTAGCCTAGTCGAATTTAGCGTTACTCCACCTGTCGGAGTACCAAATTCGAACTAAAGAGCCCTCTAGTTTGAATTGAGCGGTTAGTTCGAATTAACGCTGCTAAATTCGAATTAAAGTCCTAGTGTAGACCAGGCCTTAGAAAGTTAGACCCTGCTCCTACAGTTGAATCCATTCAGTTATACAGTTGCCTCTGTGCAAATCTTTATTGATTGCAGGTGTGGCACTGTGGGCACTGGGCAAATATCTCAGAAAACAGTCAGGAGGATTAGGGGCTTGTGGGGCCCTGGGCTAGAGCAAGTGGGGGCCCCTTCCCACCCCTTCCGCCTGCATTCCCCCCGCCTTCCCGTCCTGGTGCTCCTGCCAGGGAAATGGGGTTGGGGCGCGGGGGCTTACCTTGCCCCATTCCGCCCACCTGGCACTCCTGCCAGGGAGCAGGGTCGGTGTGCAGGAGCTTCCCCTGCTTCCTGGCAGGAGTGCAAGCCCCCAACCCTGCTCCCCGGCAGGAGTGCTGGGCAGGCAGAGTGGGGCAACCCCCTGCACCCCGATCCCACTCCCCGGCAGGAGCACTGGTTGGGTGGAGAGGGTCAGGGCATGGGGTTGCCCATTTTTCAAGGGGGCCCCCAATTGGCCAGGGCCCCTGGGCACGGGCCCCACTGGCCCAGTGGCTAATCTGCCACTGAGGAGGAAATAGGCTACAGAGAAGCGTGAAGGCATATAGGGAGAGGGGTTCTCTGGATAAGATAATTCTATTTTATCTATTAAAATGTTGATGTAATAGTTAAACAAAACCATTTAACTGAAACTTGAGACACCCTGCTTCTTTGGGAATATATGTCTGGTGACCAGAGATGGCTTTGTTGATAATACGTGGCAAGCCCCAATTTATTGCTGCTCATGCCTTTCAACTTGAGTGCAATTTATCTCTATGCCTAATACAAGATGTAGCTGGATTCCTTCTTTTTCTGTGAGATTGTCAGTGGACTGCATAGAGCAGATAAGATGATGGAAGCAACATTACTGCACAGTCTGGGATACCCTCCACATAGGATTTCCCCTAATTTAATAGGAGGAGAAAGTAATTTGAACAAACAGATGTGGCCTTCGGTGCCTATTTTACTCTACAAGAAGGTAACATGTCATAGCTGGTTTGGGGTTATAAATCCTGATTAGGCAGTACACATAAGCATGTGCTTACCTTTAAGGAAGTGCTTAACTCCATCTCTATTCAGCCAAGCACTTAAAAATGTGTTACATCCCATTGTATGTGCCTTAGTCCTTTGCTGAATTGGGTCCTTAGTTTGAAATTGATGAGTCCAGGGGGCTTCATTTAAAGACTACTGGATTTAGAAGGCCTGGGTTAAAGAGTTCTGCATTAAACAAGCACCAAGCCAATATAAAGGACTGGGGCATAAGCGGTCTGGCCTAGCAGTCACAGCCAGGCTGATGTGTGCACACCAGCAGTTGCCGAGCAGGAGTTGGAAGAATTGCAAGAGCCAGTCCAGTAATCAAGAGTGAGGTTTAGGGTTGCCAGCCCTCCAGGATTGTTCTGGAGTCTCCAGGAATTAGAGATTAATCTTTAATTAAAGATTATGTCATGCAATAAAACCTCCAGGAATACATCCAACCAAATTTGGCAACCTAGTCAGGCTGGTATTGGAGACCAGCAATCAGTGGAAGCACCAGGCTAGAATCAAGAGGCAAGCAATAGAGTCAAGGTAAGGCTGGAGTCAGAGACCAGAGATAGTACCACGCTAGAATCAGGCTGGAATCGGAGGCCGTCGATCAAGCAAAGTCTGGTGTTGCAGCAGGCCAAAGTCTGTGTGGCTGCCCAGACAACTTCCTGGGCCAAGCCCTCGGATTAAATAAGACACTATTTAGAGGGCTGCAGGGTACCATCACTCTGGGTCTCTTGGGTGGTATGTCCTGCGGTGCTTACTCTCCACAGTGCACCCTAGCTATGCCTCTACATAGCCTCCTGGCACTGTGGGACTATCGGCTGTAAACCTGGGTTCTAGGTCCCAGGATTTATGTCCCAGCTTCTTATAGCCAAGAGGCTCCACATCAAGGCCTTTGCAAATCCCACAGATGAATAATTCACATTATTGTGAAAACTGACATTAATACACTGCTAAGGCTGAGAAACAGTGAATTCAGAAAATGCAGACTTGAAGCACATGGTTAAACACATTCAATCTAAGTGCTTTCCTGGATAGGAATGCTGTCTTTCTGTCCTACAAGAAGTCTTTTCAAAGCTCTCCTGAGGGGCCAGGCCAAGGACCAACCTCCTTCCACAAAGGGCCCTTCCCAACACCTCACAAGAAATTGAGGCAGTGACTCCTTCCTCAATGGGTCGAGGAAGGAACTTGCTTTGTCCTCAGATTTTATGAGTGTGTAAGGACTGAATTGTAGAGGAAGAGTGGTCTAGGTGTTTGGGCCCTAGTCTAGCACTCAGGTGGCAAGGGTTTAAGTCCTTGATCCCCCACAGACTTCCTGTGTGATCATAAGCAACTCTCTTGGTGCTTTATTTTACAGGGGGAGGGTTAGCTCAGTGGTTTGCATATTGGCCTGCTAAACCCAGGATTGTGAGTTCAATCTTTGAGGGGGTGATTTAGGGCAAAAATATGTCTGGGGAGTGGTCCTGTTTTGAGCAGTGGGTTGGACTAGATGACCTCCTGAGGTCCCATCCAACCCCGATATTCTATGTTCTTCGGTAAAGTGATATTTCCCTACCCCACAGGAGTGTTCAGAAGATACCCACATTAAAGACTGGGAAGTGCTCAGACACTGGTAATGGGGTTCATAAGTATCAGATACATTTTGTGTTTAGGTCTATAATATAACACTAACAAGAGAGAAAATAGTATATATTTGCAATAAATGTCTGAATAACTTCACAGTAAACTCTGTGCTGTTGTATCTCTGTCTGATTATGGACTAGATTGTGAATCTCTTATTCTCACTAGGGAGCAGTTACTTGCATGAGTAGTCCCAGTGACTTCAATGGCACTGCTCTTGAGAGTAATTGCTCACAGTGCAATGAGCAGTTTGGCCTTACATTTGTAACTGGAAAGAAATAATACAAATATTAAATTTGAAATAAAGGACACTTAAAATGATGCAGCATAAATTTCTTTTAGTGTGTTTAATGATTCCCTGAATTATAGGACAAAAGCAGATGTTACAAAATTAAAATATCAGATTGTGTTACATATGGAAAGTGGATATTGGCATAAAAGGCCACATTTTTGAAAGGGTGGCCTCCTTTTTTATGATCACAGTTTGCATTAGGGGCCATTATAAGCAGCCTATTTTCCTTTCCCCGTGAAGCACTTAGTGCTGTAGTATGAAGCTGGAGGTATAAGTCCATAGAGTGTATTAGAAAGAATATAAATAGCAAAGTGAAGAATAAACTCAAAGTTAAATTCAGCTCTGATGTAACTCCATTTTACAAGACGGCTGGATTTGTCTGAATGGACTAAGTCAATGGGAGCAGGAGCAGGTTTAAAGAAACTAGAACAGTTTAGAAAATGACACCTTTTTACAGTGTTATAACTTAGTGGGGAGGCTGTACAGTACGCATGATGCTTAGGCTAGTCAAATATTTCCTGGAAATACAGATTCTAATCCCAGCAGGTCTGATCAACTGCATAGCCTTCTCCAACAGTTAAAATGAGTTTTATACTGATTACTAATTAAGGGCCAGTCCTATAACAGCTTATGTGTGTACTTAGTTTTACAGCTGTGAATAGTCCATCTGATTTCAATGGGAATAGACACACATGTAATATTGAGCAGGTGCATTAAGAACTGGGGCTCAATATTTTTTATATTAATTTATTTTGTTTGTATGGTACACCCTGGAGACAGCAGCTCTGGAAATGGGCCCATTAATTAAGAGAGTCAGGAAACAGATTTTAAAAGACTCTAAAAAGAATTGTAGCATAACACAGAACAATTCAAACTGCCCGTAGTTCTGGTAAAAGATCGTTGTAAGGATACCTGGTGAGTCTGAGTTAATTTCTCGTTTTGTGATAAAACATTAATCTGAGCTTCTAGCCGCTCTGTCTTGAGACTAAAGAACCTATGGCACTTTTTGTAAAAGCAGGCGTTACCTTCATGTTCTTGGTAACCCCTCTCCCCTTTAAAACAGTATCCCAGTGTGCTATGTGCTTAGGGTCTCTCTTCTACCCTCAAAGGTGGCGTTTCTGGGTGCTGTATATTTTTCAGTTTGTGAAGCACTTTGTAATCCTCAAGAACAAAAGATATTGCATTCAACTGAACTATTTCTGTAATTCAGGGCTGCTGTTCTGAACCAGTAGAGAGGAAGTTTGATAGAAGCATATTTACAGTGGCCATCATATCAAGCAAACTTAATATGAATATTGGTACAAAGAAGAAAGAGTATCATAGGACTTGCAAACTCTTGTGTAGGTGTCCTCTGTGACTCCTCAGCACATGCACACTTCACAAAAGATGAGCCCCGCAACCCTGCAGCCCCACTCTCCCGACCGGAGCCCCGCAACCCCGCGGTCTCGCTCCCCCAGCCGGAGCCCCGCAACCCCGCGGCCCTGGGGGGTACAGAAGCTGATTTAACAGAGTAGAACACAAAGGTTTCTACTGAGGGTCATGACCTAAATGCCTTCTTCCACAGTCCTCAAATGCTGAAACAAAAGATAAATTAACAGACAAAGACAAAGGTATATTATTTCTTTCATCTGAACAACAGTCCTTCTTGTAGGAGCTCTGATTTATCTGTGACTTCCCCACCTCCTACCCAGAGAATAGAGAGGTACATCTCTTTGGGAAAATGTATAGGGTAACAAGGCAAATACAGTATCATATAACTACGCTTGTTTGCGTACATGCCTGCTGTAGGTAAAGGAGCAAAGCCTTTTATTGTTCCCCCAATACTAGTTTTGGGTAGGGTGCTTGGGTTCCAGTTAGGTTTTCCTCAAAGAACTGGTACAGTCCATTAAACATACTTTAAAAAAGCATACAGTCAAAAAATTGTCAGAAGGGTGCTTATTTTAGAAATATCTTAACAGCTGTTTATTTGGACTATACATTGTGAATGGGCTGAATCTGTCCTTATCTCATCTGAACAGAACACACAAAAACTGAGCAAGTATCCAAACTCACACCTCTTTCTCATGATTAGGCTCTATTGGTAACCCAGAAACAAAAACACAACCTAAACCTCAGCCTAAGTTGATGCTACCTCCCTGGGTTTGATTGTCCCTAGGGTTTCCCTCCAGGACTTGTCCAACATCTCTTTCTCCACCCTTATAACTAGAATGGAGTTACAGAGCTACATCTGCTACAAGGAGCGAGCAGAACTTCAGCAGCAATTTTGCAGGATTTTAAATGCCTGCTAACAGGGTGAGTCAACAGAGGAGCTGTTAAGGGGATATGCCATCACTCAGTCAACTCCAGTGGTTAGAGTGCTATCCTTGGACTTGGGAGATGCAGGATCAATTTCCTGCTCTATCATAGGCTTCCTGTGTGACCTTGGGGCAAGTCACTTAGCCTTTCTGTGTCTGGGTTCCCCATTTGTAAAATGGGGATAACACTTTCCTACTTCACATGGGTTTTGAGGATAAATAATTGTGGGGCACTCAGATACGCTGCATCCGAGGGTGCTAAAGGAGTTGGCCGATGCGATTGCAGAGCCATTGGCCATTATCTTTGAAAAATCATGGCGATCGGGGGAGGTCCCGGATGACTGGAAAAAGGCTAATGTAGTGCCCATCTTTAAAAAAGGGAAGAAGGAAGATCCAGGGAACTACAGGCCAGTCAGTCTCACCTCAGTCCCTGGAAAAATCATGGAACAGGTCCTCAAGGAATCAATTCTGAACCACTTAAAGGAGGGGAAAGTGATCAGGAACAGTCAGCATGGATTCACCAAGGACAAGTCATGCCTGACTAATCTAATTGCCTTCTATGAGGAGATAACCGGCTCTGTGGATGAAGGGAAAGCAGTGGATGTGCTATTTCTGGACTTTAGCAAAGCTTTTGATACAGGCTCTCACAGTATTCTTGCCAGCAAGTTAAATAAGTATGGGCTGGATGAATGGACGGTAAGGTGGATAGAAAACTGGCTAGATGGTCGGGCTCAACAGGTAGTGATCAATAGTTCCATGTCTAGTTGGCAGCCGGTATCAAGTGGAGTGCCCCAAGGGTCGGTGCTGGGGCCGGTTTTATTCGATATCTTCATTAATGATCTGGAGGATGGTGTGGACTGCACCCTTAGCAAGTTTGCAGATGACACTAAACTGGGAGGAGTGGTTGATACGCTAGAGGGTAGGGATAGGATACAGAGGGATCTAGACAAATTAGAGGACTGGGCCAAAAGAAATATGATGAGGTTCAACAAGGACAAGTGCAGAGTCCTGCACTTAGGACGGAAGAATCCCATGCACTGCTACAGACTAGGGACCGAATGGCTGGGCAGCAGTTCTGCAGAAAAGGACCTAGGGGTTACGGTGGACGAAAAGCTGAATATGAGTCAACAGTGTGCCCTTGTTGCCAAGAAGGCTAATGGCATTTTGGGTTGTATAAGTAGGGGCATTTCCAGCAGATCGAGGGATGTGATCATTCCCCTCTGTTCAGCACTGGTGAGGCCTCATCTGGAGTACTGTGTCCAGTTTTGGGCCCCACACTACAAGAAGGATGTGGATAAATTGGAGAGAGTCCAGTGGAGGGCAACAAAAATGATTAGGGGGCTGGAGCACATGACTTATGAGCAGAGGCTGAGGGAACTGGGATTGTTTAGTCTGCAGAAGAGAAGAATGAGGGGGGATTTGATAGCTGCTTTCAACTACCTGAAAGGGGGTTCCAAAGAGGATGGATGTAGACTGTTCTCAGTGGTAGAAGATGACAGAACAAGGAGTAATGGTCTCAAGTTGCAGAGTGGGAGGTTTAGGTTGGACATTAGGAAAAACGTTTTCACTAGTAGGGTGGTGAAGAACTGGAATGGGTTACCTAGGGAGGTGGTGGAATCTCCTTCCTTAGAGGTTTTTAAGGTCAGGCTTGACAAAGCCCTGGCTGGGATGATTTAGTTGGGTTTGGTCCTGCTTTGAGCAGGGGGTTGGACTAGATGACCTCCTGAGGTCCCTTCCAACCCTGAGATTCTATGATTCTATGATTCTGTGAAGACATGTAGCTTGTGTTTGATGGAACAATGTTTGTTTTTTAAAGATGGGAGACACTGAGGGAAAAGAGTGAGAGGTTAAGGAAAAGAGTAAGGGAGATGAGAGTAAGTGTGAGGGTGATCAGGAGTTAGGATGGGGTCACTGGCACCGGTGGAGAGGTTAGAGAAGAACAGCAGATGAGAAATATGTGCATCTGTTGCAGGGGAGAAGGAAGAGAGACTTGTAGGTAGAGAAGGGAAAGCATGAGGAAGGTCACATCATAGTTTCAGCTGTCTTTTGGAAGACAATTGGTGAGATCCTGTGCCGAGAGAGAAGTAGATGGAAGAGATAGGGAGGGTTTGGGGAGTGAATCAGAAGTGACAGAAAGATGGTTGGGATTGAGAATATGGGATTCTATTACATTGGAAAAGTAGAGCTGTTTAGCTAGAAAGATGACAGAACTGAAGGAGAGAACAAGTTTGTAGTGGAGGAAGTCAGCCTGATCATAGAAAGCTGGTGTTGGGAGTGAACCAGGGCTGGGAGCTGGCAGTGCAGAACTTTTCATGGAGGGAACATGATAGAAAGGACTGGAGAACACTTGTGTATCCTATCTTTAGACAATTCTTTTCAGCATAGCTAACTTTTGGGTTTATCTGGTATATGATACTGCTTCACCAGGGTCTTCTCTCTATACCTATTGATAACTTGCTTATATTAATGGGATTACAAAATTTTAAATGACTTTGGAAAATATTATTTAATAATCTAGTCTCCGACGTGTCCTGTGGGTACCACATGGGGCAGAAGCTCTTCCACTTCCTGGAGGTGAAGAGAGAAAGGGGACCAGCCTGAGCTCATCCCTACTGATCACCTCCAGGACCCAGCAGTCCATACCCCCTCAGATTCACACCCTTCTCCCATAATGAGGTAGCTCCTGTAGCTCAAGTGGCAGTGATCTGTGCTAGAGTGCTGCAGATTCAGGTTTCAAATACCACTGGTGAGAATGATAGGTGATTGTTAATGTTGCACCTAATTAATTTTTATCTTTAAACTAGGAAATTGCATACAAAAAACTAAGTTAAAAGAATGGTATTTAGGTTGCAAAGTCGAGAACTGGAAAGTTAGGAAATGCCAGAATTTAGGTTGCCCATGAAACCTATGCGTCGTGATAGTTTTAAATAAGTATATAATCATATACTATTTTTTCAATAGGATGCCTGTGTTACTTAGTATTTTGTATGGATGCATAACAGGGCAAAATTAAGGTTGTGTGGGCAGCTGTAAAGCTGACTTTTCTTAACTTCTGGATACTTTACATTGTAAATAACATTCTTTTAATGCATGTGTAAGCCTAGTCTGTATGAGCTCTCCCCTGACATCTAGTGGTGAGCTGTGGAAAAAGACTTCGGAAGCTGATCTCGTTTTCATGGACACACCCACCCTGCCTAGGTGCTCAGGTTGACGGGATTGCTTGCCCAAAATGATCACTCGTGGCTGGTGTTGGATCCCCACCCAGTCTCCTTGTTACTGGGGCAGGAGTAATAAAGTGTTGTTATCCTTGTTGTGTGAACTGAGGGCAGCAGAACTGTACCTGGCATACCCCAATGGAGGGACTCACCCACAAGTGAATGGCACTCGGTAGGCAGGGGACATGGGTTCCAAAACTCAATGAGTTGAAAAAGTGTGAGGGCTCTGTTTAAGGAGCTGAGACAGTGTTTGAGGTTTTTGGCTCTTCATGGTCTAATAAAAGAGCTAATTTAAAGTCAATTGAGAGTCTTATTACATACTGTGGAGTTGAAATCACTAATATCTAGGTTTAAGTATTACACCTACTTTGAGACAGTGTCTTTATTACAAAAGACTAATCAGTGTGCACTAGCAGTGAGGTCCCCCACTAACACCTGAAATCACTGAGAGCTGTGTTAAGTGGGGGGCCCTGAAGACATCTTGGTGAGTGGTCAGCTGGTGGAAAGATGCAGCAAGTGGCCAGCAGGGTGGCTGGTGGAGAAGGCCAGAGAAGAGCAGATCAGAGAGGCATGGCAATTGGCTGTTGGGGTGATGAGCGAGTGCCCGAGCAGTGGAGCGTGTCAGATGCCTTCTTATCTCTCCCCTCCACACAGGGTGGGAGGTGAACTCTGTGGATGAACCTCTGAACTCTGGGGCTGCACTGACCAAGGACAGCAACTGTGAGTGGGGTACAGAGAAGAGATGGGCACATTAAAGGGACTTTTGGGTTGCTGGATTTAAGAACCTGAGGGGAAAAGGACACTGCCCAACTTACTTGCGGGTGGGTCTTTTGCTTATGGTTTATGTTTATGAACCCTATTTGTGGTGTTTTCCCAAAAAAACTTCCCTCCTTTTATTAAAAGTGTTTGCTACACTCAGACTATGTGCTTGCGAGAGGTGAATTATTGCCTCTTAGAGGTGCCCAGGAGGTGGAATATAATTGTCCTAAATCACTGGGTGGGGGCTCGAGCCAGTTTTGTCTTGTATTGTTGAAAAGCAATCCCTAGATACTGAACCTAGCCCTTGTTGCTGCTGACTCCACCTGGCAGGTTTACACATGCAGTAGCCATGTTGGTCCCAGGATATTAGCAGGACGAGGTGTGTGAAGTATTATCTTTTACTATCTTAGTTTTTTTTTTTAACTTAGCTTTTAAAAATCTGATGTGCATATAAATTTGAAGAAAAACATGTACATAGATTGTATCTAGCCGGTGGACAATAGTTTTACTGTGCTGAGCATATTTAAACCCAAACACTTGAAAGCATCTCTACTCAGGACAGCATTTAAGCATGTGCTTAACTTTAATCTTATTCTTCTGTCCCATTGAAGTCAATGAGACCACTTGTGTTTTAAATTAGGCATATGCTCAAGTACCTTGCTTAATCTGGGTCTGAATGCTGTCCTGAACAGAGATGAATTTAAGCACCGACTTAAGTGCTTTCCTCAATTGGGGCACTAATACTTTATTAACCTTATCACCTGAAATCAATGGGAATTTTGCCAATGATTTCAGTGGTGTCAAGCCTAACCCTTGAAAGAAGAAAGTTAGCAATAACACAGAACAAACATTCTACAAAAAAAAACTATTTTAGTTTGTGCTTATGCTGCCTTGTATTCGAAAGTAAAATTCTACATATTTATGAGAAAAAACAACAACGTGAGTAGATTAGTTTTAATTCAAACTCTTCTAACTGAGGACTTCCAGATTTTAGACTCTTTACCTCATCTTACTACTGGAGGGTACTTTCAATTGAATATTGGAATAATTGTTAAACACATTTTAAAGGCTTACAGTGATGTCTGTCTTAATCTCTTGCAGCAGGGGTCACTGTAAACAAATATAAGAGAACCTGCCAGAATGGAATACATTTGCTAGAGCAGATATTACTGACTAAAGATAAGCTGCATTGCCAAACGGTGTTAGTGTGGAAAAAAGCCCCAGCATTTTTATAAAGATAACTTTCCTAAAATCAGTGGTATAGACTTAGCTCATTCTTACAAGAATGGTGACCTAATTTCAAACTATTAATAGAAGTGAAGGAAGTTGGCTCTGTGATATGTACTCAGACACAGGAATTCTAATGCAGTGCATCAAAGGAACTGGATGACACATACATTATTTTTGTCTCATCCAAAACTTTCATTGCAAATATTTAAAAAAATTAAGCAGATCAAATGTTTACATATATTTAAAGTTACTTAAACTCACAAAGCCTCTGAGCATACTTATGTAGTGTGTTGAGGCATTAAAGATTGCTTCAATGGAGCTGCACTGATATAATTGAGAGGCCAAATAAAGGGATCAGAGTCTCAACTAGTGTAAATTAGCATATTAAATTGTTTTACACTAGCTGAGGTTCAGTCCCAGAATTCCTAACATAAATTGTTGCAAATTACATTAATCAGTTAAACTACAATAGGCTTGTCTTTGTCAGCAGGTATTTCCCTAACACTGAGTTCTTACACAGTTTCTACTCAAGTCTTTATGTGGACAAAACTCTCATTGAAGTGAGGCCCTGATCTTGCAATCACTTACCCACTTGATTCCCTCTAAACATCTGAGTAGTCCTATTGAGTTCTATGGATCAGATCCTCAACTTTTGTAAAGCTGTCACTCTCTTGAAGTGAATTTACACCAGCTCAGGATCTGGCTATGGAAATATTGATGTGCATAAAGTTAAGTGTGTACATAAGTGTCTGCAGCTTTGGAGCCCAAAACTAAACTATAAAGGTCAGGTGAGCTTTATGGAAAGAGTGCTGGTGTTGAGTACTCAGTTTAAATTAATTTCAGATGGTTAAACTCATATTTATTATTAATACTTAAACTTGAATTATTCATATTTTTTAATATTATTACACCTCAGTTATATTTAAGAAGTTAACATTCCTGGATTTGGCTGGCTGGTAGTTATGACCACAAGTTACAAATATTTATGATACAAAACCAGAAGCCCTTTTACAGTAGTGGGAGCTTGCAAGGAGGTTTCAATGTAATATCATTTTTGCCACATTGTTGTTGCTACGCCTATTGCAAACCAGCACCCATAAAATTTTCCACATGTGGTGGATTCCATAACATTTTGATCAAATGTTAATCAATAGATATAAACGAGAAAGGGACTGAACTATAGCAGAGATCACAGCGAAATATATATCATAATACTTTTAAGATAGATCACTGTCAGGTTGACAGTATTTTCAGTGTTAAAATGAAAATATTTATTGTCATAGGGAAGAATAATATGAGTCCTGGTCTGCATGCTGTGGAGCAACATAAACTTGCTTGAAGACTTTAGAGCTAAACACTCTTCTCTACTTCTACAAGGAGAAAGGAGGGATATGTATTTATTTATACGGTTTTCTATGCCCCCCACCATGGTATCTAACCATCTCACAAATATTAATTTATCCTGACAGCACCTAGTGGGGTAAGTTTGATTATCCCCATTTTACTGAGTGGAAAGTGAGGCACAGAATGAATAAGGGCCTAAACCAAAGCCCCCTGAAGTCAATGGAAAGACTACCAGTGACTTTCAAGGTGAGATAGGCCAGGAACTGAACCCCCGGCTTCCGTTGACAATGCCTTAATCCCAGGCCATTGTTCCTTTCATAAAGCAGTGGATCTTGTTGGTTGTGGATGGAGGAGGAGGAGTGCTGGCTCTGCAGCGTATTGCACCCTGTTCTTCAGCCCACACAAGGCCCTCTGTGCGTGCTGCTCCTCTTCTGGAGGTGGGATGTGGTGGTAGCAGGGCACAGACATACTCCATGAAGTGTCCTCATTTTAGGGTTAGAGTTTGAGCTCTACAATGCAGCTAGAAGATGGGGCTCTGCTAGTTTCTGGATGGCCTGAGATCTACAGGGAAGTCCTGCACAAGCCATGGCATTTGCAGAGGACTTGAGTGAGAGGAAGAGGATTGGGTAGGGAAGGATAGCCCAGTGATTTGGGTGCTAGCTGAAGAGCTGGGTTCAATTCCCTACTCTCCCACAGGCTTCCTGTGTCACTTTTGACAAATCAATTAGGCCTAGATTCACAAAAGTATTTAGGCTCCTAACCTCCATTTAAATTAATGAACCTCCATCCTCTATGTGTGGGATGGGGACAATAGATTTCCCTACCTCAGAGAGCAACAAAGAGTCCTGTGGCACCTTATAGGCAGCCGCTACCACCCCAGCCCTTAAAATAGACGCCGGAGCCCCACCTCTGCCTCCCCAGGGCTCCGGGGATGATTTAAATGGTCCATGGCTCCAGTAACCGCTACTGCCCCGGGTCCTTTAAATTATCCCCAGAGCCTGCCGGAGCCCTGGGGAGGTGGCGGCGGGCTCCGGCGGCGATTTAAAGTGCCAGGGACTCGGCCGCTGCTACCGCCCTGGGCCCTTTAACTTGCTGCCGGAGCCCCACCACCGCTACCCCAGGTCTCCAGTAGCAGGGCTCTGGGGATGGTTTAAAGGGCCCAGGGCGGTAGTGGCAGCCAGAGCCCCAGGCTCTTTAAATCACTGCCCGAGCACCCAGCTGCTGCTGCTACCCTGGGGCCCTTTAAATCGCCACCCGAATCCCGCTGCCGGAGCCCTGGGGTAGCGGCGGCGGGGCTCTGGCAGTGATTTAAAGGGTCAGGGGCTCCTGGCTGCCGCTACTGCAGCGGAGCCCCGGGCCCTTTAAAGCTCTGCCAGAGGCTGGGGCCCCGGCGGCAGTTGGGAGCCCCCTCCGATGGTGATTTAAAGTGCCTGGGGATTTAAAGGCTCTGCCTCTTCCAGTAGAGGCCACGCTTCTTCTGGTTGAGGCCCCGCCCCCTCTGAAGGATTCTGGAATACCAGTAAGTCCTTTAAGTTACTTTCACCCCTGCTTCACACATACCTGACCATAATACCCCATGGAATCCTCTGCGGATTAGAGCCATGGTGCTAGTTTCTGGAAACCCCCTTCCCATGGGGATCTGGCTCATGGTGCTAGTTTCTGGAAAGATTCTATATTTTATGCCAGTTTTTAGATATGGTCCCTTAAATGTTTCTTACAACTATCTTAAGTGAAGGGTGAGCACACACTCAATCTCAAAGATGTTTGTGGTCCAAGCAGTGACCAGTACCTCTGAGCATAACAGTGCTTTAGACAGATGTTCGTATTTGTACAGAAGCCCACCAGTTCTGCATTATTTCCTCTCCTTAACAACTCCTCAAGAGTGGTGTTTACAATGATTCCCAACTCATGCCTTGGCAAAGAAACTTCTTCTGGGGTGGGGAGCTGATATAATGGAGAGGTATTCATGTAAGTTAATGCATTTTTAATACATTTCTTAAAGCACTTAGTACTCTCTTTGCATGGAATCACATTACTTATTAAATGAAACAGCTACTAAACAACTACCGATAAACAGCTTCTACTCTTGGGGGAATTCTGCGCCACTGTGAGTGCGCATAATTCATGTCCCCTGCAGATTTCTTTGCTTCCCTGCAGAAAAATGACTTTCTGACAGGGAAACAAAGAGAAGCTGCAAAACTAGTCACGCACCGCTCCCTAGCTGCTCAGGTACATTATTTCAGGCACCCAGAGCTGCTGGTGGAGAGGTAAATCACTACACGTCTGGGGACACCTTAGCCAGTGGCTCCTACCCTGAGCCAGGATCAGCTGCTAGTCCCAGCTGGGCTGGAGGCAGGAGGGGACAGGACTTCCTCTTCCCTTGTAAGGAGTGGCTGGGGCTGTGTCAGACCACCCCTAGAAATCTCCCCCAACTTCAGGAAGCTCAGCATCCTCTACTGCTTCCTGCCCCCATTGCTCCTCATTTGTGGGGGGAGGGGTCATTGTATGGGGAGCTGCTCCACCATCCGCCCAACCCCCGTGCATCCAGAACTCCCATACCCAGAAACCCCCGCCAGTCCTCACCCTGTACACCCAGAACCCCACTAGTCCTTCATACCTGAACCTCAACCCCTGCACCCCTGCCTCCAGACCCTATCCTGCACCCAATCTCCCCCGACTGAACTCCCAGCACTCAAACCCCCACCCTGATGAGCCCCACCTCCCTGAACCCCTACATCGAGACCCCCCACACCACTGACCCCCAATTAGCTGCACCCAAACCCGCACCCCACCAAGCCCCATCCCCCTGCTGAGGCTCCCACACCCAGATCTCTCTGCTGAGCCCCAACCACTTTCACCTGGAAGCCCCTGTACCCGGAACCGCCCCCCTCCGAGTCTCTGTGCATACAGATCCCCCCAAAGCTAGACCCCTCCACTGAGCTGCCTGCACCCAGATTGTCCCACACAGAATCCTCTCACCCCACACCTGGATCCCCCCCACACTGAGCCCCTCCACACTTGGATCCTGCATGGTTGAGCCTGCCTGTCCCACACCTGGTGCCCCTGGCGCAGAGGGTGAGGGCCCCAGGGTGTTTCTGGCGCAGGCTCAGGGCCTGTGCTGTGTCAAGGTCAGGTGCAGCCTCATCACTGAGTCCATGTCCCTGGGGTGGGAGGCCGCAGGGTGATCCCAGTGGCCTGTGCTCCCCACTGCCAGGCTAGCGTTTCTGCATCTATATATTGACAAATAAAACTTGCAGATTTTTTAAATATTGTGCCCCGAATTTTAAATTTTTTGGTGCAGACTGACCTCAGGAATAAGCTTCTTCACAGCTTGAGTTCCAGCTTTGTCTGTGTTGCTTAGGTGGAACTACAGCTGTACAGCACACAGACACATCTAGAGGCTGAATGGAAATCTGAATCTTTCAGACATTGATTAGGCTAAGGCAGGGGTGGGCAATAATTTTCACGGGGGCCACGCCATGAATTTTGGTAAGTCATCACAGGCTGCACATTTCTACTATATTAATGGAGGGGGTGCAGGCTCTGGGAGGGAGCTCCGGGCTGGTGCAGAGTGTTGGGGTGCAGGAGAGGGTGAGGGCTGTGGACTCTGGGAGGGTGTTTGGTGAAGGAGGGCTCCAGGCTGGGACAAGGGGTTGGGGTGCAGAAGGGGGTGCAGGGTCTAGGAGGGAGTTTGAGTGCAGGAGGGTTTCTAAGCTGGGGCAGGTGGCTGGGATGCTGGAGGGAGTGCGAGGTGCAGGCTCTGGCCAGGAGGCGCTTACCACAGGTGGCTCCCAGCCGGCATAGCAGCAAGGCTCAGGCAGGCTGCCTGCTTCCTGTGGCCCCATGCTGCTCCCAGAAGTGGCCGGCTGCTGCTTGTATGTCTCTGCTCATCCCTTGGGGGGAGAGGAGGTAGCGGGTCTCCATGCGCTGCCCGCGTCTGCAAGCACAGCCCCTGCAGCGCCCATTGGCCGGTTTCCACCCTGCTGCTCGTGGGACTTTTAGTGGCCCGGAGATTGTGAGGGGGTAGCCAGAGAGCCTGGTGGGCCAGACAGAAATGTTAGATGAGCTGGATCCAGCATGCGAGCTGCATTTTGCTCACCCCTGGGCAGGACTGCCCAGAGGATTCAGGGGGCCTGGGGCAAAGCAATTTTGGGGGCCCCTTCCATAAAAAAAAGTTGCAATACTATAGTCTCGTAGGGGCCCCTGTGGGGCCCAGGGCCTGGGGCAAATTGCCCCACTTGCCCCCTGCCCCGGGCTAAGGTATGAATAAGGCTTTGCCAGCCCTGTTTATATTGAGCCACACTTTGCAAAAGCTATATAACTGCAAATAAACTCTTTCCACTCTTGAAGTCAGTAACAATAGTGAGGTTAACAGGGGCTGGAAAAGGAGGGTGCCGGCTGGAATCTGCTTGCTGGGGACTGGGATTGTACTCGCTACGCACAGACAGGGAAGGATTGACTGGAGCATGCACAGGGGATGGGCTGGCCCACGGTGAAAGCGCTAACGGGGGCGCGCTGGCCGCACTGCTGAAGCAGGTATCCAGGCTGGCTCTGGAGAGGGTGAGTTCTCCTGGAAGTCGCTCCCCCAGCCTGGCCCGGCACAGCAGCGCTCCCATCGCATTGCCAGGGCGGTCGCTTGCAGAGGGTGTCCGGGGGCGCGACCCCTCTCCTGACAGCTCCTTGCAGCGCGGTCCCGGCGAGCTGCTCCCGCGGGTGGGGGCACAGCACAACAGCCCCCCTCCCCCAGGCCGGAACTCAGCGCTCAGCCCGGGGCTCCCGGGAACCGAAGCCGGGGCGGCGCAGGCCGGCAGCCGGGCCACGCTCGCCCCCAGCCGCAGCCCCGGCCGCGGATTGGCGCCGGGCTTGTTCCTTCCGGGGCCGCCCGGCCGCCGCTTCCTGATCCTCCCCTTGCGCGGCGGGACTAGGCCCGGCAGCCGCGGCCTGGGTGGCGGCGCTTTCAAACCCAGCGCCGGCTCCAGCCGCCGCCAGCAGCAAGCGGGACCGGTGCGTGAGCTCCCCGCGCCGTGCCCGGGCCGGGAGAGGGCGGAGGGGAGCGGGCTGGCGCTGCCGCCTGGCGGCGGGGAAGGGGGGTTGGTTGCAGGGGGCTGCTGGCCTCTGACCCCGGTGCCTGCGGAGGGGAAGAAACTGTCCGGTGGAACCAGCCCTTCCCCCGGGTGGGGGCTCCGCGCCGCCGGGACCCTGCCGCCCGCCCGCAGCCGCCGCCGGGGCCAGGGGAGCCCACGCTGCGCTGACTCCGGGTTCCGGGGCGCAGAGCAGGGGCGGCTCGCAGGGGAGCGGGGAGCCCCCTCTGTGACACTGCAGGAGGGTAGGGGATACCCCGGAGTGCGGGGTGGTTAACGGGAGTGTTGATTGAAACGGCCTGGGCCCCCCTCACACGACAGCGAAAAATCTGTTCTCGCCCCTGGGCCAGCCGGAGAAACTTTCTGATGATGGGGCGGCGGTTGCTGTTTACCCGCAATCACACACTTAACAATAATGAAAAATGAATTTTGTTATTGGCATGACAAGCTGTGCAGTGGTTACCAACGTGCAGAAAGACACACCGCTCCTTTATCGCAGAGTGAAATGCAAGCCAGTAAATTAAACGAATTGAAAAGGGACTCTAGTGCATAGACCTAGGGTCTATACCTGACTCTGCTACTTGCCTGCTGGGTGACCTTGAGGAAGTCATTTCCCCCTCTCTGCCTCAGTTTCCCCATCTGTTAAATGGGAATGATGAGCTTGACCTCTGTAAAGTGCTTTGAGATCTATGGACGAAAAATGCTATATACAGCTTGGTGGTGGTAAATATTTGTCCAGCTTTGGACTTCATTGTGTTTGAGGTATTATCCTCTGTCCACTTCTCAATTGTTGTTATCCTTCTTCTCATTCAGTGACAGGTTCCTACATAATATGGGGCTATTTCTCCCCTGTCACATGGAGGAGTGGGGTCATAGGGGGTGGTTTTGGGGAGTACTTATTACAAAGTTCACTGCCGTGATGCACTCTGTTCTCACTCCTGGCGGAGTACTTTCCGATGATGCAAAAACAACGAGGAGTCCTTCTGGCACCTTAGAGACAAACAAATGTATTTGGGCATAAGCTTTCATGGGCTAGAACCCACTTCATCAGATGTATGGAGTGGAAAATACAGGAGCAGGTATAAATATATGAAAGGATGGGAGTTGAGGTCCCTAGCGTGAGGTCAGTCTAACGAGACAATTCAATTAACACCAGGATACCAAGGGAGGAAAAATAACTTTTGAAGTGGTAATGAGAGTGGCCCATTTCAGGCAGTTGACAAGAAGGTGTGAGTAACAGTAGGGGGAAGTGAGGTTTAGGTTATGTAATGACTCAACCACTCCCAGTCTTTATTCAGGCCTAATCTGATGGTGTCCAGTTTGCAAATTACTTCCAGTTCTGCAGTTTCACATTGGAATCTGTGTAGCAACAATTGCTGTTTAACTCCAGCCATGCATATCAAAACAGTAATGCAACGTGAATTTTATTATTGGCATGACAAGTTGTGCATGCTCTTTGCTCACAGCTACTGGGAGCAAATTTGGGGGAGGGGAAGGGAGCATATTGTGTGTCACGCTGGCATTTTGCCCTTCCAGCGGTGCTTCCTTCCCAGCTCCTGGGAACCTCTGTCTCTCCCTATCCAGCCAGTTTTGGGTGCTGTTTACCCCACCTTATATGTCTGTCCTGTTCTCGCCAGCTGTGTAACCCTCATCTCTCTGTCTCCCTCCAGATTTGTACTTCTCATTTTGCCCCCAAGCACCTTTGGCTTGTTTTCTCCAGTGATGTTTGCGTACCCTGGCTATTTATTCCTCCAGCTTATGTGTGCAAAGTTGCTGGCAGTTTTGCGGGACCTGGCCCTAGGAGGACTCTGGTAAGTCCAACCCTCTCCCCCACCCCCAAAGTCTAATTTTTAATGGTCCAAAAATGGAATGGCTAGGAAAACCTGACAGCACAGATAGCAGAACAAAGTTTTCCAGCAGCAGTAGTGTGAGTCGTGTCTTCTGCTTGTTGTTGGCTGTGTGGTCCTCACACCTCAGAGTTTCTCTTCCCGCAGCTTCTTCCCACGCTGACTCTGGAATGCAGTGGAGTTGCCTTAAAATGATGAAAGTAAATGGCAGCAATTATATGTATGGTGTAGAACTGGACTATTTTGTTAGTATTAACAATGTAAAAAATTACATCCTCCTCCCCCTTATAGAATCCATGTTTTTTTTTTACAGGTATTGGAACAACCTGCTAGTCAGCTCTTGCTATGTCAGTTAAAGTTTGTTTTGGGGCTGTCTTGGGCAAACTTAAAACTCCTCTCCTCAAAGCCCAGTCACTAAATGTTGCTATTGTTAATATTCTGTTGCCTTCCCTGCTGTACAGGCAGGATGACTGGTGAATTCTGTTAGTTGAGGATTAGCAAAGAGCTTCCTGTATAGGCAGACCTGCAAAATAGTGCACTTTGTAGGGAAAATATCATTTTGGATTAACTGGAAGACAGTTTAAAACATCTCCCTCTTTGCTGGTGAAGGATTTTGGTATGATTGTTTCAATGAGAAAAAATATCATTCACTTTGGTTTTTGAAATGTCATGGTTTCAAACTGAGACAGTCCAGCAAAGTGTAAGGTGCAAAATCCAATTACTAACAGATTTTCTTTGTTTTTTTCCCCTTTAAAATTTTCTGGGAAATTAAATGCCAAAACATATGGAACATGAAGGTTATGAGATCTAGGACTCAAAAGTCAGGAAATTTCAAAATATAAGGTTACGGTAATTAAGTTAACTTGACCATGTTGCAGAAATATAATACTTTCCATTACTCCTAACTCTGGTTAAATGTGAACCTTAGGGTACGTCTACACTACAAGACTATTTCGAATCTACTTAACGCGAATTTGTGGAATCGACCTTATGAAGTCGAATTTGTGTATCCACACTAAATACACTAATTCGACTGTCTGAGTCCACAGTAACGGGGCCAGCGTCGACTTCGGAAGCGGTGCACTGTGGGAAGCTATCCCACAGTTCCCGCAGTCCCCGCTGCCCATTGGAATGCTGGGTAGAGCCCCCAATGCCTGCTGGGGAAAAAAATGTGTCGAGGGTGGTTTTGGGTAACTGTCATCATTCAACCGTCACTCCCGCCCTCTCTCCTTGAAAGCGCCGGCGGGAAATCTGTTCGCGCCCTTCTCTGGTCGGTTACAGCTCGGACGCCACAGCACTGCGAGCATGGAGCCCGCTGCGATCATCGCTGCACTTATGGCCGTTGTCAACTCCTCGCACCTTATCGTCCACCTCTTCCACAGTCAGCTGCTGAGAAATCGGGCGAGGAGGCTCCGGCAGCGCGGTGAGGACAGGAAGTCACAGAGTGGCGCAGACCTCTCACAAAGCAGGGTACGCCGCGCAGTAGAGATCATGGTGGCAATGGGTCAAGTTCATGGTGTGGAACGGCGATTCTGGGCCCGGGAAACAAGCACGGACTGGTGGGACCGCATAGTGCTGCAGGTCTGGGATGAATCACAGTGGCTGCGAAACTTCAGGATGCGTAAGGGCACTTTCCTTGAACTCTGTGACTTGCTGTCCCCTGCCCTGAAGCGCCAGGACACCCGGATGCGAGCAGCCCTGACTGTGCAGAAGCGAGTGGCCATAGCCCTCTGGAAACTTGCAACGCCAGACAGCTACCGGTCAGTAGCGAACCACTTTGGCGTGGGCAAATCTACCGTAGGGCTTGCTGTGATTCAAGTAGCCTACGCAATCGTTGAGCAACTGCTCTCAAAGGTAGTGACTCTAGGAAACATCCAGGTCGTCAGAGATGGCTTCACCACGATGGGATTCCCAAACTGCGGTGGGGCTATAGATGGGACTCACATCCCTATCCTGGAACCAGCACACCAGGCCAGCCATTACATTAACCGAAAGGGCTACTTTTCTATGGTGCTGCAAGCACTGGTGGACCATAGGGGACGTTTTACCAACATCTACGTCGGGTGGCCGGGCAAGGTTCATGACGCGCGTGTGTTCAGGAACTCTGGTCTGTTTAAACGCCTCCAGGCAGGTATTTTCTTCCCGGACCACAAAATAACGGTTGGGGATGTGCAGATGCCTACAGTGATCCTCGGGGACCCAGCCTACCCGCTAATGCCCTGGCTCATGAAGCCCTATACAGGCGCCTTGGACAGTGAGAAGGAACTCTTCAACTACCGGCTGAGCAAGTGCAGAATGGTGGTGGAGTGTGCTTTCGGACGTCTCAAGGGGAGATGGCGGAGCTTACTGACTCGCTCGGACCTCAGCGAAAAAAATATCCCCGTTGTTATTGCTTCTTGCTGTGTGCTACACAATCTCTGTGAGAGCAAGGGGGAGACCTTTTTGGCGGGATGGGAGGTTGAGGCAAATCGCCTGGCTGCTGATTACGCTCAGCCAGACAGCCGTGCCGATAGAAGATCCCAGCGGGAAGCGCTGTGTATCCGGGAGGCTTTGAAAGCTAGGTTCCTCGGAGAGCAGGGTAACCTATGACTGTCCACTTGATTTACAGAGAAGCTGAACCTGAGCCTGTTTCAGTGACTGTTGACTTCGATCTGCGGTTACATACCCCGTTCTCCAGGTTTCCCCCCTTCCAACACACGTTTTAAAATAAATTTAATGGAACACTGATTATTAACAAAGTTTTCTTTAATTATGAATTCCTGTTCTAGGGTTGAAACATGGACGCAGACTGTGGTGGGTACGGTGTGCACTGATGTACAGACCGCTTCTACACTAGAGGAATGACAGGCTCCTGCTCCTACAGCGGTCTCTGGGGGGAGGACGGTTGCAGGTGGGTGTGCAGGAAGGGGTGGGTTTGCAGGAAGGGGTGAGGGGTGCCGTCTTTGGGACGGAGTTTGGATGCAGGCTCTGGGCTGGGGGTTGGGGCGTAGGAAGGGGTGAGGGGTGTGTGGGAAGGGTGAGTATGTGTCCGTGGATGAGGGCTCTTGCTGGGGCTCAGGGCATCGGAGAGGCTCGTGGCTAGGGTGGAAGGGCATGGTAAGGGCAGCCTGCCTTGCCATTTGTGGATAGCAGGCGCTAGGACCCTGGGGCAGCATACACCTCACAGATTGACCCGGGAAAGCATACACCTCCCAGACTGACCCTGGTGCCTAGTGACTGCAGTCTGTGTGTGTCCTGCTGTTGATCCTGCCCCCAAGTCTGTACCCTGGAAATGGAGGCTGTCCTTTGCAATTAAACCCCCACCCCCCTTCACACAAAGTCTTCTGACAAGAAAAACGTGACGGGAACAGTGAATAACAACAAACTACTTTTAATACTCAACTACACAGTGGGGGGATGAAACTTGGATTTTGGACTGGGTGATCCAGGAAGGGAAGCACTTCTCAAAATTTATGGCATGAGAGCTGTGTGGTACATGAGTGCTCTGCTGAGGTGCAGTGACAGTTTTCACGGCCCGTAGCGCCCCTCCTTCTTGTTATTTTGGGTGAGGGGGGGACAGGACTTTGTGGCGGGGGATGGCGGTTGCAGATACAGTGCAGGGGGGCTCTCTCCTCCTGCCTGCGGTCCTGCAGAACATCTACAAGGCGCCGGAGCGTGTCCGTTTGCTCCCTCATTAGCCCAAGCAGCGTTTGAGTCGCCTGCTGGTCTTCCTGCCGCCACCTGTCCTCCCGTTCGCTGTGTGAGCGCTGGTGCTGACATAGGGTCTCCTTCCACTGTCTCTGCTCAGCCGCCTCGGCTCTGGAGCAGGCCATCAGTTCCGAGAACATGTCGTCCCTAGTCTTTTACTTTCGCCGCCTAATCTGCGCCAGCCTCTGTGAGGGGGAAGCCGGGGCAGTTCGTGAAAGAGCCGCAGCTGTGTGATGGGAAAAAGGAAGTGATTTCCTTGAAAAGATACATGTTTGCGAACACTGAACACAGTCTACTCAGTTTCTGTGAACAAGACCATACAGGGCACCTAGTCTCACGAGCTCTCAGGACAAGTTCGAGATTTCGGAATACGCTTTCATTGGCTGCGGTCTTGCACAGGAGATCGGACAAGCGGGGCGGTACAGCTGAATCCGTGTAGCAGCCAGGCCTGGTAAGCCCTACACTATAGGCTGCTTAACAGTTAATGGATAGCTGTGCCCTCCCGCTGAAGGCAATCTGGAAAGCATAAAGTCTGACCCTGTTCCAGCCCCTCGCGGCTGTGCCCGGAAAAGATCACTGTATGCTTTTCCTCTGCGGCCTCCAACACGTGGCTGTTAAACGAAGGTCATTGCTATGCAAAGTAAAAGTCAAGCATTCACAATAGTAACAGTACACTAATTGCCCTAATTAGATGCAGCAGTCGCCGAACGAGATTACCCTGAGGCGGGTCACTCGGAGAGAGAGCGAGAGGATGCTGCTAGAATCCCTGCACAGACCAGGACCGTATGCTGCCATGCTGGTGGAGGCAATGATTCCGCTGTACGTTAGGATGGCCTGGCGCGGAAGAGTGTGCTTCCACGGAGCACCAAATAAGGCACCTCTCCCCAGGAACCTCCTGCGGAGGCTTTTCGAGCTGCTCTACGAGAGCTTCGTGGAAGTGTCCCAAGAGGATTTCTGTTCCATCCCTATATGTGTGGACCTTCTTTTTATATAGTTTTATATGGAAACGTTTTTATATAGTTTTTATATAGTTTTTATTCCTGTTTTTTTAAAAATAAATGTTTCCATGTTTATAGCACTTACCGCCTGATCCTTCCCCTGATTCTGAGTCCGGGTTAACGGCCGGGGAGGGTTGGTAGGGGATCTCTGTGAGGGTGATGAAGAGATCCTGGCTGTCGGGGAAAGCGGTATTGTAAGCGCTGTCGCCTGCGTCGTCCTCCACAAACCCTTCCTCATCTTCCCCATCGGCGAACGTCGCCGAGGAACTGCCCGTCGACACTATCCCATCCTCAGAGTCCACGGTCACTGGTGGGGCAGTGGTGGCAGACCCACCGAGAATGGCATGCAGTGCCTCGTAGAAGCAGCATGTCTGGGGCTGGGCTCCGGAGCGTCCGTTTGCCGCTCTGACTTTTTGGTAGCCTTGTCTCAGGTCCTTGATTTTCACGCGGCACTGCGTTGTATCCCGGCTGTATCCTCTGAGTGCCATGGCTTTGGAGACCTTCTCGTAGGTCTTTGCATTCCGTTTGTTGGAGCGCAGCTCCGAAAGCACAGACTCCTCGCCCCACACAGCGATCAGATCCAGGACTTCCCGGTCTGTCCATGCTGGGGACCTCTTTCTATTCTGGGATTGCATGGACTCCTCTGCTGGAGAGCTCTGCATCGTTGCAGGTGCTGCTGAGCTCGCCCCAATGTCCAACCAGGACATCAGATTCAAAGTGCCCAGACAGGAAAAGGAATTCAAATTTTCCCGGGTCGTTTCCTGTGTGGCTGGTCAGAGAATCCAAGCTTGGACTGCTGTCCAGAGCGTCAACAGAGTGGTGCACTGTGGGATAGCTCCCGGAGCTACTAAGTTCGATTTGCATCCACACATAGCCTAATTCGAGATAGCCATGTCGAATTTAGCGCTACTCCCCTCGTCGGGGTGGAGTACCGAATTCGAACTAAAGAGCCCTCTAGGTCAAATTAAACGGCTTCCTGGTGTGGACGGTTGAGCGGTTAATTCGAATTAACGCTGCTAAATTCGATTTAAAGTCCTAGTGTAGACCAGGCCTTAGTGTGTTACTGTTTATTAGAGTATACCATATAAAATATACAGGATGTTAACATTGCAAGGGCAACCTTTGGGTTTGAAATTCTTGACTATATTATACTAATATAACAAGAGTTAGCATTGCATTAATGCTAGCTTTTTGCATTTAATCATTTCTAAATTCATGTAAGTTTAGCCGCTGGAAGTTGCTTTTCCACCATACAACAAGCAACTGATTGACATGAGGAGCATTTCCTTTAGGTTCACACTTGATTGACTTAGCTCTAGTCCTGCCACACCTTAAACATATTTTCTCAACCCTTTTGGAGTCATAAAATTGTAGGACTGGAAGGGACCTTGAGGGGTCCTCCAGTCCTTTGGACTTAAAGCAGGACTAAGTATTATCTAGACCATCCCTGACAGGTGTTTGTCTAGCCTGCTCTTAAAAATCTCCAATGATTGAGATTCCACAACCTTCCTAGGCAATTTATTCGAGTGCGTAACCACCCTGACAGTTAGAAGTTTTTCTTAATGTCTAACCTAAACTGCCCTTGCTGCAATTTAAGCCCATTGCTTCTTGTCCTATCTTCAGAGGTTAATTTTTCTCCCTTCGCCTTGTAACAACCTTTTATGTACTTAAAAATGGTTATTATGTCCCCTCTTAGTCTTCTCCAGATGAAAGAAATCCAATGTTTTCAATCTTCCCTCATAGATCAGTGCGGAGTAGAGTGGTAGAATTACTTATGTCTTGCTTAGAACACTCCTGCTAGTACATCCCAAAATTATATTCGCATTTTTTTGCAACAGTGTTACACTATCTTTGTAACATCATGAGGCCCCAAAAGGCCAATCCTGCTTATGCTCCACATGCCTTCCTTCTCTCCTGCACCGCAGCCCTATCTGTGAGTGTCTGTGTGTGCATGTTTGGGGGATGAAAAGCTGCATTAGGTTTTCAGGCCATAAGCTGATCTCCTGGTGTGCAATCACTTCTTCTCAGTATGCTTTGCATGAACTGAGTTAAGATATCATCGATCATAAGTAGTTATGAATGACTAAAAGAATGTGCCACTGTCTTTGTTGTATGCCACAGATTTGAATTCCAGCATTTATCTGCATGCATTCCCGCTATATTCATTGTGTTATGTGCAGCTGTATTAGCATGGCAGAGTGGTGAATGTGATATGAAGAGACGTGTATGAGTACTTTGAGAGATCAAATATGCCTCATGGTAGTACTGAGTATTGTAGGCTATGTTTGCAGAGGTGAACACAGGTGTCTTCTTATCATTGGGATTGTCAGCAGTCTGGTGACATATATGTCTGGTCTCCCGTGCTTAGTGAGGGCAAGTGAAGGAAATATCTCAGAAGAAATGCTCTGGGCAAGCATGAAGGGGTAGTAACATTTTGCAAATCTGGTGTGGTTTGTGTAGATTAGGCTCAGTGTTTGAGTGTAGGCCGTGTGTAGGTCACTGCTGGTTGCAAAACTGACCTAAACCCAGTGTAACTCACATCAGCTCGGTGTACTGTGTACCCCTTTGATGAATGTTTGCAGACTTGGCTTAAAGAGATGGGTCTTTTAGTTCAGGCAGTAGAGGCTCATTGAATAAAATATAGAGGTTCCTTGTTGCTGATGACCCCTGCCCCCAGGGCGTGGCACTACACTAAGTTTTGCCTTAGTAAAGAGAGGATCTTAAAATTTGTCCTCCAAGAGTTCACGTGCTCTATTCCACAAGTGTTCTGTAACAACTTTGAGGGTAGAGTGCTAATACATTTGTTGGTGTGCTGGGGCATTGCTCACAGGGGGCAGGATTGATTTTGCATTGCGGGGGTGGCATGTGACTTAATTCTTTCATTTCCCTGGTTTTCAGAGATTTAAATTTAGCTCATCTGGAAGGTCCACTGAGGAGTCTTAAATCTGCATTAACAAAGTTTTGGCGGATGTAATCTACCTTATTTAAAACAGTTTCAAGGCTAAATCATTTTTAACACCTGTGTTCTAGATTAGGTTGAGATTTAGGTCCCGATTCTTATCTCACTTGCAGTATGAATCAAACAAAATTCCATGGAAACTGAATTGTACCCTTATTAAACTAATATAAGAGGCAAATCTGATCCATAGACTAATGCACAGTTGGTGGATGATTAAACTTAAAAGTGGAATTTACCAAAATCAAAAAAGTGAAAATAGTTTTGTTTCATCTTTTTTTAGAGTCATTAACTTCTTAAATTATTTGCTAGTGTTTCAAATGTATGGATTATGGCATCTGCATGGTATTTCAGATTAAATGGTGTAAAAATTCAGATTTTTGTAAAAGGTCACCGCCCCCTTTCAGTATGTCTGGGAATAGCAAGAGAGACAAGGTGGGTGAGGTAATATCTTTTATTGGACAAACTTGTGTTGGAGAGAGACAAGCTTTCGAGCAATATAGAGCTAGCTCTTCTTCAGATCTGGGAAAAAAGAACAAGGAGCACTTGTGGCACCTTAGAGACTAACAAATTTAGTTGGATATAAGCTTTCATGGACTAAAACCCACTTTTAGCCCACAAAAGCTTATGCCCAAATAAATTTGTTAGTGTCTAAGGTGCCACAAGTGCTCCATGTTCCTTTTGCTGATACAGATTAACATGGCTACCACTCTGAGGCCTTGGCTACACTGGTGCTTTAGAGCGCTGCAACTTTCTCGCTCAGGGGTGTGAAAAAACACCCCCCTGAGCGCAGCAAGTTACAGCGCTGTAAAGCGCCAGTGTAAACAGTGCCCCAGTGCTGGGACTGACATGGTTGTATCTACACTAGGAATAGCAAAACATTTACTCTTTTGACTATTATTAAAAAAAGTAAAAAGTAATATTCTGTGAGACATATATGATGTCATGATAGTGCAATGTAGCATCATTGTATCATGCTGTGATTAGGGAGATGGAAGTATTTTTTTTTTGTCCTGCATTTTATAAACACCAGCCGACTAACTAGCTGAGCTGGCAATGTGGAGAGCAGTGTGGCAATCCATGCACTTCATCCCACCATGTACTCCTGTGCCTGCCCTGCCCCTGCCCCCACTAGGGCTATTGCATGCTGACATCATTCCTGCCCTGCCTTCAGATTTCCAGTTAAGCTCATCATGAAAGAGTGTCTAGCATCTACTTATAGGCAAGGGAAAACTTGAGGCACAATTTTTTTTTAACAGAGTCCTGAATAAATTGAACCCAGTCAGCAGGGCCAGCTCTAACTTTTTTGCTGCCCCAAGAAAAAAAAAAAAAAGAGTGCCGCCCCACCGTAACACCCCCCCCGCGAGCGCCGCCCCGCCCAAGCCCCCGCCCCCCAGAGTGCCGCGCCACCCAAGCCCCCCCTCGAGTGCTGTGCCGTGCTGCCCAACCCCCCTCACCCCCCCGAGCGCCGTGCCGCCCAAGCCCCCGCCCTCCCCGAGAGCTGCGCCACCCAAGCCCCCTCCTAGCATTGTGTCGCCCCCCCCCCCAGTGTCGCGCCGCCGAAATACCTCCCCCCTGCCCCCGAGCGCCGCCCGGCCGAACCAAAAACCAAAAAATAATAAAAAAACAAGCGCTGCCCCGCCCCAGCTCTCTCTCTCTCTGCATAGAGCAGAGCAAGGTTGTTACACAGACCAAAGAGCTCAGAGAAAACATTGTGTCTCATTTGTCTTCTGTAACTAAGCTAAGTGACACTGCCTTTCTGGTTCCTGTAAAATATTCAGAGGAGATGTGCTATGTGAACTGTTTCTTCTGTTTCCATCTGATTCTCTCTTAATGTTTATTTTTTAAGGAAGCAACTGTTGTGTGGGTGTTTCACACATTCTGCCCTTAGGGAGAGCAAAATACTTTCACCTTGAAGGGGAAATATGGAAGCATAGGTGCCAAATCCTGGGGTGCTCCAGGTGCTTAGCACCCACTGGCAATAGAGCTGCAGCCCCAGCCAGGGATCAATAGTTTCGGAGCAGCCCTGACCCCACTGATCAGCTAGTAGACAGCTGTGTTACTTGCTTAGCAGCTGTTCAACTTTTGTGGCCTCTGGGCTTGCTGCAGCTGGGGCCCCTCTTCCAGCAGCCTCAGGGAGCAGCTTCACTGCTCCAGCCAGGGTTAGGGGTGGGCGAGGGGAGGGAGCACCGGCTGGGATCCCTCTGCTCTGCAGAAGACCAGCCTGATCAGCAGCAGTGAGACCCTGCTCACCTGGGTTGCCCTGCCTCCTACTACTTTTTACACATACTTGGGGCTCAAACTACAGCTCTGATCCTGATATTACTCTCTTGGGATCAATTGTGGATAACTTTCACCACCCACTTCCCTTTTGGGGAAGCAATAATTAAAAAAGCTATTCAGGGACTGGGGTAGAATTTATGGTGCAAATTTAGGTCATTTGCTCAAGAGGTTCCCAATATATATCCTCCCCCTGCATTATGAGCGTCTTTTAATTTTCAAAGTACTCTAAAATCCACATGCATAATGAGATTATATATGCCACAACAGGGGCAATGGTACAAGTTTGGAATAATTTGGTTCAGGCGTTCCTCAGATACTGTCTCCCCACAATAAGAAGAAAATTTTAATATTCCAGTTGATCTAAAACTGACATGCATAGTGAGATTACCTTGAACAGTGCTGTTCCACAACTGAAACTGAGGTAGAGGGGAACTCCTATTGAGATGAACGGGTCATTTCACACCACCGAGAGCTATTGTGTTAGACTCTTCATCCTAATTCATCTGAGCACATCCCACTGAGGTGAACGGGCCATTCCACACATCAACAGTACTCCTGTACTTCAGAGGGCTGTGCAGACCCCCTTCCTTTACACTAGCTCCCTGAAGTAGATACAAAGTCTGGGGCTTCCTGCTATTCCTCTTGCTGTCTCCAGCTGGTAGATGTGCTCCTCACAGCCCATCAGTTACCATCCTCTTTTCTTCCCATGGCCCGTCCAGCCCTACCTGGGGCATGGTGAGGCCAGGAGGAGGGCAGAGCTGGTAGCTAAAGTGGCAGATTGTTCCCATCCCATAGGTGCCCTCCAATCACCCCTCCTCACTCACACTTCTTCCTCAAGGAAACAAGGGAAATTAACTGCCCAAAATCATGGTTAATGCAGGTCTTGTTTTCATTACAGTGCCTTTGCCAGTATAGCTATGCCCGCTAGACTCACCCCTGCTTAGTACCCTCTTCAACTCAAGAAGTGTGTTTCAAATTCTTGCTGGCACTGCCAGTGTGACATGCCTTCTCTGACTTGTCAGATTGGGTTTATATCTGCTGGTGAATCACAGCGCTACTCATTAGATTGATTCCCAGGCTGATGTACCATCTGTGGTACATTGGTATAAAATTAATGAAACTCCATTGGTTTCATTGGGGTTGTTCATGATTTACACTGCTACAAGTGAGGAGAGAATCAGGCATAGGCACTGATTCTGTGGGTGCTCCAGGGCTCAAGCACCCATGGAAAAAAATAGTGAGGGTGGTCAACACCCACAGCTGTTCAGCTGGGCTGCCATGCAGCTGTTCGGCAGCTGGCATGGGGCCTCAGGGGAACGGGCGGAACAAGGGCAGAAAGAGGTGGAGTGAGGGCAGGGCCTTGAGGGAGAGGGTGGAATGGGGCAGAGTGGGGGTGGAGCACCCACCAGGAAAAATAAAAGTCAGCGTTTATGTATGGAAGGTAAAACAGGGTGTCTGAAGCCTAAGCCCCCTTGTGTAGTCTCTGCCTACAGGGCATGCACAGAGGGGTCCTCTCCTAGTGAAGTGTGTTACAAAAGGTTGTGGTTGACCCACACCAGTGGAGACACTGCAGGATCAAGGAGGAGGGGTAAATTGGAAGAGGTGTGACTCTCTCATCCTCTGCATGAGTCTTTGAAGGAGCCCTCCCATATATAGAATCAAATCCCTAAGGAAGGAAAAGGAAAGAGTAGTGGACATTTTTCTCTTTTACCCTCCAGTGTACATCTCCTTAATACCAAAAGCAACCCATGCTTTCCCTCATCCCTCCCATGACAGGTGTGGTGGTGTTTCACTTTGAAAATCTGGTTACCCTTGTTGTGATGTTGCCTTATGGCTAGGGTGACCATACGTCCCATTCTTGCCGGGACAGTTCCTTTTTTAAGCCCTGACCCTGCCATTCCAACTTTTTTGGCAAAACTGGGTATTTATCTGTTTGATAATCAGTTGGCAAGAGCAAACTGGACAAATACACAGTTTTGCCAAAAATTGGTGTGCATGTTATACCAATAAAAACTAGCAGGATCTTATTAAGAGGGATAAGGCAAAGATGCCACATTTATTGTAAATATAATAGTAAAGCAAAAGATAAAAGCAAACAACGTTGTTTTACTACTTATTTCTATCACTACTTATTCCTTATACACACACACATATATATATATATTCATTCATTCACACAATCATTCATTCAGGTTCTGTATAGATGTTATAGTTACCAGCCTAGACGTTGCTCGTGCCAAGTTACTGGCCAGGTATCTTGGTCATGAGGATGGAGCCAAGTCTGTGTCAGATGCATCTGATGCTCCTGGAGGCTGGCAGCAGAACCATAGACTCAAAGTCCTCAGTCTTCAGAGTCCAGTTTTATAGGAATTTATTCCTATGTCAGTCCATGAGAGTTGCTTCATTCTGCTGTTGCTAAATCAATCAGCAGGTGGCTGGCTCCATGTTATCAGATGTTTGTTTTTCCTTCCTTTGAGGTGTGGTGGGGTGGATTCCAGTTTGCCCTCCGGGGGTCATCTTGTTGATCCCACTTGACACTTTCTTCGGTGGTCACTGCATTCTTTAGGCTGGTAACTCCCTAACCATTCATTCATTATTTAAACTAGGCACTCATTCACATACATTCTCTATCTTAGGGCTTGGCTACACTTGAAAGTTGCAGCGCTGGTGGAGGCTTTCCAGCGGTGCAATTAGTAACTGTCCACACCTGCAAGGCACATCCAGCGCTGCAACTCCCTGGCTGCAGCGCTGGCTGACCACCTGGTCTGGTTGGGGTATAACGAGTGCAGCGCTGGTGATCCAGCGCTGCTCGTCAAGTGTGGCCACACACCAGCGCTTTAATTGGCCTCCAGGGTATTAGGAGATATCCCAGAATGCTTTTAACTAAATTACTCTCTTTGTTTTGTTATGCAGCCTCTCTTTGTTTTGTTGTGAACTCCGAGCTCCGCGTGCGGAGCTCCGTTGCCGGTGCTGCTTATCTAAAAAAACAAACAGAGCTCCTGTTTGCTTTGATCAATCTGTACCTGGCTGTAAACAATCAAATGAGAGGCAGGCAGGGAGTGAGTGAAACAGCGGGGAGTCGTGTTGGATGCAGTTAAGAGTTAAGGGTAAGGGGTCGGGAACATGTTCTGATTTTTCAAGGCAGGAAGGTAACACACAGTGTTGGCTCCAAAAATCCACTCACTCTCTCTCCCCCCCCGCTCCCTGTCACACTAGACCCCACTCCATCCCCCTCTTTTGAAAAGCACGTTGCTGCCACTTGAACGCTGGGATAGCTGCCCATAATTCATCACTCCCAACAGCGCTGCAAATGTGGCCACACACCAGCGCTGGTAGCTGTGAGTGTGGCCACACAACAGCGCTGTTCCTGCACAGCTGCACGACCAGCGCTGTAACTCCCAGCGCTGCAACTTTCAAGTGTAGCCAAGCCCTTAATCACATCTATTTCACTGTCTCTTTACCTTTTGGGGTGTTACCAATTTATGTGAGACTCCCTGTCTTTTAACAATCAAAAATAAAGTGAGATGAAAACTTACAGAGGGTGGGGGTCTCTATCTATATACTATAACAGCTACTGTTTTGGCTTACTTAGCGTCAGTTGACATCAATTAACCACTTAACAGCTTACAGCCCCTACTACAAAGTTTTACTTAGAGACAGGGGCGGCTCTACGTTTTTGGCCGCCCCAAGCAGTCATGCGCGGGAGGCGCCCCGGAGCCGCGGGAGCAGCGGACCTCCCGCGGGCATGACTGCGGAGGGTCCGCTGGTTGCGCGGCTCGGCTGGACCTCCCGCAGCTGCGGGCGGTTCGCTGGTCCGGTGGCTCTGGTTGAGCTGCCGCAGGCATGCCTGCGGGAGGTCCAGCCGAGCCGCGGGACCAGCGAACCGTCCGCAGTCATGCCTGCGGGAGGTCCAGCCGAGCCGCGGGATGAGCGCCCCCTCCGCAGTCATGCCTGCGGCAGGTCCGGTCCTCCTGGGGCTCCGGTGGACCTCCCGCAGGCATGACTGCGGCAGGTCCGCCGGCCCAGCCTGCCGCCCCCCCCCGGCGGCAGGGAACGCCCCCTACATTTTGCCGCCCTAGGCACCAGCTTGTTTTGCTGGTGCCTAGAGCCGCCCCTGCTTAGAGAACAGGCACTTAGAGTCAATTGACATTTAACAAGTTTTATACAAAGTATTTCTTTGAGCAGGCTTCACACAGACACAGCTGGTGGCTTGCAGGTTAGAGGCTAAATGTTGGGAATCACAAATTTACTTCTAACATAAACCTTCAGTTATAAAGTATCAATTAACAATAAATCAGTAAATCATTTTTCATATAAACCATGTCTAATATAAACCTTCTTTAATATTCCTACATGCAACCCCTAGCAGGCATGGAGGAATGTGGGGGGGGGGAGTGGGGGCGGGACGAGCAGCAATGCCAGCCTCACATAGGAGGGTGGGCTCAGGAAAGCAGCTTGGGCCGCTCCGCATGCGGGGGGTAGAAGTGAGCCTCAGGGTGGCCCTGAGTGGGTGTGCGGTACTGGGGACTTGGGCTGCCCTGTGTGTGAGGGGCCTGCACACAGGTGGGCGGTGGGAGGGCTATGAGCTGGCCTATGGGGTGTCCCGTTTTCCCTTTGGGGATAATATGGTCACCCTACTTATGGCAATTACAACAATGGGATTTTTTCCTGTACTTGGTCAAGTTTGGGTTTGATTAACCTTCTGTAAGCTAGTCTTATAAGACACCAGAGAGACACATCCAAATAAGAGCAGAACTTGGGATACGCAGCAAACCGTGAACTGCTCTGTCAAGCAGTCAACATGACCAGCATTTCAGATGCCTCAGCTTTGGAGTGTCTACAGTTGATGTGTGGTTGTGTCTTGAATCTTCCTGGTCACTTCCATTTTCATCTTCCTGGAAATTATAATTTTTCATACAGACTTAGGGCATTTCTACATTACAGTCTTAAATTGACCTATGTTAGGTCAACTTACAGGGTATGGCCACATTACCCTCCTTCTGTCAGTGGTGCACATCCTCCCTAGTGGCTGAAGAGGAGCCGTGTGGGGGGCTGAGAGCAAATTTAGGTTCAAGGCTTTGTTTAAGATGGCATTTCTCACCCACCGTCTTCTTGCAAGATGGTGATTGACCCTCTCCTTAGAGCTTGTCTACACTGACAAGTTTCTGCGCAGTAAAGCAGCTTTTTGTGCTCAAACTGCAGATATGTATATACTGACAAGAAACTCCTCAGTTGCAGCGCTGCATAAAAACCCACCTCAATGAGAGTCGTAAGGCTATTTGCGCAGAGGCTTCAGCGCTCTGTTGCCAGTATAGACACTTGATTGCTTTCTGCCCTGTAATTGGCCTCCGGAGCTGTCCCATAATGCCTCAAGTGACCGCTCTGCTCATGGTTTTGAACTTGGCTGTCCTGAAGCCTTTCAAAGCCCCGTTTCTGACAGCTGTTGTGTGCTGTTCTGATCTGCTCCAGGACACGAAGCAAACCATTAATGTGGAATGCTCATGCTGTTGAACACAGAGGCGTGTGTGTGTGTGTGTGTGTGTGTGTGTGTGAGAGAGAGAGAGAGAGAGAGAGAGAGTGCTGTGCGGAGAGCCCAGGGAGGAAGGTGGGGGCTGAAATCGAGGTCCCCCCCCCAGCCTCAGGACTGGTTGCTTCCTGTCACTGTCTGCACTTACAAGACAGCATACTGACACACTCTCTGCCCCCCAAAACACACTGTCTCTCTCTCCTCCATACACACACACAAACTCCTGTCACACACTCTCTCCCCCCTTCAGTTGAAAAGCAGCTGACAATGTAGTAGGATGCCCATGGAACAATGGGATTGGGAAATCTGCATCGTGTGATGCTGCTTTGCCCCATGAGCCACTGCAAATCCTTCCCAAAGCGCCCTGTGGCCAGTTGCACAGTGGGATAGCTACCACAATGCACTGCTGTCTTTGCCATTGCAAGAGCTGCTAATGTGGATGCGCTCCAGGGATGCGCTCCAAGGTCACAAGGTGCACAGTGTGGACATGCAACAGGGGTTTAATTCCAGCGTTTTAATAAAAGTGGTATAACTTGTGGCGCAGAAACTTACCAGTGTAGACATACCCTAAGTCAGGATCTCTCAGAAGGCCTAACGGTGCTGGTGCCTTTGTCTTGTTAGGTGAAAGAGAGACAACTTGGGGTTCTTTGCCACTTTCTTTTATAGTCCAGTGAACCTTTGAAGTGGATTCTTTTGAGGGTTACCCTTCAAAGTAAAGTTTATTCAAGCAGTAAAGGAGACATGGAGTCTGGTGGTGAAGGCGGCTTCATGCTTCTTTTATTTTCTCCACTTCTGTTTGCTGAAATCCAAACTGTTCTTTCTGTTTCATACCATCTCCTCCTCTTAGGGCTTGGCTACACTTACAGTTTGCAGCGCTGGTAGTTTGCAGCGCTGGTCATCCAGCTGTGTAGGAGCAGCGCTGGTGTGTGGCCACACTCACAGCTACCAGCGCTGGTGTGTGGCCACATTTTCAGCATTTCCAGCGCTGTTGGGAGTGATGCATTATGGGCAGCTATCCCAGCATTCAAGTGGCCGCAACGTGCTTTTCAAAAGAGGGGGGTGGAGTGGGGTCTAGTGTGACAGGGAGCGGGGGGAAAGAGAGAGTGGATTTTTGGAGCCAACACTGTGTGTTAGCTTCCTGACTTGAAAAATCAGAACATTTTTCCGACCCCTTAGTCTTAACTCTTAATTGCAAACAGCATGTAGGCAACACGACTCCCCGCTGTTTCCCTGCCTGCCTCTCATTTGATTGTTTACAGCCAAGTACAGATGATCACAGCAAACAGGAGCTGTGTTTGTTTTTTAGATAGCAGCAGCAACGGAGGAGCTCCACAGAGCTCGTTCACAACAGGGAGGAGGATCTCATTTGATTGTTCACAGATTGATCACAGCAAACAGGAGCTGATAAGCAGCTCCAGTAGAAACGGAGCGAAACGGAGCTCCTCCGGAGGTTCACAACAAAACAAAGAGAGGCTGCATAACAAAACAAAGGGAGTAATTTAGTTTAAAGCATTCTGGGATATCTCCTTATTCCCTGGAGGCCAATAAAAGCGCTGGTGTGTGTCCACACTTGATGAGCAGCGCTGGATCACCAGCGCTGCAATCGCTACACCCCAACCTGGCCAGGTGTACAGCCAGCGCTGCAGCCAGGGAGTTGCAGCGCTGGATGTGCCTTGCAGGTGTGGACAGTTACTAATTGCAGCGCTGGAAAGCCTCTACCAGCGCTGCAACTTGCAAGTGTAGCCAAGCCCTTACTGTTTCAAGGACCTATTTACTACTTATATGTAAATTGAGGTAAACACACTTTCCTTTGTTGAGGATAGGCTTGTTTATCAGCTTTTGCCTAGGCAGGGCTTCTGGTTTTGAACTTGTGCTAATGATGTCATAAAGGGGTAATTCATAACTTTTCATATAATACTTGTCGAAGAAAAACTTAGTTCTCGCTTTTTGTTTGGGTGCAGCAAGATTAAATACTTTATTATTTCTCCAGTAATTACCATGGAGGGAGAGAGTGCCATAGGACACAGGGTCCTGGACAGGTCTCTCAACTGGTAAACAATTACATCAAGCCTTTATACCTTTGTTACAGACAGTTTCTAGCAATCATGGAGACAGTAAAAAGCAACAAATACATTTTGTTTATACATAAGCTTTTCTGCTATCGCACTAGAAAAACAAGACTGCAAGACTGCATATTGCAAGGTCGTAATAACTTTCACACAATTCACTCTGTCTTACATTATCTTGCTTCCTCACGTCACCAGGGTCACAGTTAACCTAACTCATGCTAACTAACATTCATTAAGATCTCTTCAAAACCTTGTTAATTATTTACTGGCTTCCACACTCCCCCCTTTTGTACTTCTAGTACAACAAATATTTCAAATCTCAATCTGCATTAAACCATGGATGTCAGATTCTACAGCAAATATGTCAATCTTAGGGGTTTCATGGGATGTAATGACAATGCATGATCAGCACGAACATGAAAGGTATTATTACTAGCATTATATCCTTTACAACAACAAGAACACAATCCTAAACTAACTAACAACACCACAAACAATAACATTCCCATAGGAATAAAATAATGGTGGTGTCGTACAATTTTGGTTACAAAGCACAATACACCATACTCAGTACCTAAAGTAAACACTCTATAAGCTGTATGAAAGGCATACTATTCAGCATGATATACATATCCTGAAGCATATGAATTTGCCCTTGCAACGCAGAGATTCTTGGAACCTCTGGTAACAATGAAAGCAAATTTTTGAAACCGATCAGGCACTAGTCTAGTCCAAGGAAAATATACCTGAAATCTAAAAGCTACTGGCAACATTCCATCTGCAGGCCAGGAAATGATATGATTGCCTGCAGCAGTGGTAAGATTAATATGTATATCTTGTAAAGTGGTGGCATTAACGCACACACAGCTATCATTAGCTCGAAAAAGTGGGTGTCCTGTCAGGGTAGGTCCTTGACCTCCACCCTCCCAGCAAATATTGTCATAAACAGTGACAACTTCCCTGGCTTCAGTTTCTGTACACACTGAAGGTGTGGTGGTTCTAAGGGCCAAAATGTCCATAGAGTTCCTAACCCCATCCAAATATCAGCTGTAATCCCAGGAGCACTAACTAAAAATCGATTAGGAGTATCAGGCGGTCTCACTTCCCAGATATCTCGGTGAATCACCCAATCCCACATGCATGCTCCCCATGGACCCAGCAGGATTCGGTATGTGGGAGCCCACATCCACCCTAACCGGCCCATATGCTTGGAAGGAGCACCGTGAATGTCCACACTTCCATCCAGAAAGTGTCCAAGTATATATGCATGACCACAGATCAGATGGCACTCCTGATGTGACAGTAAGGGCAGTGGGCCAAGTCTGGTCTAGATCCCACTGCAATGCCTTCCCAGCCTCAGTGACATTCAATACCATCTCTGGCAGTAACTTCTGGGTCAGAGAACTAAGGGCGGAAATGACATAGTACTCACCAACTCCAGCCCGTACTTAAGATAGCTGAGTTTTAAGAATAAGGCTAGTGGCCTTGAAGAATAGTCCAAATGGCTACGACACTATCAGCCCCAGCCCATAGGGATCTGCCCAATGTCCTCTTATTCCAGGTTCTCCGTTGTGCTAATCTAATGGCAGCCCCTTGTGAGCAATCTGGGTATGTAAAAGTGACGTGAAACTGGATAAGGGCAATATCATTTAAAATCCAATTAGGGAGGGCAATACATACTGAAGGATTTATCCAAAACACAGGGCGCAGCCTGTAGATCAAACCCCAAAATCCAATTAATACCACATCCCCAAGCATGGGTCCCATAACTTCTTCCTGCCAGTGTACAAGTCTTCGTACAATTCTTTGTTTCTTCACCAGGGTCAGTTCTCAATGTCTTGTTCTCAAATTCCTGGATTTGGCAATGTCAGTGGACAAGGGAGAGGTTAACTAGCACGTCACTCTGTCCTTTTTCCCTGCTGTCCAGAAACACAGTAGAGCTAGAAGCAGAAATAGGCTAATCATCAATAGGAAAATTCTTCTGATGTGGAGGGGTCTTTTTGCAGTGAGAATCCTGGGTCCAGGCAGTCAGTCTTTGGCACTTCACAGTGGTGTTGGTAGACAGCAGGACTTGGAAAGGGCCATTCTAGCGTGGAGCCAAGGCAGTCTTTCGGTGATGGATCCTTTGGTAGTGCTTCCTTCACCTGTGTATAAAAAGACTTAACACATTTCATTAGTGCCTGACAATACTTAAGCATTATGTTATCCATCAAATGAATGTCCATCTGAGCTGGGGTAAGTGGGGATGCAGTTGGTAGTTGCATTGTGTGTCCTGTCAAAATTTCATGAGGGCCGAGTCCAGTCTTTCGATTGGGAATGGCTCTCATACACATCAGTGCCAAAGGAAGGGCATCTGGCCACTTTAAGTGTGTCTCAGCACAAATCTTGGCCAGTTTATTTTGTTAAGTCCCGTTCTGGCGTTCCACTGTCCCAGCAGATTGTGGATGATGAGGGCAGTGAAGGTTGTGTTGGATCTGCAAAACTGCACATAACCCCTTTACAATCTGTCCAGTAAAGTGAGTTCCACGATCACTGTTGATAGTCATAGGGATGCCAAAACGTGGTACAAAATCTGTAAGCAAAGACATCTACTGTCCTGCAGGGAAAAGCTTCAACCCAAGTGGTAAATACATCAACTAAAACTAATACATATTCATAACCACAACATTTAGACATATAAATAAAATCAATCTGAATATTTACAAAAGGTTCCCAAGGAGGAGAGTGGGCTGGCCGCTGCACACCAATCCCGTGTAACTGCAGCAACCATTCCCCCCCCCTTCCCTTGGTAGGCAGCCAAGCGGTGTCCTTGACTGGGGCCAGCGCATGTTAGCCATTCTCTTTTTTTTTTTTTTTTTTTTTGTTCATTTAACCTACAAAGGAAACTTTTACTCTTCAATTATACACCTTTTTCATACCATGAACACATAAACAGTACTGTTATACAGTACATAAGTCTTATTATTCAATGTATGCCACATATACCCTTGCACTAAAATAACCTTATTACAAAACTTTGGAATAACAAGCCAGGACAAGCACACCCACTTTGAGAAGTTCACTGAATATAACTTCTAGTCCAATAGCAATCCACCATCCCCAGCCCTCTGGCTAAAAGTCTGAGGTAGCCAGAAGGATCCCTTGTACAATATGGGGAGTGGGTTAACTTTTCATGTCATTGCCTCCAAAGACTGGCAGTATGCAAATTTTAATAACCACTCTAAATTAAAAGATTTGGCCAATGTAGTTTCTTTCTCTTACTTAAGAAAATGTATTAGACTTTAGTGTATCACATTTTTCTGATGTAACCAAAAACACTTTGTATTCTAAGTTGAACAAAACAAGTATCTGCATTTCAATTTAACACTGCCACTTGATTTTAAATTAGACCATCCCATAAAAATATTAAACACAACAATTCTGGCCACGACAAACATCACAAGACAGAACATAGAATACACAACATAATTTTTACTCT
This sequence comes from Mauremys mutica, assembly GCF_020497125.1. Lineage (NCBI taxonomy): Eukaryota > Metazoa > Chordata > Testudines > Geoemydidae > Mauremys > Mauremys mutica. The sequence goes on along the minus strand of NC_059074.1, from coordinate 174,867,629 downwards.
GTCAGTAAATGCATGATATGTTGAATGCTGTTCAGCTGGCATTAGTTTTCTTTGATTATCTGAAAGACAAAACAAAAGTCTACCCCTTCTGGGCAGTCAAGCATTACTTAAAACATACAAATACTCTTGTTGATTTCAGGCAAAATAGAGGAATTACCCCATATTTCTCGTATGTGTTTCTCAGACAGCCCTGGTTTCAGCGGCCTCTACCTTATCAGTTAGTTAATTTGCAGTAACACAGATTCTTTCTGGCTTGCTTTTTATTTTATTTTATTTTATTTTTTTTATTTTTTAACTCCTGCTTAGAAACACTGGAAGGAAACAGCACCACTTATAGCGCCTTTAGAGCCTAATAAAATTTTCAGTACATAGCACTGTATACATTCTTCAACTGATTTAACAAAACATAGCCAAGTGATTGCAATCTAATAATTTCTTAGCCACTTTACCACTTCAAATCACCAGTCCAAATGTCCTTCTGAGTATTTGAAATTCAAAAGTTTCCAACCTGTATTCTCTCCCTGTCCGTTGCCTGCCTGGGCCCGATCCTGCTTTTCTCGCTGAATCGTCCCTATCCTAGGCACTACCAGTTTAGCTAGGAGGGTGGGCTTCACAACTAGCCCTCACCCTTCTGGTCTTGTCCCCAAAACATTTCTACTCACAAGACTACCCGAGTCCTCCCTAGTAAGGCTTGCCACCTGGGCAAAAATACATGGCCATTTACTTAATACATAATCCAAACCCCTTTGGGGGTCTACCCAGAGACCCACCCATTTGTCTGCTGACACTTAAACAGAAAAGAAAATTACACAGAGAGCAAAGAAAATTACAGTCTAAGCCAGATTTTTCCACTTCTATTACATTGTCCGTTACAGGGGGGCGGGACAGTAAAATCGCAGGACAACCTCAGAGCTTCATCGCACACATGGCTTCCACCCTGAGGAATTACGAACGAGAAGTTCAGTTCCGCTCACACACCTAACGCCCAAATGAACAGAGCAGAAAAACAACAGTAACCGGTCAAAGAAAACAGAGCCAAAGCTAAATAGTGCACCAAAACCAAATAGTGTTTCCTTATTCTATACACCTTTAATCATGCAATCCTTATCATATAACACCAACAATACCAAACAAAGCAAACACAAAATAACAAGGGTAAAACAGATAGATGGTGTAAATTCTGCAGGGCTCCTCCATTATTAAGTGCTCACCAAACTGTGACAAATTCCTGTTACTAATTTATCCCTCATGTCAGGTGATCAGACTGACAGAGCATATAATCAAATTTTAAAGCTTCATTAAAAATAATAAAACAACAATGGAGAGTATTGGGAATGCTTCCACCTCACACAGGAAAAACATGAATGCCCCAAGCCTTAAACCACTTTAATACTCACACATGTCTCACTGGGAAGTTAAGCTTTGCAAATATAATTCCAATTCTGTAACTCGTACTGCCTTTGGTTTGCCTCAGTTTCTATTTTCCACAAGCAGCTGGGGCTGAAAGCAGTTTTCTTTGCACTTAGCATAGTCCGCACTGATTCATGACCTTGAACACAAAACAACTTCTCCTTTATCTCAGGGCTAAGCCGAATTGCAAATTAACCCGTTCCCAGACAAATTGCTCACACTGTGTCAGAGGTTTTTCTTTGTGATTAAAAGCTCCACTGAGATATATGATCTTATCTAGATTGAAGGTACCTTCTAATGGGCATTATTTAGATGGATTTTCACGCGTGTGAAGATTCCAATTAGCTAAATACCTGCAGGTTTTAGGGCCATAATGTACGTACATGTAATATGCTGGGGTACCCTTAGGGGGTGAGGTGGAATATTTAGACAGTCCCTTACCCATTTTCCACTCACACAGGAGAGACTCACAAGGAAAGGGGAGGGAAGATGGGTTCACACACTCCTAGACCCAGGCAGCTTCCTCGCCGGACAATGCCTGGCCGAGTCAGCCCACCGTGGGTCGGATCTCCTAAAGATCCACTAGTTACCGGGCTAGCCCGGTAACAGCCACTCACACTGGTGTACACACACACACACCAAGGCCTATTTTTCTTCCTTTTTCTAACCCTTTTTTTAACCTTTTTATGTCTTTTTTAAATTTTTTTTTTCTTTTCAACCACGATGCATCTTTACCTGGTCCGGACCAATACCATGAGGCGGTATGACAACCCCTCTTGAGGCGGTAAAAAACCCCTCAGCACCGGTGCATTCTAATGCATTACCTATGCATTACCTTATGCATTTACCTTGGCCAACTCAGCAGTTCCCAGTACTGCTATAAACTAACCTTATTGGGGCCTCTCCCCAATACCACTTTGCATCTGATCCTGCTGCACAGTCAATAAGTTCAGATGGCGTGAGCCCAACAGAGAGACAGACGTCCTCAGGGACAGTCCTCCTCCGATACCCCAATAGAGATTTCAAAAGGTCTCATACCTCTCATGTGGCGCCATGGGGTTCGAAGGGGAATGATCCGTAGTAGCCGTCTGTGGGTCCGTGGGCGTTGCCATCCCGGACGAGCCCCCAAATTGTCGAAGAAAAACTTAGTTCTCGCTTTTTGTTTGGGTGCAGCAAGATTAAATACTTTATTATTTCTCCAGTAATTACCATGGAGGGAGAGAGTGCCATAGGACACAGGGTCCTGGACAGGTCTCTCAACTGGTAAACAATTACATCAAGCCTTTATACCTTTGTTACAGACAGTTTCTAGCAATCATGGAGACAGTAAAAAGCAACAAATACATTTTGTTTATACATAAGCTTTTCTGCTATCGCACTAGAAAAACAAGACTGCAAGACTGCATATTGCAAGGTCGTAATAACTTTCACACAATTCACTCTGTCTTACATTATCTTGCTTCCTCACGTCACCAGGGTCACAGTTAACCTAACTCATGCTAACTAACATTCATTAAGATCTCTTCAAAACCTTGTTAATTATTTACTGGCTTCCACATACTGATATGTATATTTCACCATGATATTATTGACAAAGTTGTTAGTTTTCAAATGATACCTCACAAGACATATTTCGTACAAAGATGATTACAATAGTGTGTAGGCCAGGGTGCGGATGGGCATACCCCACACTCCCTCCCACACCCCACACTCCCTGCCCTGGCCCTGCATGCAATTTCCCCACCCAGATATAGCCCTTGGGCCAAAAAGTTTGCTCACCCCTGGTGTAGGTGATGAATACACTTCTGTTTGGTCCAAATTAATCAGAGAAAGCATTTTAAACTGGATTAGGCTGAATCTCTTTTATTCAAATGTCCAGGTAACAGGATTTTTTGTATAGTGTAGATGAAGATATATGTGTAGTTGGTTTCACAGTGACTGACTGAAATCTAAAAATGTGTATTCTTGCCTTCTGCTTTGCTAAATTCTTCTGATGGCTCTGGTCAGCTAGCTGTGCTCTGTACTGCACTTTGGGAGGAGTTCATATGACGGTCACTCTTTTCCCAAGTCCTGTATTAGAATTGGTTATCATTTGTATTATAGTAGAAACTAGGAATGCCAGTTTAAGGATCAGGCCTTCATTGTGCTATGCAGTACAGAAAAGTAGCTAAGAATCATAGAATCGTAGACTTTAAGGTCAGAAGGGACCATTATGATAATCTAGTCTGACCTCCTGCACAATGCAGGCCACAGAATCTCACCCGAGAACCTTCTAGCAAGTGACCCGTGCCCAAGGCTGCAGAGGAAGGTGAAAAACCCCCAGGGCTTCTGCCAATCTGCCCTGGAGGAAAATTCCTTCCTGACCCCAAATATGGCGATCAGCATGTGGGCAAGACTCACCAGCCAGACACCCAGGAAAGAATTCTCTGTAGTAACTCAGATCCCACCCCATCTACCATCCCATCAGAAGCCATTGGGCATATTTACCGCTAGTAGTCAAAGACGTATTAATTGCCAAAATTAGGCTAACCCGTTATACCATCCTCTCCATAAACTTATCAAGCTCAGTCTTGAAGCCAGATATGTCTTTTGCCCCCACTACTCCCCTTGGAAGTCTGTTCCAGAACTTCACTCCTCTGATGGTTAGAAACCTTTGTCTAATTTCAAGTCTAAACTTCCTGATAGCCAGTTTATATCCATTTGTTCTTGTGTCCACATTGATACTGAGTTTAAATAATTCCTCTCCCTCCCTGGTATTTATTCCTCTGATATATTTATAGAGAGCAATCATATCTCCCTCCAGCCTTCTTTTGGTTAGGCTAAACAAGCCAAGCTCTTTGAGTCTCTTTTCATATGACAGGTTTTCCATTCCTCGGATCATCTTAGTAGCCCGTCTCTGTACCTGTTCCAGTTTGAATTCATTCTTCTTAAACATGGGAGACCAGAACTGCACACAGTATTCCAGATGAGGTCTCACCAGTGCCTTGTATAACGGTACTAACACCTCCTTATCTGTACTGGAAATACCTCACCTGATGCATCCCAAGACCGCTTTAGCTTTTTTCACAGCCATATCACACTGGCGGCTCATAGTCATCCTGTGATCAACTAATACTCCGAGGTCCTTCTCCTTCTCTGTTACTTCCAACTGATGCCTCTCCAGCTTATAACAATAATTCTTGTTATTAATCCCTAAATGCATGACCTTGCACTTTTCACTATTAAATTTCATCCTATTACTATTACTCCAGTTTACAAGGTTATCCTGATCTTCCTATATGATATCCCGGGTCCTCTCTGTATTGGCAATACCTCCCAGCTTTGTGTCATCCGCCGACTTTATTAGTACATTCCCACTTTTTGTGCCAAGGTCAGTAACAAGAAGATTAAATAAGATTGGTCTCAAAACCGATCCCTGAGGAACTCCACTAGTAACCTCCCTCCAGCCTGACAATTCACCTTTCAGTATGACCCGTTGTAGTCTCCCCTTTAACCAGTTCCTTATCCACCTTTCAATTTTCATATTGATCCCCATCTTCTCCAATTTAGCTAATAATTGCCCATGTGGAACCGTATCAAATGCCTTACTGAAATCGAGGTAAATTAGATCCACTGCATTTCCTTTGTCTAAAATATCTGTTACCTTCTCAAGGAAGGAGATCAGATTGGTTTGGCACGATCTACCTTTTGTAAAACCATGTTGTATAGCCGAGTCTCATCTTATGCGCATTTAACATGCGCGAATTCAGCTTTGCGCGGTTGGCAAAAACAAACAAAAACCCAAAAAGAGAAAAATAACAATTTAAATACTGTACCTGTGGTGCGGGCGATTCCTCCCGCGATTACACTCAATGTAATTTTGACTATAAGCGATTTTTGCTGTACGCGCTGACAGCGGAACATAACCCCAGCATAAGATGAGACTCGCCTGTATTTTGTCCCAATTACCATTGACCTCAATGTCCTTGACTACTTTTTCCTTCAAAATCTTTTCCAAGACCTTGCATACTACAGATGTCAAACTGACAGGCCTGTAGTTGCCCAGATCACTTTTTTCCCCTTTCTTAAAGAGACCATTTCTGCCCCAGAGATCTTACATACTATTGGAACATTACCACCCTTAGGTGACATGCAAGAAAAGTGACATGCAAAGCCAGTTTTCACTTTAAACATCTGGTGAGGAAAAATGTATCAAAAGACTTGATGAAAGGTTAGAAACCTTATCCAGAAGCTGAGAGACAGACACAGGTTGTACTCCAAGCCCTGTGCTGGGGTACCATAATGAAATTGGGTTTGAGGGAAGTGCTAAGCTTATCTAAGGTGTCTCTACACTGGCAGAGTTACAGCGCCAGCAGTTACAGTGCTGCTCAGAGAGCACAGAAGGGAAACCGCTGTTGTGTGTTCACACTGTCAGGGGCCTAAGACAATATGCTTGTAGGCCTTTTTTATTGTTAACCTTTTCTCTCTTTGCTGTTGTTCTGAAGAAGCTGGCTGAAGTCACTGTATTTTTCATGCTGTTCACAGGCTTCTGAAGGGAAGTCTGTATATAGCAGGGGCAAAACCTGTTGGACCAGCTGAGGAAGTATGGTTAGTAAATGGGGATGCTGTAACCTGGAGACCCAGTCTAAAAGTAGGGTGAACCGTAGGAGTCTGCCTTGAAAGAAGTGTAGGCGTGGGCCTGTCACTTGAAAGGGGTGCCACAGAGAGGCCAAGAGAGAGGTGAAAGGTTCAACTCACCCTGAACCATTACACTAATATGTCCTGATTTTCAAGAAATTACAGCTTCACAAACTTTAATAACGTTCTTTCAGTGTAGTTATTTTGCAGAAGCGGCAAAATTAAAATGAAATATAGTATCATATGTCTTTTGTAGAAACAATAAAACTCTGATTCATGCAGGAGTCTGGCACAGTGACCTTTCGGCTTTAAAGATCAGAGGAAAAAGGAGATAGAAGTGACTGCGTGAAGAAGCAAGAGTATCAGAGAGAGAAAACAGCTAGCAGTGCAGCTTATGAAGGAGAGAAGAGTAACTGAGAAAGCTAAAAGGTGAGTAGTGTCCTGTGTGTTCCATGCAGATTTATAGCCTCCTCTAAGAGAGCAACGTTCCCCCATTCACATGAATGGGATTTCTGCCTGTAGAACAGGATTAAGAAACTGGTCTATTATTGACAAATGTTTTCTGCAGTGGGAACCAGTTCTGAGTGCAATTTAACTGCTGGTGCTGGTTGGCATAGGGTTCAGTCATGCCTTCTGCAGTGGTGCTGGAAATTGGTTTTGTCCTATCAATACTAGCAGTCTAGTACTAGTTCATGAGGGGGAAAGCTGCTGAAAACCATTGTCGGTACAGTAACTCCTCACTTAACGTTATAGTTCTGTTCCTGAAAAATGCGCCTTTAAGCAAAACGATGTTAAGCGAAACCAGTTTCCCCATAAGAATTAATGTAAATGAGGGGGTTAGGTTTCAGGGAAATATATAATATATACACACACAGTATAAGTTTTAAACAAACAATTTAATATTGGTACACAGTGATGATGATTGTGAAGCTTGGTTGAGGTGGAGGAGTCAGAGGGTGGGATATTTCCCTTACTGCTAAATGATGAACTAGCAATTGGCTGAGCCCTCAAGGATTAACTCTCTCTCTACACAAGGTAGCAGGCATGGAGGGAGATATGCGCATTTCCCTTAAGTACACTGCCTTGTTAATTAGATCAGCTTCCTCTGACCTGAGTCCTGGTCTGTCCCCCCTGCTCTATGGAAGATGGGGTAAGCGGGGTGCAGGGGGAAGGGGGACATCCTGACATTATCCCCCCTCTTCCTTCCCTCCCCCACCCCCACAGCAAACAGGAGTCTCGGGGAGCAGCTCCAAGGCAGAGGGCAGGAGCAGCACATGGCAGTGGTGGGAGGGACACAGCTGAACTGCAGGCAGGTGCTGCACAGGGAACTTAGGGGAGCGGGGAGCTGATAGGGGGAGCTGATAGGGGGGCTGCTGGTCCACCCTGGTTCCAAGCCCCCACCAGCTAGCTGCAACAGGCTGCTCTTCCAGCAAGCAGTAGACAAAGCAGGCAGCTGCCAAACAACGTTAGAAGGGAGCATTATACAACTTTAAATGAGCATGTTCCCTAATCGATCAGCAAGGTAACAATGAAACAATGTTAACTGGGACGACTTTAAGTGAGGAGTTACTGTAGTAGGTCAAGTTCATAGTGTCTGGGTGGGGTTGATTTAAAGGGCTATGTTTACAAAGGGACAATTACCTGGTTCACATGTGCAAATGTGTGGTTTTCAGGGCACATGTGTGGTTTTCAGTGGGAAAACTGGCCCCAAACACCAAGGAACAAAGTGATTTTTTTTTCTTTTTGGGCTATGCTCCTGCAGGGCTGGCTCTGGCTTTTTTGCCGCCCCAAGCAAAAAAAAAAAAAAATCAACAAACCTGCGCGGGGGCCGGAGCAGCAAAGGGCGGGGGGGGGGACAAACCTGCCGCTCGGCCGGAGCGGCGAAGGGGCGGGGCAGAACAAACCTGCCAGCCAGCCTGAACAGCAAAGGGGGGGTGGGGGCGGGGCAGGAAACCTGCCAGCCGGTCGGAGCGATGAAGGGGGGGGGGGCGGGAAACAAACCTGCCGGCCGGAGCAGCAAAGGGGTGTGTGTGTGGGTGTGAAACAAACCTGCCGGCCGGAGCAGCAAAGGGGTGTGTGTGTGGGTGTGTGTGAAACAAACCTGCCGGCCGGAGCAGCGAGCGGGGGGCGGGGGCGGGAACGTGAAACAAACCTGCCGGCTGGAGCAGCGAAGGGCGGGTGGGTGCGAAACAAACTGCCCGGTCGTCCGGAGCGGCAAAGGGAAGAAAAAACAAAAAGAAAAAAAAATACCTGCAGGGCGGCGGGAGCGTGGGTGCAGGGGGACTCCCAGCCCTGCAGACCCCAGGCAGCAGAGTGCACACTCCAGCTAGCGTGGGGGGAGGGATTGAGAGAGAGAAGGGGGGTGGCCAGGGCTTCCTTAAGCGGGGCGCTCGCCATGCGGCCCCTCCCGCCACACCACCTGCTGGGAGGGCTCCGCGCTGCTCCCGTGGGCAGGCAGGGAAGGACGCGGTCTGTGTGCGGGGCTTGCTGCAACCCTGGCACCGCTCCCAGCAGCTCCCCTCCTCTGCGCCGCTGCCCCCTACAGGGCAGCAGGAGCAGCAAACCAAAAAGAAAAAAACCTGCAAGGGCGGCGGAAGCGTCCAAGCGCCCCCCCCCCCCCCAAAAAAAAAGTATTCGGCGGGATGCCGCCCCTTGGAATCTGCCGCCCCAAGCACTGGCTTGTTTGGCTGGTGCCTGGAGCCGGCCCTGTGCTCCTGACATGGTATCTGAGATCTTAATGCAGGCAGGTGCTGTCTTATAATTCTGGGCTACAAAGTGCCACCTGTCTGCTTACAATGATATGGGCCAATCAGTTTAAAAAAAATCTGACCAATCCAAGCACATTTGTTGCGGAGTTGTACCCACTGCTTGCAGAACAGAAACAGAGACAATTTCAATGTCCTGTTGTTGGCAGGGATAGATATAACATGCTGATAGGTAAAACTATGTAAAAAGTAAGATCTAGTCACCCTAGAGGACAAAAGATAGTTTAAGAGCCCATTCAGTTAGCAGGACATCTAGATGTTAAGAAGGGCAACTCAAATTCAAATAAAAAGAACAGGAATACGTGTGGCACCTGAAAACTTATGTCCAAATAAATTTGTTAGTCTCTAAGGTGTACCACAAGTACTCCTTGTTCTTTTTGCTGATACAGACTAACACGGCTACCACTCTGAAACCTGTCAAATTCAAATGTTACCACTGGTCTGTGCGCATGTAAGGCTAACAACTTCAAAAGCTCGGGGGAATAATGGGTAACGTAGCCATTTCCCTCGGAATGCAAGGAGTGGATCCTGCAGAGAGGTTTCCCAAGCCATCAGAGATGAGCTAATCAAGTGCTTAACTGATGGGCAAGGCTCAGTCCTCTATGATAACATAAGAGAGGATATTTGAACCCAAACACAGCTGAACAGAGAAGGGGGAAGAATTATGTGGAAGGTTTCCAGATTTTCTTACCGAAATGGTGTATAGGCAATTCTCTGTAAGTACATGATTTTAGGTTCTTATCTACTATTAATTTAGTAACATCTTGAAAATAATTGTTCTTGCTCTGGTAATTGTTTTATGCAATATGTTTGCTGAAGGATCAGAAATGGACACCGTGTAGAGTCAAGCACAGGAGTTTATTACACACAGCGCTGGCGGAGTGCCACTTTGCTTATCAGGCTCAGAGACACTGCAGGACAGTTAATTACAATAGATTATATAGAGTGCTCATTGGGCAGAGAGAAGCGACGGGGATGGGTTTCCCAAGCCCCTAGATAGGTTCTAGCAGCAAGACAAGATAAGCACAATAAGCCAGTGGTCTAAAAGATTACATAATGGCTCCGCCCAAGGCTCAAATTAACATATTGCTGACACACAGGTAATTACCCCCAAACTATGTCTATTAAAGTGTATAGATTAAATCCTAATTTTGGGGTCCATGGGAATGAGGTAGCAGTTCTCCCAGTTGACCCAATAGGTACATTCTTGGAGATTTAAAGCAAAAAAGCAATAATTAGTATTTAGCAATAACAATTGTTTGCATTTCTGTGGGCTAGGATTGGCATACATCTGTGATGGGAGGGTGTCATAACTTATGTCAATTATATACGGCCTCTCCCTGAACTCTGTCTGGGATCCGACGGGTATTGTACCACTACCTCCTCCCTGCATTAGGGAGTAACCGTGAGGCCTTTCACAGCACTTCCAGTGCCTCTGACAACCAGTCCCTTGTAATTTTTAAAACTTAGTGTGGGCATGGTTGTGCATGTATGCTTGAGTATAGTGCTTATGAGAGATGTACCTCAGCCCTAGGATCGAAGCACTTTATCAAAACAAACAAAACTCCCTCAGTACAGTATTGTCACATAATGTGTCCATTCAGTCACACTTAAATGAATAGAATAAATTTTCAACATTCAGTATCTACTAGCCCTATTTTATTTTGTTCACATACGAAGTAGTACAGTCACCCACTCAAGACTTACGCATGCTCAAAATTTAGCTGTAATCCAGTAATAAAACAACCAAAGGGGGGAGGGATAGCTCAGTGGTTTGAGCATTGGCCTGTTAAACCCAGGGTTGTGAGTTCAGTCCTTGAGGGGGCCATTTAGGGAACTGGGGTAAAAATCTGTCTGGGGATTAGTCCGGCTTATAGCAGAGGGTTGGGCTAGATGACCTCCCAAGGTCCCTTCCAACCCTGATATTCTATATGTCTATAACTCACAATGAGGATGCCCAATTACATCCAGAGTTATGCTGACTCCACTCACTGACTTGAAACACACAAGGTTATCTGTTTACCCCAGCTTTCTCTTAGCTCTGTATTGTTCTTTGTTAGCTAGTCCTCATCCGGGCCTATATGAAAAGTTCTTAGCAGAAACTGTATTTAAGATTTTACATCCACAGCAAATAAATTTTGGCCCTTCATTTGCAAACAGTTATTTTTTAAATACTGTTTTGTGGTACCCAAATTTAAAGACTGGATGCAACTTGACTCTGAGGGAAGTGTGTGTACGTCTAACAGCTAACCATTGTTGTATGGAGTATATGTAGCTGTCTCTCTCTGAAAACTAACCCACATTCTTGGAATTTAAACTTCATTTCTGGGTTGATCAGAGAGGTTGTTTGTAATCCAGGGCCTGTGGGCTAATTATTTGGAATTACTGCCTATGTACACATCGGGTTTGGGGAAGTCTGGCAAGTTGTGTTGTTAACACGCCATAATGCTGGTGTAATGGCATCCATTTTGTTATGGCTGGTCCACTCACAAGTTTGCATTGAAACAACAAATCAATTTTCATTCATGCTTTATAACAAAGTGTGGTTTAAAACATGCTTAGTTATTTTGGTGCAAGTTCGTGGACCATTTTATTTCAGAATAGAAGTATCCTATTTTGACTTATATTGGTTAAAAAAAATGGCATAGGTTTGTGTCTAAAATGATTGCATTGGCTATATGTAATTTTCCCCAAAGCAAAGTGTTGTGGGATTAGATTGATTTGATGCTGTGGTCTAAATTCTTTAACACATAGGAGTGTGTTCTGATCATACTACATGCAGACTTGTGTGCCATATGAAAAGAGAATGTACTCCATACGGTACAATTCTGATAAACTAGATGAGAGAGAATATTTTTGTAGTTGATTGTTGTTGGTTTCCCCCCAACCTCTCTTCCTTTCAGATGTCAACTCTACCAAGGATAGCAAAATCTAAAGCAAAACCGCTGGTATCAGAAGAAGATGAGTTACCCTCCTTTCTTAAATCGTAAGATTAATTTTCCATTCAAATTTTTTGGTCTACAGAACATATGCATATTTGTTGTATATAATTTGCTTCAAGTTTGAGGTTTTGAGGTCATTCTGGTGCAGTATAAGTGAGACACAGTGCGTTCTCAAGATCCCTGGTCAGAGGAGATGAAACGATTAATGTAAAAAAGGGATTGGTTTACTAAACACTCCTTCCCCCACCTGCATACTTAACACACACAATGAAAATAACAAATGGCAAAATGTGTGTTAGGCCTTGTATACACTTGCAAGTTGGAGTGCATTAAATCAGCCTCAGGTGCCCTAACTCCTGAGGTGTCCACACTGGCAAGGCACTTAGAGCGCCTGAACTCCATGGCTGGAGCACCCCTGGTAATCCACCTCCACGAGAAGCATAGAGCTTGCCGCGCCCAGGCTGGAGTGCTGGGGTATCAGTGTGGATGACATGTTGCGTTACTGTGCTGTGATTGGCCTCCGGAACCGTTCCATAATCCCTTGAAGTCAAGTGGCCACTCTCGTAATGGTTTTGAACTCGGCTGCAGGCATACGGATATCCCCTTTCAAAGCTCTGTCTCTGACAGCTGGCATGCTTATCTGCTCCGGGACACAAAGCAAACCATTACTGTGGAGTGTGCCTTTTGCAGAGGCAGGCGTGTGTGTATGTTATGCTCATACAAAGCACATGGGATCTTTATAGAGGAAGGTAAATACGCAGCATTTTTTGAAAATACAACAGTTAGCATATGCTTTTTAGTCTCTCTCTCTCACACACACACAGTCACTCTCTCTCTCTCCCTCTCCCCCTCCCCCCCCCCGCATTGATGTTTATAGTTACCAGTCCAGAGTCTGGATCAATCTAGTGGCCAGCCAGATTGGTCACAGAGGGGAGCAGGGCTCTGTCAGTCACGATCTGATGCTCCTGGAGTGTGGCAAAATGAACCCAAAGTCCCATGGCCAAGCACCCTGCTCTTATAGGTGTTTTTCTCTGTTGAAGTCTATGGATTTTGCTGTGTCAGTCTGGGACCAGGTTACTTCTTAATTGGTGTAAACATTCCAATACACTTCAGAGAGGGTCATCCTGTCCTTTGTTCTGATTTAATCAATTATCCTTAGGGGTGCCAGCCTTCACCTCAGGGTCGTCAATTTGCCCTTCATTATGGATGCGAGTTGATGATTCTTTGATGTCCTTTAAGTCTCTTCACTCCTTCCTTGACCATCTGGCTATAACAATGGCCTTCACACCTTATCTTTTTCTGATGCATACATTCCTCATTTACACAATCTCTTACAGAAACCTTCAAAGGTATACAGACAGCATTTTATATTCAGCAGAATACATTGTAAATCAAGCCTTGCTAAATCTTATAACATTGGGGCTTCAGGCCCTCAACATTCCTCTAATCTCCTTAACATAGATACAATACAAGATCCTGTCTCTTACTTTCTAAAACCTTAAAACAAAGAAATGTATATTTAACTAGAGTACCTAATTTGTAATACATATAGGAAACCATAGTAGAGATTATAACTTATCCTAAAACAAAAAAAGCAGCGAAGAGTCCTGTGGCACCTTATAGACTAACAGACGTATTGTAGCATGAGCTTTTGTGGGTGAATACCCACTTCGTCGGATGCTGCTTTTACAGATCCAGACTAACACGGCTACCTCTCTGATACTTAAAACAAAAACGTGACCATAATCAGTCATAAGGATTGTTCTAGTCTGTCATTCCTTTCTGCTATTCAAAAAGGGCGGCTGACAGGATGAAATCAAATCATACATTAATTCTCATAGTACATTATAAAATCCAGCTCCTACGTACGTGTGTGTGTGTGTGTGTGTGTGAGAGAGCGAGAGAGAGAGAGAGAGAGGCGGAGGATTGGGGCTGATGTCGGGGCTTCCCCCTCCTCCCTGCCGCTGTCTGAATTTACAAAATAGCATGCTGTCACACTCTCTGCCCGCCAAAACACACTGTCTCTCCCCCCACATACACATGTCACACTCCACCCCCCCATTTGAAAAGCAGCTGGCAATCTAGTACTGTAGGATGCCCTGGAACAATGGGATTGGGAAACCTGCATCTTGTGATGCTGTGCCTGCCCCATTAGGCATTGCAAATCCTTTCCAAAGCATGTTGCAGCCACTTGCACACTGGGATAGCTACAACAATGCACCACTCTCTGTGGCATTGCAAGAGCTGCTAATATGGCTTGCAGCTGACAGTGTGAACACATGGCAGCGCTTTCTCTGCTGCTGTCTCTGAGGGCTGGTGTAACTCCTGGTGTTCTACATCTGCAAGTGTAGCCAAGCCCTTAGAATAAAGACTAACTACTAAAGTCCCTAAAACAAAATCAACCATGTACAAACTGTGTGTACCACTTTAGCAAGGCCAGAGGTCTGCATGGAGTAGCTCTAGATCCTGCACTTCACTCCAGCCACTAACTGCAGTAGGCTAAAAGGCTTTACTTATAGGCTCTGCATCCCTTCCTGCTCATCTTCCCTGCCCATTTCCCTTTACTTCAGAAAACAGCTTTACAATCTTTCTTAGGCTCCATCTATACTTAAAACTAAAATTGAAAAAATCACCCCCACAGCGACATAGTTATGCTGACAAAAACGCCATTGTAAAGGCAGCCTTGTCAACGGAAGAGTGCTGCTGTTGGTGTAGTTAATGTTTGGGGAGGTGGTGTTCCCACACTGGCAGAAAAACTCCTGCTGTCAGCATGTACGGCCTCTGTGCTTAGGGAACTGTATCCGTCTAGGCTCTGTAGTATAGATATAGCCTGACAGATGTTTTTTCCTCTTGCAATGTTTACTTTTGTTTCAGTTCCTCTGAATCAGAGGAGGAAGAAGAGGAGTGGGAACCAAAAAGCAAAGTGGCAAGTAAACGTAGGCTGCCCAAAAAACCTGAGTCAAAACCTAAAAAGGCTGCTGCTCCACGGTCAACTGTGATTAGGAAAAGGACCAGGAAGACAGCAGTAAAAGAGGAGCCGGTAGGTATCTGTAAGCAGGACACACATAACTACTAAAGCTGTCAAATGCAATGGCCAAAATTTTCCTACTGAGAGTTGTAGGTGCTCAACACCTCTGAGAAGTAGGCCATACATCTCTTTATAGCCATGAGGTTTATATATTAATTTAAAAAAAACCCTACCTCGTCCCCTCCTTTAGAGGAAACGAAACAGCACTGAAATGTCATTTTGTTGTACTGCGCCTGCATTCTCTTCCACCTTTTCACAACTCTGGTACTCCAGATAAATTCTTAGCACAATGGAAGGGATAGAAATGCTGTACGTTTTATACTAGTTAGTGTTGGTTCCATAGTGCAGCTTGCAGAATATTTTTCTGTAAATCTTACCCAGCAGCAGTGAAGCCAGTTCAGTTTGAAGACCTAATGAGTATGTTTGAATGACTTTCCTTGTGTCTTTCATCAAATATTTGATACTAAAATATAAGAGTAGGGCTAAGAAATACTCAAGATTAGAAAAAATTGCAGGGAGGGTATTCATCACGAGGGAAACTACTCTGTTTGTAACTTACCCTAATGTGCTTAGATATTTCAGTATGCATGGCCTATGTACAAGATCCCCTGTGTTTGGAGCTCCCTTTGTTATTGTGTTTGCCAGCCTTTGATCCTGGATCCCAAAGAAGAACTTTGATGAAAAAACTGGGGCACAAGCCAGTTGTGACTTGCATAAGACTTCTTGTCATAGGTCTCACCCCCACTTAGAGCTGTTGGGTTCCAAAATGGGGACCTGCACTGGTTTCCCTCTAAACTAAAAATCCTAGTTTAGATCTGGTAAAAGCTGCCACCACCCAATCAGGTACGTGGATTGGGACACAGTCCTTCCCCAAAATCCTTGGGGATCCCAAGAGCCCCAAATCCATGGAGTTCTTACACCCAGGAGAAATAAACCATTCCCCCCTGCTTCCTCCCCCCTCCCTTTCCTAGGAGGGATACCGGGATCTAACTACAGAGGGATGCCTCCCCCTCCCCTTTCCCTGAGAATCCACCCAAGGAAAGATCAACCAAGTCCTTAATAGAAAAGAATTTATTAAAGAATAAAAAGAAAGTCACTGTCTCTGTAACCAAGATGGAACAATATACAGGGTCTAAACTTATCAATCTCTGGAGAGAATTCCCCCTCCTTTCTTTCTCAGTAAAAGCAATAACAGTACAGACTTAAAGAAATTCTATAGCAAAACACAGAATTGCAAATGTAGAAATCAAATTATAAGACTAATCCGCCTTTCTAATTAATACTCACTATTGAATAGTAGGAACTACTCCAGGAGAACTTGGAGACATGTCTGGCCTCTCTTAGATCCAAAAAGAGAACGCAGAGCCAACAAGGAACACAGACAAAGGCTTCCCTCCACAGAGATTTGAAATTATCCTGTCCCTTGATTGGTCCTCTGGTCAGGTGTTTCTCAGGTTACTGAGGTTGTTAACCCTTTCCAGGGAAAAGAGACCTTAACCCTGATCTGTTTATTTATGACACTTCTCAACAACTTAGCAGAAGGAATGGAATTGGAACTCGGGAGGTGCCTTCTAGTTCCAAGCTCAGTCTGTTAGAGCACTGAATTATATATACACGATGTAGGCAGTGAAACCCGCAGCCTACATTCTCTCCATAGGCAATTTTAAGAGAGCTGTTTAAAAATAATTCCAAGATTTCTAGAGTAACTTTGATCTTCAAAGCCCATCTCTACTAGGCTGCAGTTTTTATCTTTTTGCTGGTCCTTGGAAGGTCTGCTTAAGACAGGCTGCACTGTAATTAGAGGCCTGATTTTACAGTGCTGAACACCAACTCTGAGGCTCTGAGCACCTCTCAGTATAGGGCCATAACTTGGGAAAATGATGTCTACCATCAAGTTCTCCATGTGACAACACTTATGTTAAAGCTGCTATGTTTTTATAGGACTAATTCATGATATTCAGTGTTTAATTTATTTTGATGGATTATTTGGCAGAATGTATCTTTGCCTATTGCTGCTGATGAAGACAGTAAAGATGGACTGAAACTTTTACAGCCTAAAGAAGATGGAGACCCCAAACCAAAAACGAGAACTAAAAAGCCAAAAATGCCTCGGGGAACAAAAATAAATGTTAGTCAAGGAAAGATGAATAACCTAGATAGTGATGAAATACCCTCAACAAGTGCGCCTTTGATGGAAAATGAAGTAAAGCAGGAAAAATATGAAGAAGATTTTACATTTGATGAACCCCCTTTAAAAAGGATAAAATCGACAACATGTCCTCAAGGAAAACCAGTAAAACATCCTGGAAGCACCAAGCACCAAGAGGAATTAGAAATGAACTGGGACATTGTGCAGGTATGACATGTCTTCCATTTCTTATAGCAGTCCACTAAAGCGCTACTGTAGCTTACAGAAATAGGACTAACTTGGGCTCTGGTACACATTTGTGATCCCTGTTGACTTCAATAAGAGCCGTTGACACATTCCAGGAAGTAGCATGGTACTCTTAAGTAAATAGTGCTTGAGTTACTTTATTTACTACAGTTTGTTCTTAGCCTGAACATAGGCCATGACAAGATACACAGATGAAAGTTATAGTTCACTATAAAATGCCTCTGAATAACCAGTTTTACAAATTTCCATTCAGATATCATTCTGACATTTATGACTTGTTGACAAACTTTGAATTAAAGATCGTTTAGTGACTTACAGAACAATCTCACTTTCTTTCTCGTTATCACCATTAGAGCTTGAGGGAGTTGCAAATCAAAGACTGTAGCACCCTTGAAAATTTAGGATTTTTTTTTTTTGCAGACTTCATAGTAATTTCTAGAATGTAAGTTTTAAGTACGGTAAAGAAATCATGGCCCATTTGTTTTGGAGATAGACTTCAGCATATATATCAGCCAGAGTGGAACCTTCATCCAGATAGACTTAAAACAATAATGTCAAATAGTGTGAGGACATCTTCATGCATCTCAGTAGAATATTAACTATGAAGCCTAATCATGACCATTTAAATGCAGATGTTGTAGAAATAGCCAGTAATGCCCTTGTTCTACGAGGCTAGATGTAGCTATGGAACACTGGGACGTGACTGGAATAGGGCAGCACATTGTAGCGTACTCATGCTACTGTACTGTACAGCTTGCTACTACATTAAAAATATTAGAATAGATTATCAGAGTTCTCTCCCCGACTTCCTTAAAATTCTGCTGACTTCTAAAGGGAAGAAGTTCCTGCAAATATTGTTGGCAAACTCCTTGAAGTTCTCCCATGTCCTTGTTTATTATCTAAGCCTGTGTATGCACTTGGTTATGACTAGGTACTCAGTAAGGTACATAAGATATTTTATGTAGCCTCAAATGTGTTACTGTTAATGTGATTTGTATGATCACAGGTGAGCATGTGTGTGTTGTATAATCATATAGAGTAAAATTTTCAGAGGCTTCTAAGTCACTTAGGTGTTGTCTACACATACAAGTTGTGCCACTTTAACTATACCAAGATAATTAAAGCGATGCAAACCACTGTAGGGTAGATGCAGTTATACTGGCATAAAGAGGACTTATCCCAGAAGAGCTTATTCCCATACACTGAGTCCACACTAAGGATTGTACTGGTATAACTATATCAATAGAAAATTCTACCCCTAACTGAATTAGTACACCAGTACAAAATCTGTGTGTAGATCAGGGCTTAGGGTATTTTGAAAATTCTGCCTGTATTTAATTATTGAGACTTCAGTAAAATGAGCTTGATGGCATCATTTTGGTTCCCAGTGGACCAAGTCTGCATTTTTTTTAATATAGGGTTTTGCAATGCCAGTCCCCCCTTCCCCCCCAAAAACAACCTACTGCAGCTATTTTTAATAATTGGGTGGGGTTTTTGTGGTGATTATTCTGCTAGAAAATTGGCCTAATTATGAAAATTGCATATTTTGTTTAGGATTGATGGCATTCTCACCTCAGTTCAGTTTTAGTGCTTATGAAAGGCCCTGGAGACTGAAGGCTTCTGTTTATCCACAGAGCAGCTATAGCACTGACAGATGAAGTATAATCTTCCCCATACCACTGTATCAATGTACCTTAGCCACCCACATGGCTGAGGCTATTCCAGGGTACGCTGAGCCCTTGGTTTCTACTAAGACTGATAGCAAAGGTGCCTATAATATGGTGGTGGTTTTTGCGATGTTGACCCTTGTGTGTTAGGAAAGACCCTGAGATTATCAAAGTCACATCACACTTGGAACAGTCTTTAATAATGACTTTTTGGTCACCACTGACCTAGTATAACAGGATTGTGGCCACCCAGTGCTTCATGTTCATCCTACCCCCCCTGTGTCCGTCCCCACAGTGGCCACTTTATTTCATGGTCATCATATGCCAGAACTCATTCTTTTTTTCTTAATAAGTACAAATTCAAGGTCAAGGTACCTGTAGCAGTATTATAGTTTGACACATGCTTTTACAAGCTTGGCATTCCATCCAGCAGAGGGCAGTATTGTGCACAAAACAGCACTCTATTCGGTCTGGATATGAAACTGAAGTGAAGACATTAAGCCAATTTACCAGCTTTAAAAATGGTTAATTATGTTTTCTTGTGGCAGGTCCTGTCAGAAAGAACAAATATTGAACCATGGGTGTGTGCAAACATAATTTGCCTTTTCCGTGATGAAAACACAATTCCATTCATTGCCCGGTATCGAAAAGAGCTTGTCAATAATCTGGAAGCTGATGCCTTGCGAGAAGTACAGCAAACGCTGGAAGAACTACGGTAAGTAATCTAGTGGGGGGCGTGTATATGTGTGTGAGGGAAAGGAGTTAAACGATGACCTGCTGCCAGGTCTGTGTTCCTCGTGTGCTTGGTTACAATTTGGAACTCTGTGCGTATGGTGTCTAAAAAAGCAATAGTATAATTCCCAGTAAAATATGTTGTGAAGGTGGTGAGTATGCATCAGTAATGCAAGTGGGGAAAATCCCAACTAGAATGTTCCCATTTAAAAAAAAAAGAACACAAAGATCTTAAAGCCAAAATACTCAGAGTTAAAGAGAGGGATCTACTTGTTGCTCCCCTGCCTTTCACTTTGATTAAGAAGAAAAAAGAGAGTTAGGGTTGCTAATTGCTGAGTGAGGAGTTATTTTAAATATGTTTTGTGATTTAGAGGCCCCTGAAGTATGTAGCCCTGAATCATAAATAAGCTCTACCCCTTGCATTGACATCTGAACATCTGGAAAAGAAGCCCAGGGCTCATTTCAGTCAGTCCAGCAGCTTCTAGTGTAGGGTAAGGCGAGTAGCAGGTGGTACCTTAGCGTTTGTAGCGGGGATGGAAGGCAGCTCCAAAATATTACTGTGATTAGGGAGCCAGGCCAGGAGCCAGTAACCCATGCACACACTTAGCGGAGACGGAGGAAGTGAGTGCAAGGAGCAAGCTGCTATACTTATAAGTAGGCAAGGAGGACAGGGAGTCGCTCCTCTTCTTCCCCCAGTGCACATGCACACAGTCTCTCCGGGCCTGTGGAGACATAACAACCCTCTCCAAATAATATAGTTGGGGAGTGGGAAGCACTTATTTGGCCAAGCAGCGCAAGCTGCCGCTGAAGCTGCCCGCAGCTCTCTGTTAGTTCAGACTCTACCGCAGAGGCAATCAGGGCTGCCACAGTTCCTCCTTGATGCAGTGGTTAGTGTGTCTTTAAAATATGTTTGATGTGCTCTAGGTGGGCAGGGAACAGATGTAAAGGTTCTATGTGCTGAGGTCTCCCCCTTCCAGTCCTGGCCATTGTTGGAGTAGGGGATCCCCCCAGATAGGGGAGAAGGCCTGGGACAGGAAATGGGGTTCTGAGGGGGCATGCAGTATTGTGTGCCACTGTCCTTCACTGTCAGACCAACTCATGTGTTTTGTAATGATTTCACGTACTAGTGGCTGCTGGACCCTAAGACGTCTGCTACTATAGAGACAGATTCTGAGCGGTGCTGAGCATCTTCAGCTCCCGTTGACTTGAGCAAGAGTTCCAGGTGTTCATCACCCTGGATTTAGCTCATAGGTACTTAATATAAATTCTTATTTAGATAAAGTGTCAGAGTTGCTGCACTTGGATCATAGGGTGGCAGTGTTACAAGGAACATCAAAGCATAAAACACTTAGCTTAACACTCTTTGCTTGATTTCTAGATTCCTCCCCCCCCCCCCGCCCAACTATTGCAAGCTTTGTTGATTGTTGAACAAATATTAAAATGGGAGAGAAATTATTAGGATTTCTACAGCATTTGTCAGAGTGGGTTTCTCGAGGCTGATATATGGTGTAGTCTTCCATGGCTTCTGAGGGAAAACACACTGCCTCAACAACATGCTGTCATGAGACCCAGTGGATTGGACCATATTTAGTGATAATCTTTTTTATCTGATTTGAAATGTGATTATTTATTAACATAAAACTCATGTATTGTAGTACTGTTGCAAAGAAGACACATGCAACAATACAGAAGATAAAGAAAGAAGGAAAGCTATCGGGAAGTCTATTAACAGCCTTATTAAACTGCAAAACTTTGGATGAATTGGACCATGTGGTTAGTGTCTCTTTTTTAAATATGTTTGTAAAATTTTATCTTGTACAATTAAAGATGATGTAATGAAAAATGGTAGCAGTGACTAGTACTGTGAGAATAAATGATTTTTGGTTCGCTGGCCATTCTGAAAAATGGGGAAAAAATAGTTTAGGATTGAACAAAACATTTTGTTTAGTTTTTTGAGCTTTTTTTATATTTTGTAAATAAGCTGAAGCACATTTTGAAATAAAAAGTCATTTTGAATCCAAAAATTGAAACCTTTCATTTAGAAGATGTTAAGACACAATGTTTTGATTTTGGGAGTGGGGGTATTTTTGATTGAAACAAATTGATGAATTTGACACAAATTTGCCAATGTTCTGGTTGACCTAAAATATGTTGCCTAGCTTAGATATGGCAGAAATGTTGATCTCTGCCTTTTTAAATAACAATACATTTTACAACTACTTTCCCCCCCCCACAGTCTGCACCATATAAAACTGGAAGTAAAGGCACCAAAGCCCAAAGGGCCAAACAACTGGGATTGGAACCTGCTGCCATATCTCTCATCGAAAACCCAGTAGAACTCAGTCTGTTTTCTTACATTAAGCCTAATGTCAAAGGTAAGTACTCAGTGCCTATATGCGGGAATGGGAATTAGAACATGCCTTGAATAAAAAACAGCTTTATTTATTAGTTGTCCTTATCCTATTGAAAGTTAATATGAGAATATCTTACATTGCTTAGAGACTTCAGCGATAGATGCAGTAGAAAAAGCCAAGTTGAAAATCACAGTCATCTATTGTCTAAAAAAAAATTCTGGAAAATCTGAGAAGGAAAGCTGGAGAAATGAATACCTGCTACAGGGACTGGGGCATGAGGAAATATAGGGTGAACTTCACTACAGCACAGAGGGCCTGTCTAAAGTTCCATCCCCACTTACACCCTTGACATGAGACTTATAGTTCAGTGTTATAAAGGGTCTTGTGCAGGCATCTTGCACTGAGGCAAATTTCATCCACCAAGGCGCATCCTAAAAATGTCTGTATTTGGTGGTTGGGAGTGAGTGGGAGCCCTTTAAGTGTTGGGTGGGTGTTGATGGTGCTGGAGAGAAGGCAGTCTGGTATTGGAATGAGTGCTCTAACTACTACTTGTGTCACATTTAAATTCTGCAGAATTGATTCTGTCTTTGAAAATGTGATTATTTGTAGGGGGCAGTTTCTGACAATAAACCACCTCACCCTTTTTTTACAGTGCATACGCTGAAACTGCTTGTTGATACTGACTCTTACTCATCTCACATTATAAACAGTAATCAAAATATAAAGATTAACTAAAATGGTAAAGTTAAATTGGTCCAAATTTAGCATTGTGAATCAATTGGCAAAATTTCTGATTGATTAAATATCACATTTTAGAGTGCTGCAATATTTCATAAGCAAGATGTTGCAAGCATTGCTGTGTGCTATACTGCCAGATGATTGTGCGGGGAGAGTGTCAGAGCCAAAATGAAGTGTTTGTAATGAAAGTTGAGATGAATTATCAGGAGTACCAATGTTTGCATTCAAAAGGGACTGTCAGTTATTGGAGTAGCATGTATCATTGTCATTTTTAATATTTGGAATGAATAAACCTTTTTCAATATTCTGCTAGAAATAGAGAATCAGAGCTTGCATTTATATTTTGCCTTTCATCCTAAAGGACCATGAGGCACTTTACAAACGACATACAGATAGGAATCAGGTATCGGTATGAGAGGAGAATAAATTTTGTTTGATCTCACAGGAGTGAGCTCCTAGTCATGTAAAAATGGTCCCATGGGATTCTGGCTTATAGCTTTTAATTTCTCAGTTGAAATTTTTAGAATATTCCTAGTAATATGTTATGTATCAAAACAAAACAAAACTCTGAATTAAAAATATGTTGTTTAGGTTGCAAAGTCTAGCATTCAAAAATTATGAAATTCCAGAATTTAGGCTGTCTGGAGGCTTCATTCTGCTCCTTTGTGCATATGCATTGTAATATAATTGTTAATTACATGATCACATATAGTTTTTAGCATGGACCCCTTCCTCCAGCAGTGCACCTGCTAGGTGGTGCTCACTCAATGGGTAGCTCTTCAATATTTCTCTTATCCTCACCATCCAATGTGCAGATTTATCCTTCATTTACTGCACCCCATCCAAATTCTGCACTGGATACAGAATTATTCATTTCCTCACATGCTTTTCTGTGGTGCCATCACTGTAGTGTCTGAGCACCTCACAGACACAAATGAATGTTTAATAGGAAAGACTTGCATCCTTTTTTACAAATGGGAAACTGACACACACAGATTCAGGGCAAAGCTTACCACTATTTTGATTTGCTCAATAACTTGCTGCTTGTTCTGTTAATTTAGATAGAATAAAAGAACCCAAAGAGTCAAAGGTGTGTTAACAGGACACTGAAACTGTCCAACATTAAACAGTTTTAAACAAGATTTAGGGTTTTGTATACAGAAACCTCAGCATGCTTATTACCATGGTAAACACACATTTAAGAATTCTTTTAACCTTTTATTAAAGATACAGAAAAAGAAGGAAAAATGATTAAACCATTTTATTTTTAATGTATTAAGTAAGGCTTTTATTTGAACAGTATCTCTTATGCCCTTTTACTTTAGCTGTAGAGAGTCTTTAAAGGAACTCCCCCATGCCCACCCACCCTTGTTTGATTGTCTTCTCAATGATAACTGTGCTTTTGGCGAAGAGAGAAGAAGTTAGTTGAGATGGGCTGGAGCTATCGGTGGTGGTGTTGCTAAAGTCCAGTTCTGTTTTCTAGAAAACAAGACCAACACATACACAAGGGAAAAGAAGAGAACAGCAAAGATTAAAAAAAAATGCAGCTTCTGTCTTGGTGTTGACTTTCACTTGCAACCTCACTGCTGAAAAACACAGGCACCGCACATGGTCTTTTCAGTCATACTGCAACCTGGTAAACTTGTATTAGCATCAGGCTGTTTAGGACATTTAGCTGCCTTTCTGGTCACAGGCTTACAGCAGTGTTGCAAAATAAACAGTCTTGGCCAGCTAAGTCAGACTGCTATTAGAAGGCAAAGGAGAGGGAGAGGGCAAAAGTGTATGATATGTTGGGGAAGAGTCAACACAGCTTTTGTAAAGGGAAGTCATGACTCACCAATCTACTAGAATTCTTTGAGTGAGTCAACAAACCTGTTGACAAGGGTGATCCAGTGGATCTAGTGTACTTGGGCTTTCAGAAAGCCTTTGACAAAATATCTCCTTGAAGGCTCCTAAACAAACTAAGCAGTCAAGGGAGAAGAGGGAAGGACCTTGTGTGGATCAGTAACTGGTTAAAAGACAGGAAACAAAGGTTAGGAATAAATGGTAAGTTTTCAGAATGGAGAGAGGTAAATAGCAGTGTCCCTCTGGTATCTGTAGTGGGACCAGTACATAATCATAAATGATCTGGAAAAAGGGTTAAAGAGTGAGGTGGCAAAATTTGCAGATGTTACAAAATTACTCAAGATATCCAAAGCAGATTACAAAGAGTTAGAAAGAGATCTCCCAAAACTAGGTGACTGGATAACAAAATGGCAAATGAAATTCAGTGTTGCCCATTGGAAAACATAATCCCAGCTATACATGCAAAATGATGGGGTCTAAATTAGCTGTTACCATTCAAGAAAGAGATCTTGAAGTCCTCATGGATAGTTCTCTGAACAGAACAACAGAATATTAGCTAACAGAATATTAGGAACAATTAGGAAATGGATAGATAATAAAACAGGAAATACCATAATGCGACTATATAAATCCATTGTACACCCACACCTTGAATACCACATCCAGTTCTGGTCACTCCATCTCAGAAAAGATATATTAGAAATGGAAAAGGTACAGGGAACCTTAGACCTTAGTCAATCCTGTGCTTTGCTGCACATTGGGCTACCCACATTTGTCATCTTTGCCTGTAAACTGCCCTTCTCACCAAATCTTCCCATTTCATGTGGAGGTGCTTGATGTTGTTCAGAACTCTTTGTTTCCATGTTATTCACGGTCTTCCTTTCTTCTTGTATTTTCTGGCTTCCATTCAAGGGCAGTATTGGGTAAGCGTTCTTTTTCCATTCTCAGCACATGTTCTTTCTTTTTAAACTTCAATTTGATGTTTGCTTTCAGCAAATAGTGATTGCTCCCTATATCTGCTCCTCTGAATACTCTTGTGTCTAACACTGATGTTTTCCACCTGTGACTAACACAGATATAGTCGATCTCATTTTGTGTACGGCCACCTGGTGAAATCCATGTTTTTTTGTGTTTGTTTTTATGTTGGAAGAAGGAATTGCAGATGCTAAGATTGTTTTTGGCACAAAATTCAAGAAGTCTTTTGCCATTGTCTGTCGTTGCTCCAGTTGTATGTGGGCTGATGATTATTTCCCAACCTCTTCTTTCATTTCTGATCTGGACATTAAAATCTCCCATAACCAGGACAAGATTGTGGTCTGGTATTTCTTTCATTACATCGTTCAATTCTGTATATAATCTCTCTTTGTCCTCTTCATCTGCATTGTTTGTTGGAGCACATGCCTGGACTATGGTGCACTTAATGTGCTGAGAGTGGACTCTAGCTGCCAGTAGCTTATCTGATATTGGCTGCCAATTCATATGTGATTTCTTTGCAGCGCTATTCATGATGATTCCTACATCTCTCTCATGTTTGGTTCCAGATGTTATCATACCTGATCTTTTCCTCTAACTTCACAAAGTCCTAGAATGTCAATTTTACATCGATCCATTTCTTTGATTACCTGTGCTAATTTTCCTGCACTATTTAGAGTTCGTACATTCCATGTAGCTATGGATGTACTCTTTTTGGCCTTCAGAGTTTGGACCATCGAGTGGGTGACTACCTGATGAATTTGATCATCCACTGTCATATGCGCATCTGAATGCTTTCCAGCCTCCTCAGGCCTTGATTTTTGGTTTATGTGAGTAGTCTCTGTAGCTAGACCTTTTTTTTTTTTTTTAATGTGATGGGAAACTGCCCCATCAAACAACCCTCCCTCTATTTGATCCGGGCTTGGGACTGGCACTGGTGGAGTTTGAACAAGGAAGAGCAACAAAAATTATTAAGGGTATGGAACAGCTTAATGTATGAGGAAAGATTAAAGAGATGGGGACTATTCAGCTTGGAAAAGGGGCAGCTAAGGGGGGAAATGATGGAGGTCTATCAAATCATGAATGGTATGGAGAAAGAGAATAAGGAAGTGTTATTTACTCCTTCACATAACACAAGAACCAGGAGTTACCCAATGAAATTAATAGGCAGCAGGTTTAAAACAAACAGAAGGAAGTACTTCTTCACACAATGCACAGTCAGCCTGTGGAACTCGTTGCCAGGGGATGTTCTGAAGGCCAAAACTATAACTGGGTTCAAAAAGAATTAGGTAAGTTCATGGAGGATAGGTCCATCAATGACTATTGTAGCCAAGATGGTCAGGGATGCAACCCCATGCTCTGGTGTCTGAAAGCCTCTGACTATAGATGCTTGGACTGGATGATGGGATGGATCACTTGATGATTACCCTGTTCTGTTCATTGCCTTTGAAGCATGTGGCATTGGCCACTGTTGGAAGACAGGATACTGGGCTAGATGGACCATTGGTCTGATCCAGTATGTCCATTCTTATGTACTTATGGATGGGAAGGAGAAGAAATAAGGTAGGGAAGGAAATTAACAGATTTGGTGGTAGGGGACGAGAGGTTTCCCTTCTCAGGTGGTGGTTGGGATTTAGCAGAAGTCAATGGAGGTGGTAGTGTCATCTGGGTTCCTCCCTCTGGTCCAGTCTGGTCAGAATATGCCTTCGGATCAGGATGAAGAAGGTACAGAGTCCCTGAAGACAGTGGGGGTGGCAGCCATGATGGTGAAGCATGCTCCTTCCACTTTTTCAGTCAGCCAGCATCACAGTATCCTGCTCCCTTGTTGTCTATCTTTTATTATGTATCCCAAAAAGCAGTGATGTGTGGAACAACCCCTCCTCTCATTACATTGACCGCCAATTAGGCCTAATTTCTGAAACACCAATTTTGATTGGTTGATCTCCAGTCTCTCTCTGTTCTTGTTTACCAGGCATGATCTTAGCACAGTCTTTGAATTATATCAGTAGGCCCTTTCGTTTGGACTAATTTGGGCTTTGTCTTCCTTTTGCACCATTTCCTGTTGACTTTGATTGTTCTAGTTATTTATTTTATGTATTTTTCTCACTTTTCACAGATGAGTTTACAATTATGGTAAATTTATAGGCCCAGTTATTCCAACTTGCCCAATTTGAGAAACCTAGGTTTTTCAGAGTATGAAGCACTTGTATAGCTTTCTGTATGTTCAGAGCCTTGTACGGATGTTAAGAGATTGAATACCTATTTTACATGTGAAGAAACTTAGGGCTTGTCTACACTACTGGCTGGATCGACAGGCAGCGATCGATCCAGCGGGGGTTGATTTATCATGTCTAGTATAGACGGGAGAGCATCTCTCGTTGACATCGCGGTAAGTAGATCTAAGTACATTGACTTCAGCTACGTTATTCCCGCCCCTTCTCCCCCCCCCCCCCTCGGTAGTGTAGACCAGCCCTGAAACAGATTTGCGCAAGGCTACACGTTATCCCCGGAGAGCCAGGATTAGAAGGTGGAATCTTCTGGTTCCTCCAGGCCACACTGCCTTACTGTCAGAGATGCTGAGCACTCATAGCTTCTGCTGTCTTCAGGACTGCAAGTGCCCATCACTTCTTAAAATGAGACCTCATGTCAAGTTGGGCATTCAAAAAATGAAGGACATACAATTATTGGCTCTGGGCAAAATTTTGGTGTAGTAAACTTGACCAGTATCGTATAGAAAATTTGGCAGAGCCAGGGATGAAACAGAGTTCCCCTGCTCATGTGGACCTCCTTGAACCAGAAGACAAATCATGCCTCAGTCTTCACGTGCCTTTCAGTTCTCATTCGCTAAGCACCTGAGGCAGGGATTCTATAGGAAAAAGTAGCATTCGATCATATTATTAAAGGCTATGTCATAGTGCACATGCACGAGTGCATAGAATTAAGATTGCTTTGGCAGCCTTAGTTCTGGTATTTCCTAATTTGGAGTGCTTGACCCTAACATTCTTTGAAGGTTTTTTCTGCATAACTTTTTATTTTAAAAGGAAAAAAAAGCAAGAACAAATTCTATAATGTGTAACTGTGGTGCCTCATCCCATGCGCCAGCAGCAGAGTTTGAGTCCTAAAATTTCAGCACTGCAGCACAGACGTCTAGCATTTGAAGTAAAGGATTAACTATAATAACTTGGTTGCAGGATTAGGCTGTTACCTTTGTGGAGGGTGTAACACTCTGGAACAGTGCTTTATGTATATGTAAATAGTCTGTTTTACAATCAGCAGACTGAAGCACATACATTTGGCAGATTCTTTTGAGAAGTAGTGCAGCTAAATGGTGTTAAACTTGAGTGTGCAGATATGAGTTTATGCTTGGCTTGATTGCTCTCAGTGGGATATGAAGCCTTGCAGAGTTGTGAGGGACACAGTTGGTTTAACAGGTGAGTCCAGAATTCATGAAGTATATCAGAAGCAGGAAACCTGCCAAACAATTGGTGGGTCTGCTGGATTATCAGGGATTAAAAGGAGCAGTTAAGGAAGATAAAGACATTGCTGAGATGTGAAATTATTTCTTTACATCACTCTTCACCTCTGAGAATGTTGAGGGGATTTCTAACCTGGATGTGCTCCTTTCTGGTAATAAAGAGGAGGTACTCTGAGTCTGAGGTGTCAGAAAAAGAGGCTTAGGAGCAAACTGATAATTTACAAAGCAAATTAGTCACCAGGTCAGAAGGTACGTCTAAGACAGTGGCTCTCAAACCTTTTTACTGGTGACCGTTTTCACATAGCAAGCCTCTGAGTGCGACCTCCCCCCTTTTAAATTAAAAACGCTTTTTAATATATTTAATACCATTATAAATGATGGAGGCAAAGCGGGATTTGGGGTGGAGATTGACAGTTTGCGACCCCCCCATGTAATAACCTCATGACTCCCTGAGGGGTCCCGACCCCCAGTTTGAGAACCCCTGGTCTAAGAGTTCTGAAGAAGCTGAATGAAATGGCTCAGCTACTAACAAAAATATTGCAATCTCTCATTTAAAAACAGCCAGTGTTCCACATTTAGCAGTATAGCAAACATTTTTGTACCTATACTTTAAAAAAAAAAAAAGGCTATAGGAGTAATCCTTGGAATAACAGACCCTCTAAGAGTTACATCTGTACTGAGCAAAATGGTTGAAATAATTAAAAACAGAACAAAAAAGCATCTGAAGATCAGGCAGCCTCAATACAGGGATCACAATGTGCTCCCCCTGTAATACTGAAGTTTATAGCATTTTATGGAAAGGTACTCAGGATTGCAACAATGTAATATGCTTAAAAAAGTGACATAGTTGGTAGGTAGTGGGAGCATGTGATCCTCTATTTTGCTTACTTATCTTGGGTGAACTCTCTTAATCTGTGTCCAAATATCTAACTTTAGAAATAATAATAATAATAATAATAATAATGTATAATAAATATGAAGCCCATGCAAGTACTTTTAGAATAAGGTATAGATGTTTGATATCCATCTCTCAATTAACATTGCTTTGATTTACAGTAACATAATTAATAATCTGTACTTTTAGAATCTGATATTAATTTTAGATGTTTTGGAAGGGATGGCCAGATGATATTCGCTAATTCCATCAATTTGGTTTCTTTACTGCAACACTCCAGATTATTCCAGTAGCTTGTATTTATATTCTTTCCGTTTGTATGTATTTAGGGATATGTTTTATTACTGATGTTATTACTGGTGTTTAGCTTCTTTATAATAATTAGCAGTATGTTTTCATTTAAGGACTTACAACCATTCAGGAAGTAGAAGCTGGAATACAACACATCCTTGCTGACATGTTTGCTAAAGATAAGGATACACTGGATTTCATTAGGACACTGTAAGTTTCAAAGTTTCATAGTCATTCACTTATTTTGCAGGTTACATGGCCAAATTCTGTCTTTTTTTGTGTTTGGCAGAGAACTTGCCCCACACAAATGCTGGGAAAGAAGTATTATTGGCTATCGCTCTCTCTGTGTACACACATTCCTTAGTCCTGTGCCTGGCAAATTTATTCAAGACCAGAATAGGAGAAATCTGTTGTGATCAGGACAGGATATTTAATCCCCCAAAACGTCATTCACGATAGCTCTGTGAATTGTTCTCCCTCAGAGTTTTAGGGGGATTGAAAATTGGAAGGAAAATTTTCCATCCCTTGCGGCTTCCTCACACTGTAGCTTTTCAAGTACTTACTAGTAAGTTGTGTGCATACAGATTAGGCCCTCAGGGCCAACCTGAGACCTAATGTCTTACTTCACTTGCACCCACTTAGGCCAGGGCTGGATGCAGCCTATAAAGGTTAATGGCTCATTTTCTATGGTTTAATTCTTAAAGCATAGAATCGGTATAATTAAAACAGTGTGAGGATAATAGTCTCCTGCTTTAATATAAATGCCAAAGCAAAGCAGAGAGATTTATTTTCAAAGCAGGAGATATTGATCTTTGACTACATTTGAATAGAATGAATTTATTTTTGTTATACCAAATACTGATTTAGATTTAATTGCTTTATCTGATGAATATTGATGCAGTAGAGTGACAGTTGCTCTTGCTGTGTTGTTATTACTCTGTTGCATTCTGGTTGGAATAGAAAACAGATTTAGTGCAACTGTTATCTATATGGAGCAATTTATCCAGAAAAATAAATATTTTTAGCAGTATACCACATTATGAATTGGGTAGGATCTGATTGGCTGATATTATAGATGGGGCCATACCAAATTCATCGCCGTGAAAAACATGTCTCCGACCATGAAATCTGGTCTCTCGGGTGAAATCTGATCTTTTGTGTACTTTTACCCTGTACTCTACAGATTTCACTGGGAAGACCAGCATTTCTCAAATGGTGGGTCCCAACCCAAAAGGGGATCAGGGGGCATCACAAAGTTATTGTAGGGGGTTACAATATTGCCATCCTTAATTCTGTGCTGCCTTCAGGGTTGGGTGGCTGGAGAGCAGCAGCTGCTGGCCAGGCACCGAGCTTTGAAGGCAGTGCCCGGTCAGCAGCAGTGCAGAAGTGAAGGTGGCAATACCATACCATGCCACCCTTACTTCTGTGCTGCTGCCTTCAGAGCCAGGCGTCATTTTGGGGACTGCTTTGCGTGAGAGAGATGCTTTTGTGGGTTAGCCATCCCTGTTCTTTTACTACTTTGTTCTCAAAATAATTAATTCTCCAGATAACCAGAAAATGCTTAATGGAACACTGATGTCCTACACACTCATATTTTGAGAAACGCTGTTCTGTTGTATCAGTTTAAACTACAAATTAAGAATTGTTGCCGTGGAACATTTTCTTTTTTTTAAAGGGTCTCGTAAAATGTAGCTGTCTATAATAAAGTCATAGTAGAGTATGCCAAGAAGCAAGTGGATATTGAGTTTGGTTAAATGTTAAAGTGAAATTTAGCGAGACAAGGTGGGTGAGGTAATATCTTTTATTGGACCATCTCTATACTGGGACCAACCCAGCTATAACAGTACTGCATACAAAATGAAATGTAGGCATTTGCTAAACACATTATATCTCTGCAGCGTTCTGCAACCTCCTGAACTCTATTTGTATGAAATGACAGGTGAAATAAACATATTTGAAAACTTTTTCCTTTTGTATTTTAACTTTATAATAACATTATGTGCGATGAGGTTAGAATGAATAATTGATTTAGGACTGGGTTAAAACAAATACTTGTTTAATGGAGTGGTCTGTGTTGAAAAGAGGAGTTATAAGTTAACACACAATATTAACAGGATCCTTTTTTGCATGGTAAATTAGAATGACATTTAAAAAAACAGTTTCATTTGGCATGGTTGCACCAATCATGGACAGGTTATAACTTTCATAAACTGGTTTTTAAAATATCATTTTAAAACTGGAGTTTGGATAGAAATCATTAAAGAGTAAGGGTAACATTTTCAAAAGCATCTAATTGACTTTCAGTGAGACTTAGGCTCTCAAGTGCCTAACGGCTTGCCTACTTGGGGGAAATTATCCGGCATAGCCATTCCAGAATAGCTACTCCAGTATAATTTAGCTACTGGGTATAACTCCTTGGTGTAAACACTCTCTTCTGGCATATTTTAGATACTGTGTTCACGTGAGGAGCTATTCCAAAATAGCCGTTCTGGTCAGTTTTCCCCATGTACAGAAGCCCAATTTTGAAAAAGGGATTTAGGTTCCCAAGTGTGCTAGGTGCATTTGAAAATGTAATCCTAGGTGACTAACCTAGGTTAGTTAGTATTGTAAGGATGAGTGAGAAAAGCAGCTGAATAAATGTGGCTCTTTTCTCTCCCTCACTTTCCAAGAAACTGAATTAGTCCTTCTGCAGTTTTCTAGACTGTCATGCTCCCCGTCCACCTATTGGTTTATTTGGTCTGGAGCCACACTTTTTGTCTCACCTTCTGTCGTTATTCTCAGCTGCCCGCTCATGGGATCAGGCCGGTGTTAGGATCCACTAGCCACAGAAGTAGAGTTACTCCATCAGACAGGTGTGGGGGACACAGCCAGGAGGTTGGCAGGACTGTGTCCATCTGGGCTTCCAGATAGAGTCTCACTGCCCCAACCATAGACCAGTTCTTCTCCTTCCACGCAGCACCTTATATGGGCCTTCCCAAACCTCCAAAAACGGCTAGTCTCCAGATTTAAAAAACTTTGGGGCCAGTCAGTTTCATAAGAGTTAAAACTTGCTTCTCATCCACAGTACTGTCATCCCTTGGCTAGTGAAAACCCCCAAACTGCAATGTAAAAGGAGCCTTTGGGCTCCCCACTTAGATCACTCTTGAGAAGGATAAGGCTCTGCTTTTCTGAGCTCTGCTTGAAATTCTTTTGCTGTCCATATATTAACTATGTCTTATGATTTCATTCGTGTCCCTAAGACATGTTATGCAATTCCCTTACGATGATTATGACATAAAATGCAATTGAAAACAATAGTATCAGCTTCATATTTATTTCAGTAGGATTTTGTGTTTTAACACAAACTCCAGTTACACTATTAAAGGCTTCATGTCATATCACCCAATTAACTTACTCTTCTTTGTATTTAGATGTCAGCAAAGGTACATATGTATCCAGTCAGCCTTGGCAAAAGTGTCATCAAAAAATGTAAATGAGAAAGATGTTAACAAATTCCAACTGTACCAGAATTTTTCTTGCAATATTAAGAACATTCAGCATCACCAGGTACACATTATGAATATGCTATTGATTTTCTTTGTAATGGTAACTGACAGCATGTATACAGCTCCTAGAAAAAAAAAAAGGTGTCATAAGTATTTCCTTTAAAAATTGAGTTTACCCATCTTTTGATTTCACCGTTCAGTCACCTGAGGTAACGAAAGACACTGGTTTCTTGGTAAAGTAACTTGGAAGGTTAAAACACATGTTAAAAAATTGAAGTGGGAATTGAGTATTCGGGAGTGTTTGTCTAATTATCAGAGGGGTAGCCGTGCTAGTCTGGATCTGTAAAAGCAGCAAAGAGTCTTGTGGCACCTTATAGACTAACAGACGTTTGGGAGCATGAGCTTTCGTGGGTGAATACCCACTTCGTCGGATGCATCCACGAAAGCTCATGCTCCCAAACGTCTGTTAGTCTATAAGGTGCCACAAGACTCTTTGCTGCTTCTATGTCTAATTAAAGTGTCTAATTAAAGCAAATGTATTTAAAGAGTCAGTAGCAGAGTGTTCAATACCAATGAGATCCATTTGCTGAAGGAGAATAGGGCACATGCTCTATTTTTCCAAGGCAATAAGCAGGTACCAAGCATTTGGAGGAAAAGGGGGAAGGTTAAATAGTTTATTCTGACAAGGATAAGAATATAGGTTACTTTACTAGTTTTTCACTAAGAGCAATGCTCTGAGCCCTAGCTGGATTTAAAAAACTGTGAAATAGAATTAAACACACTTTTTTCTTGGTAGTTCTTTGGTCATGTCTTGTTCTGTTGTTTGCTTCAACACTGAGTGGCTCAAAGACCATCCACTTGGGCAAAGAGTGCTCTGAGCCACTCGGCATTAAACCTGTCAGTTGAAATTGGTGCAAAGCAGCAAGAAAAGGTTAGATAATAGTAGTTAAAGGTGACCTGCAAATATAATACTTAAAAAAAGTATTCAGCAACTTCACTTATGCTGAATGCTTCAAATAAGAAGGTTAAGGGAAACATTCAGCATATAACATACTGAAGACATAGGTAGTATTTTTCCTGTTTGGCAGGTGATCAGTCTTCTGATCTGTGAGGTCTTTGTGATAACTATAGAGCTGTAGGTCTTCAAAAGGGATTATGGGAAGAAAGCGATTTCTGCACTGGAGGGGAGCTTTCTCCATTGATATGCAATATCTTACACCCCCATCAGTACATATGCTGTTCCAAATTGCTTAATCTCAGAAACAGAGGTGCACACTTCAGGTATTGCTCTGAATATTGTAAATGTAGAGAATTCTGCCCTGATGGGGTGACAGGCAACATGTGTACCTTCTGGACACTGTTCTATTATTTAAACGAAGAATCTTCATTAATCCACAAGAAGTGTCTAGATTTGTAGATGGCTGTTTCTGCTTCCACTCTTGTACAACATTTCATTATTTCTGTGACACTGTCTTCATTGGCTTGTCCTGTTGCCATTTTAAAAAGCCATGTGAGGTTTTGCCTGCTCAAGTTGATTTTGACTTTTGTTTTGAATTCTCCTGAGTGTTTTAAAGTGGATTTGTTATGCTGAACACTTGCCATAGAGGTACTGAGGTTTGAAATTAGTTCACGTGTAATTCTACAAAGATTACATTATTTCTAGCAATCTGGGTATTGGGGAAAGGAGGAAATTATTACTAATAGTTTTAATATCCAAACCCTTGGGGTAAATGTGTAAAAGGTCCCTGCTATGCTCTTTTTATTAAGTGTCAATGTTTATAGCATTTTATCATATTTTTACAGTAATTGGTCTGTAGAGGTTTACATTAATGAAGTCTGAAGAGCTCAATTAGCTCAAGCCTAGACTATCATTTTTACAGTATTTCTTATAAATCATTTATATTTTATCATAAAATACTGTGGTGTGACAAGTTTGTAGATCCCTACCGGAGATTGTTTTTCATTTGAAAAAAGAAAACTTCAACCATTGCAAACTGATCAGTTTCTCCATTACTGAAGTGGCAGCAGAAATAGATTGCTGTTAGAATGCGTAATAAAGAGATAAGATCACACAGTGTGTCCTAACATGGCTCACTGAGTTACTGAGAATAAATCAACATCTATTCATGTTTCACCACATTGAAATCATGCAAATTAGAGAGAGAAAAACCCTGTCACCTTTTTTCGACTAGCTCCACTTCAGTATTATTTCCGTAACACGTTTTCTGTTGCTTTGTCTTAATCTTATTTTAAATGCCACAAGTGATGTATAGTCTTCATCACAGTTTTATAGAACGCTAAAATTAACAGTGCATGTACAGTATCAGTTAAAGAATCTGTTCTTGTAACTGGGAAGGTTTAGAAACAGATGCCCTCTGGTGACTCAGCATAGAGGAGACAGAGTGTGTTTTGTTTGCACAGTACGTGATTTCAAAATGCATAGTTGCTAACCATTACTTTCTCAGTGTCTGCAGTCTTTTTTCTGAGAGCAGTATTATATTAGAATCATGAGTCAGGCCCCCCAAAATCATGAGATTGGCGTGAAAACCTCATTAAAATCCTGAAAATCAGGTAATTAAATACATGTGAGTGCTTCTTACTTTCCTTCTGGTTTTTGAGCCACATTTGCAAGCTTTGCTCTACAAAAACAAAGGCTCCAAATTTACTTTAAAAAAGTGAAATTGAGATTTGTATGAATGGTTTTTAAAATATTCTCCTATAATGTTATAAATGTGAAAATTGTGCTAGGGCCCGAGAACCAGAACACTTAATTGCTTAATTTTTTTTTAAAAAGTGACTGACCAGTTTACTTCCATCCTCCAAACTGAGTGAAGAGGGAAAAATAAATTAAACATCATAAATGGTGAAAAAGCAAATTTAAACTTTTAAACAATTCTTGCAGCTTCAGTAATCTAAGGGTTTTTTAAAATGCACATTTTATGTTGTGTTCCTTTTGAAAAGTAGAAGGATCTCTTGGGAAATTGTCCAGGATTCTGTTTCTCTTTCCCTTTTGAAGATTAAACAAGTGCAAAACAAAACAACAACAAAGGAATGTGCCTCTATTGCTTTCGCAAAACCAAGAGCCTTATTCTTTCTTGATCAGCCTATAAACTTTTCTTCAGTCCTCACCTACAGTGAATCCATCACCAACTTCCTTTGTTTCATCATTAGCTTATGTCCTCACCGGACCTTATTTTGTTGCCTTCTCGCCAACTCTACTCTAACTACTGAATGTTTGTCTGTCATACTTCTTGAAAAGTCTGTGTTGTTTGCATTGTGGTAGTGCCTAAGAGCCCAGCTAGGGTTAGGTCCCATTGTGCTAGGCACTGTACAAACATAATTCAGCAACAGGCTGTGACCTATGGAGTTTGCAATCTAGAGCTCCTGTTTTTAAAAATACAAAATACTTCTCTCTTGTCATACTCTCTCTTCCTAATTTCAAAACACCTTTCTCTTTCTAACCTTGCTTGCTAGGGGAAAAATGTCTTTGTTCTTCTTCGAGTGCTTGCTCATATCGATTCCAATTAGGTGTGCATGCGCTGCGTGCACGTTCGTCGGAAGATTTTTACCCTAGCAACACTCGGTGGGTCGGCCGGGTCGCCGTTATGGCGGTGAATATATACCCCTGCCGACCCAACGGCCCTTCAGTTCCTTCTTACCGCCCGTGTCGGTCGTTGGAACAGTGGAGCGCGGCTTAGCTGATCTCCACTTCCCTAGCCTACTCGTAGTTCCTTACTAATAGTTGTGTATATAGTTCCAATTTTTATAGTTGTAGTTAGTTTTAGTCGTTTCTATAATATAGTTAGTGTATATAGTTGCGAGGGGATCGGGGATTAGCCCCTTCCCCGCACCCGGTACCGAGGCTCATGCCCGGGTCACCGGGCTTCAAACCGTGCTCGGCCTGCCATAAGCCGATACCAACGGGAGATCCCCACGTCTCCTGCCTTAAGTGCCTTGGGAAATCCCATCTCTCAGATAAGAGCCGGATCTGTAAGGCCTTTAAGCCGAGGACGAAGAAGGAGCGGGACTTTCATCTCAAACAGCTCCTGATGGAGGCAGCTCTTAGTCCAATGCCCTCAGCACCGAGCGCTGAACAATCTACATCAGGGAGAAGCGCTCTTTCGGCTCCGGATCGCCCCTCTACGCTAAGGCCCCTCGGCACTGACCGTTGCCGGCACCGATGTCTGCTCGGCACCATTCCCTCTCCCCGCGGGTCAAGAAGCATCATAAGACTTCCGCTGCTTCGGTGCCGCCTGCACCACAGTCGGAGCACCCGCCTAAGTTGGACCGCCCAGCACCGACACCTGCTGTGGCACTGCCAGCTTCGGCACCGTCGATTCCGGTCCCGCAAGGGCCGTTGAGTCTGGTGCCTGAAAGCTCCCTGGCGCACGCTGTGGTCGAGCTCACTATCCCCTCCACGCCGGAGACCTTTTCCACGGCGAGGGATTTAATCGCGCTGACGGAGTCCGCACTGCCTTAACCCCCGGCACTGCTGGTGCGGGTCATTCAGTCTATTGGCAAGCCTGCCCTGCTGAGGCCACCCTCCATTGGCACCACTGAGAGGCACTGATCAAGATCTCGGTCCCACCGGCATTCTTGGTCCTGTCGCCAATCCCTGTCCCGACACCGCTCGCAGTCCCGGCACCGCTCTCCATCACGGTACCGGTCGCACTCGCGGCACCGCTCAGTGTCCCGTTCGCCGGCCCGGTACTCCCGGTACCGATCCAGCTCCCGGCACTGTTCCCGGCACCGCGCCTCCTTGCAGCCGCTCCAGGTGTCGAGCTTCAAGATCCCGGTCGACCTCCCGGCACCAATACGGTTGCAGGTCCTGGTCTCATTCCCGGTACCATTATGGCGCCCGGTACCGCTCTCCGGTGCCGCCCTGAGAAAGTCCATCGAGAGACGTGGCCCCTTCTCAGGGTTTCTCAGCTCCTCCGTGGCCGTCTAGACGCACCTCAGTGTCATCTCATGCTGGCAGTGCTTCCTATGCACAGGACTGTGACTCAGACATGCCCAGCCAAGTCTTCCAGGAGACCCAAGGCCAAGAACAAGGCCCCCATCAGTGGTCGTTCTGGACACTTTGGGCGTATCACCAAGCCCAAGGTGCGCCCCCAGAGGCATCATGCTCCGTGCCATCAGAACACTGGGTGCCAGAGGCGACAGTAAGCCTCCCCCCTCCTGCAGATATGGATGAGGCTTCCGTTCCACCGACAGACTCCCAGGTCCCACCTGAACTTGACACCGCCCAAGAACAAGAGCCCCCGCAGGACCCTCTTGTCCCTGGCAGGACCCTCTTGTCCTTTCTCCTCTTCCTCCTCTCCAGATGAGGCGGTGGCGGGGACATCCTCCTCCGGCCCTCCCCAATTGACCTGAGGGCCCATCAGGACCTTCTGAGTCGGGTGGCTCAGAACATGAATCTTCAGGTGGAGGAGGTCCCGGAAATAGAAGACCCTGTGGTGGATATTTTATCAGCTGACACGCCCACAAGAGTGGCCTTGCCCTTTATTCGTACTATTCAGGCGAACGCCGATACCATCTGGCAATCCCCAGCCTCTATTCTGCCCACAGCCAGAGGAGTTGAGTGGAAGTACATGGTACCCTCTAAGGGGTACGAGTATCTTTACGTGCACCCTTCTCCCTTGTCGTTCAATCGGTCAACGAAAGGGAGCGCCATGGCCAGCAAGCTCCTGCTCCAAAGTCAAAGGAGGCTAGGCGCATGGACTTATTGGGTCGCAAAGTATACTCTGCCGGAGGCCTCCAACTCAGGGTGGCAAACCAGCAAGCCCTACTTAGTCGTTACAACTACAACACCTGGGTGGCGGTTGGAAAATTCACGGAGCTAGTTCCCCAAGACTCCCACCAGGAGTTTGCAGCCCTCTTGGAGGAAGGAAAGAAGGTAGCGAGAACCTCTCTCCAAGCCTCACTGGACGCAGCCGACTCCGCAGCCAGGACTCTGGCTTCAGGAGTGGCCATGAGGAGAATATCATGCTTCAGGTATAAGGCCTTCCACCCGAGTTACAACAGACTATACAAGACTTGCCCTTTGAAGGCCAAGGCCTATTTTCTGAAAAGACTGACCCTGCAAAGCCTAAAGGACAACAGGGTGATCATGCGCTCGCTGGGAATGCACACCCCGGTGACTCAGTGCAGGTCCTTCCGTCCTCAGCCTCACTGCGCTTACCCCCCGCCTAGGCTGCGACAGGACTTCGTCAGAAGGCGCGGCCAGGGGAATCGCAGACGGCAATCTGGGCCCCAAGGGGGTCAAAATCAGGGTCCCCGCAAACCACCCGCGGGACCCAAACCGAACTTTTGAAGGGACGCCCGAGGACGGCGTACCAGTTGTTTCCCAGGATCCTTTTCCACCTTTTTACAACTGCCTCTCCCATTTTCTCCCTGCGTGGACCCAACTAACATCGGATCGTTGGGTCCTGCGCACGGTAGAATTGGGATACCACCTCCAGTTTATTTCGCCGCCCTCCTCTAATCCCCCATCCTCGTCCCTCTTCAGGGTCCCCTCTCACGAGCAATTCCTCTTGCAAGAGGTACGGACGCTCCTTACCATGGGAGCTACAGAGGAGGTACCGAAAGACTCGAGGGGCAAGGGATTTTATTCCCGCTATTTCCTAATCCCCAAGGCGAAGGGAGGTCTGAGACCTATCCTAGACCTGCGAGGACTCAACAAATTCATGATAAAGTTGAAGTTCCGCATGGTATCCCTGGGGACCATCATCCCGTCTTTGGATCCCGGAGACTGGTATGCCGCCCTCGATATGAAGGACGCGTATTTTCACATCGCTATTTACCCACCACACAGACGGTACCTCCGTTTTGTGGTCAACCATCAACATTTTCAATTTACGGTCCTTCCGTTTGGCCTCTCTACAGCCCCACGAGTATTCACAAAATGCATGGCTGTAGTCGCCGTCTCCCTCTGTCGTCGTCAGGTACACGTCTTCCCGTATCTCAACGATTAGCTCATTCGAGGGACCTCCGAGACCCAAGTTACCTGTCATGTGGGCATCGTCAAGGACCTATTCAGGCGATTAGGCCTGATGATCAATATAGAGAAATCCACTCTGGTTCCCACACAGAGAATGGACTTCATTGGGGCCATCCTGGACTCCAATCTCGCCAGAGCCTGCTTACCACAGCCTCAGTTTCAGGCGATGGAATCAATTATCCAAGGCCTACAAAACTTTCCGACAACTTCGGCTTGCACTTGTCTCGGCCTCCTAGGGCACATGGCTGCCTGCACGTTCGTGACCAAACACGCCAGACTACGCCTCCGTCCCCTTCAAACTTGGCTCACCTCGGTATACCAACCGGGCAGAGACAGCATAGACACGATCCTCACGATCCCCCCGAGCATCCTAGGCTCCCTGGCCTGGTGGCTGATGCCCACCCTGGTCTGTGCAGGGATGCCATTCCACCCGCCTCAACCTTCAATGGCCCTGACCATGGACGCGTCACCTCTGGGTTGGGGTGCCCACCTCGAGGATCTCCGCACTCAAGGCCTTTGGTCAGCTCAAGAACTGACCTTGCACATCAATGTGCGGGAGCTGAGGGCAGTCCGCCTCGCGTGCCAGGCGTTTCGAGAGCATATACAAGGCCGTTGTGTCTCAGTGTTCACAGACAACACAACGGCCATGTTTTACATAAACAAGCAGGGCGGAGCACGTTCCTCCCTCCTTTGTCAGGAAGCTATCCAGCTCTGGGACTTTTGCATAGCCCACTCGATCGACCTGGTAGCGTCTTTTCTCCCAGGGGTTTGGAACACTCTGGCGGATCACCTCAGCAGATCCTTCCTGTCTCATGAGTGGTCGATTCATCCGGACGTTATCCATTCTGTTTTCCGGAAGCGGG
The DNA here is from genome assembly GCF_020497125.1 of Mauremys mutica. Classification (NCBI taxonomy): domain Eukaryota; kingdom Metazoa; phylum Chordata; order Testudines; family Geoemydidae; genus Mauremys; species Mauremys mutica. Next base: position 174,826,155 of record NC_059074.1, on the reverse strand, counting down.
GTTCTCCCCGCATAGACCTCTTCGCCTCCCGCGAGAACAGGAAATGCCATGTGTTCTGCTCCTTCCAGGGACTCTCACCGGGCTCCCTCTCAGACACATTTCTGATACCGTGGACGAGCCATCTACTTTACACCTTTCCACCGTTCCCGCTGGTTCACAGGGCCCTGCTCAAGCTCCGCAGAGACAGAGCCCACCTGATCATGATCGCTCCAGCATGGCTGAGGCAACACTGGTACACCATGTTGCTCGACCTGTCGGTGGCCAACCCAGTCCCCCTATCTCTTTGGCCGGATCTCATAACTCAGGACCACGGCAGACTTCACTACCCAGACCTGCAGTCTCTTCACCTCACAGCATGGTTGCTGCATGGTTAAGCCAGTCCGAGTTACGCTGCTCTGCCTCGGTACAGCAAGTACTCCTGGGTAGTAGGAAACCCTCCACTAGGTTAACATATCTGGCCAAGTGGAGGCGTTTCTCCTGCTGGTGCGATCAGCGTAACGTTGTTCCCACCAAGGTACCAGTTCCTACCATCTTGGACTACCTCTGGTCCTTAAAACAACACGGCCTAGCGGTTTCATCAATAAAGGTGCACTTGGTGGCCATCTCTGCCTTCCACCCAGGGGAGCGCGGCTGTTCGGTCTTCTCTCACCCCATGGTTTCGAGGTTCCTCAAGGGCTTGGAGCGTTTATACCCACAGGTCCGCCGCCCCGCCCCAACCTGGGATCTCAATCTAGTTCTAGCCAAATTTATGGCTGCTCCCTTCGAGCCGCTAGCAACCTGCTCGCTGCTGTACCTATCCTGGAAGACAACGTTCCTCGTAGCCATTACATCGGCAAGACGAGTCTCCGAACTTCGGGCTCTCACTGTGGACTCCCCATATACAGTGTTTCACAAGGACAAGGTACAGCTGTGACCACATCCGGCCTTCCTCCCTAAAGTGGTATCGGCCTTTCATATCAATCAAGATATCTTCCTTCCGGTCTTCTTCCCGAAGCCACACTCATCACTCCGGGAGCAGCAACTGCACTCCCTAGATGTCCGTAGGGCTCTCGCCTTTTATATCGATTGAACAAAGCCCTTTCGTAAAACACCCTAACTCTTCGTTGCGGTGGCAGATCGAATGAAGGGCCTACCTGTCTCCTCCCAGAGGATTTCATCTTGGGTGACGTCGTGCATCCGTACCTGCTATGACTTGGCTCACGTTCCAATGAGCCACCTCACTGCCCATTCTACTAGGGCTCAGGCTTCATCTGCTGCCTTCCTCGCTCATGTACCCATCCAGGAGATATGTCGTGCAGCTACCTGGTCCTCAGTTCACACCTTTGCGTCACATTACGCATTGGTACAACAGTCCAGAGATGACGCAGCATTTGGCTCAGCAGTTCTACATTCTGCGGCATCTCACTCCGACCCCACCACCTAGGTAAGGCTTGGGAGTCACCTAACTGGAATGGATATGAGCAAGCACTCGAAGAAGAAAAGACGGTTACTCACCTTTGTAACTGTTGTTCTTCGAGATGTGTTGCTCATATCCATTCCAAACCCGCCCTCCTTCCCTTCTGTCGGAGTAGCCGGCAAGAAGGAACTGAAGGGCCGTTGGGTCGGCAGGGGTATATATTCACCGCCATAACGGCGCCACTCCAGAGGGTGACCCGGCCGACCCACCGAGTGTTGCTAGGGTAAAAATCTTCCGACGAACGTGCACGCAGTGCGCGCACACCTAATTGGAATGGATATGAGCAACACATCTCGAAGAACAACAGTTACAAAGGTGAGTAACCGTCTTTTTTTTGTTTTTTCACCTAGTATTTTATTTCTCTTTCAACTTGGCCCTCGATTTCTGAAAATCTTAGTCATTCCTCACCCTGAATTTATTTCCTACCCAATCCTTGCAACCCTGAAAGCTATGTGGTCACACTTTCACTTGTGGTGCTCTGGATTAGAACTCTCCTTCCTTCCTAAACAGTGCAAGTCATTTCCTCTTTAAATAACTTCTTTTCTCCCGTACCTGTTATGACTTTCAGTAAAGAATGTTGTGATCTTCCATATTAAGGAGGCCATATAAAATATGCACTGAAGAGAGAAGAGGGGATTCAAAGAAATCCTCTTTTTCAGTCCATTGTTTTTTAAGAAGCATGTCTGTAAGTGATGTGGAGAACTTGGAAACTTTAGGAAGAATCTGTGAAATAAATAAAAAAAAATTCCCTACATAAAAATTACACTGAGAATGCTAAGCATTCAAGTTAGGCAATACTCAGAGTTAAAGTTCTATGAACAACCTTAATTCTGCCATTCAGAATCATGTATGTAAAAGTACAGAGTAAGTTGTTCTTATTCTAGATTTGTAGTGTGAGTAACACAGTACAGTAAAAGCTGTGTTATTTGGTACTTTACCATCCAGAAAGCTCTATAAACCAGCATTTCTGATCTTCATTGAAAGTCCGGTTTATAGTCCAGTTGGCACGGGCCTGGCAGACTCCCTATCTGGCTCTGCATGGCTCCCCGGAAGCGGCAACATGTCCCTGCTGCTCCTAGGCGGAAGAACGGCCACCAGGAGTTTGGAGTATGGGACGGGGGTGCGGGGCTGGAGGTTGGGGCATGGGAGGGGGTGCCGGATCCGGGTGGCACTCACCTCTGGTAGCTCCCCGCAAGCAGCGAACCTGTCTTTGCTGCTCCTAGGCAGAGGTGTGGCTAAGCGGCTCTGCGCACTGCCCCTGCCTTCCCTGAGTGCTGGCTCCACATCTCCTATTTGCTGGGAACCGCAGCCAATGGGAGCTGCGTGTGCAGCACCTGTGGGTGGAGGCAGCGCGCAGAGCCGCTTAGCCATGCCTCTGCCTAGGAGCAGCAGGGACAAGGCTGCTTGTGGGGAGCCACCCGAGGTGAGTGCCACCCAGATCTGGCACCCTACATCCACTCCCACGGCCTAGCCCCAGCCCCCTGCCCCGAGTCCCCTCCCACACCAAAACTCCCTCCCAGAGTCAGAACTCTGCACCCCCCTCCTGTGCCCCAATACCCAGCCCCGCACCCCCTTTTGCACCCAAACTCCCTCTCTCTTAGTTAACTGGAATTTTCACTTACTGGTGCCCCCCCTATTGTCCCAGCATGCTGGATAAAAAAGCTTTTACTGTACTAGTGAAAACTTTAATTGCATCTAAGGAAGGATATGAACTGAACTGGGTAGAGAAAAAAAGATAATTCCTGGTTGCTGAATTAAAAAAAAAATTAAAATATAGGTCTTGAAAAATAACGACCCAATGTCAGCTTCGCTGTATGTGTAGCTTTACCTTTCCTGAGGGTGCCGCCTCTCTGGAAGATTTTGCTATACATTAAAGATGATAGTTATGCACCTTTTTTCTCTAAGGGTATGTCTATCTACACAACAACTAGACACCTGTGGCTGGTCCATGCCAGTTGACTCAGGCTCGCAGGGTTTGAGATGCGGAACTGTTTCATTGCAGTGTAGACTTCCGGACTCGGGCTGGAGCCTGAGCTCTGGGACTCGCCCACCTCGCACGGTCCTGGGCCCGGGCTTGAACCCGGAAGTCTACACAGCAATGAAACAACCACAAGTCTGAGTTCCCTGGCATGGGCCAGTCAAGGGTGTCTAGTTGCTGTGTAGACATACCCTAAGAGGAAAGAGGTCAACATATCCTGCCCTTCTTCTAGGATGCTAGCTGTTCAGGTAGGGGACTTATATATGTACAGGATTTAGCATATTTTAGTCACTGCCACAATATAAATAATAGAATGAACCTCCACCACAACATCTTGACATTGTCTGACTTGCTGTAAACATACTAGTGCTTATGCACTAGTCTCTTTCATTCTTCTTAGTGACAGAGGATGTGGAGAAAGCTAGTGTACTCAATGCTTTTTTTGCCTCTGTCTTCACAGACAAGGTCAGCTCCCAGACAGCTGCACTCTGCAGCACGGTATGGGGAGGAGGTGACCAGCTCTCTGTGGAGAAAGAAGTAGTTCGGGACTATTTAGAAAAGCTGGACGAGCACAAGTCCATGGGGCCGGATGCGCTGCATCCGAGGGTGCTAAAGGAGTTGGCCGATGAGATTGCAGAACCATTGGCCATTATCTTTGAAAAATCATGGCGATCGGGGGCAGTCCCGGATGACTGGAAAAAAGCTAATGTAGTGCCCATCTTTAAAAAAGGGAAGAAGGAAGATCCAGGGAACTACAGGCCAGTCAGTCTCACCTCAGTCCCTGGAAAAATCATGGAACAGGTCCTCAAGGAATCAATCCTGAACCATTTAAAGGAGGGGAAAGTGATCAGGAACAGTCAGCATGGATTCACCAAGGGCAAGTCATGCCTGACTAACCTAATTGCCTTCTATGACGAGATAACCGGCTCTGTGGATGAGGGGAAAGCAGTGGATGTACTATTTCTGGACTTTAGCAAAGCTTTTGATACAGTCTCCCACAGTATTCTTGCCAGCAAGTTAAAGAAGTATGGGCTGGATGAATGGACAGTAAGGTGGATAGAAAACTGGCTAGATGGTCGGGCTCAATGGGTAGTGATCAATGGTTCCATGTCTAGTTGGCAGCCGGTATCAAGTGGAGTGCCCCAAGGGTCGGTGCTGGGGCCGGTTTTATTCAATATCTTCATTAATGATCTGGAGGATGGTGTGGACTGCACCCTTAGCAAGTTTGCAGATGACACTAAACTGGGAGGAGTGGTTGATACGCTGGAGGGTAGGGCTAGGATACAGAGGGACCTAGACAAATTAGAGGATTGGGCCAAAAGAAATATGATGAGGTTCAACAAGGACAAGTGCAGAGTCCTGCACTTAGGACGGAAGAATCCCATGCACTGCTACAGACTAGGGACCGAATGGCTGGGCAGCAGTTCTGCAGAAAAGGACCTAGGGGTTACGGTGGACGAAAAGCTGAATATGAGTCAACAGTGTGCCCTTGTTGCCAAGAAGGCTAATGGCATTTTGGGTTGTATAAGTAGGGGCATTTCCAGCAGATCGAGGGATGTGATCATTCCCCTCTACTCAGCACTGGTGAGGCCTCATTTGGAGTCGTGTGTCCAGTTTTGGGCCCCACACTACGAGAAGGATGTGGATAAATTGGAGAGAGTCCAGCGGAGGGCAACAAAAATGATTAGGGGGTTGGAGCACATGACTTATGAGGAGAGGCTGAGGGAACTGGGATTGTTTAGTCTGCAGAAGAGAAGAATGAGGGGGGATTTGATAGCTGCTTTCAACTACCTGAAAGGGGGTTCCAAAGAGGATGGATCTAGACTGTTCTCAGTGGTAGAAGATGACAGAACAAGGAGTAATGGTCTCAAGTTGCAGAGGGGGAGGTTTAGGTTGGATATTAGGAAAAACTTTTTCACTAGTAGGGTGGTGAAGAACTGGAATGGGTTACCTAGGGAGGTAGTGGAATCTCCTTCCTTAGAGGTTTTTAAGGTCAGGCTTGACAAAGCCCTGGCTGGGATGATTTAGTTGGGTTTGGTCCTGCTTTGAAAAGGGGGTTGAACTAGATGACCTCCTGAGGTCCCTTCCAACCCTGAGAATCTATGATTCTATGATTCTTTTCTATACCGTGTGGCAGGAAGACATAATTGGGTGTGTGGCAGGGGAGGCGGAGAGTGATATGTAAAATACCATGTTTTAGGCATAATAGCTTCAATACCATTTAAAATGTGTGATTCAAAAGTAGGATGACCAGATGTCCCATTTTTATAGGGAGAGTCCCGTTTCTTGGGACTTTTTCTTATATAGGCGCCTATTACCCCTCACCCCCGTCCCGTTTTTTCACAGTTGCTATTTGGTCACCCTATTCAAAAGAGATATTTAAAGTTACTGAAAGATATAAATGGAATATATTAATTCAAGACTGTTGCTGCTTATTTTAAGGCTCTCTGATAAATATGTAATCAGGAAGTTCTGTGAAATAATACACAAGATGTTATGCATTCAGTAGCTAGAACTAAGTGTGATTTATCTCTTTGTGTCACTGGATTAAATCACTGCTCCTGTTTTGTTTTTTAGAAGATATTTTTTTCGTTATTAGTCTATGATAGTGTAACTCCTATCCATTGGATCTATTCCAGTCTGTTAATACAGACACAATTTAGGGTTGGAGAAAAATGTATGGTAGCTTATGTTCATTGTGGCTGTTTGTGGAATCTGCCGCCAAAAGTGTACATGACATGGGGAAATGGGCTAACTGCTTGCCATATTTAATTGAGGCCCTTTTCAATTTATATTTTTTTCTGTAGACACTCATCATTTAGAACAGACTAAATTGAGTGTTACATTTTAAGTTTGGTAAAAACATTTGCTAGTGAGAGAGAACTCTTTTTGCTAAGTTCCAACTCAGAGCATTTTTACTGCCTAGTTATAAGCTCTTGTAAATAAAGTGTTTTAATTAAACACTGACCCTTAATAATAATGTTGTGAATGGTGACACTATAATTCTATATCAGATATGTTGTTTGTCCTGAACATCATTTTGATTTCACTTTAGCTTGACATTAACTTTGTCTTTTTATATATATATATAAAATTGGAATAAACATGAAAGTATTTGATTTGTTAAAAATGTGTCTTTCTAATCTCTGCATGAAAACGTTTGCTTTGGCAGTCAAGGTACCCGATGCTATAATATTTCACATACAATTTTTATTATTAGCTTTGTTGTTCAATGATATGTCAGGCCTGGTATGTCACAAGCACAGTAAAGCTGAGGAATATAAATTGGTACTATGTCCTGGAGTCATTTTAAACCATTGTATTTAACATATGTGACATGTCTGAATTAGCTAGTGATTGAATTAAAGTTCATGATTGACACAGAATGCTCTGTTGTGACAGTGTTTATGGCCTGTAATATACAGCAACATGTGCAGCAATATAGGAATGTCAACTTTTAACAGCTTTTTTTAATGGAATCTACATGTCTAATGTTTAAGGAATCTGTGTTGGTGGAGTTTAACTTAGAGGAAAAAAAGGAAATAAAACTGAAGTATAAAAACCAGTGTTCTCTTCTATGCAGTTGCATGCAAATTACATGCTTTACATTTATTAAATCCCTTATTCTGAGATTGCATTGTCTATAAGATACCAATATAGGACTTGATCCAAATAGAAAAGGCTCCCATTGACTTAAATGGGATTTAGCCTTGGTTTATAGTGACAAACTTCCAGTAATTACCTCTTGAATTGTGACCCCAGATTTGCATCTTAGTCACAGATGCCCATAAAAAACCCAGAATGTGTATTGAAATAGATTTTTTTCTTTCCAGACCTGCTAGTTCATTAGTGTAAGTGCTGCATTTGTGCACAGATTCTTTCTCTTGTGAGCATAGATGATTGTGTCTTCGATATGTGCAGTGATTTAAAGGCTGGTATATTAATATTAATTTGAAAATGAGGTCCAAAATGTTTTAAGGTTTCCTAGGGATGAGTAATGAAAAGTTCAACTTTTACAAATTAAACTGATTATCTTTCTTGTCACATATTCTGCTACAAACTGACTGATTTTAATTTGGGTTGTTGTCAGGACAAATAAGGAAACCAGGAGATAAATGTAGCTCTGTCTCTTCTGTAGTCTCCTGTTTTGATTTGAATCACTTTCCATTTCGTTTAGTGAAAGTTTGAACTGGGGTTGTACAAGGGCAACACCTCAGTGGATCAATCAGTGAATTAACAACTGGCTAATTTCCTGTTTTGATTTTATATATATATATATATATATATATGAGTGTGTCTCTATATATAATATATGTATACATACATGTACATATGTGTGTATATATATATAAAAGAGAAACTGGATTCTCAAAATGAAATTGGGATTCTTTACTCTGGGGAAACAATATACTGTATTCTGCTATGACGTGATTTTATCTAAGTTACATTTTGGATGTTATTTGTACAAACCAATACTTTGTGAACTGTTTTACTATATAGGCAGCATGACTTGCTCCAGAATGTCAAGCAAATGTGTATACAAATGTTGACTTGATAAGTTTATCTTTTGGGTATTTTGTGTGTCATCTGTCTTTGCCATTTATGTTTGCACTCAGATTCTGGCCATTAACCGAGGGGAAAATCTGAAGATCCTGACAGTGAAGGTCAATGTTCCTGACGGGGTGAAGAATGAATTCTGTAGGTGGTGTGTCAATGAAAGGTCTGTGTGTGTGTGTATATATATGTATATATATTCTTACTGAAATCATATTTTTCTATAAACAGCTGCATACTAAAATGCACCTCACGTGTCTTGTTACATTAAGAAAATAGTTGAAACAAATGTTTAACTTATTAGATGAGTTTAAATTTGTGAACAGCTAGATCTCATTCTGTATTACCACCTACTGCAGGCTTATTATTATTTTGAGGAGGAGGATGTTTTTGGAAGTATCTTGAGAATTCTGGCAGCATTCTTTAAGCATCTAAAATTCTAAAATATTTGAAGGTTTACTTTGTAATGCATTCTGAAATTTTTACAGTATGCCCTTTGTACAGGGACATGTGATAGAAGAACATTTAGGATAAAATATTAGTATATTTTGAAGCTCTGAAACATCTGGCACCAGCCACTATGAAAAGATACTATATAGGTTTAGATGGACCATTGGTCTGACCTACTATGGCTTTTCTTAGTTACATTCATAAGTATTGATTATACTGTCTAAAATAGTCTATCTTCATTCATTAAAAACCTTGTGCTAAAAATATGAAAAAACATTCTTATTTCTAATGAAAAGTACACTTTTTAAAATAAAGAAGGTGTAACTACTTCCAAGGCATTATATAATTTGATACTTTGGAATGTATTCTGTATACTTTCAGGAATGTCATTTATTGATATTATTTCTTAAATATTATTTTTAATTACCCAAAAACCTAAATATGATCTGTTTCCCCATAGTTCCCATCACAGATGTCCTGACAACTGACTGTGTGCTGTTTATGTAGGCTAGTGGTTAAAGCATTGAATTGGGAGTCCGGACTCAGGTTCTATTTCCATTTCTTACTGAGTCTCTGTATGACTTCAGGCATGTCACTTTCTTAAGATAACTTGTCTGTTGTGAGGCTTGTGTAACGTTTGCCAAATGCTTTGAGAATCTATGGTGAAAGATGTGCTCTAAGTCCTAGTTATAGTAATATTTTCTCCAGTGCTTTGCTATTTCTAGGTCTTGGTCCCTTCCCTTCCCAGCTTCCTTCCCTTCAGTGTCAACTGCAGCCCAGCCATCTGCTTTGCAAAGTTATATTCTCCTGACCTTATTTGTTTATCTTGCTTGCATACACAAAATACCGGAGCTGGGGTTTTCCAAGGATCCAAAGGGTGTTAGGCACCCAATTCCCATTGTGAAGGATCCTTGGAAATCCTGACCTTGATGTGTAAAATTTAGTTAATGTGAAATTGTGCACAGACAGGAAGAAAGACCTTGCTAATGGCTGAATACATAAAGAGGATAACATACTATGATATGAAATTTAAATTATACACCACAGAAAGTGTATGAGTGATTAAAAGTGGTTTCCTCTAGTAGTATAGTGTTTCTTAATGGTAAGGTCCTTGGGCTTTTCAGAGCTGTCATGATTCTTGATCACAGTTAAAAATCTATTTTAGTTCTTATAGACGCTACAGACTAAACTGTTTCCCACTGTAGTAGGTGAAAACATTGTCTATGGCAGAGGTCCCCAAACTGTGGGGCATACCCCAGGCCAGCCCCCACATGGGGTGGGGAGAGAGCGCCTCCCAGATCCGCTCCTGGCCCCTGCCCGGGGATCCACTGCCGGCCCTGAGCCCTAGATCCTGGCTGCCAGCCTCAGCTCTGCCCCTGCTCTCAGCTGTGGCTCCAGCCTCGGCCCCCTTAGCCCTGTCCGCATCCTCCCCACCCAGAGCTGCGTCACTGCTCCCAGAGTGCAGGGGGTAGACAGATAAGGGAGAGTGCGAGGTAAAAAGTTTGGTCTAAAGTGTAGGAAGGAAATATCTGTAACAGTCTTAAAAAGCTGCATCTACAGTAGAATTCATCAACAGCATGAGTCACTGTCAGTGGAACAGTTTGTGCTGCTACAGGAATGACAATTTAAAATGTAAATTTAGATATTTTTGTCAGTCTTACAGTGCTAAGAGAAATAATGACCTCAGAAATCGAATGTTCGACTCAAGAGTCAATATATGATCTTGCTTAGGTTTTTCTAATTAAGGGCCAAATTATTTTGTCTCAAACAAAAAAATTCCATAGGAGACAATTCCAGTAGATCTTGATGCATGAAAATCTATGCTAGATTCTACGCTTTCCCACTGGATCCCAGAGTGTACATCTGATCACCAGAAGAGTTTCCTAATGTTACTGAACATGGATGCTGCTCCACCCTGGGCCAGCCATCTTCAGTTACTCTGATGATGTTGGCACAATGGTCTGAACAGGAGGATGAGAATAAATACACGCAGGGCTGGCTCCAGGCACCAGCTCAGCAAGCAGGTGCTTGGGCTGGCCAAGGGGAAAGGGCGGCATGTCGGGCTCTTCAGCGGCAATTCGGCGGCGGGTCCCTCAGTCCTTCTCGGAGGGAAGGATGTGCCGCCGAATTGCCGCCATAGAAGAAAGCGGCATGGTGGAGCTGTCGCCGATCAGAATCGTGGCTTTTTTTTTTCCTTCTCCCCCTCTCCCTCCACGCCGCTTGTGGCAGCAAAAACCCTGGAGCCGGCCCTGAATACACTCCCTGGTACCCCACATTCTAAATTTGACAGGTTGATCTTAGCTTCTCATTCATCTCATGTACAAATGGAATACTATGTAGCTTACTGTATTAGACCCAGACCTGGGTCTTTTTGGACTGCTCTGAGGTAGGGATTCCAATGTATACAGTGCACCAAGTCTACTTTTGTGATTTGCAGCCCAGTCAGTATTCTTTGTGCCACCTCTCTTCATCCCATATAATTGATTTGTGAACATTGGAGGCAGTCCTCTTGGATGACACTATTACAAAAGATTTTTTCCCCTATTATCAGTTGTTTCATCTGCAGTAACTGAAATTCATCAGCAATTCACATAAGGATATCTCTCATTTCTTACCCAGTGCTTTAAATACTGTATATCTTTGGGGACAGATTTTAGATGCTGCTTTAACTTTTTGTCACTTTGCTAACATTTATACAAAGGAGACTGTCATATAATATACAGTAGAACCTTAATTTTATGAACATCAGTCTAATGGTACGCCCATAACTTGAATACGGCGTACAGATGTGGTCTCCTCATCTCAAAAAAGATATACCGACATTAGAAAAGGTTCAGAGAAGGGAAACTAAAATGATTAGGGGTTTGGAACGGGTCCCATATGAGGAGAGATTAAAGAGGCTAGAACTTTTCAGCTTGGAAAAGAGGAGACTAATTGGGGATATGATAGAGGTATATAAAATCTTGAGTGGTGTGGAGAAAGTGAATAAGGAAAAATTATTTACTTGTTCCTATAATATAAGAACTAGGGGCCACCAAATGAAATTAATGGGCAGCAGGTTTAAAACAAATAAAAGGAAGTTCTTTACACAGTGCACAGTCAACCTTTGGAACTCCTTGCCTGAGGAGGTTGTGAAGGCTAGAACTATAACAGGGTTTAAAAGAGAACTGGATAAATTCATGGAGGTTAAGTCCATTAATGGCTATTAGCCAGGATGGGTAAGGAATGGTGTCCCTAGCCTCTGTTTGTCAGAGGGTGGAGATCACTTGATCTTTACTTGTTAGGTTCACTCCCTCTGGGGCACCTGGCATTGGCCACTGTTGGTAGACAGGATACTGGGCTGGATGGACCTTTGGTCTGACCCAGTATGGCCATTCTTATGTTCTTATGAGTGACCAGTTATATGAACCATTTTTTCTTACAGAAAACAAATGAAAAAGAAATCACATAACAAAAGTGAAAGTAAATGAAAAACAAGCTGATGTCTTATCCCATTCTGATGCCTTCAGGGCACTAGGAATTGCTTTGCAGTGGTTTGAAGGACAAGAAGAGAACAATGCAGTGCACCATTCTGCAATTTATGCATCATATCTACTGTAATGTTGCGATGTTGATTTTACAAACTCCTCAGTCCCCAGTCATTTTAATAGGGGTTCTACTGTAGTGTTATTCTGAGGTGGGTGACTGCAAATCCCAAAGCTTTTTTTCTTATTCTTGTGCCTCCTAGGATTTGAAGAGAGATGTCAGTGTCCTATATCCACAATTACCTACCTATTCACTTGCTTCTCATCACTGTAATATCTGAGTTCCTTCCAATTAGTTATGGAGAGAACATCCCAACACTCGTCTGAGATGAAATTTTACAGAAGGGGAACTAAAATACAGAGAGATTGAGCTATATGCCTAAACTTAAACAAGAAGCTGGTGGCGTAACCAAGACTAGAATCCAAATATCCAGAGAGCGGAAAGTGCCCTCTCCACAAGACAATGCTATCTCCTACCTGTTAAATTAGTAGTTAATACACTAACCTTTAATTTGTTCTCCTGAGGCAGTCTTCAGAGATAGCATGCCAGTGAGGGGAAAAGGGGAATTGGAGGGTGATAGGCTGAGCACCCACCCCTAGAACTGCCATTGTGGTTGGGCCAAATTCTAGAAAATGGCTGCTTAGGTTGAGCTGCCTCCTGCAGTACCCCGGACTCTGTATCTAACCCCCTCTTATGCAGCAGGACCATACTGATCACTGAGGAGGAGGATGGATTTGTACTGAAGTGTGATTAGATTTTCAGAAGTTACTCTGTAAAAATAGAATCACTTGGCTTGAGGGGAGAGTGGATTTTATTTTTTCCCTTCCTCTCAGGATGAAATTCTCAAATCCCACATAAGGCCAGAGTTATCATGCTTTAAATAGCTGTTTTTGTGGGTGACTTCCACCTTCCATGTATAATTATCTAAGTTCTCAGGAAAACAGATTATAGTGCTGCCTTTTTGACTTGGGGTCTAGAAAACCAGCTGTGTTCTTTTTGGTTCAGTCATCGTAACGAAGATTCCTCAGCTGAACTTCAACAATTCTCGTGATGATGAGTGTGCCCAAATAGAACCCAGCTCACTCTCCCATAGCTGTTATTTGCTATGCAGGCCCAACAGGAGTGCAGATATGTTTACCTTATTCCCTAGGGTAAGAAGATGCACTCAGAGAGAAGACCTGTTGAGTAAGAAGATGCTATTTTCATAACAACTTTCCTGACCATTGCCACACTTAAAGTATTTTAGAAATTAATTAAATATTCCAGAAAAAAACACTTCACTGAGTAGAGATTATTTAGGTTCAGATTATCTTTCAAGAGCTATCTAGAGGTACTTTAGCTCCATTCCAGTGTTAAACTTTGCTTCTCTCTCTCTCCCCACAAGTAATGGAACGTGTGTGTGGGTTAAAAAACATGCTATTTATTCACAGGCTGTTTATTGAATACGTCTTCTGGGTGTTTTTAGTTTCATGACGAATTGTAGAATATGGTTCTGTAGTATTTATAGGACTTCTCACTGAATATCACAAAAGCACTTTATTAGTCATACGTAGGTGGCATGCAGTCAGAAATATCTGCTGTGATGAGCTATTTGTGGATAAGAGATCTACTAATCAGCCTTAACAAGAGAGAGGGGGAACCTGATGTCTGCTGTCCAAATGCATTACTGTCTCCATCAGTATAGTCAGTTTTACCACCTGTACAAATTTCTGGTAATAGAATTGGGTAGCAACGAGAGCAAAGTAAACCCTGCGCCTGTTTTATGTGTATACCAAAAAATCCTCTCTGCAACAAAGTATAATAAAATTGTGGCCAAAAATTGTTACTACAATGTTAAGGTCATAAGGCTAAGCACTCAAAAGTAATGAAATGGTGAAACACGGTCCTCATGTAATCTTTAAATCCCCTTGTATATATGCATCAAGGTATGGTGTCTAATTAGATGATCACATACTACTACTCAAATATAAATACATAAGAAGAGAATCCATTTCAGGAGATAATTCCTTAAACAACTGAAAATTTGTCTGGGCTGTTTCAGAGAAGTTTAGGAGTCTGGATCTTTCTAAATTAGCTTTACATGTAAGAGCAGTACAGACAAGATTAATACTCTGTATCTTTTAAAAATTGGAATAATTTTCAACTGCACTTATGGCTGGACAGATTTTCAAATGGCCACAACTCTCTCATGTTGTTAACAACAGTTTTCTGATATGTACCCGAATGTTTCCAGATAGAGAGAGAGAGAGAGCAATAAATCCTGCCATGTCCCTCTTAGCTGCTCAGTGGACAACTTTAATTCTCTTGTCTGGTAGGTGATTGCATGGGTTCTTGCTAATAATGTTACTCAGAAAATAGCCTGGTGAGAACCAAAACTTTGGATCTAATCACACCTGAATTTTGGGGAAGCTTGAAATTCAGATCTGACTTCTGTGGCTTGGGTTGATGTCTTGTAGCAAATCTTAGCAGAGCCTTGTCTAGCCACACAGTTGCACCAGAGTAGAGAAGGTACAAGATGGGCATGGCTTAAAAAATTCTGGGAGATTATTTTTGAATGAGATTTTGCCAGTCTCTGGAATTTGGTGTATAATTTAAGCATACCAGTAACAGAACAAAAAGAAAATGCATGTACTGGGTACATGTTTGCTTTTTTGCTGTTCCAAAACAAATAGACTTTTCACTCATACAGATGTTAAGAAAATGTTTTAACTCAATTTTGTATTTGTTTTCCCTTAGCTGTCTGTAGTTCACCACTTCAACTTTTATATGACCTTCGTTGCCTTCCTTAACTAGCTGCCCTCTATTCACGTCCATAACTCAATAGTGGCCTCCGCAGGAAATGCTTTGTCACATTTGAGGCAGTGGGGAATTGTAAATGAGGTGCACATAATGGAAATGTAAAACTGATTTATTCATACATTTGGGATGAAGTTTGACTGGTTCTTTTTTATTTTCAGTCCAAGTGAGAGGGAAGTTTTAATTTATTTTTGTAGTATTTTCTTTAAAATGAAGACAGTCTGAAATACCAGTTCCCTAAAAGTCCATAGTCCCCTCACCTTTTCTGACAGTAAAGGCATGTGCCAAATTACAGTGCCTTCTTCAATTCATTATTGAGGGTGTAACTTTACAGCAGCATTGGTGCAGTAATACTGGCATTTACAGAACATTATGCTGAAGCAATACATAGTAAAGAATTGTTTTGGTCTTTATTTTTTCTCTCTCAAACTATGGAAGCGTCTTCTTTCTTATCTCGAGGGGATCTTCTATACTGAGGGTAGGACAAGAAATAATCAGCTTAGTTTGCAGCAAGGAATTTTAGGAACAACTTTCTAACTACAGTATAAGGATAGTTAGTCACTGGAACAGAGCGGTTTTTGAATCCCCGTTATTGAAGGTTTTTAAGGACAGATTAGACAAATGCCTGTCAGTTATGATTTAGGTATCCTTGTTCTGCCTCAGTGCAGGGAGGCTGGACTAAATGACCTCCTGAAGCTCATTCCAGCTCTACATTTATGAGTTGGTGTGGTGGAAGTGTTTAATGCTGCCCTTTTTTGGTTTTTTTGTACAGGTGGAGACCAAAACGCTATGCAAAACCAGAGTTAATGAAAATATTGCATAATTCGGTGGAAGATTCATATAAACGTCTCATTTATCCTCTCCTCTGTAGAGAATTCAGGTAAAGACTGCACTGTTTGTTTTCACAAAACCTATTACCATGTAGGATTTAATGTGTATCATTCAGCCAAGTAAAAATTAATAATGTTCAGTGTAGCCTGAAATAATCCAAAAAGAGATGAATTATCAATCTCAGTTCTCAAGATTCAGTTTTCAACTGCATTCAGGTTAGTGTAGGTAAACAAGTGGTCTATGCCAAAAGAGAACATTTTTGACTTGCATTATATTGTTTATACTACTAAGACCCACTTTATTGTGACATGCACTATCAGACATTTTTAATAATCTGTAATCTTAATTTTTTTTTAAATTGACATTTTATAGGCATTTTATTCCTATTAATTTTAATTGGAGAAGAAGTATTTAAAATGGTGAATAACTCAACTTCGGGAGGAAAAAAAGAACCCTATTTCATATGTTGGCTGTACTTTTCATAATATTTTTACCTAACAAATACAGTTTAGAGTTTATATTACAATACAATAAACACATCATTATCATCATCTTAACAATAAACCTTTGTCTCTGAAATTGTCCTAGACATCTGTTGTTTCCATTACACAATTGCCATTGCAATAATGCTGTCACTGACATTGTTCTGACTCCATTTCTCTTACCTGTCTGAAAGAAACTGACAAAGTAATTGCTCTTGCTGGAAGTGGCCCTTCTGTTTGTCATCTCCTCTGCATGATAAATATAGTAGTCATAATGTTGGTTTGATACCGTACTATGGGTATTTTGATGGCTCTGGAAAATAGTCTTATTTTCAGTGACACTGTAATAGCTGTGTCATGAGATGAAGTGTCACATGCAAGATATATAATACTGTGTAAATAAACAGAAAATTTAAAATTCAAAACTTAGTAGCATTTGAATCTGTTTTGCCATTAATGGGTGGGAGTTAACTACATAAGTAGACTCCAGTGTGACTGACTTAAGTCCCCGAAGTAGATCACTTCATAGTTAGGCTGCCATGTTGGGCTTAATTTGCATCATTCCTTGCTACAGAATCTAATGTGTGACTGGGGCCTTCTCTGGCCTTGGATTTTACACATTGGTGCAGCCTCTTGTGCAGATGGGGAAAGCCAGGATTTGCACTGGTACAGCTCCCCCTTGCTTAGAATCAGGATAAGCTGCACTGGTGCAGATTGTATCATATCTTGCCTTCCCCCGTGTACACTATGGGGTTGTGTCGCTGCAGCATCTGTGGTTGGCCACCTATATCTGTAATCAGGACACATGCCACAGCCCTGAATCCCCTCCTGTAACTCCAAACCCCTCATCCCTGGCCCCGCACCAGAGCCTGCACCCCCAGCTGGAGCCCTCACCCCTCCACACACACCCCTGCCCCAGACGGGAGCCCCCTCCCACACTCTGAACCCTTCAGCCCTATCCTCCAGCCTGGAACCCCCTCCTGCACCCCAAACCTCTCATCCCTGGCCCTACCTCAGAGCCCGCACCTCCAGCCGGAGCCTTCACCCCCGCTTGCACCCCAACCCACTGCCCCAACCCAGTGAAAATGAGCAAGTGAGCAAGGGTGGGGGAGAGCGAGCAACGGAGGGAGGGGTGATGGAGTGAGTGGGGGGTGGGGCTTCGTAGCAGGGGTGGGGCTTTGGGACAGGGGTTGGGGCAAGGCAAGGGTAACTGGTTTTTGGCAATCAGAAAGTTGGCAACCCTAACCAATGTAGACAAGGCCTGAGAGTTGGGATTTCTGGGGTCTGTTCCCAACTTCGACACTGATTCACTCTGTGACCTTGGGTGAATCATTTAACTTCTGTGTTTGTTTCCTCATCTGTAAAATGGGATTAATTGTACTCAAAGGGTTTCTTATGAGGTTTGGTTATATAGGGGCAAGTTGTAGTCTGAGATCCCACTTGACTCTCCTTATAGTGAATGGATGGCATGTGAAAGCATATCTGAAGGTTAAATTTGGCATTTAAAGATTTGTAAAGCGATACATGTAAAGCTTTAAAAGTGGACTTGTGAATTTGCTTGGTAACTGCAAGCTGGTATGACAGAATTTCACATATTCTATGATCGAGAGCTGAGGTGGGGAAAGGATTGAGGTATTTTCCCGAAAACATAATTGTCCACATTCACTTGTCTGTCTCTCCCTCCCACAACTCCCTAGACTACTTCTGGCTTCTGAGAGAGCGGGAAAGTATGTCCCTTTCCCCTCCTAGATACGGGAGGGCTTTTCCTTTAGCTTATCTCCCACTCTTCTTTGTAGGTGTAGGCAGGGGTGAGGTTGAGATGACACTAGATCCAGTTGTCAAGATCCAGCTGCACTTAAACTTTCATCTGAGCTGACCATGTTTTGTGGTGGGTTATAAGTCAGCCAGGCTTATAGAAGGTGTCATGGTCCATTCCTCCTCTTCACTTTCCCCTGAACCTCCTTCAAATTTGACTTCAAGTTAAGGTTGCTACAGTAAATATAACCCTTATACAAAATACATGACAAAAATATTGGTTAGTTGTGGTAACTACTCTATAACTCTAACAGTTAATACATTAGTAGGGCCCTACCAATTCACATGCAAAACGCATCCCGGACTGTGAAATCTGGTCCTCCCTCCCCCCCCCCCCCCCCGTGGTCTTTTGTGTGCTTACCCCATACGATACAGATTTCACGGGAGAGACCAGCGTTTTTCAAATTGGGGGTCCTTACCCAAAAGGGAGTTGCAGGGGGGTCATAGTATTGCCACCCTTACTTCTGTGCTGCTGCTGGCAGGGCACTGCCTTCAGAGCTGGGTGTGTGGCTTCTGCACTGCTGCCTTCAGCGCTGGGCAGCCAGAGAGTGGAGGCTGCTGACTGAGGGCCCAGCTCTGCAGGCAGTGTGTAGAAGTAAAAGTGGCAATACCGTACCATGCCATCCTTACTTCTGCGCTGCTGCTAGTGGCAGCTCTGCCTTCAGAGCTGAACTCCGGGGCCTGCAGCCGTCGCGCTCCAGCTGCCCAGCTCTGAAGGCAGCACCGCCACCAGCAGCAGCACAGAAGTAAGGGTAGCAGTACTGAAATGCTCCCCCCGCCCCATAACCTTGTTACCACCCCTCCCACACACAACTCCTTTTTGGGACAGGGCCCCTACAATTACAACACTGTGAAATTTCATATTTAAATAGTTGAAATCATGAAATTTACTATTTTAAATATCCTGTGGCTGTGAAATTGACCAAAATGGACCGTGAATTTGGTAGGGCCCTATACATTAGGTTAAGAATAATATTGATGTGAAAATCCACTTTGAGTTGCAAAAATAGCCATAACCCCAGATAAACATACAGGAATACATGTTTTTCACCAAACCAGCACCTTCAATGAAATCTTCATCAACAATTTATAATGTGAAGTTTGCTGCAAGAGTGGGTTAGTGCAATTTTTTGTTTTGCTTTTTTAAAATAAAACAAATCTACTCTGGATCAGATAAAGTCTGAGTTTAGGTCATAAGTGAAATAAGTGAAATACTTTGTTCCTGAGTGGATGTTTGTCCATATCTTACTGTTTGGGAAAATTTGGCATAATTGGCCGTTTCCAATTAGGAAAGGCCTGGAACTGGAATAATATGGGATGAGTGCTGAAACTGAACTCCTATGGGGAAGAATGTACGGCACCTGCCAATAGTATTCCTGGCTTAAGACAGTGAGCAATCACTTTCTCACTTTTGTGACCACATAACTCCTCTCCTTTTTTATCCTCTCTCTCTCCTCACCAGAAATTTTTCTTTGGAGTCTCGCACAGGGCTGCTAAAGTATTTTAAAACCTCCTTTTAGTGTTAACGTCTCCAACTTCTTTTTTATTAATAAGCGTTGGAGCAGAAAGTTTTGAAGAGTGTATTGAAACTTTTACTCCTAGTGATGAGGAGGACAGAACTTGCCAGCAAGACAATTACCTTATTTATTGTTTCATTTCCTGTCTTCTACGTTCCTTCCTGTCAGATACCATGATTGCTCAGACCTGGTATAATAATATCCAGCCATACTTTTGGCCATTCAGAATACGTTTTATTTTGTTGCAGTCCTGCATGGAATAATTTCATAGGGATTCAACACAAGTGATGAGATGAAGAAATATTTTTTAATTTAATTTAATTAATTTTTTAATACTTTCCTAATTTTCCATACTCTCTCAAAAAGCGTTGGAGCTCTTTCCCTCACTGTTCTTCATAGACATTTTTTTCCCTATACATCTCATTTCACATCTGAAGTTCCCACAGAAAATATTGCTTGTGCTTTGCATATGGAAGCTGGAGTTGGAAATGGAGTCCAAACTTTAGAACCCTTATCTTCCAGCTGTGACTCCAGATGTCAGTAGGCCAAGATTAGGATAATTGCCCATATTAAATACTTCTCTTGGCAATCTGATGACTGAATGCAATTTTGAGTTTCAAATGCAGAAGAAAATTAAAGGAATCTCCATAGTCTTTATATTTGTTGTTACTATAATCATCCTAGTAAATTTGAAATGATATGTTAAATCATTTGTTAAATTATTTTATTTTTTCATAAAATGGCAAATGAGAATATTTATTTTCAAAATAATGTTCTTATGTTTAAGAGGGATCTCCTCCTCCCCGAAACCTTATTAATAAGAATTACCAGAAATTAGAACACCACAAAGCTAGGTATTTTATCATTTTTGACGCAGACAGTGGTGCCCTGAGAACATAAAGGGAAAATAAATGTCAGGCTACCTGGGACAGTTTCATAAAGGATTAAATTACTATCCAAAATTTTAAATTGAGGGCCAGCACTTGGGGTGGTGGGTCATATCACTGATACACATGTTGAATGAGAAGCAGGTAGAGAGAAAAAGAAAGGTTTATATTTGAAATTTAAAGTACAGGATATTAAGTAATAGAAAGGACATACGTTATAGTCTCCACACACCTGGCACTTTCAGTACCATTTCCTGTTACTATAAAAGTTTCTTAAATCCAAGCCAACTTCAAACATGTTACCATAAAGTGTACAAAACTAATAACATGTGGCTAGGGGTAAATCCAGTTCCTGCACAGGTCCCCGTTGTAGTAGAACTGGTAGATTGAGCTGCATGTGGGGAGTGGATGTCCTGTGCGTGATATAGAACCCACTTTTTGGGGATAGAGGAAAGCCAGGGCCAGAGGATCTTCCTTTGTGCAGATTCTCCAGTCTTCACGTCCACACACCATGGCAGAGGCAGCAACTGCTTCTGTTGTTGGGTTCAGTGGCGGCTGCTACAACGCAGCCATTCTGCTACCTGGG
Organism: Mauremys mutica; assembly: GCF_020497125.1. NCBI lineage: Eukaryota > Metazoa > Chordata > Testudines > Geoemydidae > Mauremys > Mauremys mutica. Next base: position 174,805,278 of record NC_059074.1, on the reverse strand, counting down.
GGTGATTCCTTCTTCTACTCAATGGAGACCAGAGCACAGTCTGCTATTGGTCTGTCTGCAATACTAGGGAATGCATGTAAATTTTGTGTACTTTTCATAATCTCCCTTTAGATAATATCTATGCTAATTTTGTGTTCTTCATTCAGAAACAATTCCAGAGGGATTTTCTTTCTTTTGCATGAAGGATGCCTTTCCATAGAAATGCTTTGCAAACAATGTGTGAAGGGAAACATGTGGGTGGTTATGTCTTTGAGTGTTGAAGGGACATCACCAACTTGTAATCTAATCTCTTTTTCAAAAATTGGAGTTAAAAGTAGTTTCACATTCTACATATGTTCACGAGTCCGGGTGCCAGTAGCTGTGGTTTTAGTCATATTTTCCTATCTTTTAAAAATGTCTTTTCTCCTCATAGTTGCTCTGTGTAAAGATGTTCACGAACTGGGAACAGACTGGCTCTTTGGGAAGCAATGGATCTGACTATGCATAAAATACTATCAAATGCACAAAATTAATTGATGTGTAAATGAGAATGTTTATATAGTTGCGTAGAGAAGAATAATTTAAGAATTATTTTCCCTAGTTTTTCATTTATGGTAATCTTACGTGTTGTTTCAGTGATACATTAATGTACAGGAAAGGGTTCCTTTTTGACTGACCAAAAAGACACACATTCCTGGGGGGAAAAGTGGGTAGTTTTAATGTTATATGCAGGCTTACAGTGTTAGTTACTATATGACTCATCATGACTTCCTTAATTATCCTCATAACCGATCACATTATACAGATGGTGCATGGATGTGTGCACATGCAAAGAGAGAGGAAACCACTGAATACTAAAGATTCATTTTGTTTAATAAACTTTTTTATTCTGTAATAAGTGTAAACAACTAAGACATTTTGTTGTTATCAGACATTCTCTTCTTGGCTGCTGTTGATATACAAGGCACATACTTTGCATACTTACACCTAGCAAAAATACACATTTGTCTCAGATAAATAAGGATATTTTAATAAATGGTGCTAAAGTTACAGAATTCATTCCTTGGTCTTCAGTGGCATATTTCTTTTTCCTGTCAAAGATCATGGAAGAGGAAAAAAAAATAGAGAACGTTTTGTATCTATGAATTTCTACTTTCCCTAATTCCACACAAGCAAATGTGGAAACACATCAACTACACTGTTATTATTTTGCATCTGAAATTGTTTATCGAGTCACCAGTTTCAAATACAGTTGTGAAATACCGTAACTCATAAACCAGACAGGCTATCTAATGAATTATAGTAATTTAGCAATTACAAATAGAAACGACTTATCAGGCTATCTAGTCCATTTCAAGCTTAGTGGCTTAAACTAATTCTGCTTGGTAGTAATTTTCTCAGTAACTAGGAAATTATCCCAGTCTCTGCAGGTTTACATTAGAAGCTGAATTCAGCGTAGATGTTTCTCAAGGCCGGTCTGATGAGAATCAGAATACCATTCCCCTGCAAGTAGAAACCCAGCTTTGAGTAGAGGCTGCTGTCTATTCAAAAATTTAATAGTGGATGTGTGAAAATAAGGCAGAAAGGAGTCTGTGCAGACTTTACACAACTTATGGGTAACTGTAACTGCAAGCCAGTTACTGATGCTACTTTCTTAGGACTACAACCAATTTTTCATATACTATTCCAGTTAAAGTAAAGGTACCAAAAACTCGAGATCCATAGTGCATAGTAGATGGTAACAAAGAAATAATCAGAAATGCTCCAAAAAGCACGTACTTTGAACCAACTAAAAAAATGTGTCTGAAAACTAACTGGAAAAAACCCCCTCTTTTTGCTTTCTATCCTCTAAGATCAAAGTTAACGTCTGATGCAGAGAAAGAATCTATAATGATGTTTGGAAGAAATCTTCGACAGTTGCTTCTGACGAGCCCTGTGAGAGGACGTACTTTGATGGGAGTTGATCCTGGGTACAAACATGGCTGCAAGCTGGCAATCATTTCACCAACCAGTAAGTTTAAATTCCAATTTTTTCCATCAGCTTTTAAAACACTGTTTAACTTTTGAAATTTACTGAATTACAGTAAAAGCTAGTTGTTATAGAATATACTTATGGAGGGTATCTATTTTCTGTTATGATATAGTCTTTCATGTTTGCATGTTACTTACCCTGCAAATTCCTTTAGTAGCATGGGATTAAATGTTTTTCTTGTGAATCAGCCCTTCACCTAGGTAGTTCATCAGGAAATACCGTCTGGATTTTTCTGTTTCTAACTGAATGGTTTTGCCTTTCCTCGTTCTAGGTCAGATACTCCATACTGATGTTGTCTACTTGCATTCTGGACAAGGATTCCGTGAAGCTGAAAAGATAAGGAGACTTCTTGTGCATTACAAGTATGATAATGAAGCTTTCATTAAAATATAAATAGGATAAATATCTACATTGTATCAAAATTGGATATGCCCAGAGATTCAGTGGAATTTCTCCTTTCATGGCTGACGGCTGAATGTTGCTCAATTTATGTTCATGTTTTAAAACATTGTATGTATTAGATGCTTATGAAATCAAGCAGTGAATATAGTTAGTTTACAAATTAGATGCTGTGGAAATGTATTTGCAAAGGTGTGCCAATTCATCTTATTCCTACTGTGCAACACCCATGTTAGTCTATTTTGGGAGCTTTTATGAACAGCTATTGTCACTTGTATTAAATTTTGGGATGGTTTTGGGTGGTGGGACGTTGTTCTCTGGGGATTAGGAGTTTGACGTTAAACACTCATGCATACCTGTTGATAGCCTGGGATTAATGTTAGCTCTGGCCCTTACTGTACTGTTTTTGAGGCAGTTCCATCCAGTGTTATTCCACTGAGTGAGCTTCCAAAGCGAGTTTTTCTTTATTTTAGCTTCTGTTTAATTGAATAGAAGCCATTTTGCATGGGGAAGGATTTTCCTGTCTGTGCAATAAAATGATTTAACATGAAGACTGCCAAGGAGAGTCATGAATGATGTACTACAGCCCTTGAGTTTCCTGTAGTTAGGAATTCTGTTCACGTCTATAAGAGAGAGGTGAAAATTATCACTCTCGCCGCTCACAACATCACAATGCATTCAAACCTTCAGACAGTCAGTCCCTTCCACCATGCATGCCTCAAGCCCTTGAAAAGTCTTACTGCTAGAGCCACTTAAAGGTTGTTTTGCTGTTGTACATGCAACTAAGGGGATGGAATTCTCCATTGCAGGGTACTAGCTACTTTGTAGCTACTGCAGCAAGACACACTTTTGTGTGTGTCGTGCAGCTTAACTCTTAGCTAATCAGCCTGGTTCATGCTGAGGTGCTGATGTCTACAGGGTTCTAAGATCTTCCTGTGTGTGGAAGTTGGCGGCATGTTCTTGTTGAGTACAGCTTTTACATAAAATGAAATTACTACACATCCCTAACTATGCAGGAAAACTGAATGTTTATCCTTTATCTCCTTTAAAGCTGCAGCACTGTTGTGATAGGCAACGGGACTGCCTGCAGGGAGACAGAAGCTTACTTTGCTGACTTAATTATGAAAAAGTACTTTGCACCACTGGATGTTGTATATTGGTAAGATTGCTTCCTTTGTTTGACATTTTGTTTTCCTCTTCAGCACATTTCAATTTCAGTAGGTGCTTTTAAATGTGTTTTTTTTTTTAAGGTAGTTCCTCTGCAGTCCTCACCATATTTTACTGGCCCACCCTTCTGGCCATAGAGAAGTGGTCTTGGCTCCCTTTGGAGTATGTAAGCACCCATTCATGGGGAGAAGTTCACTAGAGCATCATTCAATGCATTCCCTCTCTTACCAGCCCAAGGAACTTGGCCCATAGCTGAGGACCTGCGTCCCATATCCTCTGTGTTTCACTACAGCACCTGTAGGTTGCTGATTGCTTGGCTGGGCCACTGGAATGCAAATTTAAATACTGGTATCATCTGTCTATGCTATGGAAAGCTTGCTGATCCTTTGGGTATTAAGTTGCCTGGAAAAAATCCTTTGTTAATGCACAGCAAGTGTAATGAAGGATTCATCTTGCCAAAAACTCAGTTTTTGACCATTAGATTTCAGAATTCAACAGAACTGTTTGAAAAGCCTCTGGGTTTTGGTGTGAATGCTAAGTCTGCCTGCTGCCTGACCAGAGGACAGAACCTCTTGGTTTCCCTCTGAGAAATAATGGAAATATACCCACTATTATTTAATCATCTCAAATGATTTTTTTAAATCTTGGAGTAAGCGTTTGCATTGAAAGTAAAAAGCAACCATTTTTGTTCCTCCACTGAAATATTAAGATGGATACAGTAAAAAGAAGTTCTACGTTTTCCAAAAAGGGATTGCTTTTCTCTCTTTGGACTTCATTTTCTGTGTGTTTAAAGTTTTTTTGTCAAATCCATAGATTGAAAAGAGATCTGACAAATTTTCAGTAAATGCATTTTTCCTAGGAAATTATGTTGTCATGTAACTCCATTTGTTCTTTGTTTTCCAGACTGGTATAAATTTGTTATGAAAACCAATAATTAATCTGATTCTATTTCAAAAGGCACTCTAGGGGTCCTGTTTAAATTTTTTAATGTTTGTTTTCAAATCGGAAGCTCATACAAGACTGCAGAAGCTTTTTATTGACTCTAGCCCCAAAGCAGGGGCTTTGTGTCGTTCGGTTAGCATGGAAGACAATTATAATATGTTTGGAAAAAAGTCATATTGTAAAATTTAATTTTCATTTATTTAGATAAAATTTGAAAGCCAGTTATGGAAATATAAGTGCTTTATTTTTTGTTGGAAGAAGCAATTGTAACTTGTTTGAATTTGTCATTTTTTTTTCAGTTCTTTGTGCTACAGAATGCAAATATCTGTTTGTTAAAGTTCGTGCAGCAAGATTTATTTTTTTATTTTATGACAGGTTTTGCGGATGGTTTTCTTATCGTGCTTTGCTTTTTTTTTCTTTGTGTTTTGTTACATTTATTTTGTGAGTAGAATAGGAATGTAGAGATAACTTCCAAAATATTTAGCTCTGTCGGTTTCTTGGGCTGAACTTTGTGGAGCTACTGTAATGGAATATTTTAAAAATAAAAATATTAGGAACTGGTTAAATGAATGTGGAAATAGGAATTGTGAGAACATTTTTCAATCCAAAGTATCAAGTAGATAGCTTTCTCGAATAATTGTATATGAGACAGATTTTTCTCAAGTTGCAAGAATTAGATTATTCATTAAATCATATTATATCTTTTTTTGACAAAACTAGTTGTAAAACTTCAAGTGAAATATAAACTTTTTGATATTCAATAGAAGAGAGAGCTGAAATTAAAAGTTAGCATAATTAAAGTACTATTTAGTATCACTATCACTATTAATTTATGTTGTACTAGTATTTGCAGGTCCTAATTGGGATTTAGGGCTCCTTTGTACTAGGTGCACACTTAAGGAAAAGATGGTATCTGCATTGGTGAGCTTGTATAGGGAACTAAGATGGCACCAATGCTAATGTTAAAAGGAATAACAGGTGGAATAATTTTAATTGCAGTAAACGTATTCAGAATATTGGATGCTATTAGCCATGTAGCTGTCACTATTTAAATATTTCCAAATAAGCTGAGCCTGGGGTCTTAGTGGCTGTCCCCCACTTCTGACCTCCTTGACTATCTGTCTTTTTATGGAGGTTGGACTTTCATCTTGCTCTTTGGTCTGGCTGCCGTTTCTCCCTGGTGAGAGGGGTGTTTGTGCGCACGCACAGGAAGCCTGCTGCTCACTCTTGAAAGCAGTTGTTAGAAGCAGGAAGTAGTTTTTTTCTTTACTAGATAGTTCAGCCAATGGCCTGGGACTGAGGACGGCTAACAACCAGGACAGAATTTAAAAACCTGAACAGTCCTGGTCAAATGGGACATTGTGAAGCATGAGTCAGAAGAATGAGTACTGTCAGTAACCTGAATGTTTTGATGGTCCAAGAATGAACACTCCTTTGTGTCATATTACGTTTCCAGAAAAGCTTCATTAATTTAGAGTAGGGCTATCAAGTGATTTAAAAAAAGTAATTGCGTGATTAATCACATTGTTAAACAATAATAGAATACCAAATATTTTGGGATATTTTCTACGTTTTCAAATATATTGATTTGAGATACCAGTTTATTTCAATTACAACACAGAACACAAATTGTACAGTGCTCACTTTATATTTATTTTTATTACAAATATTTGTGCTATAAAAAAAATAGTATTTTTCAATTCACTTCATACAAGTACTGTAGTGCAATCTCTTTATCATGAAAGTTGAACTTACAAATGTAGAATTATGTACAAAAAAGCCTGCATTAAAAAATAAAACAGTGTAAAACTTTAGTGCCTACAAGTCCACTCAGTCCTACTTCTTGTTCAGCCAGTCACTCGGACAAACAAGTTTGTTTACATTTGCAGAAGATAATGCTGCCTGCTTCTTGTTTACAATGTCACCTGAAAGTGAGAACAGGTGTTCTCATGGCACTGTAGTAGCCGCCATCACAAGATATTTGCCAGATGCGTTAAAGATTCATATGTCTCTTCATGTTTCAACCACCATTCCAAAGGACATGCATCCATGCTAATGAGGGCTTCTGCTCGATAATGATCCAAAGCAGGGCAGACCGATGCACGTTCATTTTCATTATCTGAGTCAGAGGCCACCAGCATCAGTCTGATTTTCTTTTTTGGTGGTTCGGGTTCAGTAGTTTCCGCATCGGAGTGTTGCTCTTTTAAGACTTCTGAAAGCATGCTCCACACCTCATCCCTCTCAGATTTTGGAAGGCACTTCAGATTCTTAAACCTTGGATTGACTGCTGCATCTATCTTTAGAAATCTCACATTGGTACCTTCTTTGCGTTTTGTCAAATCTGCAGTGAAAGTGTCCTTGAAACGAACATGTGTTGGGTCATCATCCGAGATTGCTATAACATTAAATATATAGCAGAATGCGGGTAAAACAGAGTAGGAGACATACTATTCTCCCTCAAGGAGTTCAATCTCAAATTTAATTAACATATTATTTTTTTAACAAGCGTCAGCAGCATGGAAACGTCCTCTGGAATGGTGGCTGAAGCACGAAGGGGTATACGAATGTTGTTCTCACTTGCAGGTGACATTTTAGATAAGAAGCCGGCATCATTATCGCCCATAAATGTAAACAAATTTGATTGGCTGAACAAGAAGTAGGACTGAGTGGACTTGTAGGTGCTAAAGTTTTACATTGTTTTGTTTTTGAATGTAGTTACGTAACAAAAAAAATCTACATTTGTAAGTTGCACTTTCATGATGAAGAGATTGCATTGTAGTATTAGGTGAACTGAAAATACTATTTCTTTTGGTTATCATTTTTACAGTGCAAATATTTGTAATAAAAATAATGTAAAGTGAGCGCTGTATACTTTGTATTCTGTGTTGTAATAGAAATCAATATATTTGAAAATGTAAAAAAAAATCCTAAAATATTTAATAAATTTCAATTGCAATTCTATTGTTTAACTGTGCAATTAAAACTGCGATTAATTGTGATTAATTTTTTTAATCACGATAATTTTTTTGAGTTAACTGTGATTAATCGACAGCCCTAATTTAGAGATAAGGTTGCTCAAGTCCTTTTCTTCGTGATAATCAAACGCAAGGACCTTTTCTACACACAGTCTGAGCACAGCTGTGTAGTTAAACATGTGCCACCCCCTGGTGAGAGACACTCTGGTTTGGGTGCCTTATATCGATTCTGCTACTACTAAGGAATCAATTTAAGCAAAATCGAAACAGGACATTGTTAATCTGAGACAAGAGTGTTCACCCTGGGGCATTGCACAGATTAAACTAAATCAGTTTACAAACCAGTTGAGTGAAACTAGTACTAAAAGTGTAGCAGAAAACATAAATTAAGGCAACGTTCACACCCAACTCAGTAATACCAGTCTCCAAGCATTAGTTCTTCAGCACTGCTCAAGCACACCAACAGTCTACTACAGGGGTCGGCAACCTTTCAGAAGTGGTGTGTTGAGTCTTCATTTATTCACTCTAATTTAAGGTTTTGCGTGCCAGTAATACATTTTAAAGTTTTTAGAAGGTCTCTTTCTGTAAGTCTGTAATATATAACTAAACTGTTGTTGTATGTAAAGTAAAGAAGGTTTTTAAAATGTTTAAGAAGCTTCAGTTAAAATTAAATTAAAATGCAGAGCCCCCCAGACCTGTGGCCAGGACCTGGGCAGTGTGAGTGCCACTGAAAATCAGCTCGCGTGCCACCTTCGGTACCCGTGCCATAGGTTGCCTGCCCCTGGTCTACTACCTTCCCTAGATGTTCGCTTTGAGTTCAACAGTACTGTTGCCTTCAATGCACATACTTCAAAGCAGTGTCAATCCAGAGCCCCACTTAAAAAAAGAAAAAAAAGAGAGAGAGGCCAGTATGTTCACTGGCCCTTCAGAATAGGCTAGCTTGCTTAACAGTTCAGCAATACTTATAGAGCAGATTTGGGAGCTCTTGCAGATCTCCCCAAATCAGCTTCTTAGTAGCTCAGCTGTTGCAGAACATGTGGGCTTGGAGGCGGGATAGGAAGCGGATGGAGTGGAACTGCAGAGTTTGGCTTCTTTTGTATTTAAAGCCTGTGGTATATACTTTTTAAATTATCACTAACAGAGGGGTTGGAGAGCACAGGTGATTTTTTTTAAAACCATTTCTCCCTCTCATTTTCTTTTTTCTCCTACCCATCATGTGAAAGTAGCATAATACAATTTCAGACAATGAGAGTTATACAATGAGGAAAGTATGTGGGTAATTGTGTGTACTAAAATTTATACACAATTGAATGTCTAACTTCTATGCACAGCTGCTATCTCTGCATGTGCAGTCCTGCTATGTTGTGCACTGATGACCAATTACACATCCAGCTAGTTACTTGCATGTGCAATTACTGCAACTGGGCATGCATTTTTGCTTACACATTTTGAAATTCTGGTCCTCCATTTCCAAAGCCATATATAGTAATTTCAGAATTGCATGTAGAAAGATCTTGGGTAAAAATCTGATCCCACTGAGGTCAATGGGGAATTTTGCCATTGACTTCAGTGAGGACAGGATTTCACACTTTGTTTGTAGTTGGTGGTACAAGAATGAAATAACTGGGCAGTTCTTCTTTATTTAGTTTGCATATTTTAGTTTATTTTTCGACATATCTTGAAGGAGACCAGTCTGTTTGTCTTCCAGAGCTATGACAAAGACAAAATATTTTATTTGATCAGCTATTTATAAACATTGCTGATACCAGTAAGTATAATAAAATATGAGCTATTAAAATACCAGGCCTTCAACAATAACAATTATATATTCATAGAATCATAGAATACAGTAACTCCCTACTTAAGGTCCTCTCACTTAACGTTGTTTCAGTCGTATGTCCCTGGTCAGTTAGAGAACATGCTCCATTTATGCAATGCTTCACTATAACGTCGTTTGGCTGCCTGCTTTGTCCACAGCTGGCAGCCCCTCATCAGCTCCCCTATGCCCTCCTCACAGCGCCTCCCGCCCACCAGCAGACCCTGTGGATCAGCGTCGTCCCCCTCCTCCCCTCACCTCCTGCCCGCAGCAATCAGCTGGCTTGCGGCATTCAGGAGGGATGTGGGAGGAGTGAGGACTCGGCGCGCAGTCTCCACCTCCCTCCTCTGTCTTCCACAAACCAGCTAATTGCTGTGGGCAGGAGGCAGGGGAGGGAAGGGGAAGGAGCGAGCATGCAGTGTGCGGAGTAAAGCGGTGGGGGGGAGAAGAAGAGGCGGGTTAAGGGGGGGGGGGTTGAGGGAAGGGGTGGAGTGGGTGGGCCGAGGGTTGAGCCCTCCGTCCCTCGTGCTTGCAGAGTAGGGGGAGCTGCCGCTGCTGCTGCGCAACATGCTTCTCCTAACCTACAGCACCTTCAGCCTCCTTGCCTGCCTCATAGTCTCCAGTGCCAGTGAGCTGTGCCTGTGTGGGGTAAGGCGGGGGCACCTCCCAACTATAGTACTGTACTATATAGCAAAAAAAAAATTCCCTGGAACCTAACCCCCCCCATTTACGTTCATTCTTATGGGGAAATTGGATTCACTTAACATCATTTCACATAAAGTTCCTTTTTTTCAGGAACATAACTACAACGTTAAGTGAGGAGTTACTGTGTCAGGGTTCATCTAGTCCAACCCCCTGCTCAAAGCAGGACCAATTCCTAACTAAATCATCCCAGCCAGGGCTTTGTCAAGCCTGACCTTAAAAACCTCTAAGGATGGAGATTCCACCACCCATTCCAGTGCTTCACCACCCTCATAATGAAAAAGTTTTTCCTAATATCCAACCTAAACCTCCCCCACTGCAACTTGAGACCATTACTCCTTGTTCTCTCATCTGCTACCACTGAGAACAGCCTAGATCCATCGTCTTTGGAACCCCCTTTCAGGTAGTTGAAAGCAGCTATCAAATCCCCCCTCATTCTTCTCTTGTGCAGAATAAGCACATAGTTTTACTGAAATACTCAAGTTTTGCTAAATAAAGTTTTTATTCAAAAATGAAATCACTGAGGACTGCAGTAGGAAATGAGGCCTATGGTGTTTTTTGGGGGTTTTTTTTGGTGTGGCTTTAAAAACTGTCTGAACAAAGTTTGACAGTTTTTGATTTAAAACAAATATTTTTCACTACTTTTGTAACCAGCACACTTTCCTTACCTAAGTCCAACCTAAATAATTGCAAGACTTCCCTTTTTTTTTTTAATGTAGTTTCTCTTGTAGACCTGTGTTTATTGACTTAGATTAGGACTGGACTAGAGCCCAGAGACAGTCATATTGGGTCTTTAGGTTTTTTGTTACAAATCAACTTTTGTTGCCAGGCCTAGTAAATATTCTTGATTATTTTTGTTAGTTTTATTGTAAGTTCTTGCCAAAGATACAGTGTATTATACCCAAAACAGATGTTCTGTTTAGACAAATGTATATTTGCTTTAACAGAACCCAAAATGAAAATGAAACAACAGTGTGTTCAGCATTAACATGACAGCTGATGAACTTCAGGATTTCATGGGCCTTTTTAAGTTAAGTTAAAAATCTTTGGGAAATGCATATGCAGAGCACTGGGACTGGTTTTCTTTGGCTTGCTGTCCGTTCTAGGAGTCTTTGAGTGACAACTGTTTGAGTGACAGATGGGCTATGCTGGAATAGAGCAATGTAAACAGCTTTATCATGTTTTTAAAAATAAATTTAAAAACCACAATTTTACTTTCTGCCTAAATAGTCTTATGATAAGAATACTTGCATTCTTGCAGGTGAAACTAATTATTTGTATATTTATATTGAAGTGCACTCATGATAAATTATTTCAGCTCACACTTAACAATAGTTTGTAGCATGTGCGTTAGATTACTGGTAGATAAAACAACATCAGCAGATTAAGAACATAACCTGTACACTTTAGGTGTTTTTTGTTTATCATCTATTTGGCTTGTTGTCATTTGTATTGTTTCTGTTATCCTGGACTTTAAACAGTTTGTCCTTTTCCCTTACCTTTGACAAAATCTTTTTCTGGCTTTTCAGGCATTTCAAGCATTGATCTTATTGATGATCTATTAGTATTTATGTTCAAACACTACTATATTGTAGCAAGTCAAGCAAAATCCATAAAATCTTGTAAGATCATTTCTAATGCATTTTATTTCTTTGCTTTAATGTCTTAAATACTTAGGAATTTTCTGCTGAGGTAGAACAGGAGTTCCATAACTTTGAAGTTGGTTCTTAATGGTGGAAAATAGATATGAAAATATTTGTTCAACAGGAATTTAAGTTCACTTGTATTTTTATAGGTATCTGTACAAACTGTAAATTCCCCTTTTGATTTTAATCTGTGTTTTATGTTGCTGAATATCTGCTATACTCTGTAGACTTGAACAAATGCCACTTTCAAGTTCTCTGTGCCTCCACATTTCTATGTTACACCCAACTTAATTCCATTGCTTTTCTGCTTCATAGAACTCTGTTTGAAGGGAGTCTAACGTTCAGGTTCACATTATGATAATTAGGTTTCAAGGCGAAGCAGGGGGATTAAGATGTCTGACGTCTAGTTGCAGAATAAAGTTCAGAGCCACTTGTAAAACTTGTTTGATTGGTTAACGGAAGTATTCAATGTTTATGCCAGCATTAGTCCGTATTTCATCAGGTATCCTCGGTGCTGTAACTCTAGATGTGACCTTGGGACTTGATTTACCTCAGCTAAGTTTTCTTTATTAATGTGCCATGAAAGAGGTACATGAAAGATAGCTAACATCAAAGCACCTTTTAAAGTAAAATAGTTGATATGAATCCCTTGGCATTTAACACTGTCTGTCAAATGTTTCAGCTGGCTTGCATCCTTTTACAAGCTATTGCTTGCTGCATTAAAGCAGTTGTTTCAAGTCTGTTGAGGGTACTGAAAGGAGAGGTGGGGGAAGTGGAAAATTTTACTCATATTTCTTTCAAATTGTACTTTCTTCAAGTTTTTATTTTGATCTGTTAGACAGTATAACATTGATGACACAAATGTATGCAACCACACATTAGACGCCTGTATAGGAGGCAGAAAATAGTTTCCAAAGCTGTTGCAAAAGGAATAAATGTTCTACAAAGACAGCATGTAAGTGTCTGAACTGAAAAACAAACTGTTTTTTAACCATTTAGCTACTTGGGTTTTGACAAGTCTTAAACGCAGACATGCAAAATTCTAATCAACACATAATATTTAGAATGGTGACAAGGGGTGTGTGTGTGTGTGTGTGTGTAAAGCAGTGTTTCTCAAACTGGGGTCGCCGCTTGTGTAGGGAAAGCCCCTGGTATGCCAGGCCAGTTTGTTTACTTGCCCTGTCCACAGGTCCGCGGTTCGCTGCTCCGGGCCAATGGGAGATGCGGGAAGTGGCCTGGGCCGAGGGACGTATTGGCCGCCGCTTCCAGCAGCTCCCATTGGCCTGCAGCGGCAAACCATGGCCAATGGGAGCCGCGATTGGCCGGACCTCAGGACGGGGCAGGTAAACAAACTGGCCCGGCCCGCCGGGGGCTTTCCCTACACATGTGGCGACCCCGGTTTGAGAAACGCTGGTGTAAAGAGTGTGTGTGGAGGGGGAAATAAGACACAAATAATTTTTAGAAAATTATGTAATGTTCTCCATCCAAACTGTCTTCCAGCCCTTGCTTAATGTTACTTAATGTTACTTAACTCAAGATAGTTAAGACCAAAGCAGATTGTGAAGAACTTCAAAAAGATCTCACAAAACTAAGTGATTGGGCAACAAAATGGCAAATGAAATTTAATGTGGATAAATGTAAAGTAATGCACATTGGAAAAAATAACCCCAACTATACATACAACATGATGGGGGCTAATTTAGCTACAACGAGTCAGGAAAAAGATCTTGGAGTTATCGTGGATAGTTCTCTGAAGATGTCCACGCAGTGTGCAGAGGCGGTCAAAAAAGCAAACAGGATGTTAGGAATCATTAAAAAGGGGATAGAGAATAAGACTGAGAATATATTATTGCCCTTATATAAATCCATGGTACGCCCACATCTCGAATACTGTGTACAGATGTGGTCTCCTCACCTCAAAAAAGATATTCTAGCACTAGAAAAGGTTCAGAAAAGAGCAACTAAAATGATTAGGGGTTTAGAGAGGGTCCCATATGAGGAAAGATTAAAGAGGCTAGGACTCTTCAGTTTGGAAAAGAGAAGACTAAGGGGGGACATGATAGAGGTATATAAAATCATGAGTGATGTTGAGAAAGTGGATAAGGAAAAGTTATTTACTTATTCCCATAATACAAGAACTAGGGGTCACCAAATGAAATTAATAGGCAGCAGGTTTAAAACAAATAAAAGGAAGTTCTTCTTCACGCAGCGCACAGTCAACTTGTGGAACTCCTTACCTGAGGAGGTTGTGAAGGCTAGGACTATAACAATGTTTAAAAGGGGACTGGATAAATTCATGGTGGCTAAGTCCATAAATGGCTATTAGCCAGGATGGGTAAGAATGGTGTCCCTAGCCTCTGTTCGTCAGAGGATGGAGATGGATGGCAGGAGAGAGATCACTTGATCGTTGCCTTTTAGGTTCACTCCCTCAGGGGCACCTGGCATTGGCCACTGTCGGTAGACAGATACTGGGCTAGATGGACCTTTGGTCTGACCCGGTACGGCCTTTCTTATGTTCTTATGTTCTAATGGGTGTTAACCCTTTCATTGTGATCACTGGGAGCAGTTGAAGCAGAACTGATAACCATGAGCACTTCACAGGAACAACCGTATAATATGTTATATTTCCTGATACTGACAGAATTTCTGACGTCACACCAGCAGGCAGCAGTAGTTTCATTGTAATCCTGTTTTAATGAATGCTCACTTTTAGCTGTGTTTATATTTGAGACCATCCTGTAAATGAGAATTTTACTTGTGGGTGAAAAGAGTGATTTTCTACAACTTTTCTTGCGCTCGCTCTCTCTCTCTCTCTCTCTCTCTCTCTCTCTCTCTCTCTCTCGAGCAAGAAAAGTTATAGAAAATATGTGTGTGTGTGTGTCTCAAATCACATATGTATGTGTGTGTGTGAAAACATTTGATTAAACTATCAGACATAATCAGCAGGGTTCAAGATGAGGTTCTGAGCTTCATTTGACATAAGCCTGCAGGTAAGTGTAGAAGGTGTGGTGAGCCCAAATTGTTAGAGCCCTGCAAATCCGCAGATGTTTTCCATCTTTGCAGATTGAAGATTGGATGCGGATGCAGATTTTTGATCCGCGCAGGACTCTAGAGCAGCAGTTCTTGATGGGGAGTAGGGAGGAGCGGGAAGGATTCAGGGGGTCCGCCCATTGGGCTGAAGCTCTGAGTCCTGGTGCGGGGGCAGGGGAGTGCCAGACCTCAGGGCTTTAGCTCCAGGACGGTGGGGGAGGAGTGTTGGGGCTCAGGGCTTCTACCCTGGGTGGCTGTGGCCCCCCCTGAAACCAGCTCCTGGCTCTCCAGGGAGCCATGGACACCTGGTTCAGAACTGCTGCTCTGTAGAGTGCTGGTGCGGATATGAATCCATCTAAAAGTGCAGATTGTGGGTCAGATACAATTTAATTACTGTGGATGTGTATCAGATGCGGATCCAAATTTTTGTATCTGCACGGGCCTCTACAAATTGCATCCAAGAGTGAATCTCAGAAGGCACTTTGAAATTCTGAACCCGACTGTGTAGAAAAGGCAAGGTTTTACTTGTCCTGAGTATGTGACTATTAGAAAAGTTTACTGGGTATGCTAGATGAAATCTCTATTCACCCGTCTGAAGAGGAGCAGGCAAGTGAAAAAAAAATTGAACCGGCACCGGAAAACCACCAGCTGAGCTGGCAAATTAGGAGATGTGAATTCTGGCCTTTCCTAGAATGAATTTGGGGATTTTTAAATATAAACTTTTAAAAGGGTGTTAACTGAAGTTGTGAAATGGGTTTTATAGCAATGTGGAAGGAATTAGGATTTTTTTGAAAAACCCTGCCTCTTTTGAAATAAGAATGAAGTACAGTCAGGAACTTTTTAATAGATGTAAAGAGAGTGAATGATGGGTGATTGCTAATGTCTCTTATTTTAGAAACGAGGAGGTCCTGTCTACATCAATCTGAGAACCAGACATAAAAACAAAACAAAACAAAACATAACTAGTAAAAAGAGGTCTACATCTAAATATAATTCTTAACTTTTCCAGATCATCAGAGGGAATTATCTGATGCAGATGTAGAACAATTGACTGAAAATTCTTTAAAAAGATACTCCTATATTTCTTCCCCTTTATTTTTACTTTTGAGAATAAAATCATGCTAACAGTGATAAAATATAAAGCCAAGATCAAAATATTTATCATACATAAATCTCATCAGATATTATAAAGATCTTATAAACACACAAGAAAAAGTTGAATTTGTGCAAAAATAGAAAAGATTTTAAGCAGAGTGGATTTGTTTTAAATCAAAATGAAGCAGATATTTATGAAGTCATTGGAAGGTGAACTATCTCCACATCAGCAGGTTAATCATTAATATTTGGAGAATATTCTTGCCATACTGTATTAGGAGGAGAACATCACCGGACAGACATTTACATTGTTTTATTTAACTAAAATAGCAACGTTATGTATTCTGGATTTTTTTCTTCAACAGCAAACATAATATTTTAACAAAACAAGCATGAACTTTTGAATTTAGTTAAACATTAAAGTTTTTTAAAATCAGGTTTTTTTTTGTTAAAATTGTTTAACTAAAATAGTTAAATGAAATATTTAAAAAAACAAACAAAAATTAAATCGACTGTGTCAGTCAGGTCAACATGAGAAACTTAAAGTATTGGCTTCTGCAGCTAACTCAGTCATCTTCACCTTCATTTTCCTGTTTGTTCATAATCTGGAAATGAAAAACATGCTTTCCTGCTTTTTCAGGTACCAAATGATTTCTCAATTTGGAATGAATTAGTCCAAAGGAAGAAAATATTCTTTCTACACTGACTCAAGAAGCTACTGCTGTTAAAAGTGAGATTATCACTCCAACAGTCTCTGAATCCAAGTGCTTAAGTGACTTCCACAAGTTCACTGGTTTGACTTTCTTTAAAACATCATCAGCAAACATATTTCTTGAATGGTTCTTTTTTTCCCAAACTCGGTCTCTTTTATGGCCTGCTGCCATTATAGGTTTTCCCTTCTAGTGAGAGAATGGTATGGCAGATCTCAAATCAATGAAGGCTACACTCAGAAAGACCTCAAAAAGCATTTTATCAAAAAAATCCAATTTAAATACAAAAATACGATATATAATATATATATATTTTAAATAATTGATTTTTTATCCATCCTGATTTTAAGCCTGTATGTTACCAAGCATACAACAATGCATTCAAGGGCAATTATTCATACATTTTACAATGAAATACATTGATTTCAAAGCCAGTCTCAAAATTCAGGTAACTATTATTCAAATAGCTCTGTTTTAGAAACTGAGTGTCCATTTTCAGTATTTTATGGTATTATCTACAGAGCAACTAGTTGTAGGAAATAGTAGGAAATAGTATGGGTTTGTTCAGAAAATTTTTTATACCACAGAAATGTAGGTAGTTAAAACCCCATACTGGCTACCTCCTCAGGAGGAAAAAAAGAAGATACCAAAATGATGGGCACTTTATACATATAATAACAGAAAGGAGTAAGGTGAGGGGAAGCAAATGAGAGAAATATTTACAAATAAAAGAACAAAAAAATATTGCAAGTGAAGGAGATTTCTTAGTGATAGGCTAGGAAAAATGAAAAAGATGGTGCTTACTGTTTAGCACACCCAAGTGTGTCCATCCGATCTCATGAGATTTGGTTGGCATCATGGTCAGAGCTTTGGAAGGCATTCACTGAGCAAGACTATATATGTGAGTAAAGTGCAACAACTTACTCTAGAAAGCTCAGAGAATCAGTTTAAAAAACTCAAAGTACCAGTATAATGCATTAAACAAAGAATCGTTGAAAAGCCATGTACAAAACAGAAGGCAGCTAGTTATTCTGTGCATAAAAATGAGTTTAATCCATACGTAGCCATCATTTAAAATTGTACAGTATTCTGTTGTGCTGTCCACTAATGTTTCAATACTTTTAGTTTGTCAACATAATTTACTGTACTCAGGATTTTATGTGTTGGCAATAGCAGTCTCTGTAGCCGGAAACCTGGCATTCAAAATCTTATCATAGAAGACAATGATTGTTATTGAATTTGAAGAAAATTGATTTGCTAGCTCTTAAATTGCTACATTGTAAAAATGAAACAAAATTAGCCTATGTAGATGTCTTTTTTTTTTTAAGGTTCCATAGATTAAAGACCATCTTGTTTTCTATAATAAAATGATTTAGGCTATTGGTTCATAATATAGCTACGTCCAATAGAGCTTTTATATTCTGTCTAATCAATAGTCTACTTTTCATACAATGTGTAAAGGCAGACTTACATGAGTTACTTCGTTGAATTGCTATGGGACAACTAAACATAAGTCAGTATTATAAATTAATGTTTTTGCTACGGTCAATTGTTAAAAACACATTAAACTGTTCTTAAATAATTGCTGACAAAATAGACTATTGATAATTGATTTATTTGTCAGCGCTTTCTATCTAAAAGCCTCTGCTATTGGAATTAATCTAATTGTAGTTTTGGGACTCTGTGTGGGTAAAATATTGGGTGGGTGGATGAATTAGGATACACAGTGTATACCACCATTGGGGTGTATGATTGCAGCACAGCCTTGTCCTGTTGCCTGTAGCAGTAATCACACCCACTCTATGCTACTTGGATAATACTTATATGGCCACATATCTGCTGTTCATTCCGGTAGTACCTAGGGGCCTCAACCAGCTGAGGACTAGAAATAGCATAAAAGGCAGCGTTGGCCCAAAGAGCTTATAATGCACAACAAAGAGGTGAAATGGGCAGGGTAGGAGCACAAATTGGCAACCGAACAAGCACTTGAAGAAGAAGTGCTTTTGTTATGTCGATTTCAAGTAGGTGTGTGTGGCGCAGTCGTTGGAAAGTTTTTCCCCTCGTGGTACCCGTCGGGTCGGCCGTGGAGCCCTCTGGAGTCGCATCTTCATGGCGGTGAATATAGGTCCCTGCTGACCTGCCACCTCTTCAGTTCCTTCTTACTGCCAGTGACTGTCATTGGAGCAGCTCTTCTCCTGCTATGGCAAGCAATCCCCTAGTGGACTCCTTCTGGTTGTATCTGTAAATAGTTTAAAACTTAGTATTAGTTCAAGTAGTTCTTAGTTAGATAAGTTTCAGTTGAGGGTTCCACCCACCATGTTTCCCTTCCCGGGGACCGGAGCATGCCTCAGTCTCAAGGGTTTAAGCCATGCAGGTCTGGTCTGAAGCCTATTCCAAAGGGAGACCCACACGACTCCTGTTTAAAGTGTTTGGGGGAAGCCCATCAGACTGAGAAATGCAAAATCTGTAGAGGCTTCTGCCCAAGGACTAAGAAGGAGAGGGACTTTAGGCTGAAACTATTCCTCATGGAGTCAACCCTTCATCCCTAGCCCGCATAGGCGGCATCCTACTCCAAGCCCAGCGCTTCGGTGCGGAGCACAGCAGCCTCAATAAGAGAGCCCAGTGCCGAGGAAGGACTCGAGCTCCAGGGACCTTCGGCACTGCCACTCCCTGACATTGAAGACCTCCTATGGTGCAAGTAGCTGGCACTGTTCCCATTCGCTGGTGCCGCACAAAAGAAAGGTCACTCTCCCACTAAAACAGTGGAATAAGGAGGCGCCAATGAGGTGCATCCTGCGCCAGGAAACCCTGCTCCAGCTCCGACTCAGCCAGTACCGGCCTCACAGGGAGGTCCGTCGAGTCTGGTTCTAGTGGACTCACCAGTGCAGGAGTCTTGGGAGGAGGACTTAGACTTTCCCTCCATGCCAGACACCATTGAGGCGGCTAGGGATCTCATAGCAATGATGGCACAGTGCCCCGCATGGTACTGCAATGAGGCACTGTGCCTTCTAGGGGCAAGCCGGCAATGATG
This sequence comes from Mauremys mutica, assembly GCF_020497125.1. Taxonomy (NCBI): domain Eukaryota; kingdom Metazoa; phylum Chordata; order Testudines; family Geoemydidae; genus Mauremys; species Mauremys mutica. The sequence continues at coordinate 174,785,754 of NC_059074.1, read as the reverse complement.
TGGCACTGCTTGCCCTCACCTCAGCTCTGCTCCCTGACACCATCTCGCTCCACACTGCCCTGGTCGCCAGGGTAGGAGTCCTTTTGGATTTGGAGGCAGAGTTGGCACCGCTCCAGACAACAGGAAGGGAAGCCATTGCCTATGATGCCTATGATGTCATGGCCACCAAGCCCAAGGGTCCAGATCCCTGTCAGTGATTTTGGCGGCATGGGCCTCTCCATAATCAACATCTGTAACCCAGTAACCTCTGTGGAGACAAGAGATGGGCATGGAGGCCGGCACTAGATGGGGGCTGGTACTGAGATGGGTCTGGGCCTGGAGACCAGCACCACTCCAGGCACCATTCAGGGTGTTTCAGCAGGGGGATCCCTGCGAGCCAGAGGAGGCTCATCCTCCCCTGATGAAGTGGTGGCAGGCACATCTACCACGCTGCCGGCCATGGACAACAGAGCCCATCAGGAGTTGATTATATGGGTGGCTCAGAATTTGAGCATTCAGGTGGAAGAGGTGTCGGAGGAGACTGACCCCATGGTTGACATTTTGTTGCCTGGAACTTGAGGGTGGCTTTGCCCCTCATTAAGACCATCCACAACACTACTAAAGCATTGTGGCAATCACCGACCTCTCTTCCTCCCATGTCAAAAGCGGTGGAAAGGAAGTATTTTGTGCCTTCCAAAGGGTATGAGTACCTGTTCACTCACCCTCAGGCACTCTGGTTTAGGCTGCCGACTAAAAGGAAAAGCAGGGACAACCGGGACTGATGCCTTAATCCAAGAGGGCAAAGAAGCTGGACCTCTTTGGTAGGAAGCTATATTCTACCGGGAGGCTCCAGCTTTGCCAACCAGCAGGCCCTCCTTAGCCGCTATAGTTTTAATTCATGGAACACGTTGTCCAAATTTAAAGAGCTACTTCCGTCGGACTCCCACTCGGAGTTTGCTGCAGTCCTCGAGGAAGCAGGGTTGTTGTGAGGACCTCCTTACAGGTCTCCTTAGATTCGGTGGACTTGGCAACCAGTACCATGGCAACAGCCATAGCCATGAGAAGGAGCTCATGGCTTCAGGTGTCGGGACTCCCGCATACTATTCAGGACTTGCCTTTTGACTGTGTAGGGTTCTTTTCAGAGCAAACAGACACTAAGCTCCACAGCCTAAAGGACTCAAGGGCAACTTTGAATTCCCTGGGGCTTCATATGCCAGCGCCCCAAAGAGAGCATTTTAAACTGCAGCCTGTTCCCTGATTCTATCCAGCTCCTCCTAGACAGGACTATAGCAGGAAGTAGGAGTAACAGACAGAGACCTTCTCAGGGTACGTCTACACTACGGGACTATTCCGAATTTGCATAAACCGGTTTTGTAAAACAGATTTTATAAAATCGAGTGCGCGCGGCCACACTAAACACATTAAATCGGTAGTGTGCGTCCATGGTCCGAGGCTAGCGTCGATTTCTGGAGCGTTGCACTGTGGGTAGCTATCCCGTAGCTATCCCATAGTTCCCGCAGCCTCCCCCGCCCCTTGGCATTTCCGGGTTGAGATCCCAGTGCCTGATGGGGCAAAAATCATTGTCGCGGGTGGTTCTGGGTACAGCCTCACCCCTCCCTCCCTGAGCAGCAGACAACCGTTTCGCGCCTTTTTTTGCTTGGTGAACTGTGCAGACGCCATAGCACAGCAAGCATGGACCCTGCTCAGCTCCATACCGCAATCGTGAATGTTTTAAACACCTCGCGCACTCTCGTGCAGTCTATGGTGAACCAGGACCTTCAATCCGAGGCGAGGAGGAGGCGGATACGGCAGCGCGGCGATGACAGTGATGAGGACGTAGACACAGAATTCTCTCAAACCACGGGCCCCTGCGCTTTGGAGATCCTGATGGTAATGGGGCAGATTCTATCCATTGAACGCCGATTTTGGGCCCGGGAAACAAGCACTGACTGGTGGGACCGCATTGTGTTGCAGGTGTGGGACGATTCCCAGTGGCTGCGAAACTTTCGCATGCGTAAGGGCACTTTCATGGAACTTTGGGACTTGCTTGCCCCTGCCCTGAAACGCCATAATACCAAGATGAGAGCAGCCCTCACAGTAGAGAAGCGAGTGGCGATAGCCCTGTGGAAGCTTGCAACGCCAGACAGCTACCGGTCAGTCGGGAATCAATTTGGAGTTGGAAAATCTACTGTGGGGGCTGCTGTGATGCAAGTAGCCAAAGCAATCACTAAGCTGCTGCTACGAAAGGTTGTGACTCTGGGAAACGTGCAGGCCATAGTGGATGGCTTTGCTGCAATGGGATTCCCTAACTGTGGTGGGGCGATAGATGGAACCCATATCCCTATCTTGGCACCGCAGCGCCAGGGCACCCAGTACGTAAACCGGAAGGGGTACTTTTCAATGGTGCTGCAAGCACTGGTAGATCACAAGGGACGTTTCACAAACATCCACGTGGGATGGCCAGGGAGGGTTCATGACGCTCGCGTCTTCAGAAGCACTACTCTGTTTAAACGGCTGCAGCAAGGGAATTACTTCCCAGACCAGAAAATAACAGTTGGGGATGTTGAAATGCCTGTCGTTATCCTGGGGGACCCAGCCTACCCCTTGATGCCATGGCTCATGAAGCCATACACAGGCAGCCTGGACAGTGGTCAGGATCTGTTCAATTACAGGCTGAGCAAGTGCAGAATGGTGGTGGAATGTGCATTTGGCCGTTTAAAGGCGCGCTGGCGGACATTACTGACTCGCTCAGACCTCAGCCAAACCAATGTCCCCTATGTTATTACTGCTTGCTGTATTCTCCACAATCTCTGTGAGAGTAAGGGGGAGACCTTTATGGCGGGGTGGGAGGCTGAGGCAAATCACCTGGCCGCTGATTACGCGCAGCCAGACACCAGGGAGATTAGAAGAGCACACCAGGAAGCGGTGCGCATCAGAGAAGCTTTGAAAACGAGCTTCATCAATGGCCAGGGTACAGTGTGACTGCTGTGTTTGTTGATGAACACCCAACCCCCTTGATTGACTCAGTCCCTGTAAGCAACTCCCCCACCCCCTTCGAGTACAGCTTACTTATGCAAATAAAGTCACTCTCATTTAAAAAGCATGAATTCTTTATTGATTCATTATAAAAAGAGATAGAGAAGTAAGGGTGTGGTTTGGGAGGAGGATAGGAGGGATGGAGAAGGCCATTAAAAAAAATTCACAGTAACGACAGCCTTCTGGTTGGGCTGTCCACGGGGGTGGAGTGGGCGGGTGCACGGAGCCTCCCCCCACGCGTTCTTACACGTCTGGGTGAGGAGGATGTGGAACATGGTGAGGGATGAGGGTGGTTATACAAGGGCTGCAGCGGCACTCTGTGATCCTGCTGCCATTCCTGAAGCTCCACAAGACGCCGGAGCATGTCAGTTTGATCACGCAGCAGCCCCAGAGTTGCATCCCACCACCGCTGATCTTCCTGCCGCCACCGCTGATTTTCCTGCCGGTTTTCCTGCCGTCACCTCTCATCTCGGTTGTCCCTCCTGTCCTCACGTTCATCCCTCCTGTCCTCACGTTCACTGGCCTCTTTCCTGTAATTTGAAACCACGTCCTTCCACTCATTCAGATGAGCTCTTTCATTGCGTGTAACTTCCATAATATCCGAGAACATCTCATCTCGCGTCTTCTTTTTCCTCCGCCTTATCTGTGCTAGCCTTTGGGATGGAGGAGGGATGGTTGAAAAATTTGCAGCTGCATGAGGGAGATAAATATTTAGAAAGATACATTTTACAGAACGATGGTTATACTCTTTCACAGTGAAAAGCAGTATTCACCTAGCACATGTGATTTCCCTACAAGGTCGCATTTTTCATCTGAATAGTGAGTGCTTGCAGCTCTGGAGTTACAGATCTCTCGGTCCAGGCATCAGAATTCAGCTTGCATGCGGCCATGGTAAGCCACTGTCTTTCGGCTTCTGCAGTGATTTACCCCTCCCCCCAACGCATGGCTAATACCACGCTAGCTCCCTGCTAATCAACACCCTTCCCACCCCCACCCCCTGCGTGTCTGGTACCTTGGAGAAGATCGCCGGTGACCAAACACAGAAAAGATCATCGGCATTTCATCCTCCCCTCCCCCCGCTTCGCTACGTGCAGGAAAGTTTTTTTTTTAAGCTGATGCATTCCACGAACCCAGTAGAAAAATGGCCACCCCCCTTACTTAAATTCCTGATTTTTAAACAGGTTATCCTGAACGATATCACTTTGCTGAGGATAACAGAACAAGATAAAGAACGGATGCTTCTTGAATGCCAGCAGTCACCGGGACCATACGCTGCTATGCTTTGCCACGCAATGATACCTGATTACTTGCTACATGCATGGCGTGGTAAAGTGTCCTACCACGGTGGGCGGAACAAGGCTGCCTTGCCCAGAAACCTTCTGCAAAGGCTTCTGGAGTACCTACAGGAGCGCTTCATCGAGATGTCCCTGGAGGATTTCCTCTCAATCCCCGGACATGTTAACAAACTTTTCTAAGTAACTATACTGTCTGCGAATGCATCCCAAGTCCTCAGGGCAAATCAATCATTAAAAAAGGCTTGGTTAAAAAAACAATGTTTGCTATTTGCAAAGGTACACTCACCAGAGCTCCCTTCCATGGCGTCATTGTCTGGGATAGTGGCTTGTGAGGGCTGGGAGGACGGTAATTCCGCTTGTGAGGGCTGGGAGGACGGTAATTCCGTCAGGGTGATAAAAAGCTCCTGGCTGCTGGGGCTCACGGAGTGCTGTGTGCTCTCTGCTAGGTCTTCCTCCTCTTCTTCATCTTCATCTTCCCCGTCTGCATAATCCTCAGCCATGGAAGAGATTACAACCCCCACCTCGGAATCCACGATCAGGGGTGGGGTACTTGTGGCGCAGCCCCCTAAAATTGCATGCAGCTCAGCATAGAAGCGGCATGTTTTTCGACCTGCCCCGGACCTTCCGTTTGCTTCTTTGGTTTTCTGGTAGCCTTGTCTGAGCTCCTTAACTTTCACTCTGCACTGCACTGAGTCCCGGCTGTGGCCTTTATCCATCATAGCCTTAGAAATTCTTTCAAATACTTTTTCATTTCGTCTTTTGGAACGCAGTTCTGTTAGCACTGAATCCTCTCCCCAGATAGCGATCAGATCCAGTACCTCCCGTGCAGTCCATGCTGGGGCTCTTTTACGATTCTCAGGAGACTGCATTGTTAACTGTGCTGATGAGCTGTGCGTGGTCACCTGTGCTGATGAGATGAGATCTCCACGCTGGGGAAGCAGGAAATGAATTTCAAAAGTTCGCGGGGCTTTTCCTGTCTACCTGGCCAGTGCATCCGAGTTCAGAATGCTGTCCAGAGCGGTCACTGGTGCACTGTGGGATAGCTCCCGGAGGCCAATGCCGTCGATCAGCGTCCACACTAACCCTAATCCGATATTTTAATACCGATACTAGCGTTACTCCTCTCGTTAGGGAGGAGTACAGAAACCGGTTTAAAGAGCCATTAAAATCGATATATGGTGCCTCCTAGTGTGGACGGTTGTGGCGTTAAATCGGTTTTGCGCTCCTAAAACCGGTTTAAACGCCTAGTGTAGACCAGGCTTCAGTCCTCCTCTAACCAGGACCAGGGCTCAGCAAAGCAGACCCTAGCCTCCAAGCCATATTTTTAAAAGTGTGCCCAGGGGCGACACACCAGTTCAGATCCTGCATCCTTCCACTCCCTTTGTGAATCATCTATCCCATTTCTACCATGCCTGGGCACAAATCACCTCAGATCAATGGGTCTTGAGCACGGTAGAATTGGGATATTCTCTCCAATTCTGTTCCCTCCTGCCTTCCCACCCTCTTTCCCCGTCCCTCTTCAAAGACCCTTCTCATGAGCAACTTCTCATGCAGGAGGTGCAAATGCTCCTACAATTCGGGCCGGTAGAAGAGGACCCTTTAGAATTCAGGGGCAGGAGGTTCTATTCCAAGTATTTCCTAATTGCGAAAGCCAAGGGTTGGGCTCAGACCTGTTCTAGACCTCTGAAACTTCAACAAATTCATGAAGATGATACAGTTTTTCATGGTCTCTCTGGCTTCCATTATCATTTCCCTGGATCCGGGTGACTGATACGCCATCCTCAACTTGAAGGACACATATTTTCACGTGTCCGTAGTCCCATCCCACAGACAGTTCCTCCACTTTGTGGTCAACAACACCCACTGTCAGTTTACAGTTCTTCTCTTTGGGCTCTTGGCGGCCCCTCAGGTGTTCACCAAGTGCATGTCAGTTCTCCACTATCTTCTTGTTTAAATGCCTGTTGAATGTACAAAATGGTTGCACACTCTTATTTGTAGTATTAAAACAAGGGACCATTGCTGAAAAATGTGGCTCGTTATATTTCTACTTGCCACAGTGACCGCACAACACTGCACATGCTGGCCCAAAGTGTGAAATAGCAGTTCAGAGAATCAAATTTTGGTCTCCTACATCCTAGTGCTGCTGCCAAGTCACCAAAATCTTTAAGAAACCATGAAGTATTTATTTTTTTTAATGTTATATTTGTAAAGGAGGACCATCTCCACGAGTGCCTTTTTGTAAATCAAAAGACATTTGTGATATTTCACATCCTTCTCATATTTAGAGAAACCAGCAAGACTTTTTAAGAGTTGTTTTGTCCTGGTAACCATGGCAAAGGAAGGTGAATTCTTCATTTTTTAGGCTGCCATCCATAAGTAATCCCTCTTGCTCCAGTGTGATCACTTTGGTACTACTTAATTTAAATAAAAGTGTCAGACTCTGGCTGCAGATGTACAAAGTATTTAATACTGATAATATCCAAATTAAAGTGACATAAATACAAGGTATATCCTTTCATTTGAGCTGTGCAAAAACTGAGTCTTCATTATTTCTCTAACCTGACTATGTGTTTGGACTTTTTCTTCAAGCATACAAACTGCCAGAGCATAATGGATAGTAAGCATTTTTCATAGATGTCAGATATGTTTTTACTTAAATTGAGATTCTGCCAAACTTCTTATGTATCTATTCATTTGTGAGACCGTGTCTGGATTTCTGCGCTCCAGCTCCTACTGGGCTACCTCTGTTTTTGCGGGATGTTTGTTAGATAGGCTTTTTTTTCATTTAATAGTTTTTAAACTGTGCAATTATAGTTGATACTGATAGCAGCTATATTTAAGTTGTCTGACACTTTCCATTATAGCCCTTCGTTTTCAAGTTGCTTATAACTGACAAAATTTAACCTTGTGGGCTGAAAATTCTCATCTGGGTCTCTGCCTAAGGGAGAATTTGTTTCAAATGATTGAACAAAAATGGTTCAGCCATTTTTGAGAATGAAATTAATGTTGGGGGAGGTGGAAATGCTATTTTTCCAATTTTGAAAAATGTCCTCCCCCCTCTTTCTTTTATCTGATACCATTGTGGTTTGGAAAAGAAAGCTGAAATTTTTCAGCAGAGGTTGGAGAGGTGCCCTTTACTATCCCTGTGTTCAGATTTGGTCAAGATATAAGCCTCAGGAAATTACCATTTTCACATTCACAGTATGGTTTGCACAGCTGTTAGCAAACTCTCTTAGTACCATGAGCTCAACTGTATAAGCCTCAGAGCGGGAGAGAGGAAAATGACTTCTACATTTGAGAAACTTCTAAAAATTACCATTAATACAATCACTTCAAGTTCTGATAGCTTGAGATCTTCCAGGACTAAGAAGCAAGTGCTGCATGTCCCCCTAGAAAGCTGAGACTTTCCAGTGGCATAAAACCACTATTTCTAACCCAAACTGAGTATTGTCCATGATGCACCTCAGGTCCGTGTACTTTTGTATGATCTTTAAACTGAGAAGTGTCCTTGTCAGTTGGTTGGACATATTCCTGGAGTTTTCATCACATGACATAGTCTTTAATTTAACGATTAATCTTTAATTCTTGGAGACTCCAGGACAATCCCGGAGGATTGGCAACCTTACTTGTCAGGACTCATATAACTTTCTTACTAGGAAAGTGGGGTGGGGGAGAGGGAGGAGAGAGAGGGGAGGAGTTCTTACAGGCTCTGTGAGTTAAACTGAAAGCAGCCACAGCAAGAGAAGTTGTTCAGTGTACTTCTGATGCCTTCAGGACATGAGAGAGAGAGAGAGAGAAATAGACATGGTGTGCATCTCAAAGGCCACTGTATGGTTTATTCCAGTTTGAAAAGGGATTAGCACTAGATGTCTGTGCTGTCCAAAGTTTGTAATTGAAGGTGGCTATTGAGAATAATTCCTTGTAATACCTGGATTCTAGCAGTGTAGTAAGTGGAGGGAATGTCATTTGTCATCATCTGAGACTTGAAGGCAAGAAACACATTGAGAGCAGATACTGAAAAGTGCTAGCAGTTTCGGAACATCAAATTCAGTTGCAGGACCTTGCAGCAGGAGCTTCTATAGAGTAGAGTATAGATAGCAAACAAAAATCTATGCAAGCTCTTATGATAAGAAATTAAAATGTTTGTTATAAGTAGTTAATTCACTGAAGATGAAATAAAACAAGTGTTGTGAACAGAGTACAAGCATAAAGAAGGTTTTTGCAAAGCTATTTGACCTCATTGTGGTGATTTACTTTTTGGTTACGTGTTAGTTGCTTTTTGTTAAAAAAGCAGTTCAAATGATTTTTTTTCATAGTTGAGAGTGAAATATACAAAATATAAGAAATACAGAGTTGAGACAGTATTGTATGTTATGGTAGGTACTAGGGCTGTAAAGTGATTAAAAAAATAATCACACGATTAATTGCACTGTTGAACAATAATAGAATACTTTTATTTAAATATTTTTGGATGTTTTCTACATTTTTAAATATATTGATTTCAGTTACAACACAGAACCCAGAGTGCTCACTTTATATTTATTTTTATTACAAATATTTGTGCTGTACAAAAAAAACAAAAAAACCCAGTATTTTTCAGTTCACCTCATACAAGCACTGTAGTGCAATCTCTTTATCATGAAAGTTAAACTTACAAATGTAGAATTATGTACAAAAAATAACTGCATTCAAAATAAAACAATATAAAACTTTAGAGCTTACAAGTCCACTCAGTCCTACTTCTTGTTCAGCTAGTCACTCAGACAAACAAGTTTGTTTACATTTGAGGGAAATAATGCTGCCCGCTCCTAGTTTACAATGTCACCTGAAAACAAGAACAGGCATTCTCATGTCATTGTTGTAGCTGGTGTCGCAAGATATTTACATGCCAGATGTGCCAAAGATTCATATGTTCCTTCATGCTTCAACCATCATTTCAGCGGACATGTGTCCATGCTGATGATGGGTTCTGCTCGATAATGATCCAAAGCAGTGCAGACCGACACATGTTCACTTTCATCATATGAGTCAGTTGCCACCAGCACAAGGTTGATTTTCTTTTTCGCCAGTTTGGGTTCTGTAGTTTCTGCATTGGAGTGTTGCTCTTTTAAGACTTCTTAAAGCATGCTCCACACCTCGTCCTTCTCAGATTTTGGAAGGCACTTCAGATTCTTAAAACTTGGGTTGACTGCTGTATCTGTCTTTAGAAATCTCATATTGGTACCTTTTTTGCGTTTTGTCAGATCTGCAGTAAAAGTGTTCTTAAAACGAACAACATGTGCTGGGCCATCATCCGAGATTGCTGTAACATGAAATATATAGCAGAATGCGGGTAAAAAAGAGCAGGAGACATACTATTCTCTCCCAAGTCAAAATTTAATTAACTCATTATTTTTTTTTGCGAGCGTCATCAGCATGGAAGTATGTCCTTTGGAATGGTGGCCGAAGCATGAAGGGGCATACGATTGTTTAGCGTATCTGGCATGTAAATACCTTGCAATGCCAGCTACAAAAGTGCCATGCGAACGCCTGTTCTCACATACAGGTGACATAAATAAGAAGCCGGCAGCATTATCTCCCGTAGATGTAAACTATGTTGTTTGTCTTAGCGATTGGCTGAACAAGAGGTAGGACTGAGGCCTGGCCTACACTAGTCTGTTATTTCGGAATTAGCCGAGTTAATTAAAAAAAAATGATTGCGTCCACATGACAAAACCGGCTTTTTTGATTTAAAGGGCTCTTTAAATTGATTTCTGTACTCCACCTCGGCAAGTGGAGTAGCGCTTAAATCGAGATCGCAATCCTGGGTTAAAGGTATTCTGGATGCAATTCAAGTCAAGCTCATGGGGGAGCAAACTGACATCCTACGCTGTATGGTGGATCTAATGTGGAAAAGGCAGCAAGACCACAGACTGCTGCTGCAGCCCCTGTATAACCATCCTCCCTCCTCCCCAAGTTCCATAGCCTCCTCACCCAGATGCCCAAGAACACGAGCGGGGAGGCTATGGGGACCCACACACTCAACCCCAGAGGATTGCCCAACCAGCAAAAAGCTGGCATCTGCAAACTTTTGGTTTGGTTTCTGGACTTGTCCCCCCTCTCCCCCCCGACCCAACACCTCCCCCCCCATCTGCCTTATGATTTCTCTCAATGTGTTGTGCAACAAATAATAAAGAACAGTTTTTAAACAATTTAGACTTTATTTCCTTTCATATGTATAGGGGACAGGTAACTTCAAGAGAAACAAACACAACTGTCACACCTTACCCTGGCCAGTCATGAAACTGGCTTTCAAAGCTTCTCTGATGCGCAGCGCGCCCTGCTGCGCTCTTCTAATTGCCGTGTTGTCTGGCTGTGCAAAATTGGCTGCCAGGCGAGTTGCAGGATAACTATAGGCATTTCAACATCCCCAACAGAATTTTTTTTGGTCTGGGAAGTAAGTCCCTTCCTGCAGCTGTTCAAACAGACCAGAATTCCTGAAGATGCGAGCGTCATGCACCGTTCCTGGCCATCCCACATTGATGTCAGTAAAACATCCCTTGTGATCCACCAATGCTTGCAGCACCATGGAAAAGTACCCCTTGCGGTTTATGCACTGGCTGCCCCGTGTGCCGGGGCCAAGATAGGGATATGCATTCCTTCTATCGCCCCGCAGCAGTTAGGGAACCCCAGCACATTAAAGCCATCCACAATGATCTGCACATTTCCCAGAGTCACTACCCTTGATAGCAGCTGGTCAGTGATTGTGTTGGCTACTTGCAGCACTGCAGCCCCCACAGTAGATTTGCCCACTCCAAACTGATTCCCGACTGACTGACTGACTGTCAGGCGTTGCAAGCTTCCACAGTGCTATGGCCACTCGCTTCTCAACTGTGAGGGCTGCTCTCATTTTGGTGTCTTTGCGCTTCAGGGCAGGGGACAGCAAGTCACCAAGTTCCATGAAAGTGGCCCTATGCATACAAAAGTTTTGCAGCCACTGGGAATCATCCCAGACCTGCAACACTATGCGGTCCCACCAGTCTGTGCTTGTTTCCCGGGCCCAGAATCGGCTTTCCACGGTATGAACCAGGCCCAATGCCACCATGATCTCCCAATCGCCACATGCCGTGCTTCTAGGAATGTCTGTGTCCATGTCCTCATCAGTATAGTAATTGCATTCTCGTCACTTCCTCGCCTGGATAATGTGCAAGGTATTTAGAATGATCAAAACTGCAGCGGAGATCTGAGTGGGCTCTATGCTTGCCGCGCTATGGTGCCTGCAGGAGTAATGCTGGAAAAAGGGCGCGAAATGAGCTGTTTGGTTCAAGATGGCTGATAAAAGGCAGTAAATGGTTGTCTTCTGTGGCTTTAACGGAGTCAGGAAGCTTGTTAGAGCCGCAAGAGCGGGAGACCAGAGTTTGTGGTGGAAACGTGAGCAGAGTTTGTGGCAGAAGTTGTGTGGCTCGGGTCACAATGACCGAAAAACGGCAGGGATTTGTTGCCTTCTATAGCTTCCACGGGAGCCCATGACTGACAACATGGAAAAAGCGATGGAAGCTGTGTGGCTCTGTTCATGGTAGCCGAAAAAAGGCGGGAAATGGTTAGATGAAAGAATAGATAGAACGATGAGAGGACAAGCGAGGTGGATTCATAGTACCAGGAGACAGGTGGTGCACTGTGCTGCACTGTCTGCTGGTAGTATGGCGTCTGCCGTAGCTTTCACAGAGAGAGGAGCGGGTGACGGCACACACCCAGAAATACCTGTGAGAATGTTTTTGCACTGGGAGCTTAACCCACAATTCCAATGGGCAGCAGAGACTGCGGGAACTGTGGGTTAGCTACCACAATGCACCAACATTTGATGCTGGCCTCGGTACTGTGGATGCACTCTGCAGAATTCATGCGCTTTAGTGGGGACACACAACACCAAATGTATAAAATCGCTTCCGAAAATTCGAATAAAATAAATTCTAATTAATTTTTTACTGTAGACGTACCCTGAGTCGACTTGTAGGTTCTAATGTTTTACATTTTTTTTAGTGCAGTTATGTAACAAAAAAATCTACATTTGTAAGTTGCACTTTCATAATAAAAAGATTGCATTTCGGTACTTGTATGAGGTGATTTGAAAAATACTATTTCTTTTGTTTATCATTTTTACAGTGCAAGTATTTGTAATAAAAATAATAATATAAAGTGAGCACTGCACACTTTGTATTCTGTGTTGTAATTGAAATCAATATATTTGAAAATGTAGAAAAACATCCACAAATATTTAATACATTTCAATTGGTACTCTGTTCTTTAGCAGTGTGATTTAAAACTGTGATTAATCGGGATTAATATTTTTAATCATGATTAATTTTTTAAGTTAGTTGCATGAGTTAACTGTGATTATTTGACAACCCTAGTAAGTACATATATTATCTTCTACAAGTTGCATCAATAATTTTTTTTAACCAGTTCATCCCATTTGGATTATCTTCCGTCATATAGTTCAGTTGTTAACCAAACTCTTATTTACATTTTAGACAAATTTGTCAGTTTATAAAAATAAATTATAAAGTAAATATAGAATTAAATTCAACTGTTTAAGCATAATAAGACTTACTGTGGAAACTGTTTTCTATGTTGCTAAATAAGATAAGAAAGAGTGGTGACTTGATCAGGGTCTAAATACCTTCATGGGCAGAAATATCTGATCCCAATGGACTCTTTAACGTACTGGAGAAAGACATAACAAGAACCAATGGCAGAAAGGTAATGCCAGACAAATTCAAATAAGAAATATGGCACACATTTTTAACAGCGAGGGTGATTAATCACTGGAACAAACTACCAACAACACGTGGTAGATTCTACATATGTTGAGATCTTCATATCAAGACCAGATGCCTTTCTGGAAGATGCGCTTTAGTTAAACATAAGAGGTTGGGCTCAGTACACAGAGATAACTGGGTGAAATTCTATGGCCTGTGCTATGTAGGAAGTCTCATTAGATGATCAAATGGTCCCTTACCTTAAAATCTATGAGAATATAAACTGCTCTGACAGCTTTCCTTTAAGCAACACATTATGGATTTTGAATTCACATTTGGTTTGGCATTTAAGGGAATAAAATGAGAGGAGCAATGGCCCATTTTTTTGTGATGTTGATGAACATAAGATCCAGTGTGTAAAGACAGCTATTAATAAATTAATATCTTAATATTATTACTAATTTACATTCTCTCTATCAGAAGATAACAGTGACTCTGTGTAAGTGACTCTGGAGGCTGGCCCTCTGTGACAGCAAGCTACTTAAAAGGACTCTGGAAACTTGAAAGTTAGTCAGTTCTTAAAGAAGATGATTTTGATTGTCTCACAACCACATTTTCTCCCCCCCCCCCCCAGTGTTTCTCTCCCTTGCTGCTGTGTGAAAGGCTCTCACAGTTTAATCTGTTTCAGGGTCCTGTCCTGCTCTCAGTAAAGCAAAACTCCCATTCAGTTCATTTGTAACAATCAGGCCATAACTGAACTGATACAGAAAATGCTGTCAAGTGTGCTGTGAAAATAAACTAGGGAGGGTTGGGACAAATGAGGGAATTTTACTGTAATCTCTTTCGCTTGAGTGTTTCTGCTCTTGGGTCTTACTGCTTAGTAGAGAAGACGGTAAAGATAGAAGTTTGTTAGTCATGTCCCTTTAACCATTCTCTGAATCAGTTACATGGAGGATTTTCTGTTCCTTGGAACATCTATTAAATCCTAAAAGCAAATTTGAGTAATGATGTAGTATCACAGTAGTTGGAAGCTGCATGAAATGTCGGTTGTGTATCATTCCTTTTTTATAAAGTTATCAAACATCTCTCTGTCCAAACAGATCAATTTTCTATTGTACACTTCTACATAAACAGATAATTTTAAAATAGCAACTCATCCATATGCTGCTGTGGTTATTGCTAATATTAAATCGACTCTTCAAATGAAACATCTCTTAGAACTAATTGCCATATATTTATTTTAAAACTCTTCAGTAGGTAAAGCAACCTTCCTGTTAATCAGTGGTTGCTCAGTACTTTTAGGTAGGTTACACTGGAGTTAACATTTTGATAAAATGTTTTCTGACATTTGAACTTGATAGGAAATGTTCCAGGGAAACAATTTAGACATATGCTTTCACTGGATTATTCTCTTGTCAGGATTGTGATATTCTACTGTAGCAAATGTACTTTGGAGTGAGCTTTCAGTAAGATCACTGGTGCAGTTAAAATTTATTTGTTGGTCCTGGTTGGTTTCTCTTTATAACATAAAGTCACACCTCAAGCATATTTTGTCACATTGTGTGAAATGTTGTTTCTGGAAGTTAGTGTATCACATTGAGGTAGGTCAGACTGGGTATTCTTGCATTCCTTGTGTTAGAAAAGTGATAAGCGTTTTAATATTGGAGAAAATGTTACATCTACTGGAGTATTCTAATAGCAAAAGTAAACTTCAGGGACATTGTCAGATTGAATGTTTGAAACTAACTTCAATGAGCAGACAGGTTACCCTTTTAATATGTCCTGACTTTTAAAAAATAAATCTTTTAAAGACATGCTTAATAAGGATGCTTATTTTCCCTTTTCTATAGTGTGTAGAAATTCATTTTCAACAGGCCCACAGATAACATTTCTAAACATTCTCTGATCCACTTCACCGCACCCTTCCCTTTACCTCTCTCTGTATATATCTGTTGCTGCCTTTTCAGTCTTCGCAGCTATTACTGCTAATACCTTTTTGCGAGTCCTGGAGAAGAGCATGCATGAGACAGGAAGTGCAGATGACCATCAACAGCAAAATGTGGGGAAGAGGAATTGGAGGGAAGATAAGAGTCTTTGATACAGTAATTACTTAGGGGTTACTTGTGACAATAGGAAGTACAACTTTTCTGATGGAGAGGATTTCAAATATCATGCCTCCTTAACTGATAAATAGGAAGAGGATGGATGATTACACTTTAATTCTCAGTAGCTGAAGGTTTAAAGCTTTTGCTATTAAGAGTTTCTTGTAACTTTTAACAAATTAAATAATATGTAGTAAATGCATATGTATGTTGTAATTAATTTAAAAGATTTTAATTTCCCATTCAAAGTAGACAATAACACGTTAATTATGATTGCTTTTCAGTTCCTCTAACACTTGGAAAGCATTAGGAAAAAGCTAATCTACTTTTACTTAGGGCTTTTCTACACTTACAGCACTGCACCGCTAAGTGAAGATACTACTATGCCAATGGGAGAGCTGCTGCCATTGACATAGGTACTCCACCTCCCCAAGAGGCAGTAGCTATGTCAATGGGAGAAGCCGTCCTCAGACCGTGAGTGATGCAATTATACTGACATAAGTTTGTAGTGTAGACCAGGGCTCAGTGTTACAAGCTCGTAAACTATATAATACATTTTAACATAGGAGTTATGTCTTTATTTGTCTTAGTGAAACATCATTTCATCTAAAATATTAAATATTTGCACTCATTACAAAGAAGATGGCTTTAATTTTTAAAACAGATCTCCTGTTTAAGATTTCAAAGCAGTAATAGAATATATAAAGGGAGTGTAAGATTGCATCTGCTGTACATTTGAAAAGCACATTTGTTAATCTGTTTCTACTGTGTCTGCCTGTCAAGATGCAAGTTTGGGATTCCTTGTTTACTTACAACAGTTAATACCACCAAATCCTGTAAACCAGGAGAGCTTTCCATGATGGGGATGTTATCAGCAATAGTAGAGGAAATGCAGAAGTATGGATTTGTGAAACTTGCTGGCTTTGTTTCACAATTTTTAGTAAACCCAAATCAAAGGACTCAATTTTGCAGCTTTTAGTAATTTTAAGCTTCATTTGCAGGTTTCTGGGGTTTGTCTGGCTTCAGGGTTTGATGCAGAAGGTATACACATCCCTAAACAGAGCCTTAGCTCACCAGCTTTCAGGTGATTAGAAAAAAAAAAGATTTTCAAATACTTTGTTTATAAAATATGCATATATTATGAGAACCAGATTCTCCTCTCATGTGTACCAGAATAATTCAAGAGTAACAATTCTGTTGAAGTGTATTGAGAACCAGGCCCTTAATATTAAAACCTGCATGTACATTCTATTAATGATTTGGGATCCAAGCAATATGAAAAAAATATTGTTAAAAGCTTTGAAGTTCACCTTCTCTTAGGGGCATGCTGTATTTTCCATTAATGTTTGCACTCTCATCTAGCCATAGTGATGGATGGAAGACACAAGGAGCTTTCCTGAACTCTTTACACCGAGTGTTAACACCAGACAGTGTTAGCCCTTATAGTTCCTGAACAAAAGAATCAGTTCCCCAGTCCAGTACAAAGCACTCAACTATACTCTTAATTTTAACCAGTTGAGTTTTCTAGTGTAGACTTCATTGGTACTCTTTGTGTGCTTATGCCAGAGAGGGGGCCAAGATATTCTAATGCCCCTGATGACATGAGGCTCCCTAATAGGGCCACCAGGGTGAGGAGAGGCCCATGGCTTTGCCATACTAGCCAGCAGTGCTGAGTTGGTGCTTGGGAGGATAGATGCTGTGCTCTATTAAAGGGTGTCACAGACTCCACTCTGGCATGTTCTTCCCTCAAACCACTTGGAGGAATTCTGTCTGAATGAGGCAGAATGCCTGTAGGTTACTTCTGGGGGAATTCTGCGCCACTACACATGCACAGAATTTATGTCCCCCGCAGATTTCTTTGCTTCCCCGCAGAAAAATGACTTTCTGATGGGGAAGCAAAGGGAAGCCACAAGAGAGGTCATGCGACCCTCCCCAGCAGCATATTTTGGGTACCCAGAGAAGCCAGCAGAGAGGTAAATCACTGGAGGGCAGGAGGCAGGACTGGGGAAGACCCGGATGGTGGCTCCTACGCTGCGCTGGGCTCAGCTGCAAGTCACAGTTGGGCTGGGGAGGATGGGACTTCCTCTTCCCCTGCATGGCATCCGGTGCCAGGTCAGACCCAACCCCAGGTTTCTCCCCTGGCTACAGGAAGCTCTGCAAACTCCTCTCCCCACACCCACTTCCTGCACCCATCGCTCCTTAGCTGAAGGGGGAGGGATCCCTGTACAGGGAGCTGCTCCCCCATCTGCCCAAACCTGTGCATCCAGACCCCCTCATACTCAAACCCTGCCGATGAGCCCCACTCCCTCTGCACCTGGACCACCCTGATGAGCCACCCGGATCCCCACCCTATCGAGCCCCAACCAGCTGTACCTGGATCCTCACTGAGCCCCACTACCGCAGATCTGGACCCCTCCACTGAGTGGGGGAGTGGGGAAGTGTCCTGTTACTTTTTTTTGAAGTGTAGTTGTTCCTTTTTTTTGCTTTCCAGTTAAAAATGAGTTATAAACTTCATTCTTCGCATGGGCTTATTCCGCAATGAGGGTGAGTGCCTTTGTCATGCTTGAAAAAGATTGGTTCATAGCACTTTGTTTTCATTGCTGCTTTCATCTTAAATAATGTGTAACTCCCCCACACCCATACCCCCCTGCCAAGTTCTGTTCCCCTCATCCCCCCCCAGATTCCCCCTGTTGAGGCCCAGCCACCTTCACCTGGACTCCCCTGTAGAGTCCCATTATGGTTGCAGCCAGAACCCCCAACAAGCCTCTGTGCATCCAGCGGAGGGGGAGGGGGAAACAGCCACCCGGATCCCCCACTGAGGTCCCTGCACCCAGATTGCCCAAAACAGAACTCTCTCAACCCGCACCTGATTCCCCGCACATTAAGCCCCTCTGCACTTGGATCCTGCCTTGCTGAACCTGCCTTCCCACACAGAGGGGCAGGACCCTGGGGTATTTCTGGGGCAAGCTGGGTCCTTGCACTGTGTCAGGGTTGGGTGCAGCTTCACCGCTGAGTCCATGTCCTGGGGGTTGGGGGGGGGGGGGCAGGGGAAGAGCCGCACAGTGATCTCCCACCTCTGTGCAGCCGGTGGCCTGTGCTCCCCAATGTCACGCTGGAACCTCCACATTTATTTGACAAACAAAATGTGCAGAATTTTAAAATACTGTGTGAGAATTTTATTTTTTTTGTGTGCAGAATTTTAATTTTTTTGGTGCAGAATGCCTTCAGGAGTAGTAGGTGCTCCCTTTGCTGTGGAGTCTTTCCACACAGATGGTCTTTCATCCTAATCTAGACCTTTATAGTTATCATAACCACCACTGTGTCTCTATTTTTTGTCTCTCCCATCATTTCCCTCCCCCTTAAGTAGGTATTTAAAAAAAACCAAAAAACTATTATTGTTATTGGGGGAAAATGGGGTGCAAAAAACAAGTAACAATTTGATACTCAGGCAGATGAGATTCATTGTAATTCTACTTACTTCCTGCAAGAATCAACAATATAGGGCGTAGAGTTAATTTCATTTCTAATTTATTCTGATTTATCTTTGTTTACAATATTTACACTAGCTCTTTTAAAAAGTTACTCTTCAGTGTGATTTGGATGTTATTAAAGGCAAACTGCCAGTGTCTTTTTTTTTAAATATCAAAGCTTGTTTGTCAGATTCTAACTCGGGGGGCGGGAAATATATGATTATTCTGAAAGTTTAATAGATCTGACTCTTTAGAAAAATCTGAGGCAGTCATTTACTTCCTCAGACCTTGGAGAATTGGCGAATCCTAGCTGCAGACTAACTGGCTACTCTGGTAGGGTGAAAAAAATCTCTTTAAGCTCAATCCTGCATGTGACTAGTCCCAGTGGAGTCAATGGTATTATTCAGGTGATGTACACAAATGTTTGTTTATGGGATTGGATCCTCAATCATTATTTTCATTTCATTATAATGATCTTCAGACATTTGGGGCTGAAAAGTTGTTGTTTTTTTTTTTTTTTGCTTTCCAATTTAAAATGAGTTATAAACTTAATTCTTTGCATGAGCTTATTCCTCAGTGAGGGTGAGTGCCTTTGTCATGCTTGAAAAATATTGGTTTGTAGCACTTGGTTTTCATTGCTGCTTTCATCTTAAATAATGCATAAGTCCTTTTAATTGTGAACCAAATGCCTTGAAATACATCAAAGGCATATTTAAAAAAACAAAATCTATATACAGCTGTGATTAAAAACCTCCACTCACTTTCTGGTTTTGTATCTGCAAATAAGTACTGGTGCATTTTACAACACGTAGAAGCCTGTCTACTGTATTTTCAGGCCCAAAAAGGTAATTAGACATCTATGTGCTATAAAAGGCACTGGCCAATGTCTTTCACAAATTGCAGTGTAAAAAGTGAGATTTCTTTTCAAAATCAGGCTATGTTTTGTATTATTTGAACACAAAAAGCACTTCAATTTTGTAATGGATTTCCTATATTTTTTCATATTTGCATAACTCAAAAATGGCTAACTTACACTTAAAAAACCACCCCCACACCCTTAAACAAAGCCTAGGAACGAAGCATAGAATCATAACTTTATGATGGTAGATTTCAGTCCAGAAACATTTTTCAGAGAGTTTATTAAGGGATGAAAATAGGTGTTTAAAATTAAATCTCTTTCAGCCTATGTTTATGCCAATTATAGTGATATAATTCAGGGAAAGCGTACAGTGTGGATTCCCCACAATCTGAAGGAACAAATTATTCTTCTTTAAAATAAATACTAATTAAATCCATTTTTTATCTATTTTTTTCCTTCTGGTTGCTTTTTTAGCAAAACATCTGCAATTTACAAAATTAATTAGTGTCTTTTTTTTTTTTTTTTTACTGCTGGTATGTTTAGAGAAATATTGCCGTAGTGAAACTTCTTTGTGCATAGATTCTCAGTTTGTGTGCACTTCTGTATATAACTCAAAATAAGAATTTATCCTTTGTTTTATATGGTGGGAGGTTGAAACAATGGTAAGAGTTAGGTTGCCTGATATGTAGCCCACTTTTGTTTGGAGATGTATTGGATTCAGATCAGCATCTGTTACTGCAGACACCCAGCAGATGTACATGATATCAGCAAAAAACAATATTTAAAACAATGACAGTGAGGAGCACTAGAGAAGACATGAAAGAAGCCTGGAGGCCTTAAAGTAGAAAAAATGATAATTTAAGAGTAAAGCACCAAATCTGTATCTGTGGCTCTGCGGACATCTGAGTAAGTCTCCCTGCATTTAGATGCATTCCTCAGAAAAGTAACTTAGGGAAAAATATATTTAATCCTTAAACTCATCGGTCAGCATTTTGCTTTGGAGGTTGTGGTGATTTGGCTATTACTTCAGCTTTGTGTACATGTTTGAATTTTAAAATGCAATATTCTAAATTGATCTGAATTTAACTTGAAATTCTGAGCCTGATGCTGCTAATTATTTTGCCATCAGACTGAATATTAAACATATCTACTGGATTGTTCCCTCTTTTTGTTTTCATATAACACCTGGTGCTTGACTTACATCCTGTTAATTTCTTGCTGTTTAGTAAATTATACCCTGCAATTTTCTCTGCTGTATGTAAAATCTTTTTTTATCCCATGATGCTTTATTCTCTTAATTGATTTATGTGATTCACCTCTGAGAAACGCTAGCTGGTGCCTCAACACATCACGTATTTCCAATAAACAGCAGAAATTCATTTGACAGACAAAACAGGATACATTTTTATGCTGAGCAATGTAAACATGGAATATCCACAAATCCACAATGTAAGAATCCCTAAAAGCCATGTCAGAGTAGGTAGTCTGCTCTTTTCTCTTTTTTTTTTAATTAAATGAAGCCCAGGAAATTTAGACTTCAGACTGAGATTAAGAACGTGGAGCAATGTCTGATTATTAGCAAAGACATTGAGGCAGTCACTCAAAAAGGATACCAGTGTGTGAATTTAATAAAGTCTCCACAGAGGACTATTTGCTTTATCAGAAGTATTTTGAGTCAGAGGATAAAGGCAGGAGGCTGTTAGCCTATGAAATGGAAAAGACAGAATTTTCCAGATGTGTCCTACCTATAAGAGAGGCAAGAGATAACATCAAGATCAGCACTAGAAAAATTAACCACACCTTTTACCATGTTTATATAAGCTTTTCCTCCTACCCATGACCCAAAGAAGATTTCCCAGTTTCTCTGTAATATCTTCCATTCAACTATAGATCATGGAGAAGCCCTAAACTCTGTGATCTCCCTGCAAGAAACCTAAAACTGCTGTGGGTTTCCCTTTGTGGAAAGTCCCAGATACTCCACAACGTTCTAATAGGTAACACTAGAAAGTATCCTCTGGTATTTTATTTGTTAAATAAGGTAAAAAGATAAGATCATCTTGCTGGATACCATTGTGAGATCAAATTATTGTAAAAAAAGTAGTATAAAGCCTGAATCAGAAAAGCAAATCTGCAGGCCAGTATTTCTTAAGAATCAAGGCTATAGCATCCACACCAAAATCCTTGTTGGGCTCCTTCCAGAATATTTAGAATGAGTGTTAAAGAAAATGACAATTGCTGGAGGTGCAACTCTCCAAGAGGCACTTTGATCCATATGTTGTAGTCTTGTCCAGTTATTGCTGCACTCTGTGGACTAAGTCTTCAGGAGAATTAATATGATATTAAGCACCAACCTCTTGTCCAGTATAACTACATTTTAACCACTACATTCACTCTATCTGAATTATCTGGCCTCCGAACAAAAACAGTTCCTCAGGGCAACTATGGCAACTAAAAAGCATATTCTTACAGCTTGTCTGAATAAGTTCACTCCCCCTATACAACACTGGTTGAATGCACTGTTGGATCTGACTGAATTTGAGTTCCTCTGTGAAATGCATTAACAAATTAATTAGTTGAGGACCTGGCTCTTATTCTAAATAAACAAATAAACAAAGATGGATGTCTTGCACAATATATCAAAATAAAGAGGTTTTTGGACAGGCTTCTTTTTCTTCCTGAACACATGGAAAGGCCAACATGGGCTCCATCTACTTTACTTTATGCTATTAGAGTGCTGAAGGCTCCATCTGGCCCCTCTCTCTAATTCTCTTCTGGCTTTTTCTTTTATTTATTTAATTTTATTGCTATAGGGAACTGTATCTGTGTTATGCCAGGAAGCAAGGATATAGAGCCCCAAGAGAAAGTCATGACTAATAGTGGCAGTGGATGCTTAGAAAGAAAGTTTTAAAAGTTACCAGTGCAACATATCCAGACACTATCTGGCATGTGAGTGAAGGATTTCAAACTTGAATCCTTACACGTACCGCTTGCAGGAAGGATGCTATATAGAATAAAGGCTCTATTCTGAAAATCCTTGCTAATGCAAGTAGGCCTATTAAATTTTAAATAGTTACCCTGCTCTTCACGGCCTGAGCAGGCATATTTCTCAGTAGAAAAGGGTCAAGGGGACATCATGGTTGCCTCTGTTCTTGGCTAGGGTAAACTGGGAAGAGTTGACTACAGCACCCAAACTACTACGTGTGGGCAAGCTTTTTTTTCATTTCCCTTTGAGCTGTTACTGATCATATCGGGGGGAATCATTGGATAGGTTTGCAATAATCCAGGTTTTTTTCTGGCTTGATCAAAAATTATAGCTATTTGCATGAGTAAGGACTATTCAATACAGCCACTCACTTGGGTAAGGGTTGTTTATGGCAGGGAAGATTTGCAGGGGTCAAGCTGTACAGTATTGTATGGAAGTGCTCTATGCTGCTGCAAGGCCATTTATAATGGACAATTCTCCCCAACAGCAATAGTAATAAAAACAGTCAAGTTAACAAAGGTTCCTTTCCTGTTCCTGAATTGTAAGAATATGCTATTTGAGAGAGCAATTCTCTCCCTATGTGTGATACCACTCCAGTTGATGTCACCATAACTGATGGTGCGTGGGCTGGGATCCTCCTGGTTTAATTGAGAATGAACTGCCGGCGGAACTTTGTTAGTGATAGGCCTTCTGCTCTGAAACTTGCCTCTCGTGTTCTGTTGACTTCTACAAGGCCCATCCTGCAGTCACATGTTTTTCTGATCTGGGAAGAACAGTGATGGGCATATGAGTGGGATTCATTAGTCTGGAAGGGTTTTGATAGGCTCATTGGGTAAATTGATTCACTGAAGGGCAGAATCTAATAATGTTTTGGTTAATTTCTTTTTAGATTAACTGATTATTTAGAATATAGATAAGTGCATTAAAAACAAACAAACAAAAAAAACTCTCCATACATAAATATATATTAAACCTGAGCATTAACACACTGCATTCCCCTTGCGCTTGTCTTCTCTTGATCAGAGACTGCCTATATTCTCACTGGTTGGGTAGCTTTTATGATATGGGAATCTAGATGGAATCTTGTTTGGTCCCTGTTCCTGAAAATACCTGAGAATGTGTTTCCCTTGTCAAATACAAATTGTCTTGGTGAAGTCATTGGGATTAGTCAGTTGCACGAATCTAAGCATGTATGAAGGTTTTGCAGGTCAGGACCTTGAATTGTAAAATTAATACAAGGTATATCAGTCTCTGGAGGTGTCATGTTTTGAAATAAAATTTTCAGGCCTTTATTCATAATGTCAACCCTGAGACCCTTTAAGTGTCTCTCTTGCTCTCTTCCAATTAAAATTGCTGAGTTATATTAATTGACTATTAATCAGTAATTTTTTCAGAGCATTTTTAAATGTGTGAATACATGTTCTATTGTGTGAATGTTCATACATCCTGTTTGGAAGGGGCTTTTTTTTTAAGAGCTATTGTGTATTTTACTGGCTAACGCTAAATGAAATTCACAAAGCTGAAGAAGTTAAAAATTAAAATTGAAACTTTGCTCTGATTCCAGTTTGACAGTATTTGACAGTATTATCCCATGTTACCTTTCCAGTGCCTAGGCAAAATGAGTGGAGGGGATTGAAAGAAAAATGGCTAAAATTCCATCTCTCAAATTCTCCTTTACTTACAGTACTTAACTCTGAAAGTAAAAGCCAAATAGATGTATGGCTTTAGTTGGATGATTAACTTGGAAGTAGAGTTTAGATATGAAAGCTCATATTTACGTAAGCATTTGCAACAGAGAGAGGGGCTTCAAGTCAGACTGCTTTACGAGCAATGACAGAACCTGTTTTCACAAATTGTCAATAAAAACAATAAGGGCACATGCAGGTAACTGTCACCTTTAGGCTCGAAAGGTGCCATACTAGGTCTTCGCTTTTCGCTCCTGACTTGGGATGTTTATTTCTCCTGGGGTGAATCCATAGCACCAGCTTTGTTCTGATAACAGCATCTGGCACTAGATTGATTTAACAGACTATGAGGTTTGCTCTTTTCAGATATGCACTCGTACAGCAGCTACTGTATAGCTCTGACATGGCCACACGCTGCTGTTGTTTTTTCTGCCTCCTAGCACCACGTGTGAAGCTAAAACTCTTTGACACCTGCCATTTGGACCCTTTTCGTACTGAAAAATGTCATCGTTTTCAGACAAGATGAAGACAGATATCTGATCGTTCTTCTCTTTACAGGGATGTGCTGAGGGCATGGTTCATAGATGAATGAATAGAGGATTCCAGTGTCATAATTGTACAGTTTGTTACATTAGTTTAGTAAGCTAGAGGTCTTACTTAAATTATGGATTCTTAGCCTTACATCAAAATGGGAAGGAATTAATCTTATTTAACTCTAATATTAAGGAATATTTATTTAATCCATTTAATTCTGATGGTAGTAAATAAAAACTTTTCATACAACCTTCTCACTTGCTGTTTTTAATATTGTGCAAAAAAATTTTGCACTGTTTTTCAAATAGGAATACTAACTGAAAAAATAAGATGGGAAAATCCTGAACTAGTTACTTTGTTTTGTAAAGTAACCAGTGAACGACTTTATCTAGGAAACATTCAAATTCCTCAAAATCAGAAGTTTAGCAGAGGTGTGCTATATTCTCCAAACTTTCATGTGTTGTTTCAGGAAAACCTGTTTGCTAATGCGGGTGTCACAAGTATCACCCATGTTGTTGAAAGCCATTCCATATTAACAAAGAAGAGATCAGGTTGCATATCTCTGAACAAAATTGCTCTAATACTTAAAATACCTTTTTTTATTACATTTAAGTACTTTACAGGATGCTCTTAGAATGCAAAATCAACATTTTGGTTTCACTCTCAGGTACAGGCCAGCAAGAGTCTGAAAGGATGTGCTTTTTAAAAAATGTGCGAATGTCATCCTGTCAATTTGGAGGGGAGTGGAGGTACCCTTTTAAGATAATTATTTCAGTAATTGCATTTTGTATTTCATGCATGCTCAGAGGTTTGACTGCAAACATTTGTAGCTGAACTCTCCCTGACTTTCTTGGTTACCTCTTAATTTATTGTAAAGTAAGCTTTCAACAACATTAAAGAATGTGAGAAAATCCGTAAATATCTCCAATATTTGAGGTCTGAGTTATTCTAAAAGGTCCCAAGGTTAGCAAAATAAATAAAATTAGACATAAATGGTGTGTGTGTGTGTGTGTGTGTGCATGCGCAATGCATATAATAGTACTTATTTTTGTTTGCCTGGTGTTAACTCTGTTTTCAAGAGGGAATTCAAAAGAAGTTCCCTTTATTTGAAAGGGCATGTTTGTTTCAAAATTAGATGGCTAAATAGTTAACTTACATTGATTTTGAGTAATTCCAGGTTTAAATTGTTCATATGACTTAATGCCAAGTGGATGTTATCTAGATGTTGTGCTTCTTTTCCCTTTCTAAATAACTACCGTAATTGTTTATGTGAAGAGAGAGGCTGACATGGATTTTTTTTCTTGCATATTTTGGGCTCATATAATTATTTACTTTACTTTATATCTACCATGATGCTTCTGTTTGTAGTGAAAGCTTCCATTTATATGCTGTTTTAGGAGAATTCATAAACTTATCAAGCAAGAATTGAAATCAGCTTTCAAGTTCTCTCTATTTTCCTGTTAAAACTTGATGATAAAATTTATCGAGGAAAGCATTGAAATCACTCCTCTCTTCGTAGGCATGCAGAATGAATATATTTTGAAATTGTAGCATTCTTTTCTCTAATGCAGCATAAAAAAGTTCCTTTGTCTTGATGCAAAAAATGTATATTTGTAAATTAATATTTACAGTGCTTAATATATAGAATGTTCAAAGATGTTGATCGATCTCAAGCTGCAGATTTAAATCTGGATGAAGAAAATATTGGCGTAGCCTGAAAGTGCCTTTTCCTCATAGGGAGGATTATTTATTTTCAAGCATTAAAAAGAGTGAGTGAGCGACAGGGGGTTATTTTTAAACATTTTGCTCTCTGTTTCAAATATGCTTTTAAAATTACAACACAGTCTTGAGTGTCTGAAAGCAGTTATCACAAGGGCAGAGGTACATTTAGAAAAACATTAGCAAGTTTAGCGTTCTGAAGAGTAGGCAGAGACTTCAGTTCCCAACCCCTAGCCAAAGGAGGTTGAGCATGTCAGATGAAGGTCATATGTCTGCAGTCTCCAGAGCCTGAGAAGGGAGTCTGATGAGTGCATTGTACTGACTGCAGCCTCTGCCAGTTAATGGAGTGGCACGTTGGCTTTGTCAGGAGGTGAAGTGCTCTAGCAGTCTAAGTCAAGCAAGGTCAACTAGGAGGGAGGTAAACATTAGATACAGCAGCATGTGCATGCACATTCCATTTGTACATGAAGATGATGCAGCTCTGAAATTGCTCAGAAATAATTTTGACTTGAAAAGGTAGGTTATGAGGGAGGGACCACTCAGGCATTACTTGTGCACCCAAAGCTTTCTGTAAAGCCAGGGAGTGATTTAGATTTGCAAAGAATGCAGGGGTAGTACATTTTGGCCTTAACTTGATTAAATGATTTTTACTAAAGGCAAACACTCTGGGCCATATCCTGTTCTGTTACATTGGCAGTAATTCAGATTAATTCCATTTACTTCACTGGAGTCCCTGCAAGTTTGCATGTTTGTAAAGGAGGCCAGAATCTCAGCTCTTTATGTGCAACACATAAATGCCTTTTCTCTTTAAAAGGAAAATACACACTATCATTAAACCTGTAACATTTTAAAAGACTGTTAGAATTTGCAAAAAAAAAAGTGAGGGTTTTGGGAGGGTGACAATGTTGATTATTCAGGACCTTCCAGTTAACAAGTTGTAACAATAAGATGAAAGTTTATGGTTGCTTCATTACTGTACAAAACAGTGAATGGGAAAATTGAGTTTTAGAAGTGGTAGTGACTATATATTTGGACTGTGAATTTGTTTTACAAAAATAGTATTGGGCCACAGTCTTGCAGTTTGAGACAACTTAGACCCCTGCATCTGAGCAGAGCCCTGTTGACTTCACTGTGTGGGCACATAGGGACAGTTCAGGATTTGTATATTTCAGGATCATGCCCTTCATTAGCTTGAAAGATTTATTTTTGCAGCTTTTAGAAAGTCTGTCTGAGATCACTATTTATTAACAACTGTAAGGTTATACACTGATTAGGCAAGCTGGATAACTTCCTGCAGTGTGGTGTCAGGTGGCTAAAGTGTCTTGCAGCAAAGAATAAAAACATTAACATTACTTAAAATACCTAACTTCTGGTGAGCTTTTGCTATAAGGGGAAGAATAGAGAAACTATTAGCCCCAAAATTATGGCAAAAGATGCCTAATAATGTTAATGTAGCCCTACATGTTATACCCAGAACCCAAGCCAATATATGAACAAATAATCTCAAAATGGTCAGAGCAATTTTTAAAAATCGTTACATATTGTGGATGGTTCTGTAAAATCAGGCTTGTGTTTAAACACACCACAGTATAATTGTTAGTATTTGGAATGTAAACTGACAAATGATGTGATGAAAGAACTGTCTGTGGATATGCAGAGATAAAGATAATAACCAGTTAACAGAGCTCCACCAAAGTATTAAATCTGCAATGTGTTTCAATTTGATTCTTTAAGGTGGTAAATGATCATTATTACTGGCTCTGAGGCCAAGGATGCTGCAGCTGTTTTTCCCAAAGAAATAAAGCGAATCCGTACATGTTCATGGGATATTCAAAGAATTCCATTTGGTGTAGTGGGGCTTTATCCTCAGATTATCTTCTGGTGGATTTAAGAAAGCATATTGATAAATTATCTTTCATCAAGTCTTTCAGCCCTTGACACTTGTTTGATTATGATAACTTTCCAATCTGCTAGACTGTGGTTTGTTGTTGAAGTGTTGGAACACTGATTGGTCAGTTTCCCGAGTAATGATGATAGGTGATGCGTAATTTCTACATCCTGCAGGTTTTGCACATCTGTTGTTGCTTGCATTCTGTATCTTGACAATGAATGATATAAATCACATCTGTTGAGTCGAATGCTACATTTTACTGTAAATTTTGCCTGTAATGGTACTAGTGAATACACAGATGGATACAAATACTCACAAGTTGTGCATCTCTTTGAATTACAATACACTCCTATTGTGAGGAGAATTTCAGGTTCTCTGTCTTCTCTGACAATGAGTTAAATGAAGAGGTTGGTCAGTCAAGGGGGTTTTTGTATGGCTGTTTGTAGCTTAACTGCTCTGAGGTATCTGAAGATTCTTACTGTGTGTTATTTATGTGTGTTTTGAAGCTGCTGGATACATATATATAGCAAAAAGAATCTTAATTTAAAAGACTAATTGTTATTACTTTGTCTCATTTATTTTGCAGGTGCTTATGCAAATAATTTCTCGTGCCTTTTTGCACACATTTAGAGGTCAAATTATCTGATCACATCTAAAAATAAGTTAGCTGGCTATCTATATAAGCAGTCACATTTGATGATGCAAAGTGATAGATTGTCTTGAGGTCTGTTTTTAAATTTAGCTTTAAGTGTGTGATGCAAGTTTATTACTGTTTTTTTCCACATTTTTATTTCTGTCTAATTATAGTATACTCTGTTCTCCATTCTCTCATTCTAGTGCTCTATATGGATGCTGCTGCATCTCTCCTTCCACCTGTACTCAAGGATTCTCATTTGAGGAACTCATAATCTGGCTCTATTTTCTTGTTTGTTTGTTTTTTTATTTCCCTGCATGTGTTATGTTTGGTTAAAGGAAGTACCTGCTGAATCTGGGTCAGGAAGTGATAGCGTCATCACTTGCTTTTGTTGTATTCTCTTAAAGGAGGACACATAGCACCCTTGCATACTATCCATGCATATTCAAGATGTTGCACCAGATGACAATGGGATTGTACGGGTGTGACTGAGGACAGGATTTGGACTGTGACTTTGACTTGACAAGTGGCCTTTTAATGCAGCACAAAAAAAGAATGATCTAATATAAGCAATCTTTTGCTGTGCAGTATATAACAATTAATGAAAACAGAATGAAAAATAAACAGCATGTAGTTTCATATTTAAGTAAAAGCTGGATGAAAACCTTTTCTTCTATAAACAAGATAAATGCAGACTTTAAAATATTCATGATGCTGAAAAGTCCTCTAACTATACACACTATTAAAATTCTGAATAATAATTTGATCTTTTAGTTTGATTGATGCACAGACCTAAAATTTTGTGTGTTTCCAGGCTAAATTATACTTGTCTTTATATTATTCAACAAACACCTATTAATAGATTTTTCTTGCACAACATGCCTTCGTTTTCCTTTTCTGCTTGGGCAATATCACTGGCCGATGAGAGACAGTGAATTTATTATTTGAATTTAGTTTCACAGTCTCTCTGACCTAACAGTCTGCTTCTATCCTTTCTGGATTTTCCAGTCCTGGAGTTCCATTATTTTTATGTCCTGTATAATATTTAAACCACTTCTCCTAGCTAGTAAGATTACTCAGTCAATGTGGGGCTCTCCAGTGTTTCAGCCCTTTGCAGAGGTCTTGCCTGCGGCTGCCGCCAAAAGATAAATGAAGGGCTTATGTGATAGTTTCCCAGACAGTCTCATAAGTGCAATAATTAATCATGATACTTTTATATTTTAGAAATTAAATTATGCAACCTTCAGCATCAAAACACTGTTTTGGGATAAATCATTTTTAGTCAATGGCAAAACTCCTATTAACTATGTTGAGTCAAGGATTTCACCCCAAATGTATAAAGGTGGCTTATTGATTCTGACCTTCTTTGTCCCATTATTGTTTTATAACTAGTAATGTTTTTATAAGGCAACTACAAGAAATTGTATTTATGCACAGCAGTTCTGCCACATCAGTGTTGGAGGATCGTTGTAATTAGGATGGGAAAATCCTCCTTAGAGGCCGAATATATAGATATCCCCTCTCTATTTTATAGATTATGAATCCAGTATTGCATTTGATCTTAGGCAAAACTCTAGAGTGTAATACAGTGTTAATAAACATAATTGAGATTTGCGGAAGTATTATAAAGCAATATCATTTTTTGTCAATTCTAAAAGTATAAATACAGATATGTATTATTTTAACATGTATGGTATGGATGGTTAAGCATATTAGGTAAAATTTTCAAAAGTGCCTAAGTCTTATTGCCTTTCAATGAGATTTAGGCACCCACGTCACTAGGTGCTTTTGAAAACTTTACTGCCTATATGCACAAACATGAGTGAAGTAGTAATTATGTAAAAGAGCTATATGATAAAATAATTTTGAGTTTGGAGCAAATTTAACTCTTTTTGGATTCATATGTACTAATTTCCCTCTATTCCTTTTATTTCCTTGAAAATTCACAAAAAGAGAAAATGTAAGTGTTGTAATAGAATGTTTTTATTAGATCTCTGAGTGAAATGTGTCTTATGTCTGCCAGAGTTAGATAGGCTTTCCCATTTAGTAAGCAATGTTAACAAAGGAAATAGAACACCACCAGGTGGTGCTAGTGCAATACATTTAAAGAGCAGCCTTGGTTTTAACATTTAAAATGCATCTCTTTTAGTAACCGTAAATGAGACCTGCACACCACATAAGGCTTTATGTACTAAGCAATAAGCAATAATAGCGGTGTAATTAGTAAACATAAATTGAAGGATTATGTAGTGGGTAATTTGTGTTCAGGTGTGCTTCAGATGTGTATATTTTGTAACTTTAAAAAGTTGGATGGGGATATGGAGAAACATCTCTAGGATGGATTTATATCGCCAGTGGGAAGGCATATTCTATAAACTTTAGTCATCTTTTTGTTGATGAAACCATTAGGAAGCAGTATATTGTGATAGCACATATAAGGCCTGCCACTTCCCACACACTATGGGTATTTTGTGTATCCGTGGCATTGTTTGTTGTTTATATATTATTTCTTACAATGTATTAGTTTTCAATATGTAATTATTTTCTATTAATTATATAGTTGCTATTTTGTACTGTCCAAAAATGTGGTGGGTATTCAGAAATGCCCAGGAAAAAAGGATACCCTTCTGTTTTGTCTAGTATTTTTAAGGAAAATACAAAAATAAAAAAAAAGTTATATTAAAAAATAAAACAAAAAACCCCAACAAATCCAAATATTAGACAGTGCAGCTTTTCATAATGGGTAAAATAAAATTAAAAAATTGGCCCGTTTTCAAAAGTGATTTGAAAGTCCATCTTAGGTGGCATTTATGCTCTTCTGAAAATTTAACCAATCACCCCTTTTTTCTTGAAAAATGTTGTAAAAAACAACTTTCATCTGGTGAACATAAGAGTTAAAAAACAATATGGATCAAATTCAGCACAGAGGAAGCAAACATGATTCCTGCTGAAGTCTCCAGGAATTATACCAGCTTATGCCAGGTCTGAATTTGACTCTAGATGCTCTGAGGAATGGTAAAGATAGACACTTGCAATTGGGCAGCTGAGCAATTAACTTAAACTGGTATAAAAAGCCCAAACAAAACTCTTTTGCTTGCTATAATAGTATTTTTGTGATCAAGATAAAGCATATTAGAGTGTATATGTCAGCCTCACTTGGGTGACCACTTTGCTGCAACTAAAACCAAATGAAATAAAACCAGAGAGGTATTAATAAATCTGTAAAACCTTGGTTGAGACTGGATAAACCAATCATTTTTTTGGAATTGCTTTTCTGGAATGCATAGCCCTATACTTTTACTCCGGACAATTTGTTTTGTTTTATGTCTAGATTTTCCGGTCTCAATTCTGAATGCCAGTTGTTTGGGGTGGTTTTGTGCTGGGTGGAAGCTCTGCTGCCTTCGGAATCTCAGACCCGGGGTGCCCAATGGGGATTACTGCATACATACAAAAACACCTTTGTATGCAAATCTCATAATAATGATAGGTGCTTTACCTGAGTGCGTTCCATATTTTTTTTCTAATTAAAAACATGTTGTAGGACAATGTTTCAGTTTTGCGTGAATGGAGTATAAAAATCCTTATGCTTGAGAAAAGCAAACATGCTCTTTCAGTTGTTGTTTCCTAAGTTTTACTTTTGTTTACTCTTTAGTTTGTGAATTTTTGAACCATCTAAAACTATGGGTGATTTTTTCCCAAGTGCACAATGAAACCAAAGTGAGCTCACCTGGACTAGTAAAATAACATTTTGATGAGTATCAATAAATCATTAAGTGTCCTTGAATTCCTAGTCAAGTCACTTTTAAATTAGCGGACGCTGCTGCTGTTCCTTGGTGCGGGGGGGCGGATACGCTCTCGCAGACGCTGCTATTCCACGGGGAGGTGGTAGCCCAGGGCTCCACTGCTGCTCCTGGGGGATGAGGGCAGCCCGGGGCCTTGGTGCTGCTCCTGGACTGCTGCTCTGGGGCAGCACCCAGGACCAGCTGCCTTGGGCCGCCCGACAGCAGCTGGTGTAGCTTGGGCGGCCCTGGGGTCAGCCACCCTGGCCACTGCAGAAGTCATGGAGGTCCCAGAAAGTGACCTCTGTGAAAGACTCGCAGCCTTACACACACACACACACACACACACACACACACACACACACACACACACACACACACACACACACACACACACACACAAAAACAATATTCTAAATGTGTGTACAGGAGATAAGTGGTCCAACTAAATTACCAGCGAGTATTTTTTGTTTGAGAAAATCTGACTTCCTGATTGGTCACAAGTGAATAGTGTCTCACCCATTTTTCAACATCACAGAATACTGTAGAGGTTGGCGTGATGGGCAGTGTGTACTCGGAGACTCACCACTGAAAGAGCAGAGGTGTTACAGGCCAGGCAAGGAATAGGCGCACTGGCAGAACTAGAGGTGCTTTCACAGTGTCTGTACTGTTGTCTCACTGTGGCCAATGATGTTTGTCCTTCACTTTTATTAGCATTCAGTTCATCCAGAATATTTTAAAAATGTGTTTTAAAAATTTGTAAAAATGCAAAAAAAAAAATCACTTCTTAATGAAGTGAAGTCTTGTCTATCTCAAGTTGATTTGATTGTCAGCTGTGCATTTTTAACTGTTTGCTATTCTATTTCGTAGCATTGTCAGTGAAGCGGGAGCATCTATCTACAGTGTTAGTCCAGAAGCTTCTAAAGAGATGCCAGACCTAGATCCTAACGTAAGAAGTGCAGGTATGAAATATACGTAATAGTTCTATTATTCGTATAATTCAGTTGGTATTGTGTGTGATATTCCGTACAGTAATAAGAAGAGGCCCCTAAATACAAGGGGAGGGAATGGACTGAAGAAAGCGCTTTTACCTGTGACTTTGCATCTCTTTATTTTTGGTTGCTTGGTTTCTCAATTGTAATGTTGGATTAACATTATTTGGTATGGAGTTTGGAATGTGTTTGAAATACTGGATATCTAACTATCCATCTGACCACACTGCCTTCTACCTAGCCCTGTTAAGGCTCTGAGCTGACATGTCTCATGAATATGTTGGGTCTTGTGGACTTCTGGGGCTAAACAAGATCCAGAAAATTGCCAAACCTTTGCCTGAACAACAGGACATTTGTACTCTTCTATGAACTAACCCTCATCTTTCTCACATCTCACACAGACGTGCGAATATATACATACGTGTCTATATTTTGCCCAGAATGTGGTCACTTTTAGTGTGTTCTTCCAGTAACTGCACATGATCTTTAAAGCAGAAGTAGTTTGTTTTAGAGATGTAAAAATGACTACTGCAGTGTAAATGCCGCTGTACTGTAAGATAGACCAGGTGCATAATGAGATCATGGGAGCCACTGATGGTATTAAAATGTGTGTCTGATTATGGGATACTCTGCCAGGGTATAACTTCCACTGATTGTGGTGGAGCCAGGATTTAACATACAGATTCCAGCTCTTCAGGGGACCTACTTCAGCCAATCGCTTAGACAAACAAGTTTGTTTACATTTGCAGGAGACAATGCTGCCTGCTTCTTGTTTACAGTGTCACCTGAAAGTGAGAACAGGCGTTCGCATGGCACTATTGTAGCCGGCATCGCAAGATATTTACGTGCCAGATACACTAAAGATCCATATGTCCCTTCATGCTTCAACCACCATTCCAGAGGACATGCGTCCATGCTGTTGACGGGTTCTGCTTGATAACAATCCAAAGCAGAGTGGACCGACTTAAGTTCATTTTCATCATCTGAGTCAGATGCCACCAGCAGAAGGTGAATTTTTTTTTTGTTGGTTCAGGTTCTGTAGTTTCCGCATCTGAGTGTTGCTCTTAAGACTTCTGAAAAATGCTCCACACCTCGTCCCTCTCAGATTTTGGACGGGACTTCAGATTCTTAAACCTTGGGTCTAGAGCTGTAGCCATTTTTAGAAATCTCACATTGGTACCTTCCTTGCGTTTTGTCAGCTCTGCTGTGAAAATAATCATGTGTTGGGTCATCATCCGAGAATGCTATAACATGAAATATATAGCAAAATGCAGGTAAAACAGAGCAGGAGACATACAATTCTCCCCCAAAGGGTTCAGTCACAAATTTAATTAATGCATTTTTTTTTAACGAGCATCATCAGCATGGAAGCATGTCCTCTGGAATGGTGGCTGAAGCATGAAGGGGCATACAGATGTTTAGCATATCTAGCATGTAAATACTTTGCAACGCCGGCTACAAAACTTCCATGGAATGCCTCTTCTCACTTTTAGGGCGACATTATAAAAAAGAAGCAGGCAGCATTATCTCCCATAAATGTAAACAAATTTGTTTGTCTGAGCGGTTGGCTGAACAAGAAGTAGGCCTGAGTGGACTTGTAGGCTGTAAAGTTGTACATTGTTTTGTTTTTGAGTGCAGTTATATAATAAAAAAGAAGCTACATTTGTAAGTTACGTTTTCACGATAAAGAGATTGCACTACAGTCCTTGTATGAGGTGAATTGAAAAATACAATTTCTTTTGTTTATAATTTTTACAGTGCAAATATTTGTAATAAAAATAATAATATAAAGTCAGCACTGTACACTTTGTCTTCTGTGTTGTAATAGAAATCAATATATTTGAAAATGTAGAAAAGCATCCAAAAATATTTAATAAATTTCAGTTGGTATTCTATTGTTTATCAGTGCGATTAATCACGATTAATTTTGTATGACTTTATCTGTGTTTCCATTTTCATAATTTGTAAATTCTTCTTCTAGTGCTTGCTCATCTTGATTCCATTCTAGGTGTGTGCGCGCCCACGTGCATGGTCGTTAGAGATTTTTGCCTTTGTAGTGGTATCTGTAAGGTTGGTTATGGCGCCCCCTTGAATGCCGCACTCATGCGTCGGTATATTAGGCGCCGCCAGCTCTACACCCTCTGAGTTCTTTCTTACCACCTGTGGTGGTTAGTTGGAGCACCTCCTCCCTGCCTACCAAAGGCTAGCAGTTTCATCTCTACTGTATTTGATCCTTAGGGCCTTGTAAATAGTTTGTTTATAATAGTTAGTGTTTAAGTAGTTGTTAAGTAATGTAGGAAGAAGTTACAGTCCCAAAGGCCTCTGCCCCAGGTGGGGCATACCCCTGTCTCCAGGTTTTAAGCCCTACTCTGACTGTAGCAGGCCTATGCCTGTTAGTGACCCCCATAGCAGCTGCCTGAAATGCTTGGGGAAATCGCATGTGAAGGACAAGGGTGGCATGTGTAAGAACTTTAGATCCAGGACCCAGAAAGAGCGCGACACCCTTCTGAGGGCCCTCCTTGTGGAGGCTGCTCTGAGCCAGTCTTCTGAGCCTTCCCAGCTGGACTCTACCCCTAGCACTTCAGCCTCAATGTGTAGCGCACCCCCAGCATCGGGCAAGAAAGAAGTCCAAGACGGACAGCTTCCCGGCACCAAGCAAGAAAGGTCTCGGGGTATTGGGCAAAGGACCCAGTTTGAGCCACCTTCCCACACCAGAACCACATGGGCGTGCCTCCCCAATGGGGGCCTCTAGCTCCCCAAGGGAGCTGCCACCGACTCCCGGGAGCCATAGGGGACCCAGGCTTGTGGCGAGGCTGATGACTTTCCAGGCTCTCCCAGCACCCAGAGAGCAGAGGCCTCTACCAGTGCCGCTGGCGCCTTGTGTTTCACAGGAAGCGGCAAAAGCTCCCTACGAGGGTAAGCCAGCTGTCAAGCTCCCCCCCGCAGCGGGCAAGTGAGCGCCGCCAGTCCCCAGAGCCGAGACAATGCTCTCTGTCTCCATACTGTAGATTTCCAGCTTTGCAACCCAGGTCTTCTGCAAGTCACCCTAGATCACTGGCGCCGCAATCGCTGTCCTCTCAACGCAGATTGCCTAGGGGGAGGCGCTGGTCATTGTATTGCCAGCACCGTTTACCCTCCCACGGTTGTCTTCTTGGTGCAGACCCCTGTCCCCTGCACCATGGGAATGGTCTCTGTCGCAGTACCAGTCCACCCGCCCCCAGCACCGATCCTCTTATTCAAAACGCCGGTCTCCAGTGGCGACGGTTAGCCACCAGACGCAGGCATCGACAGCCACACTGTGGTCACCGGAAGGGGATTCCTCCAGCACGGAGAGGGAATTGAGCTCCTCGCTGAGGCATCACCGGTGTGATCGAGCACCCAAGGCTGCGTCAACCTCTGTGATGCCATCTTGGCAACATGGCCAGTGGCCAGCACAGTGGCCTTACTGGAGTGTGTGGGGCATGCTTCTGATGCCAATACCCTCTTCACGCCATTTGTCGACTGCTGCCTCGGGGCAGCAGCTGACGGCACTTGTGGCACACAGGATCAGTGTGCAAAGTGCACTCAGAGGTCAGGGTAGAGGAGTGATTGCCCACCCCAAAACTCCCTTCCCCTTGGAGATGTTGCTCTGGGGCTTCCCCCGGTGGTCCAGTCGTCATACTCATCCCCAGACGAGGCGGAGGTAGGGCCCTCGAGTGCCAGCCCGCCGGATGACTTCAAACAGCACCAGGCCCTGCTTCGACGGGTGGCCAAGAACTTGGGCCTGGAGGTAGAGGAGATCGCCGAACAGGCGGACACCCTGTTCCGTGTGCTCTCGGCATCTACCCCTGTCTGTGTTGCGCTATGAGTGCATGATGGGGTCTTAAAAATAGCTAAGCCCTCTGGCAAACCCTGTCATCCATCCCTCCCACCTCCAAGAGGGCTGAGAAAAAATACTTTGTCCCAGTCAAGGGGTTTGAGTACTTATATACCCACCTGCCTCCAAGCTTGCTGGTAGTCTCTGAAACCAATGAAAAGAACAAACAGGAGCACAGAAGTTCAACCACCAAAAATAAAGAGGCCAAGAGGCTGGACCTTTTTGGGAGGAAGGTTTATTCAACGGCCAGCCTTCAGTTCCGGGTGGCGAACTACCAGGCTCTGTTGTACAGCTACAACTTCAACTTATGGGATTCCCTCCATAAGTTCAAAGAGTCCCTGCCTCAGTACTTGGCCCAGGAGTTTGGTACCCGATGGAGGAGGGTACTGCAGCAGCAGCGAGGTGCTCCCTCCAAATGACGTAGGATGCGGCCAACTTGGCGGCTAGGGTGGTTGCATTGGCAGTGGTCATGAAGTGCAGCTCCTGGCTTGTGTCAGGAAATGTAGGCCTCAATTCAAGATCTCCTGTTTGATGGGAATGGTCTCTTTGTGGAGCAGACTGACACAAGGCTGCATGACCTAAAGTACACTTTGGCCATCCTTTGCTCGCTGGGTCTGCATACGCTGCAATCGGTGAGGAAATAGTTCCAGCTGCCGCCAAGGCCTTGGCAGCCTCGACAGGGGTCTGCAAGAAGAAGGGATAGAGACACAAGCTTTCTTCAGGTTTTAAAAAATGTTTAGGAACAGCTTAGTTAAAGGTAGGCTATGTGGAGCTTACGAGATGTGCAAGGATAGAACACTCTATGCATCCCCAAGTGAATTCTTCCTCCTTCCTCCCACACCCATGGAGAAGAGTTGCATTGTGTGGTATATAAAGTTGATTTATTACAGTAGAAGTCGTTAGACTATTACATGGGCCCTTGCCTCCCCAGGCCACCCCCTTGCCTCTTAGTGGGTATGTCTACATTGCAAGAAAACACCTGTGGCTGCCCTGTGTCAGCTGACATGGGTTCACGGGGCGCCGGCTGCAGGGCTATAAAATTGCAGTGTAGATGTTCAGGCTCAGGCTGTGGGACCCTCTCCCCCCGGCATGTCTACACAGCAATTTTATAGCTCAGCAGCCGGAGCCCCACGAGCCCAAGTCAAGTGACATAGGGCAGCTGCAGGTGTCTGATTGCAGGATAGCCATACCCAGTGTGGCTCTCCCCTTCCTGTACGCTAATTTACTCCTTTGTGACTAAATCCTTCAGGGGCCATGCAGACTGTGCAAACACCATGTCAGGGTAGGGATGGACTGCATAGTGGAAACGTCTTGTTATTTGTAAATGATGCCACCAATAATTTGTCCCTACTCCAAAACTTCCCCAAATTACTATTGTTACTGAAAGGCACCTGTCGCCACTCAGACCAACAATTAAAAAATATTTGGAATTAATATAAACAAACAAACAAGCATTAGGAAAATGTTCCACATGGAAAGTTCCTTGTTTCTTAAACTCTCTTAATCTCCAAAACACCTGATTTTTCTGATGCTTTCAAGAAAAAATGCCGTCCTAAAAGTAAAAGTAAATAATTGGAGATTACCAATCTCCTAGAACTGGAAAGGACCTTGAAAGGTCATTGAGTCCAGCCCCCTGCCTTCACTAGCAGGACCAATTTTTGCCCCAGATCCCTAAGTGGCCCCCTCAAGGACTGAACTCACAACCCTGGGTTTAGCGGCCAATGCTCAAACCACTGAGCTATCTGTCTCCCCGCTGTGAAATATCAGGCAATTTGCCTTAGTTTTGATAAAGCTAGTGGGTCAAAAGCAGGTCTGTTGACTAGCTTCAATGTTAATTATATAGAGAATTGCATCTCTCTATAATATATAGAAATCGCTTCACCCATCATTGAAATGCAGCCATCTCTGGTTTGAAAAGCAGCACTTCTTCTACAGTCCCCAGGAATGCTACATGTCAGTTTAGGATAAAAAGTGAAGAATATTGATTGTATCCACTTGAAACTGCAGTGGGATATCAAGGTTTATGGAAGTCAACACCCTAAATACTTGTTTACAAATGTGAGAATACAGCCTTTTAAAATCCAGCTGACTCTTTTCTTGAGGTTTGTTTTAAAAAAATCTATACTGTAATATATTTCCCTGCACTATGCAAGCAAAGACATGAACAAGGTTAGCATTGAATGGCTAACTTTGAAGGGAAGCACAGCTTAATACAGTAACTCCTCACTTAAAGTTGTCCTGGTTAACGTTGTTTCGTTATTAGGTTGCTGATCAATTAGGGAATATGCTCGTTTAAAGTTGTGCAATGCTCCCTTCTAATGTCGTTTGGCAGCCGCCTGCTTTGTCCACTGCTTGCAGGAAGAGCAGCCCATTGCTGCTAGCTGGTGGGGGCTTGGAACCAGGATGGACCGTCAGCCCCCCTATCAGCTCCTCCTATCAGCTCCCTGCTCCCCTAAGTTCCCTGTGCAGCAGCTGCCCAGCAGGCTAGCAATTGCAGCTGTCCCTTCTCCCACTGCCATGTGCTGCTCCTGCCCTCTTTCTTCGTGTGCGGGGGTGGGGGGGGAAAGAGGGGCGGCTAATGTCAGGGTGTCCTCCTCCCCCCTGCACCCTGCATACCCCATCTTCCATAGAGCAGGGGGGACACACGACAGGGCTCAGGACAGAAGGAGCTTGCTGGCAGCAGCAGCTGCGGTCTCAGCAAGCTGATCTAATTAACAAGGCAGTGTACTTAAAGGGGAAATGCACCTCTCTCTCTCACACACACAGTGTATGTCTCTGTCTGCGATGCTGTCTCTCCTCCCTCCATTCCTGCTGCCTTGTAGAGTGTGAGAGTTAACCCTTGAGGGCTCAGCCAATTTCTAGTTCATCATTTAGCAGTAAGGCATTCCCTGGAAAATATCCCACCTTCTGACTCCTCCACCTCAACCAAGCTTCACAATCATCATCGCTGTGTACCAGTATTAAATTGTTTGTTTAAAACTTATATTTTGTGTGTGTGTGTGTGTATATTATACTACATATATAGTCTTTTGTCTGGTGAAAAAAAATTCCCTGGAACGTAACCCTCTCATTTACATTAATTCTCATGGGGAAATTGGATTCGCTTAACATCGTTTTGCTTAAAGTCGCATTTTTCAGGAACATAACTACAACGTTAAGTGAGGAGTTACTATATAAGCATAGTATTGAAAAAGAATAAAAAGAAACTGATAAAACTACATTTGCTACTTTTCCCCTCTTGAATGCATCTTCCTCTTGTGATCTTGGATTTCTTTTGTTTGGTATTGGTGTGCATCTGATAATATGGTGTGAAAGATAACTTTTTTTTAATTGTTATGTTACATCATGTTAGGTTCTCTGTACACAAAATGGAGTTTAGTACATTAAAAGAAGCTGACAGCTGCATGATGAAGTGTGACATTTATAGTTAAGATAAAAGGTACTGCAGACATATTATGTGAGATAGCTGTGATCTTAACACAATTTGCCACTTTAACATTTCTCTCAATACAAAGGAGATAGCAGCGGTCATTTTTTTGAAATACAGGGAGTAGACCCGTGTCTACCCATGAGCTATATGAATTTAAA
This sequence comes from Mauremys mutica, assembly GCF_020497125.1. Lineage (NCBI taxonomy): Eukaryota > Metazoa > Chordata > Testudines > Geoemydidae > Mauremys > Mauremys mutica. The sequence goes on along the minus strand of NC_059074.1, from coordinate 174,744,614 downwards.
AAATATAAGATAGTGCATTTTGTAGGAGAATTAACTTTCACATGTTGTGCTTTATTAAGCACACTTCTGGTACTGCTAAACGACCACTGCTTGTCTAAATTTATCTTTATTCTCACTCAGTTCTGACTTCCCACTTAAAAATGTAATATAGCTATCCTTACTGAAAATGTTTTATTATTCATTTCTTATAAATGAATAAACAGATGAGTGTTCACTTAGCCAAAAGGCATTTGGCATTAATTGGCAATCTTAATAGATGGGTCAAGAACTGAATTATTGTTCTATTAGCTTTTGAACTTGTTATTAAGGTTATTAAGAATGTTGTGGTGATGCTATTTTGGTGTGGGATTTGGCTTGAGCATGATAGAAAATGAGCTATTATCTCTTCCAGCAGCCTCATATCCATGCAGAACAAGGTGTTGATGTGTGCCAAAATAAATCCCTGCAACCTGCACAGAAGTGGATTGGGGGTAAATGAGGATATATGCTATATCAATCTCAGGGAGTTTATTCGGCTCTGTGAGGGTCCATAGGCAGATAAATGGTATCAAAAACTGCGAGCAAGCCTAAAATGATCAGCATGGACTCCTAACCTTTGTCCATAGCTGGAATCACCTGCTGAGGTGATGTGGTCTGTGCCACCATCAGTATGCAGAAGCCAGGCCATTTTAATGACCGTGGGTTTTTTTTGTTTTTTTTTGTCAGGGAACACAGGCTCTTCTAGTTCCTGGCTGATGTGGTAACTTTTATGAGGGCATGTTGACTGAATCTCAGACTTGACAGGGTGGAGGTGATTGTGGTCCTCTCTTTCCTCAGTATTGAATGGGTTCACACACCCTTTCATCAAGGTGTTTGCAATGTAGTGATATTTCTGGATGCCTAAAATGTCAGATGGATTTTGTAGTCAAATCACCTGTTTTCATGTGAGCCTAGTAAGGTGATTCTAACTGTACTTTCTATGTCTTTATCAGTTATTTATTCTCTTATGACCTTAAGACTGGATTACTGAAATGCACTCCATATATGATTAACCTTGGGGGTCACTTGGAAGCTAAAGCTAGTGCTGAATGTTACTGTGTGTTTGCCTAGAAGAACTACAGATGCCATATTGAATCAATTTTCTGAGAAACAGTACTGGTTTCTTTCTTGATTCCTGGTTTAATTTAGGTTGTTGACTTGATCCATTATTCTCTTCATGGTTTAGGTCCTGGTTACCTGGCCCTGATCTACACTGGGGGTCGGGGATCGATCTAAGTTAAGCAACTTCAGCTATGTGAATAACATAGCTGAAGTCAACGTACTTAGATTGACTTACCGTGGTGTCTTCACCGCGGTGAGTCAACTGCTGCTGCTCCCCCGTCGACTCCACCTGCGCCTCTCGTGGCAGTGGAGTACAGGAGTCAGTGGGAGAGCGCTCGGGACTAGAAGCGATAAATCGATCCCCGCTGGATCAATCACTGCCCGCCGATCCGGCAGATACTGAAGACATACCCCTGGGAGCCTGTATTTCTGACCATGTACTGCTATTTCAGCTAAAGTCATCTGAGGTTTTCTATCTGACCGTCCCTAGATTTCAGTGTCTGGGGTTGGGGGTACAGGAACCTCACAGGAGGGCTCTTGGCTCTGGAACTTCTTGTTTCCATTAGCCCACTAAAGTCAGAGTCTGTTGACCTTTAGGGCACCATGCAAGATCCATCTTGCTTCTTTGATTTTTGCCTGAGGGGCTGATTTATAAAAGCGATATATAATTTAACAAGGCATGGACTTCCCCATTGCTGACACTGACCATCAACTATTATGTTGTTTGTGCATAAATAACACGTGATTACACAGTGTATCCGGTTTAACTAATTTTACACTTCTTTTCTGTATTCCAGTACAATAATTTTTCTGCACAATCTGGAGTTCAGAAATGTGACATGCATACTCCTTAGGCAAACCCTCACCAAGCTTTCAAAATGATGTCATCTCTTATAGTAGATTTCCTTTGAATTTTATGGTTGGATTGGGCAGATAAACTTAGTGTTCTGGTAGTAATACTTAAAACCTGGTAAACTTCAAAATCAATAACATTACCATGGGTATGTAAAATTTCAAACAGTTTTTCCAGATAGGATTCAATTGATGTACAAATATATTTTTTTGGACTTTTCGGGGGGCTGGAGGTCGTCTTGTGCTCTTCACAGAATAAAATCTTAAGTCTAGTTTTTTAAGGCTATTTTAAACTGAGCTTTTTATATTAATACTTATTTTAAGGTCTCTTTGTTCTGTTGGAATCAGAGTACACATCTACACTATGAAGCAGTGGCACATCAAGGCAGCCTACAAGCTCAGTTTGTCGTTTTTACTTTATTATGAAGTACAACTATTTGGGTTACTGTGAAACAGGGATTTGTCTAGTTCCTGGACCGTTGAAAATCTTGTTAGCTGCACACCACCCGGCATTGATTTTTTGGTGGTGGTTGTTTGGGGTTGTGGGTGGAGGAGAGGATGTATATTATGTTTGTCACAGATAAAAATGTCTAGGTTGAGTGGTCCCTGACTGGCTGTGTAATGTTGAAAGCAGTTGATCAAGTGGAATATTTGTTTCAACTACTGTGCTTAACCAAAGTGGGGAAAACCCTGATGAAATTAATGTTTTATAATAACTTTAAGCAACAGCAGTGCTGCTGAGTCCTGGAGATAAATTGTGGCATGAAGGTTGAGAGAGAGAGAGAATTGCTGCTGTGAAGTAAGATTATGTAGCAGCTCTGATTGTGTGTTAGGGAACGGTAATACTAATTTAGGAATGCTTCAATTTCAGGGTATTACATTTCATTTGAAGTTTTTACCGTACTGATAAAATGTCTTTCTTTGCAATCACTTTACTTTCTTTTTTCTTAACCACTTAAAACCAAAATAAAGAACATGGTGTGCTCCATTGCACCAATTTATGCAAGTAATACAGACAAGCCATAGTATGAAGATTTCTTCAGACATGGGTAGGATAGGAAAGGGCACTTACCGTTTACAGACAAGGACATCTATACTACCCCCTGTCAGAAGAGATCACCATACTAAAGCTTGTCTGTACTACTTAGTGCGGTGAAGCACTAAGTTAATGTTGCACTTAGTGCAATGAAGCACTTTTTAATGTTGTATTTACCTGCTTAAGCAAGATCAATGCATTTTAATTTCCATATTACAGAGCATAAAAGAAACACCCATCTTCGTCTCAGCCTGTCAGGGCTTGGGATCCTGTGTTTGACTTCATAGTTGTGTCTCCCAGTTAGCAGGAGAGCGAGCTGCAAATATATAAACAAACTAAAGTTACATTTTGCACAGGCATTGTGTACCAAGAGGGTGAGAATGTGGGTTGTATTCTATTTGCAGGTATGATATTGAAAAGGCACTGCATTAAAGAATGATTTCTGAGGATAAAGAGTGTCTCGGAGAGCAAAAGGTCAGCTAACGCAGCTTGGCTTAGCATTGTCAAATCCCATCTGCTTGTCTTCTCTCCACAGGGCAGAATACATTGGATTATTGTACGCTCAAAGTTCAGCAAACCATTTGCACTTTCCCTTGCAAGCGAAAACCTTATAGGCTTGTTGGGACTTTGAGACTGTCATGCTACAGGGGCTAGTACCCTTGGGTGCTGTTAAAGATAGAGATGTACAGTTCAGAGCTGTCATAGTGCCCAACAAATGGAAGGTAAAGATAGGAGACAATATAATTTCTTCTGACTTTATCTTAAGGAAAGTAAAACCATTTGATGCTTAGATGTGTGGGACATAGTGCCTTCATGTCTACTTGAGCTAATTTCTTCATTTTCTTAAAAGAGCACCACTCCCCTTCGGCTGCTGAAAAGAGGTCATTTTTCAAAAACTTTTATCATACAAAACTCTTACGGTTAAACCTTCCCCAATGCTTTAGAGTCAGTAAATAGCAATGGCGGATCACAGAGAGCAGGTGTGAGTTACACAGGTTTAGAGACATAGAATAAGGGGAAATCAACGGTATATATTATAAACTATTTTGACTTAAGTACACAGCATCAGCTGTTTTTGGAGCATATGGGAGTAATTATAATGCAGAACAAAATAAAATAGTATTGTATTGCCTCTTTCATGCAAACTATATTATCAGGAAGATTTATAGAGTTTAATAATCCACTTAATTATAGTAGAGTTGGAGAAAATACATGATTTATTTTTCCATCTGAAATTTGACATGAGTTGGAGGGTCTTTGGGCAGGGAGGTTCAGGAAAGCTGCTCCAGATGTCAGGAATTCCACATTGTAGGGGCACAGAGAGGAGATCCAGCCTAGATCAGCAGAGGCAGAAGGTAAGGAGGTAGAGCTGCAGCTCCATGGCATTAGCTGGAGCATGACTGTTGGAGGTTTATAAATAAAATTGAACTTGATCCAGCAGTGAATGGGAATCCTAAGAATTGTACCCATAATGCACACACACTCTACTTCAATACTGAGCAGTATGATATAGTCTTTGTTTGAAATGGCCTATGGTATTTTCATTATATGAAGAAGCTTGTAGGAATGTAAGGGTTTTTTAGATTGCTATTGAATGGCTTTGTACTTTTTAGTGGGAATGACTATTTGAGCCAATATGACAAATGGATTCATTTGATCTGCAACTTTAGATACAGAGTGTTTGTCAGTCTTTACTTCCTTGTCACTGTGGATGCAATCCCATATTGTTGGGCTTTGTGCAGGCATGGTTGTGTGTGAAAGGAGATGGCATTAATTCCCAAGCCTCCAGGCATGGCTGTAGGGTTCCAGTATAGTGCCCCGCTCCCCAAGGTTTGTACTGGCATTATTAGCCTTTGAACAGAGAACTTAGCTGTTTTGAGGAGCATAATCAGGAGCCCACTTGAATGTCAGCCTGTCTGTTCTGCCCGTGGTGCCCCCATAGCCTCACCACTGGACTTAAAAGGAACAGGGCCTTGCTGCCTGGGCTAGATGAGTATTGTCTTGTGTGCCTATTGTTTGGCTCAGCGTTGCCATCAATGGGAGATACTTTTGTATGTTTCTCTCATCAGCAACTTGCCGTGTTCTTTTGTGTAGGCTAATCTTTGTGGCTGAATGGACACTTGTATATTTTTTGTAATAGTGTGGTGCTCAGATTTAACTTGAAGTGCCTGTCTTCTACCTTGTTGGCATTTGCTTCGGTGCATGCCTAGGCGTTTCTCGTATCCCTGAGTGACTCAGAATTTAGTAGACCAGTTCCACTGGCCCTTTCCTTTTGGGTTGTGTTTTTCTTGGCATAATCCCATCACATCCTTCAGTTATCTGGGAATGCTGGAAGTGGCCTTCTCCAAAAGTGCAACATTACTGCAGACTGTTGCAAAACAAGCTTCCACTAGTGTGAAGGAATGATGGAAGTAGCATCCTTCCCTTCTCGCACATACTTCTCCCCCTGGAGGCTGTCTCTCTCATTTCTGTGATGTTTCCCGCCCTTGCCAGCTGAATGAACAATAGAGGTAAGGCTACTCTTGAACTTGGGTTTTATATGTGGCAGTGTGCTATGCTATTCACTGAACCCTCAAGACTACCTACTGTTTCTTAATATATAACATAAGACACTCTGTGGTCACCTGGAAAAGATTAATATTTTATTGTTGACATCAGCGAATAAGTGCAAACCATTACGAAAGTTTTACTTTTTTAGTAATAATGGTAATAAATTAATGCTGGGATGATGCAATTAAAATTAATACCAGTTTAATTGTTAAATGTACACTGGCAATTTTTTTCTTTTAAGTTGCCTGTTTGAACAGATGAGCGAAGAAAAACCTAATAAAAAAAATCTAATAAGACTCTTCAAGGAATGAGTAACAATCAGTCATGTCAGACTTCAATTAAAAAAAAAAAAACAGCCAATGCTGTTTCATCCCCATCTCACCATGAATTAAAATGGTATATCCTATAAAATATCAATTCAGAAATGCTTAATACTCAGGCAGAGAAAGTTTGTTTATTGAATGTCTATTTCTGAGTAAATTGTCACTTTCAAATAGTCATATTTTATTTTTCACTCTTAACTTGTGTAAGGATTTATTGTTTTTATATATAAAATCTATATAAGCATTTTTATTAAAATTCTTCTTTCATTCATGATGTCTTTAGAGATTTCTGTATTGTGTTAGAAGATTGTCATTCATTATTTCATTAATCTTAAGCAAATAAAAGGTTATCAGTTTGATGGAGTTAAAACTAACCTAAAATATAACTTTTAAAAACAAAAACCTGCCACCTTGCCACCAAAGAATTTTGGATGAGATATAGCTGTTGAGCCATTGCTTAAATAAGTTACATATTTAAAACCCATTGAGAAAATATATTAGAATTCAAAGCTGTGTCAGAAATCCTGGCCTACTTAGAAAGAATGCTTAATGAAAAGACTACTGTACATTTTACTGTATCCCTTACTAAGAGGGTGAAATTCAGGTCAACAGGATAGAAAGCTTCTAGGGCTCAGGAAACCTGAAAAATCGATCACTGAGTAAACATTATTGCAGATCCTTATGGAGAGTAACTGATCTTGAACACAATAATAAGCTTTATAAAAAGGATTTAAATATGTTAGAATGTTCCCAGACCTATCATTGGGTGATATATTGATAGTAATTACTGATGAAATTGCTAGTTGGTCTTTTAATTATCTTAGTATCTTTTAAATTGAGTTCACATTTAAAATTTTAATCTAGGTTTAAAACTAAGAAAGTTGATTTTTTTTTTTTGGTTACTTGGATGTTTTTGTAGTAGCATGTTTCACCAAGAACAAAATACTGAGGTTTTAAAATAAAAATACAGAATGTTCTCATTTATGACAACATTTAAGTTGAAAACAATCATAGCCTAATAACTTGTGGTTGCCATATATTTATTTATATAGGCATTTGTAAAAGCCCATTGCCTTTGCATCCGGAAGCCTCATATTCTATAACAACAAATGCTCCCACTCATAGAGGATGGCCAAATCATCATCGTTATTGCCTGGGATACATTTTTAGCCCTGTATAAAGACCCATATGTTTAAAGGAATGTCATCAACTTAAAACTCCCATTTCTGGCTGAAAATGTTTCATTTCTTATTATTACAAGCAATGCTTAAGGTCACTGAAAATGAAAGAAATCAGAGAGAAATATTTTTCTCCCTCTCGCAGTTTGTGTTCTTAGTGCATTTGGCAGCACTCTGTGTACAGCCAGTTTCGCGGATTCCCTATCTATAGTCAGTCAGTTTCCCTGTTCTATGTGGATCTTGCACAGCAACTCAGGAAAGAAAATAATATTTTAAAATGCAGTTGTAAAACCACAGAAATTGGCAAAGAGATACACAGGCAAGTTTGATCGCCATGAAACTTCTTTTAGTTCATTTTCTTTTTAAATTGACTAGATTCCTGTTGGTGTGCCTTTAAACAGGGTGCATTTATGCTGCTCCTTGTATGCCATCGTAGTCTAATGCTAGCTGGCAATGAGGAGAGGCAGGTAGCATAATTAAGGGCCCTCAACTAAGAATGTCCCACCACTGTCTATTCTTGGACCTGACAGCTGAAACATCCCAGTTGCTGTTAACTGCCATAATAGAAAAATACAGCTTTCTTCTACTCTCTGGGCCAAATCCTGCAATTTTCACTCGTTAGGGATTTTTCCTGAGATACTTGAAGATTTGGCTGAGTAGTAGGAAGTGAAAGTTATCTCCTTTCTGATCTATGGGAACAATACATATTGCTTGCGATGGCAAATATTAGCAAAACGGAAGTTTTAGGGACTGTGAGGTCTGGATAAAAGAAGTTAAAACATTGCCTTTAATTTGGTCTATAGATGGGAATTGTCAGAAGGTGAACTCTCCTCGTGTGTCTCTGTGTGTGTAATTGGATGATAAAGGATTATTTTAATGTCTTGTGGACATAGAGGTGAGGTGATATTATTAGCTTGAATTGTGCAAGCAGCTACTGTGCAAGCTTTTGCCCCACGGCACTGTCAGTGCACCTCAGTGAAGACTGGCAAAAATACTAAACTATATGGTGGCTGAGTCACATCAGATATCCAGTATGTAGTGGATTGAGACCATCGTACTGTTGTTACATCACCATCTTGCAAAGTGCTATAAGATATCTTAATAATAAGATAGCATTTCAACATCTACACCTTCTCTGTACCTTATCTCAGACATTGAGGTGAAAAGCATGTGCGTTAAACCCAGTTTGCAACCCTCTTCTCCCCTTAAGCTCTTAAATTTTATATTGCTTTCCTGCATGGCAGCAGAATATATTACTGTAATTTCAAAGGTTGCAATGAATATTTTATTAATAATTGGAAACTTTGAAGAGGTTTTGCATCAGCCTGTATGCAGTTTACGTGATTATATTTTCTGATGAATGAAAAACAGCGCAATGTTGAAGTTACAATGCTGTTTAAAATCAAAGAGTAAAAAGGTTTCGTGTTTTATTTCAAAAAGTTTTCTTCACATAGTTTTACTTCAGTTAGACTAATGTATTTTGACAATGGTATTTCAAATCTCCTGCATGTTTGACCTGGCTGACATTTTAAGAGAAAATTGATTTATTTTATTTTATTTTATTTTGCTGCTTGGCCATCAGAGTATGTCATTTATATTTTCTGAGCAAAAATGAAATATCCTTTAATAACTTCAGAAATGGTGAATGAGTTGCCATTCTAAAAATGTTCTAAAAATGCATGTTTTTTATTCGCTCCTAGAATGCACATTTAAAACAGCTTCATCAATTTTGGTAATTAAACTATACTGCTTCATATATATTTTTTAAAATTGTGATTTGCTTTTGTATGGGGAATGCGACCCCTCCTAAGTGTTTCTGTTTTACCTTCTGTGTCCCTGGTGGTCCATATGGGCAGACCTTGCAGCCATGGAGAGCCCTGTTGACTTTGCTCTGGTGCCAAGAGTCCACATATGTGGATCAGATTGCAGGATTGGGGCCTGAAATTTCTGCCCCCCCTTAAAGGATCAGTATCATGGAAATCCATTACTCTGACATCTGTATATAGACACTTTTGACACAATTCTTGTGTCAGGGTAGGAGAGTTGGTGCATGCCACGTGAGGGGGTGAGTTTTCATAGTATACCTTCTATTTTATTTCTCAGTTAGAAAAATTCTGGAGTAGAGCTGAGGCTTTCGTGGAGATTTTCACAGTGCTGTGCCATTAAAAGTTGTGTACTCTCCATTTTCTTCTTCAAGCTGTATAATCTGTTGGTTGGTCTTTGTCCTCCACTTTTCCCATGACTCCCACAAAGGCCCCAATCCAGGAAAACACTTAAGCATCTATGTAACTTTTAAGCATATGAATAGTTTCTTTGATTCCCATGTATGGATGTGCTTAAGTGCTTTGCTGGATCAGGGCCTACCTCCAGGGCTTAAACCCTGCAGAGACATGCTAGTACTGTTATCAGCCAAACTTTTACAAAAAGGAAGGTTCCAAGGTTTATAAAATGAGGCTAAAATTGGGTCCAGGGAGAAATTTCAAAACACTCTTGTCCTTCCTCTAGCTGCGACTATCCTGTGTCCATTTGCTTATTTGATATAGGTCTAACTAGATTAATATAGACTGTGATAAATTTTTGCTCTCAGATTCTTTGCTCTCTAAAAACACACTTATGCAAATTTATTCCATATTGATTAGTTTTTCTGTAGTTAGGAAACACTTATGCCAAACAGTTGTATAGAAATTGAGCAGTCTTCCTTAAACTTGACTTGTTGACATGATATCTATGTGTGTGTTCAGCAGTATAAAATAGTTAAAAATAATCTTTTCTGTTTTGCAACAAAGTCATTTTGATTTTATTTATTTTTAGTTTTTATGCTTAAGTGAAACTCTGCTAACTTTAAAGCCTGTTAGTGATCTGTATGCTCAGGAGGTTCAGTTGGTAATTATCTGAGTGATTATTATAGGAAAGCATTTCTGTTGTAATCTAGAGCACTTGCACTGATTAACCTTTTGTGATTTTGACAAGAGCCTTTGAATTCATATGTGAGAGCCTTTGAATTCACAACTTCTGTGATAGAGAAGCAGGCAGATCAGATGTCACCGGTATAGTGCTTTCTAAGCCTAGCCTGGAAGCTGCCATTGTCAGCTTATGTTAAAGCTATAATAATAAAGGATGTGAAAAGTATTACATGACCGAGCAGTGAACTTAATGTTAACTGTACATCTTATTTTTTATCAGAGGGGGGTGATAAAAATCTTTGAATGTGAAGTACCTGATGCCACAGTCAGTTGGTATATTTTGTGGCTGTGGTTTTGAGGAGTCTTCCATAAGAGGGAAACAAGTAGGCATTAAGTTTGCTATATTGGCTTTAAGCATCATTGGGTAATGAAGTTCTTTTCAGAAACGTTATGAATTATTTGTCAGTCTATAATAATGGTAGTTGCCATTTAAAGATGTGTGTAAAAATTTTTGTGCGCCTGTAAACTGTTAATTTGAACATTCACATTATTCACTGTTTTTCTATTATGCCAGTAAATGTACCATTGGGGGGAAAAAGATATTAACGACCCACATATAATTTTAAGCCATCGCTCTTGGAGTGTGCCCAGATCAGCTGTGGACAGCTTCTGGGGTGGCTTATAAAAGACCCCAGCCTTCTCCCATCCTGCCTTCCTTCTCCTATTTTTACATCCACAGCAGGTGAAGCACCCGCATCCTCTCCGGGGGCTGCGCTTCAAACCCTCTGCCATGTGACACCAGAGCCGAAATCTACTCTTGGACCTTTTTCCCTCCACCCTCTTTGATCTTTGGTTCAATCACCAGTCTTCCTACTCCTCCTTCCTGTGTCTGTCAGGCTCTTTCTGTCCATACATCTTCTCTTCCCTCCCTTCCTACCCTGTTACCCCACCACCCTGACCCTCTTCTACCAAAAAGAGACCATGGATTTTAGTCTGACCATTTGCTTGTATTCTCCCCCCCCCCGGCCGCCTTTTTTTTCTTTGTCTGTTTAGTTTGTCACCTCTTTGGGACAAGACGCATCAATTTCTATGTATTTGTACAATGCCTAGCAGAATAACCTACTGGCCCCAATTGGGGCCCTGCGACCCTATCTGAGTAAAAATAACAGTCATTACATTATAACTAATTTAGTTAATTTGTCATAAAAACAAAGACCCTAGTTTGAAAATGTGTTCTAGGTTTATACTATTAAAATCTTATTGGGTTCACAATGGAAAACAAAATATATTTGGTTCCTTATGGCAAGTACACCACAGGGTTTATTTATAACCACATATCAGGACTGATTCTCTAGTGCATTAAACTGCTTTGTGCTGCGCTGGTGGTGCAGCTTAATACCAGCTTATCTGGCTTTTGAAGGATCTACTTTGCATCGAGGGAATCTTTGGGTGTTGTGACTACTATGCCACCCACCTCTTGGCTGTTGGCATAGGGAGTGTGTCCGGAGCATCCCTGTGACCCAGTGATCCTTGACTGTCAGACCAGCCTCTTGATGGGGATGGAGGGGAAAGGCCCTGGTCACTATTGTAAATTCAGCCTTCATGGCTTGTTTGGGGCCTCAGGTGCAGACGGGCCTGTTTATTTGTCAGTTCACATGAGGACTGGCTGATATCCATTTCACTAACATGCTGAGTCCTAGTAGGTAATTCTGTTCAGTCTTTCATTTCTTCAAATTCTCTGTGTATTATGATTGGCCCTCTTATGAATGGTTTTGATATTTTATAAGGAGGTGCTTTGCTGTGTCTTACTGGCTCATTGTCTGTTTCTGCATAGTGTAGTATTAGGAACCATTGGGTTTAATCTTGAGAAGCAATTTTGTGCTGCTAACCCACCCAATTCTAACCTCCCATGGGTAGGTTTGCCCTACATGCATATTTCTGCCATTCTCGAAGGCCCGGATCTGCACTTCGATATTCGTGGAACATCTTGCACAATGGTATTCCATGTCATGATTTCCGGAGGTAGGCAGAGACACCTTACCAACATGGGATAGTTCAGAAGAACAGTTAAATCAAGCATCCTGTCTTCTCTGGTCTGTCATGCTGGGGAGAAGAGGGAGCTTACACATTTTAACATTCATTGGGCAAGACTTCTGTTTGCTGTGAATGGGAGGGAGCAATGTCTGCGTAGTTAGCCCAAGAGTCAGATTTTGTAAGTAGATGCCAACCCTGAGAGCTCAATATGTGAGGGGCTGGCTGCAACATCACCTCTTAGGTTCCAGCAATGGACCAGGTATCCAGGTTACAAATGGAGAGAGCTTGAGTTTGGTAAGATCTTCTTTCCTGTGTGCAATTAGTTATTTCATAAAAGTGGCAGCCAGTTTTGTCCTCTGTACTGTCTCTTGATTTGCAGCCTGGCATTCTCAATCAAGAATCAGTACTTAATCAGCACTAAATCAAATTAACTGAGATGCTAGGTAAAATTTTCTGGAACACCAAAGTTCCAGTTTAAGCCTAAGTCTCGTTGAAAGTCAATGGGGCTTGGACTTTTAAGTGACTTAGGCTCTTTTGAAAATGATACTTTCTGTGTACATGTTACTTAATACTCTCTGGGTGGTTTTTAGGTTGACAGTTGCTGTATAAAAATATCCTGATATTGCTACCCAGTACATTTTCAAAGTGATCATTTAGAATTTAATTAATAGATAGTTCAACTATAGATGTACAGGGTACAATGAGACTTTTATGTTGTGGAGAACTAATGTAATGAACCAGAGTTAAATTTTCACTTTATGACAAATATCTACAAACATCAATAATGTCATTTAAATTTCTACAACTCAGATTCTGAGGAAATTTCAGAACTTAGTAACAGAAAATGTCGTACTCTCATTTTTAGTATGAAATCATTGTTATATAAAAATAAACTTTTCATCTGTATATGTAATTATCTCAGACTAATTGAAACTAGACTCAAAAGCCAGCTAACTAGTAGGCCTATGAAAATGAACATTGAGATGCAGTGGTATGTGTGCATTTTAGGCCTTTGAATTATAAAAAAAAAAGTTCATTAAGTATAGATTTCCGCTTATATTTCTAACAATGAGGAAAAGATTGAGAAAAGAATGTGTCTTGATCATAACTTTGTGCTGCTTTCATTTGTAATAAAACATTTTCTCTCAGTTAAGGCATTCACATGGATTTTTTCCAGGCAAAAAAAGAGAGATTAAATATCTACAATACTGAAAAATACTAACAAAAGTAATTATGCAGTGCTGCTCTTTACATAAAACCACAGTTGTTTTCTACTTCTATTTTTCAGTTTCCATAGCTAGACGTGTACAAGACCCATTAGCTGAGCTAGTGAAAATTGAGCCCAAGCACATTGGAGTTGGAATGTATCAGGTAAGGTAATGCAGATCATTTAATCTAGTAATTCAACATGATATAGTGCAACACAAAAACACTGCTTTGTAATTAAGTGTCAACTAGTTATGTGTCTACTTTAAAAGATTTGTGTGGAATAGATGGGATGGTACTCAATATTTATGTTGTATGGATTTTTTTATTCTCTGGCTTTAACAATTGTGATTTAGATTTAGAAATGGCTAAAGCCAGATTTATAGTCTGTTTAAAACATCAGTTGAAACTGGTAACCCGATCTGTAATGATGTGATCTCTTTCACATCATTACAGCAGTGGGGTTTTATTTCTTTTTGTAAAATAGTATGAGATATTGATCCTCCATTTAGAAGCCATTGGTTGGCGCCATTATCTACATTCTTTCTTCCCTTACTGTTTGTAATAAAAACATTGATTTCAGTTTTTCTTTCATTTACGAAAGCTGAACTGGAAAATGTTTGACAATTCTTATATAGTTTTGTGGGTTTCTTGAGGTTATTGGGGGAAGGGGGCAATAGTTAGTTTTAAATAGTTTTTAAATCTTTAATGTTATTGAGAAGTAGTTTAGTGACTGTCATTTTATTGCATCTGCCTGTCTGTCTTACACAGAAACACACTGTAAGTACTACATATAATATAAATAAATATAAAGTATTGCCCTCAATTGAGGAAACCACTTAAGCACTTGTTTAAATCCCAGTGACTTGAATAGAGAAATGCCAAAAGTGTAAGGAACGTTAAACATGTGCTTAAGTGCTCTCTTAAACAGAGGTGCTTTCATGAATCCAGGAGATGGAGCAGAAGTAAAAGCTGAAAGGTTTGAAGAAATAAAACACACTGTATTTAATTATATTGTTCAGAGGTCACGTAGCTTTACATCCAGGTAAGTTCATGATAATGTTGAATATTTTCTTTTTAAAATAAGAGAGATGTATCCAGTAACATGTATTATTGCAAAAGATTGTTGGTCAACAATTCATCTAGTGAAGGTTGCTCACTGTGCCATTGTTGTTAGAAATTACTTTTCTAGATAAAGTATACTATAATTCTAAGAATAACTGGGATTCTGATTGACTGTTTTTTAATGTAATAAATATAGTAAAGATCCTTCTTGTAAATTGGTTGGTTGATATCAGTCCTGTTCATTATAATCTTACATAAAGTGCAAATTAAAAGCATCCATTTCTTATGCAATGTAAAGTATCTTTCTGATAGTTGCTTTATTTTTGCTGTTGATTAATAGGAAAAGAAGTTTAGTAATCTTATTAAAATAAGTTGCATATTAACCTGCACTTCTGATGCTGTGCCTTGCGGGTTTAAAGAGATGAATTGATCATTCTATGATGATGTATCATATAAGGTGTATATATACATGTAATTTGAATCCATTATAAAATTCTAAAAACTATGCCTCGAGGCTATCTGACCTACAAGTGTGTGTACACTATCAACTTGGAAAATCACGCTTCATCTTAAAATGTTGTATCAATTATTGTTGTAAGTAACCTTAGGAGGAGATGGTACTTTTCCTCTTTTTAATTTTGCTGTGTGTATTTGATAGCACTTAGTGGATAGTAAGTTTCACTCAGTTGCTGGCCTCAGTTGCATCTCTGTGGTGCACTGCTCTGTGAGGAGCCCATCTGCACACTCACCCAAAGCTCTTCACAAGGGTGCTTATAATTACAGCAGCAGCAAAGCAGGTGTTTGCACAGAGCGAAAGGAGAAAGGCTGATCTGCAGCATGTTTTGTTTTGTTGCTCTTGAGACCACCTAAAGACCCTTAATAAACACAGTAAAAGAGTAACTACTCCCTTTATCGTTTTTAAATAAAAAGTCAGAATATACTACTGGAGACCTGAAGGCGACTATATCAGAAAACTGATATTTTGCAATTGGCTAATTCTAAAAAAAGTCCAATTGACAGCATCCCTTTAAACATGTGGTGAATTTATAGATCTCACATCACAGCACCTAAAAGGCTCTGCATATGCACACGTTATCTGCTACCACCAACATATATGTTGTGCAGTAAGCCCACTGCAGTACTTTTGAAGATTTAAAATCGTAGCTCATGTTCTAAATGATTATTTAAAACTTTAGAAGAAGGGGATTTCAAAATAGCAACTGCAATTCAGGCAGGACACTGCGAGTTTTCCCACTGGTTCTTTGCACTTAAGTCACATTGTGGTGCAAATAATACTCTTAGGTACATAAACCTCCTGTCAGAAGGTTTTAAATGAAAATATCAGCCCATAAGCTATGAGATGCTTGTTCATTGGTATAAAGGAATTTTGAGTTACCCGAGCATACTGTGACACTTTTGAAAACAAATTGTATTACCATGTTTCAAAGTTTTGCTGTTCTTTGGGCAACAGAACTCTTTGTGAGGGGGAAAATATTAAGCTATTATGACTCGTCTTCCTTTGGGGAAAACAGTTATTTGTTTACATCTTAGCAGTTAGAGATGAAAAAAGATCTATTTAGATCATTGAGTGATTGTAGGATATAGTTCCTCAATAAAGAATGTATCAGATGCAGAACTGAATCTTATCCAAAATAATTTTAAGGGTTATTTTACATTTGCCTGTCCTTGGTGCTAGGTTTTTTTACTAATTTCTAAGATGAAATATATCAACATACATAAAGATAATGGACTTCTGACAAAGAACATTATTTTATTCACCCACTATAACAATAAACCTATGATAGCCCCTTTATATGACCACATTCCAAAATGAGCTCTCTAGTGTGTCCAGAAAGTTAACAAATCCAAGGTTTGGTTCCCTTGGCGTGGAGGAAGAACAGCTACTAGAGGAGGGGGATCATAAATGAAAGTTAAGAATTTTCATGCATGTTTTTCAAAATTGAGAATATCAGCAGGTTGGTCCCTCAGTGTGATTTCCAGGGGCGGGCCAACTGTGCTATTACCATAAGCCCCAGCTTATGTGGGTGTGCCACACCACTGTGTCACTCTGCCTTTTTTCACCCCTTTCTCCACTAATTGACTGGCTGTTTTTAATTGTTTTTTGTTTTGTTCAGCCACTTCTGGTGGTGTGGCAAAAATGTTTTCTACCTTGGCAGGCAAAATACTTATGGCCAACCCTGGTGATTTCTCCCAGTTAAATCCTGACCAAGACTTCCTAAACTGGGTGCCTAAATTTAGAGTTTTAAGTCCATGGTTACGTTCGTAAATCTCGGCACGATTTTCAAAAATGCTGAGGACTCAGTAACTCCCAGTGAATTGAAAGGGAGCTGCTGGATATTAATACCTTTAAAACAATGAGGCCCCTCATACAGGCATAATCAGTTTATGGCACACTGGGAGGGATTTGACCCAATCATGTAGGTCGGTGGGGGCTAATCACAATAGCATTAAGTGGTGAATGGGGAAAGGTAGGCACCATCTGTCCATATCGTTTCCGCTAGTGCTCTATCTGCCTGATGACCAGGTGTGAATGAAAGGTGAAGTTTAAGAACAAGGTCTCCAAGTAGCCAGCCTTTATTTCATCCGTTGATACTGTGGTGATCTCTTATATTAATTGCCAGGAGCGTACCAGAGCAGAATGTTAGAAAGGCAAGTGTTTTCTTAGAAAGAAAAGGAAGAATCTCAGCTGTAACAGCAACTTACCTGGCATGACCCCTGTTTGCAGGCAAACTGCTTAGTTGTCAAACCATAAGTTCTGAGAGATGGTCTCTGAATAAGATATACTCAATTTCAGTTTGCATGACCTGCAAGAGACCTTAAATGGATAGTTTTGTACCTCCACAGAAAGGCAAGCTGCCAAAATTCTGCACCAGATTCAGAGCCTCCTGTATGCTGGTAATGGACGCATTTTACACCAGCTAGCCAGTAGCCCTTATGTTTGTCTTTCCCCTCCTTTCTGCTTATCCTAAAGGTCCTATGAACAGTGAAAACAGATGGAGGAATGTTCCTTCTAGTAACTTCTGAGTGGCCTGGCAGGCCATTGTACGTGGTACTCAGCTGACAGTCCCATCACCTATGCTCCCCATTCTCATGCCCCAACTTACAAACCTGTTGTTACAAAGCCAGTTCATTGCACTTCCCCTGAAAACTTCTTAAAGGCCTGACATGATTCTGGATATTTGTCTCGCTTCTACTTGTCCTCTGATAGGGAAAGGGCTTGGCATTCCTGAGATGTCATTAGACCTACACTCCTACTTACAGAGTTGAATTAATGGTCTCACTGCATTTATCCTATATTTGGACTGCTTCCAGTTCACTTGTTGCTAAATGGACTGGATCACGCACCTCTGACATTCCCCAGGGTATGACGTGGACTGCTGAACTGCTGTGTCCCCTCAGCTCTATAGCCAGAGGTGCCTTTTACACTGCTTTGCTGTGAACAGCCACTGTTCCCAGTCCTGCTCATACAGTCACTAGCATGTAAAAGCACTCCCAGCTGAATACATGAATTCTGTCCAAGCCACTCATGAATTACATACAGGGCAACACCCGCATATTCCTAGCCCCAGCCTTCTACCCCAGAAATGTGTCTTATACTGTTCAGTATCCCCCGGGACAGTACAAGCTCATAGTAAGTTTGTCATTTCAATAAAGGAAAATGATTGTGCACCAGCTTTGTTGCCTCAAGTGAAGTTTCCCAAACACTTCAAACCAAACACTTAGTAGATTAGATAAAACATTAAAACAACTATATTAACTACAATAAGACATATTTTAAATGGTTACAAGTGATAAGGCATATAGTCAGAATTGGTTACAAAAGAAATAAAAAGATAAAATTGCAAGCTAATCCCTAAATTTTAACAAGCAAGTGAACCTAAAAGCAAAAGGTTTGTCGCACTATAAGCTGCAGCACATTTCACAGTCTATGTCCCCTTCCAGTCTGTGACCCCTCCCCTTAGTTCAGTGCCATTCAGGAATTTGTTGATGTCATGAACAGAGAGATGGGAGGTGGAGAGGTGCTGTGGAGGTCACCATCTCTTATACCCTTCTTCCCACACTGAGCTATCCCCTCCTCCCTGCCCCCCCCCCCACTAAAGAATTATATATTGCAAAAGGAGGCATTAGATCTCACTCCTCTTGTAAAGTGGTCTCCTCCTGGGCAGAGAGAGAATCTGCCTCAGTAGAAGAAATTTATTGAACAACATACCCCTCCATGTGCCATTCTTGTCTGAGTGCGGGAGCTTTCTCTGAGACAGCTTTCAAGTGTCCTTGCTGTAGATCCTTGGCTAGCTTCCCTAGATAAATCCTATTTTGTCTGGATATTGGGTACTGCTAGACATATCAGTTTCCAGATCGTTGGAGCTTCTCAAGCAGAAAATAGATTTGTAAATTGTGTTTCTAAAAGACAATCAAACAGTCTGAAATCCTACCTTGGGTACTGCTTTATTCTCATTTTACATTATAGTTCAAAATTTTAGTGCTGTTAGGAAAGTTACTGGATGGTAAATGAGGTTATGTTAGCTAAGGAGAAAAAGATGCTAAAGTTTCCTACCATCTACCTCATAAACCATAAGAGGAGAAGCAAACCAACTTTCAGATTTCTATAGCTTCTTCTAGAGGGGCAATGCACAGGTAGGACCAAAATTCCATTTGACTAGAATTCTCTGAAAATTGTTGTAGACATAATTGAGTTTATTATTATGAAAAATACTTTTCTAATTTTTTAAGAGTCTTTTAGGATTAGGTTGTGGATGTGAAGCTTCATGGTCGGAAACATGTCAGGATAGTTCCATTGATGGCTGGGCTAGAATAGATATGCCTTATGCTAAGCTCCAGTGCTTAAAGGAATTCTGGTAATATTACTATGCATTGCATTTGGACTGTTGACATTCTTATTGAACAGGGAAGAGGGCTACCGTAAGAATACTTTTATCAATGGATATAAGAAATTGCTCTGATTCTCTGGTTGTGAGTTTAAATATAATTTATCTAGGTAAAATTCCACCTCACCCCACCCTCTTTCTGTGATTCTGAGATCCCTAATCCTGTGAAATGACTTCAGCTCCACTGTGCTGAGAAGGTTCAGTTTGCAAAGACTGCTCACAGGAGGACTGTGAGCCATCAGTATTCCATAGAGAAGATCTGTCTTTCTGCCCAGTGTGTTTTTCCCTGGTAGAGCAAAGAGGGAAGTTGGGAGGAGTCAGGGAAGAAGGTGAGGACATGGCCAATGGAGCTACTAGCCAACAAGCTTCCCTCACAGAAGAGTAGTGTAGGAGCTAAGGCAGTGGTATGGTTTGGCGGATACTTTTGTCTCCTCTGGTGAATTCCTGTCCATCTCCTAGCTGAATGTGACAACAATGCCTTTGCTCCGGCTGGTATGGAATGTGTCTGCATTCTCCACATCAGGCCACTGTGAGCACAAGTCCATGGCTTAGGCCTGTGCTCAAGTCTCTCCACTGGCTCCTAGTCAGCTGCCAATGCTGGTTCAAGGTCCTAGTCTTCAAAGCAATTAGCGGATGAAGCCCTGGTTACATTTAAAACTGAATTTTGATCTACAGCCATTGAAACAGTTTTAAGGGTGTAAAAATCTTCATAATATTATCCTCTTGTTCTACACTACAGCTTCTTTCCTGTTTAGCATATTTGGAAAATTATCTCTTACACATTAACATTCCATAAAAATGTATAGTTCTTCTTCAAGTGATTGCTCATATCAATTCCAGTTAGTTGTGTGCGCGCACTGCGTGCGCGGAAGTCAGAAACTTTTTCCCCTAGCAGCTACCTGTTGGGCCGGCTGGGGAGCCCCCTGGAGTGGCGCCGTTATGGCGTTCTATATAAGACCCCGTCGGCCCAATCCCCCTTCAGTTCCTTCTTACCGCCCGTGATGGTTGTTGGAACAGTGGTCTCTTGTTTTCTCAAGTGCTCCACTAATCCCTAGCCTATCTTAATTGTTACCGTTGTAGTTAATTGTTAATAGTTAGCGTTAAGTGTTTTCTCTGTTGTGCTAAGTGTAGTTTAGTAGTTGAGGGCAGTTTCTCAACTGCACTCAACTGCCCTGCGGGGCTCTGGGGCATGCCCTCCAGGGCTTCAAGCCTTGCACGTCTTGCAACAAGCCCATCTCTATGGGCAATTCCCATGACTCCTGCCTTAGATGTCTGGGGAAGGGCCATCAGGCTGACAAGTGTAAAATCTGTAAGGCGTTCGAGCCCCAGACAAGAAGAGAGAGGGAAATTCGACTCAAGCAACTCCTCATGGAGTCTGCATTGCGGCCCTCTCAAGACGTGGGCCCAAGTGCCTTGGTGTGCAGTGATCCCCAGGCAGTACTGATTACGGCGCCACAGAAGATCCTGCGTCCACCTCGGGACTGACGATCTCCCTGGCCCCAGAAACGCCTGTCTCGGCACCGTTCCCATTCCCCGGTTGCTGGAAAGAAACAAGCCTTGGCAGGACCTCTCGTTAGGGCCGATGCAGTTGTTCCAGCCCCGACCGAGCAGCAAGACAGCCGAGCACAAGGGATTGTGCAAGTGGAAGAGATTACATTGCCTTCCACCCCAGATACCTTCGAGGCTGCCAGAGGGCTTATCAAAATGACAATCCCGGTGCCCCCGGCCCCAGCATCACCCCGGTACCATCCAAGGGCAAACTGGCAATGTTCGGACTGTCAGCCCCCAGACCAGCATCTCCATGCCGCTCTGAGTCCTGGCGCCGCTCCGAGTCCCGGCACTGTTCCAGATACCAGTCTGACTCATGGCACTGGTTAGACTCGCGGCGCTGGTCCCGCAGTGCTGACCCTCGGAGCCGTTCCCATTCGAGGTCGCTGTCGACTGCTGGAACATGGTCCTGCTCGAGGTCCAGGTCACGCTCAGTGACCTCGCAGCCCCGTTCGGCCCGATGCCGTATGGAACACCAATCCCCGCGTAGACTGTCGCCACAGTACTGGCCCACGGCTTGACGCCAATTCGCTTCACGGCACAACTCACAAGCGCGGCACCACTCTCCACCACAGCACCAGTCACAATCAGCCTCGCGACGCCGATCTCCGCATGAACCGCGGCTGCCAAGGGACTTGGTGCCCCCTTTGCTCCATTCTCGCACTGCTCCTCCTTGACTGTTGTGATCTCAATCTCCTTCTGGCAGGTTGGGGAGAGCTTCAGGAGTATGACATTCCCTGGTCGGATCTGGGAAGCCTCGGTCAAGACCCCCCAGCACCCAACTGGCAGCCCCAGTGGCAATTTTGGACTCCCTGGGCATATCACCAGGCCCAGGGTGCCACTCCGGTTGCCTGACCATTGTCACGCTCGGACACCTGACCTCCCAAGGCAACCCTCAGCTGTCCCCCTCCGGACCCGGACCAACCTGCTGAGTCAGCACCCATGGTAGGGGCTACCCAGGTGCCCAAGAAGAGCTGCCCACAGCTGACCAAGACACTATCTCTGCTCTAGCTCTTCCGGTGGAGTCGTCTTCGTCCTCACCTGATGAGGCTGTGGCTGGCACGTCCACGTCTGGCCCACCTCCGATGGACTTTAGGGTTCTACAAGAATTGCTTAGGCACGTGGCCCTTAATATGAACCTCCAAGTTGAGGAGGTTGTGGAGGAGGAGGACCCTATGGTGGACATTTTAGGCCAGGAAGGGCCTTCCAGGGTGCCCCTTCCCATGAATAAGACCATTCAAACTAATGCCAAGACTCCCTGGCAAACCCCGGCCTCCATGCCTCCCACAGCCAAAGGGGTGGAAAGAAAATACCCACCAGGGGCTATGAATATCTTTTTACCCACACCGCTCCATGCTCTCTTGTAGTGGACGCGGTGAACACCAGAGAAAGGCAAGGCCAACAAGGACCTGCTCCCAAGTCAAAGGACGCTAAACAGCTGGACCCTTTCAGAAGAAAGGTTTATTCTACTGAGGGTCTCTCATTACGGAACACTAACCAGTAGATACAATTTTAACTCTTGGTCTGCGGTCCTCAGATTCCAAGATC
Organism: Mauremys mutica; assembly: GCF_020497125.1. Classification (NCBI taxonomy): domain Eukaryota; kingdom Metazoa; phylum Chordata; order Testudines; family Geoemydidae; genus Mauremys; species Mauremys mutica. The sequence goes on along the minus strand of NC_059074.1, from coordinate 174,722,384 downwards.
TTCTCCCAGCAGAGGCTCGTACAGAACTGGGGGCCATTGCTGAGGAGGGTAAATTGGTTGCTCGGACTTTCCTTCAGGGTTCCCTCGATGCTGCGGACGCGGCTGCACACACTCTGGCATCAGCATGAGGCAGAACGCTTGGCTCCAGTCTTCGGGACTCCCGCCGGAGGTTCAGCACACCATCCAAGATCTCCCCTTTGACGGTCAGGGCCTGTTTGCGGAGTAAAATGATTCCTGCCTACATACTTTAAAGGACACAAGAAACACGTTAAATCCTTGGGTATGCATATCCCGGCTAATCAAAGAAAGCCGTTCAAACCCCAAACCACCCAAAACCCCCCTTCTCACCTAGACCCAGGCAGGACTTTTCTCATCAGAGAAGCAGATACTCTCAACGTAGACCATCTTGTCCTCCCTCTGGACAGGGTCAAGGGCAATCCAAGCCGCCCCCAGGCCCTAAGCGCCATTTTTGAAGGTGCGCCTGAGGACGGACTACCAGCTCTCACCCCGGACAGTTATCCCTTTCTGAACCATCTATCCTGTTTCTACCATGCCTGGTCCCATATTACATTGGACCGCTGGGTCCTCCGCACGGTGCAGACAGGATATTCTATCCTTTTTCATCTCATCCCGCCCTCCCAATCTCCTTCCCCTGTCCCTCTTCAGGGACCCTTCTCACGAGCAACTCCTCGTCCAGGAGGTACAATCCCTCCTTGCCCTAGGGGCAGTGGAGGAAGTGCCTCAGGAGCTCAGGGGCAAGGGTTTCTACTCCCGTTATTTCCTTGTCTCCAAGACAAAGGGAGGCCTAAGAACCATTCTGGACCTCAGGGAGCTCAACAAGCACATGGTCAACCTGAAGTTCCATATGGTCTCCTTAGCCACTATCATTCCCTCTCTGGATCCGGGAGACTAGTATGCCACCCTCCATATGAAAGACACGTACTTTCACATTTCAATTACTCCGTCTCACAGACGTTTCCTCCGTTTTGTGGTGAGCAAGACGCACAGCCCTCCCATTCGGCTTGTGCACAGCCCTTCGCATCTTTACCAAGTGCATGGCAGTCGTGGCAGCTTTCCTTGGTCGACACCACATGTACGTCTTCCCGTACCTCGATGGCTGGCTCATATGGGGCCTGTCTCACCAACAAGTCAGGTCTCAAGTACTACTACTGGCCACGGACATGTTCAGTCGCTTGGACATCATGCCGAACGTCAGCAGGTCTGTCCTTTCCCCTGCTCAAACAATAGAGTTCATCGGGGCAGTCCTGGACGCAAACCAAGTGAGGACCTTCCTCCCGGAGGCCCAACGCCTGGCTATAGCAAGCATGATTACCAGCCTCTGCAAGTTTCCCACAACCACAGCCAGGCAGTGTCTCAGGTTGCTGGGTCACATGGCATCCTGTACCTACGTGGTGCAACACGCCAGGCTAAGACTCAGGCCTCTGCAGACGTGGTTGGTGTCAGCCTATCGACCGGGACGCAACAGCCTAGAAATGGTCCTCATGGTCCCAAAGCGTGCACACAACTCCCTGCGCTGGTGGCTGGATCCTCGGATGGTGGGTGCTGCAGTCCCGTTCCATCCCCCTCAACCCACCTTGACCCTGGTTACAGACATGTCTGCCCTGGGATGGGGGGCCCACTTGGGGAGCCTAGCAACGCAGAGCTTATGGCATGAAAGCGAGCTGTCTTTGCACATCAATATCAAAGAGCTCAGGGCAATTCGCCTTGCGTGCCAAGCCTTCCTTCCCCACTTGCAGGGCCATTGTGTAGCAGTCCTAACGGACAACACCACGGGCATGTTCTACCTGAACAGTCAAGGCGGAGCCCGGTCATCGCCACTCTGCCAAGAAGCCCTCCTTCTGCGTGACTTCTGCGTAGCCCATTCCATCACCCTTCAAGCCTCGTACCTACCAGGTGTCCAGAACGTACTGGCAGACAGCTTGAGCAGGCGTTTTCTCATACATGAATGGTCGATACGGCCATTCTGCATCTGGGGTTTTCCCCGACTCGACTTGTTCGCTTCGCGGACCAACAGGAAGTGCCCAACCTTCTGTTCCTTCTGGGGTCACAGCCCGGGCTCGATAGCGGACGCCTTCCAAATCACGTGGTCAGGCCAGTTGCTTTATGCCTTTCCACCGTTCCCACTGGTCCACAAGGTGCTCCTCAAGGTCCACTGGGACCAGGAGGATGTCATACTGGTAGCACCTGCCTGGCCGCGCCAGTGTTGGTAGCCAATCCTGCTGGACCTGTCAATTCAGGCTCCCCTACGTCTCCCTCTCAGCACCGACCTCATCTCTCAGAACCACGGTTGCCTCCTGCACCCAGACCTTCCGTTGCTCCACCTCATGGCCTGGAGGATCCGAACCAGGCTGAACGCGCCTGTTCGGACTCAATAAGGCGTGTGCTCCTCGAAAGTCGCAAGCTGTTGACTAGGCTTATCTACTAAGCTAAGTGGAAGAGGTTTTCCTGCTGGTGCGCTCAGTGGCAGGTGTCACTGCTCCAGGCTTCAATCCCGTGCATCTTGGATTACCTGATATTCTTAAAGGATCAGCACCTAGCCTTTGGATCCCTTAAGGTTCACTTTGTGGCCATCTCTGCATTTCACCCAAGTGCAGCCGGGCGCTTGGTATTTGCACACCTGGTCGTGCGGCGTTTCCTCAAAGGTCTGGAGAAAGTCCATCCTCCAACGAAGCCACTCGTCCCTGCATGGGACCTTAATTTGGTCCTCTCCTGCCTTATGGGCCCTCCTTCCGAGCCGCTGGCCTCCTGCTCACTTCTCTATCTCTCCTGGAAGATTGCCTTCCTAGTGGCCATAATTTCCGCACGTCGGGTGTCTGAACTACGGACTCTCACGTGTGAACTGCCTTATACTGTTTTTCATAAAGATAAAGTTCAACTAATACCCCACCCTGGCTTTCTGCCAAAAGTGGTGTCCCACTTCCATGTGAGCCAGGATATCTTCCTGCCGGTTTTCTACCCAAAACCGCATGTTGACCTTCAGAAACAGCGTCTCCATTCTCTGGACATTAGAAGGACACTTGCCTTCTATATAGACCGAACAAAGCCCTTCCGTAAAACAACCCAGGTATTTGTTGCCATCGCGGAGCGGCTGAAAGGCACTCCCGTTTCCTCTCAGCGAATATCTTCGTGGCTCACCGGGTGTATTCATACTTGCTACAGCTTGGCAAATGTCCCTTCTGTTACGGCTCAGTCCATGAGAGCTCAGGCATAGTCTGCTGCCTTTCCGGCACACATCCCCCTCCAGAAAATCTGCAGGGCTGCCACGTGGGCCTCGGTTCACACCTTCACATCCCATTATGCCATCATTCAGCACTTTCGGGATGATGCGGCCTTTGGCCGAGCGATTCTTCAATCTGCAGTTCCTTGACTCTGACCCCACCTCCGAGGAAAGGCTTGGGAGTCACCTAACTGGGATTGATATGAGCAATCACTCGAATAAGTAACTGTTGTTCTTCGAGATGTGTTGCTCATATCTATTCCATCCCCCACCACCACCTTCCCCTCTGTCGGAGGAGCCGACAAGAAGGAACTGAAGGGGGATTGAGCCAGCAGGGTCTTATATAGAATGCCATAATCGGCGCCACTCCAGGGGGCTCCCCAGCTGGCCTGATGGGTAGCTGCTAGGGAAAAAGTTTTCAACTTCCATGCATGCAGCGCATGCACACACCTAACTGGAACTGATATGAGCAACACATCTCGAAGAACAACAGTTACAGAAAGGTAAGTAATAGTTTTTTCTCAAACCTGCAGAAGGAGAGCATGCTTGATTCCAGATGTAACTGGAACATTTTGTGTCAAATAAAATTTGTGAATGATATTCTTAGCAGGTTCCTTAAGGGAAAATAGTTGAGCTAATTCCTGTTGTAGTTCTCATGTCTTGCTGGAGGGTACTGATCAAAGGAGGGTTTTATGAAGCATAATTGGAATGCTTAATAGTAAGAGCTTAAAATATGGTAATGCTGTTTCTTCCCCTCTTGTCCTCTTCTTCTCCCACTTTTCCTCTGATTTTATTGATTTTGCATTTAATATTTATCTATGACCTTTACCATTCCAAATTAAATTGGATATCATACAGCCTAGCTTGTTTTAAAATAAAGTTTGACACATAGAGAGATTTGGGACCATTTTCTTGAAACTTAAAGGAACACTGTTTCACTAAGATTTGCTTCCTCTTTAATTGGTAATGGGAGATATATTCTCCAATGTCCTGTCCAAATTATTGTAATATGGCTGTTGACCTACTTTTAAAATCTGTGCGTCCAATCTTATAGAACTTAGTGACTACAGTAAGTAGTTCCATTGAAGCTACAGCAGGTTCTCAGCTGGTTGCCTTCTGGAAAGTGGGAGGTTTTCTCTTTCCCCTGGAAGATAGGTGGATGATTTTCTTTCCCATTTGTTCTCCTTGCCTACGGACTTTGTGTGCTCAGTCACTGGGGACTCAAATAGCCGTACAGGCACTACTCAACACTGATCCTTGTTCTTTTCTCCCTTTGGCCCTAGGCCTGAAAGATAGGGAGGGTCAGAAGAGACAGAAATGTGCAGGTTGTACTGGGAGACTGGCTCAGTGCCCTTTCCTATAATTTTAAATAAAGCCGCAAACCAGACACAGCGGCAGTATTGCCACCTGTCTCTGTGGCCCTCCAGTGGTGGCTCTAGTAATAGTATGTACATTTGAAGGGGTCATTGTACTGACTAGTAAGTGAACTTCAGGTTTTTGACTAAATAGCATCACCTAGAATTTCACCACTGTTTTAAATTCCTTCATGAAAGCTCTTTGTGTGAGACAAATTGATTAGAGCTTCAATGCTTAAAATATGTAGACATTAAATACAGGTTGGAGGTACACCGCTACCCCACTATAACGCGGTCGTGGGGAGCCAAAAATCCCTACCGTGTTATAGCTGAAACCTCATTATATCGGGGTAGGGGCGGCAGGGCTCCGGCAGTGATTTAAAGAGCTCCGGGCTCCAGCCCCTGTGGGGAGCCCCAGGCCCTTTAAATCGCTGGCGGAGCCCCGCTGCCACAGCCCCCGGGTAGGGGCGATAGGACTCCAGCGGGATTTAAAGGGCCCGAGGCTCCCTGGAGCAGCCAGAACCCTGGACCCTTAAAGTGCCACCAGAGCCCCGCTGCTGCAGCCCCGGGGTAATGGCAGCAGGGCTCCAGCAGTGATTTAAAGAGCTCCGGGCTCCGGCTGCTGCGGGGAATCCGGGCCCTTTAAAGTGGTGGCAAGGCTCCAGCAGGATTTAAAGGGCCCGGGCTCCCCGCAGCAGCCGGAGCCCCAGACCTTTTAGAGTGCCACTGGAGCCCCGCTGCTACCGCGCTATATGTTATATCGGGTCGCATTATAGTGGGGTAGTGGTGTATTTAGAAGGTTGATTTTGAAAAGACATGACTAGAAAGTCTACTATAAATGTGTAAGGTATTCAACAAAAATTCAGACTTTATATTAGGTCCCTATGTTTAAATCATTAATAAAAAAACAAACATACATATGTCCATTTGATTGTAATAGAAGTCTAACGCTTCAATAGCTTTACCCAAAACAATCTGGAAGTATTTAAACAGACCCAAATGAAACACTAGCATAAAATTAAGAGTATTGTTGTATTGCGTTTTCTCTCTCCACGTGAAAACTGCTGGAAACTAACAATTATGTTAGAGTAGAAAATTGCTAACAAGAAGAGACCGGTATAAAAGAAATATTACTCTTGCTCATTCTCTCTCTCATTAATATTAATAATTATAAAGGATTGGTGTGCAATTTTGTGTTTGCAGGCAAGGTTAGCTTATAATTCTACATAAAAATACATGTACAATCTTTTTAATGGTTTACAATGAGAGTCATTCTGTTGCCTATCTCTTATATTAAAATGTATATTGGTCTTACGATCTGTACACATTTCCTATCCTTGTGTTTTCATTATTAGCATAGAGTGAAGTGCATTGCTTGATAGTCTGCATCTGAAAAGCCACAATAAATAAATGTAATAAAAGGCCTCAACACAGAAAAATGTGGATTAATTGGATCATAGGATATTTGGATTGTAAGATGCACTAGAGGAGCTTGGATGTCATAAAAGAATCACTCTCAAAGAATTTTTGAGATGTAATGTGCAAATGAGTGATTTTTAAATCTCTGAAGCAAAGAACACTTCCATAGACTACTAGAAGGAATAATAACCCTAAAATTCATGCGAGAGACAAGCCAGAAATAATCCTCAAAGTTTATTGGGCACAAAATCTTTTGGAAGTGGGAGATTGTGGTGTGATCTAACTGCTCTTGGCCACTGGAGGCAGGAAAAATCCAGGGCATGTTAATAAGCAGAAGTTACTTGACTAGCGTGGGAAGGGGTGGATTTTATTCAGGCATCCCAGCATCAAATCTTGGAATCCTGTGTATTGGAGGTTGAGGAAGACTTTTAGGTTGTATAATCTATCCACTTGCTAGTTGCAGGTTTGTTAACTAAATCATATGGTGGGAAAAGCATGAGCTTTTTGAGAAAAGCAGGCAAAGATCCTACAAGTTCCTGGTTGGCAAACTTTTGCTGGGGAGTTGTATGCTCTTCATTTCTGAATGGCAAAAATCCCCAGCCGTGTGTTGAAGCAGCAGTCACCTGGCACATATGGAGGGGGAAAAATTAAAGCCGGATTTTTGAGTGAAACCTGTTTGCTTCTTAAGCTGTAGTTGGTGTTTTTCAGTCAGCTAGAGATGCAAAAGTTGCTGAAAGACTGTTTGTAAATAAAATTGCAGATCCGGAGCCTTAACAGCATTTAAACCAATCCTCAACCGCAGTTCTTCCGGCTGCAAGGAGGGTTCACATCTTTCACTGCTGTAGCTTTGGCAGTCTGATCAGTGAAGCCTGCCTTTTTGGGGCTGGTAGTGAGAACACCAGTCTGCCGATGCTCTGATTCCCTACCTTGTTGGCAAACTTGAACTAGCATTATATATGCTTGCTGCCTTCTCTGGCTGGTGCTGGGGGAAGTGGCCACTGGACTGTCTACCTTGAAGCTGCAAATAAATGAGGTGTTAGGTACTACAGAAGGGCGCCAGTAGCACATTGGAATGGATTTGGCAAAACTTGAGACTGGCTTTCGCTTTAGCGCCCAGGCTGAAACTTGGAGAGGCCCTGCCCTGGTCCCTAAGATACCTGACCTCTGTTAAGTGGAGCTTGCTGTTGTGATGAGCCCATAGTTGAAGTTTTTGGAGCTGCCTTTTAGGGAAGCTCTCAAGAAGGAAGAGCAATGATGGGAATGATGCTGGTGGTGGTTGTAAGTAGGGCTGTCGAGCAATTAAAAAAATTAATTGCCATTAATCGCGCGATTAAAAAAATTAATCATGATTAATTGTGCGATTAAGCACACTGTTAATAATAGAATACCATTTATTTAAATATTGTTGGATGTTTTCTACATTTTCAAATATATTAATTTCAATTACAACACAGAATACAAAGTATACAGTGCTCACTTTATATTTATTTTTTTATTACAAATATTTGCACTGTAAAAAAACCAAAAGAAATAGTATTTTTCAATTAATCTAATACAAGTACTGGAGTGCAATCTCTTTATCATGAAAGTTGAACTTACAAATGTAGAATTATGTACAAAAAATAACTGCATTCAAAAATAAAACAATGTAAAACTACAAGTCCACTCAGTCCTACTTCAGCCAATCGGTCAGATAAACAACTTTGGTTACAATTTGTAGGAGATAATGCTGCCCATGTCTCGTTTACAATGTCACCTGAAAGTGAGAACAGGCATTCGCATCGTAGCTAGCATCGCAAGATATTTAGGTGCCAGATGCGCAAAAGATGTGTATGTTCCTTCATGCTTCAACTGACATTCCAGAAGACATGCTGATGGGTTCTGCTTGATAATGATCCAAAGCAATGTGGACCAACACATGTTCATTTTCATCATCTGAGTCAGATGCCACCAGCAGAAGGTTGATTTTATTTTTTGGTTGTTTGGGTTCTGTAGTTTCCACATCAGAGTGTTGCTCCTTTAAGACGCCTGAAAGCATTCTCCACACCTCGTCCGTCTCAGATTTTGGAAGGCACTTCAGATTCTTAAACCTTGGTTCAAGTGCTGTATCTATCCTTAGAAATCTCACATTTGTACCTTCTTTGCTTCTTGTCAAATCTGCTGTGACAGTGTTCTGAAAATGAACATGTGCTGGGTCATCATCTGAGACTGCTATAACATGAAATATATGGCAGAATGTGGGTAAAACAGAACAGGAGACATACAGTTCTCCCCCAAGGAGTTCATTCTCAAATTTAATTAATGCATTATTTTTTTTAACAAGCATCATCAGCATGGAAGCATGTCTTCTGGAATGGTGGCCGAAACATGAAGGGGCATATGAATGTTTAGCATATATGGCACGTAAATACCTTGCAATGCCAGCTACAAAAGTGCCATGCCAAACACCTGTTCTCACTTTCAGGTGACATTGTAAATAAGAAGCAGTCAGCAGTATCTCATTTCAATGTAAACAAACTTGTTTGTCTTAGCAATTGGCTGAACAAGAACTAAGACTGAGTGGACTTGTAAGCTCTAAAGTTTTGCATTGTTTTGTTTTTGAGTGCAGTTATGTAACAAAAAAAATCTACATTTGGAAGTTACACTTTCACGATAGATTGCACTAAATGGGAGCTATTTTATCTTTGAAGCTGTAGCAGCTGCTAAGTGGCTTTGCATCCTGGGTGGAGAATTCCTTTCCTCTCCCCTAAGCCCTCTGAAGAGTGCCTGCCACAAGCCCATGTACTCTGGCTTAGTTCAGAGTACAGATTTTAGCTGTGTAAAAGTAGTCATTTTGATAATAAAAACAAGAGGAGATACAAAGAATTTAACTGATTCTTGTCTTAGTATTTCTGTGGTACAATATAGATGTTTACCAATATCTTCAACTTTGAAGACAGGGCAATAGCTCAACAGGATCAGATGCTGTTTCTTTAAGAGCTGAAGGAAATCAACCCATGTGAACTTCAAAAGCAGTGCATGAGCCTAATGATACCATCGCATCTATGGCCTTGGCTACACTTGCAAATTTGCAGCGCTGCAGCAGGGTGTGAAAACACACCCTCTCCAGCGCTGCAAATTGCGGCGCTGCAAAGCGCCAGTGTGGTCAAAGCCCCAGCGCTGTACGTTATTCCCCACCGGGAGGTGGAGTACGGAGAGCGCTGGGAGAGCTCTCTCCCAGCGCTGGCGCTTTGACTACACTTAGCGCTTCAAAGCGCTGCCGCGGCAGCGCTTTGAAGTGCAAGTGTAGCCAAAGCTATGCCTGTGGTCCATGAGGCTGCCAATAAACTGCATTGCTGTCATAGACACACAAAAAAGCATAGGATTTAAAAACACTATTTTTATTATTTCACAGGAATTCCAAGCTGAATTAGATACATTTAAAAATAAATATTTAAATGTTAATAGTGTACCCCTTAATGCTGCTGTCTATTGTTATTACAATGTGTGTGTTTTTAGGTAACTTCTAAAATTTAAACTACATCAGGACAGTCTCAAAAAAACCCACCCTTTTTTAGCACATTAAGGTGGGATAATTTAGTTATAACCTGTCAATAGGAAACAGCTGTTTGTTGTTGATGGGTTTCTCCTCCCCCTTAATCAAAACTGTTTCTAATTGTATGATTTACCAAATCTGTTTTCAAAAATTTACTAGAAAGGCAGCTTTTGTTGTCAAAGCAATGTAGATCTGATTAAAAATACTTTATAATATGATTTATAACTATTTAGTTAATAGTTCATAAGGAGTAGGTGTTTCTAAAACTCTCGTTAGAGGCAGTTGAACTCCAGAGATAGAGCCTATCATGTACAATACATCCTCCATGCCAATCTGGTTAATTTTTCACTGTTTGATCTTCCTTTCCATAAATGTACTTGGGCAGAGCTAGTTCAGACAGCAGGCTAGATTAGTTAAGATCCAATAGGGTGGATTTAACTTCTTGAAAGACACTGTTCTGATGTTGAAGCCAAGAATTAAGAGGAACAAAATTGAGTTATAGAGCTGTGAGTTTTTAGGCGACTTGGCTTTTATATTCACTAGATTGGTAACATTCTGAGTGAACAAAAGGCAAAACGAAAAAAAGATTTACAAAGTTTATCACTAGAGAGACAACTTATTCAAATAAAATCAAAACAGTTTCCTAAATGCATGTTTGCTATTGTTCTGTTGAGTTTCATGTTTATAAATAGAAGTGTTAAAAACCTTAGTAAATGATGTGATCCATTAACAATGGAAAATTGCTGAACAGCTTTCATACATGTACTTAAAATGTAGTTTAATGTTTGTAACCTCTCTTGAAAATACTGGAGCTGTTCTTTGTTTTCATGGCATCTTACATCAATTTGTATATTGCTTTGATTATTTTTTAACTCTAAAGATATTACTCTTTTTTTTCATTTTTGTAAAGGACTGTTGGGTAGTTACAGTTTAGTTTGGGGCACTCACAGTGTCAAGTTGATATCTGAAATCAGTGATGAATTCACTTTCTCTTTTTAAAAAAGATACCATAAATAGCATTTAAAGTTATATTAGTATTTTAAGCCATTTAACAGTTTATTAAATGCAAATGTTAATGTTCATGGATATTATATAAGATACATGCATTTAATTTGTTTGAACTGAAACTTAGAAAATATTATTTTTGGCACAGTTTGAGTAACTAGCAAAGTATGGAACACAGGGATGAAGGTTCCATATGTACAGCTGTGCATATATATTTCACTAGCTATTGTTCACTGAAAGGTGCTCTTTAGTTGATATTGTGCATAATTCAGTTATAAAAGAACTGTATGCACATTTGTTTATAATAATTTATATTCAAAATATTTTGATTATATGTTTCCTCCTTCTCTCCTCAAAAATAAGATGAGTATAAATGAGTATCATGCTTTCTCTCAAGACTTCTGCAGTTAAAGGTTATTTGTGTGTTGTTCAGTAGTTGTCACTGAAGCTTACAGAGTCTCATTGCATTTTCTAGTAGAGATATTATTATGTTGTACAAGATTTCTTTGTTTTGTAATTTGTTGCATTTAGATTTTATCTGGCTAATAGCATTTTTTGTAAATGGTTTTTAAAAGAACACTGTTATAGAAATTAAAATTATGTTTCATTAGGCAAAGATTAATATCTGTGACCTTTATTTTCAGATCAGCAACATAAATATACACTTTTTTCTATGTCACTCATTGTCTAAGATTTCATCTTTGTTCTGCTTTCCATTACATACCATGAATTATATGAAATTAATTTAATCGCTATTCCAAACAGAAATTAAATGTGCTCTAATCCAGAGTTACGTTGTTTGCTTTTACAACTGTAAGTCATAAGTAATTAATTTTCCTTGGAAAATTAATTCACTTACCATTCCCAGTAGCATCATATGTTGACACAGGGTTATAGATAGTTTAATATTTTTCTTCAGTATGTTGGCCTCAACTTTGGAAGACCTTATATCAAAAACAAATTCAAATTTACTCAACTGTATATAATGCAGGGTTATTTAAAATGAATGTTGTCTTTATTGCTGTCATCCAGATGATGATGACTCTAAAATTATGTCTGAACTTTACAAAACCTTAAATCTGTGGATAGATGTGAGACATTTTTTTTAAAAGTTGACTATCTGGCTCATTTTAAACTTGAATAACATGACCACTACGACTCTGTCAGTAGTAGAAAACGTATCTTCACAGAGAGCAGGCTAACTGTATATTCACAAGGCCTTTCACCTACACCTATGGACACAACCATTTTTAAACATACCTTAAATTGTCTGAGCCTGTTAATAATCTGTGACTAATTATTCCTGTTGCTGCTTCTTCTAAATGAACTTGATCCTACTTAATCTCATTCTGTTTTCTGTGTTATGATATAGATATGAATTTGAGATGGAAATTTACTGCAGTGCAGGTCTTAAGTAGTACACGGGGACTTGTTCACCCCAGTACAAAGGACCTTCACATCACTCTTACTTTCCAGTAATGGAAATCATGGAGAGGCAAAGTATGCCAAAAATCTTCCAGAATGACAGGGTTTTTTCCCTTCCCCTTATTTCTTGGGAATTCAAAAGAGATAAGTGAACCACATTAAAATTGTCGTTGAGTTTGCCAAGAGGTTGTTAGCTAGGAGAACTATTTTCCTTTAGGTTTGTACAGTTCCATAAAACGTACAGTGTTTATTACTTAAGTTTATTTTTGTTTATTTAAGTCTCCAGTGTGAAAGTCCAGTGGTGGCAATGATACAGTTCAAATACGCGAGGCTTATTTTATAAATGTTCCTTTGCAGATTGGTAGCTGCATTTTTGCATGAGCGCAGGGGGTCAGTACCAATGGCCTACAATTTAGGTGTTCTGGAGGGAGCAGGAGGAGGAGGTAGAAATTGACATTTCATTGCAATGTAAAGTTACTACTACATCAGATACAAAAATGTTGTTTTCGCAGTCAAGGGGAAAAAAATCAACAAGGGCCATATTGACAATATGTAATAGTGTGATGTAGACTTAATTTTTCTACATACTGCATGTCTGTATTTATATAGGAGATATTTTATTTTATATATTTTTCATTGAAACACACATTTTTGTAGAAGCTAAAGATTAGAAAAGCGTAACACATTATAGAGTTAGTGTCCAGAAAAGAATCCTATTACGTACACAGGTAATGCTTAGACTCCTGCATATTTGTGTACATCCTGCATATATTTATGCATGAAATATTCACAGTAGTGATGAATATATTGACAGAGCTCTCTATTAAATCCTGTAACTTTCATGCAAAAACTAAGAAAGGTCCATTGTATTGAGATTGGGCTCGAATGGGATATTTTAAATGAATTTATAGATCTGACGTTTGACCCGTTCTTAGTAATTTGCCTGGTGGTTCACACATTTTTTTTATTGGTATTTCAAAGGGATTCATTATATAATTTTACATCTTTAAATATCATGCAGAGAAGATATTCATGGAGCGAATAGAATTTGGCTATATAATTCCCGTTAACAATAATGAGAACTGCTGCCCATCACACTGAATGTTTACCCCCTAGACATATGCCATCTTGACTAAGTGCATGTATGTTCAGTTTTAACTGAAGATCTATTATTGTTGAACAAATGAGTACCTGATGCAGGCATGCTGCATCTCCCAGATGAGAATGAAGGGGAACGAGAAGCAAGAACCAGCTGTACCCCTTTTCATATGTACTGTTTATAAAAGAGTTTGTGCTGATTATGCATAGCAACACATGCTGCCACAAAATATCAGCATTCTTGTTCCAGTTACCCCATTGGATCACTGTTATCTACATGCTTCATATCAAATTGTATTGGATGTAAAATAACTTGGAGAAAGAAAAATACCAACCAAAAGCTATTGCTTTTTCTGATGTATTTCTTGGCAGTTTACAGAATTTGTTTCTGTTTGGAATATTCCCAGATGTATTCATTTTATGCAGCTGATGATGATTGTCTAAATGTGTAAGAAAAATGAAGTTGGAATAGTTGTTAAAAAAAACAGTATCTGAAAAGCCTGTTTCCTTAGTTGAAATTTGAATTTTAAATCTCAATGTAGTTTTGGATTAGATAGCCCAGAGTTGGCACTAATTCTGAAATAAACATTTGGACTATAAGCTACAGTAGGAAAAAAGCATAAGAAACATGAACAAATACTTACAGTGTCTCTTAATAGAAGTGTTTGGCTCTGTGGAGGCCACCAAGAAGTCTACAGTGATTGACATGCATTCTGGTAGAGTATTTTTTTCCTGTGGCAGTGTTGAAGTCAGTCAAAGTGCATAGACAAAGCTGAGTGAATACCAGTTTCCCCAGTACAGAGGCTATTTTTTCAGGAAGTCTAACTCAAACCAGATGTTTTGCCTAGACCTAGAGTTTGTTGCTGCCAAGCATCTCATCAGAGGTCAGAGTTCTGGGCTCAGGGCCCTGCTAGAATTCTTTCACAAATTGCTATTCGGTGAGGTTTTAATCCTAATGGAAAGAATAATGTGCTTGTAAAATCTGCAGTTATTACAAACACAGTATACATATTGTGGACTTCAAATGACTACATATTTCACTCCCATAAACAGGGAATGTAGATGAATGCAGTGTGTAATAGCTTTGGACATTCAAACTGAAACCAAGTATATAGTTTATACGACTGTTAACCATTTGCATTCTTAACACCCCTGTAAAAGGAACAGTAATCTTGACTAACAATTGGCAACACAAAAAAAAAACCCAAACCACCCTGCTACCCCCACATTATACTTGAGGCAGTTTCCTGAAATAAGTAGAAAATCCTTATGTTTCTGAGAATTTGAAAAACTGCTCACTAAGCCAGTAGGGTTGGCTGTTTGATTTTTGGTTTGGTTTTGCAATTCTTAATTTAAATTAGTATCAGTAGCAATGTTTGATGACCTAGCTACAGTCTGCCCAGTCATATATTCATACAGCTAAGTCTTAATCTCAACAGTTTCTCACTGGACAGTATGTACTATTCTGTAATTTACTTAGAAATTGCTTCTAAATTTGAATTTTATCTTTAGTTAAAGCAAGGGCTGGTAACAATCTTACCTATCTTTTTTTTTTTATGGCTTGTTTATGGTAGTGTGGTGTATTCTTATAATATGCAGGATAAGCTTCTACTGTGATTCTGCTGAACCTGATTATGAGCATAGGAAACTTTTCAATGTAGCTGCATCTGTACCTGCGTGAAACTAGAGAATACACAACTCAATAAGTGATAAGGATGGCGATTAGAACATGGCTCTTAAAATTTATATGCCTGTAGCAGAAAAATATTGCATAGAGTGTGAAATTAGAATACGCAAACAGCCTTTTTTTAGGCAAGTTAAATTGGATTCTTCAACTCTTACTCATGCAGTGTAATACCTTATTCTGCCACTAGCCACCCCAAACTCAAAGGGGATTACTCATGTGATTAAGTACTATTCTGTGTGAGTAAAGTTTACAGAATTGGACTCAAGCTCACTGAAAACTGTGGGAAAGGGCAGAACTTTTAGATAAGCTTTTTGAACTTTATTTAATTATTGAATTTAATGCTGTGTTTCATCTAAAACTACCCTTGTGAGTTTTAAGTTACTTTTTAAAAGTATTTTTATGGAAAAATTAAGAGTTTCTCAAAACTGTTTTAGTTGATGACTTGCCACACCTGTTACCCAGTCCTTGTAGTAATCACAGTTGGGTGATAATCACACTGGAAAGGGGATTAGTATGCATGAAGCAATATGTCTGCAGTAATGTCATAAACATTGAGACATGCTGAGGTGTTCATCTGTTACAGGATATTTTTGTACTGAGAAAACACTAAACCATGGCATAAATGTTACTGCTTGGCAACAGGTGTTTAATTTGCCAAAAAACTTTTTCAAAACCAATATAGCTATCCAGGAAAGTTCCCTGGTGGACAAATGTGTTGGTATGGCATTGAGTATAGAATTTTCTGAACAGAGTGCAACATAACTATGATGGCTACAAATTAAACAGAAAAAGATTCTATTGAAGTTTATATTATGAATAGAAAATTATTTTTGAGACTCCTGCAATGGTCAGTAGAGTATTGTGAATAACTGAATCTCTTGGTTTGGTGGCAGAACCAAAAATTGGGGGGAGGGGGGATTCTTTTTGGTCACCTGGTATGAAGAGTTTTCAAATTTTTCAGCAAATCACAAGAGTTAAAAATGAAAACAAAATTATTTTGGGTTGCACAAATGTTTCATTTGGCCTGAAACACGATGTTTCATGTTATGTAGGGTTTTTTAAATCTTTTAAAAATAAAATTGAAACAGAATTCACAACAAAGTCATTAGTAATAGAAAAATCAAAATGCTTCATTTAGAAAATGTCAATTAAGTGTTTCATATTTTTCTGAAATTTTTTGTTTGTTTTTTTGGCTGAAAGAATTTGGCGAATTCAACACAAATTCACAGTGTTCCCAATTACACCTTTTTTTTTTAAACAGCAAAAAAGGCTTTGTCTGAAAAATGTCATGCCGCTGAGGTAGTTAGACATTCTTCAAACTGAAAAAATAAAGTTTTGTTCTTGTTAAACTACATTATTCCACAATTTAGAAAGGAACTCCTGGTCAAAATGTCATTTCTAGCTTTATTTTCGTTATAACATACATTTAGATAAATAATATTTTCTCTTCGATTTATTGTGCAAAGATCACTTAGGTTTGGAATTGCAAACATGAGTCAGAAAGGTTTTGAGCTCTGTGAATGTATAGATTCTTATCAGTTCTTACTTTATTAAATGACCTGCTAGTAGTTCTGTGTTTTGATTAGCTGAGAATATTGACCTAGCTTAAAAATTAAACAAATTAAAGGTATATTGTTTTTGTTTTAAGTAAGGTAATATTACTGTAAATTAATGTACAGAGGCATAAAAGAGAAACTATTAAGCACAGGCTGGAATTAATTCAATGCACCATTGATTTATGGAGTATAAAGGCCCTGCAATTTGGACTAAGGGGGTATAAATTGCAGCATGCACCAAGATGCTGCGCAGTAACTGCTCCATGTGGATGTGGCTGGAGTGAACTAAAAAGTACCTACTTCATATTAATGTAGTCCTATTTGAAGAGCAGGTTTGTACTCGGCCCGGATCAGCCAGACCTCAACTGCTGCTACCTGTGCTACGGCAGCGACATTGCTATTTATGCACACGTTAGCTCGACTGCTAGCATGAGTATGTGTACATGAGTAGGGGAATCGCGCTCATAGTGTAGACATAGCTTAAGACTACAATCTCATAAGAAAAACTTTTTCATATTAATGAGTTTCCATTTGCCAATAATTCTGTCATTTGTAACTTGAATCATTCATCACCCTTGCAAATAGGTCTTTCAAGACATTATTTGCAATTTTGTCTTGTGTTTTTGTCCTTGATGTTGTGAAAATGGCTGTCTACTGTTACAGGAATGAAAAGAGATCCCATTCAAACATCTTTTGTGTTTCCACTTTCAGTGGAAAATGTTTTTCAAACCTGCAGCTGGTTATTTCTGCAGGAGTTCCCACTTATATTCAGTTTTGATTGACATTTTGAAATGGCAGCTTTTCATGAAAAGCTGTTAACTTGTAGAATTTGGTTATGGTACTAAGACAGACTGACTTTGTTCTACTGTTGGGGCCTGTCCAACCTAAACAGAACCCTGCATCTGAATTTAATAGTGCTACTCAGCCCAGAGAGAGCAAGCATTTTTTTTTTGCATTTGTGCTTCTGATGTGTTTTTAAACCTGACCTGATAGATATTCATCCTGAGATCTTTTCTGTTATGTAATTGCTTTAATTGGCATTCTCTCTCTTTCTCGCTCCCTCTCTCTCTCAATCAGCAGGTCATGTTCTATTGTTTGAGTGATGGAATATGTCTGTTTTAAGTGGTGAAATTAAATGGAAAATTTATTTTTTACAATGAATGTACCCAATACACAGGCCTGTCTTATTTAAAATTTTAAAAATAACTGTCTGTAGTTTTTATTACTTTTTTCTGTTCTTGAAGTGGTGAAAAAAACACATTTGTGGTCTTAACAAATCATCCTAACACCGATTATATTTTAATTTCAAGTTGAAAACTGAGAAAATGGTGAATAACATAATAATTCTCTCCTAATCTTTGCCAAGCTTCTCTTTTATAATGCGACAGATAGCTGAAAATCAGAAAATATAAGAAGGGATATATCCAAAAACAGAGCTCCCCACTGTATTTATTACCATGCTTCAAAATATAAAAAATGTTCATATGCATTAACTGAAAGGAGTAATAGTATTTTTAACATCTCGTACACATGATCTTATTTACTTAAGGGAACTAAAAAAAATAAGCAAAAAGAAACCCAAGGATCCTGCATCCACCACTGAAGAATAATAGTGCTTTACTTAAGAGTTAGAGGAAACTCTACAAATATTAGTTCTTGTATTTATATCAACACACTGTTCTTTTCCCAGAAAGTTTAACTTTATACCCCCTGAACTTTAATGTTGTTTGATAAATGAGCATTTGAATCCTGGTTTAATGGAAGTGTACAGCATATTTGTGCCAGATGGTCACAAGTGCCACTGTATGCTTTTGTGAAACTATTTGATCAGAAAATCACTGTTCTCTTTACAATGGACAGAAAAAGAGATGTTTCAGAATTTCTTACTGGCTAATTTCTTTCATGTAAGCCTCTGTATCAACCTGCCACTTCAGGATTTCTGGTTTTAGATATTCCCACCTACCCCTGTGCTGCTGGGTGGTGTTCATTGCCTCTCTCCATACCCTTGAAAATTTCTTAGTTTTCTCCTTTTGGGGCTCTGTGTCACCTCTTTCATCCTTCTGGCCGGAGACACCTTAATAGGAGGCCATTTTGAGTCATTTACCACCGCGCCTGAATCATCTAGATAGTGGTGATGTTGGAGTTTCAAGAGAAGACTGCAGCGTGTCCAGCCCTTGTGCTGGCATAGTGAATGAGAGACTGCAAATCAAAAATAAAATAGGATTAAAAAAAAGTTATATGTCTTAAATATTAAGAAGCAAAGCATAACATCTGATTTATGTTTGTGCTCTGAAGTAAAGACCATCAGTAATTTCTCAGTAGTTTACATCTCTGTTCTTTGGTTTAATATATGGTTACACAAGCAGCTTGTTTGTCCTTTAAAATTCTAAAAACAGTCATAAAGGTGTAAATAGTATGCGACTGACACTTAATGAGCTGCAGTGTAGTTGTATTTTGAATGCCAAAGGCAATAATTTTAAATATTTCCTATATCTGCTCCTTTTTTTTTTTAGAAGTCAGTCTCTTTGTACAGTTATACACAAATAATACTGAAATTACAATCTTACAGTGTACTGATATTTTAAGTCAGGTGTGTTATTTCATTTTAGGTCTTTCTTTTTTAAATAAAATTGGAAGTTGCTTGAAACCTTTCTTAAAAACCATTCAGATTAAATGAATAAAAATATCTTCTCAGATCTATAATTTGTGTAGACTGTAAATTTTAATGTGCATTTTTAGGAACAATTGGAAAACATAAATTTGATGTTTTAGCATATATGTAGTGTCTTAATTTTAATTTTTAAATTTATCCATCACCTTTGGTGTTGGGGGTGTTTTCACAACGCTTAAATCAGTGCAAGACTAAATGGAGTCAACACCAAAATGTTATACTATTATCCCTCAGGCATAAGTATAGGCAGAACAGATTGTCTTTACAGTTGTACTCTAAAGATCAAACAACCGGATGAAATCCTGGCATAATTGAAATCAATGGTAGAACTCCAAATTGACTTATATGGAGCCAGGATTTGACCCACTGGTAGGGTGACCAGACAGCAAGCGTGAAAAGTCAGGACTGGTGTGGGGGGTAATAGGTGCCTATATAAGACACAGCCCTGAATATTGGGACAGTCCCAATAATATCAGGACATCTGGTCACCCTATCCCCTGGCTCTGTCAAACCAAAAGGTAAAGTAAATTCCATTGTCAAAGACTCTGCACTTCAAACACTGTGTGCGAATGTATAGGGATAAGACTAAGCGCTCTTGTAGCTATGACCCAAACAATAAAAGGATTGCATGGTAACCTTCTCTTTGAGTTTCTTGTTTAGTGATCATATATAAAATCTTCAATATTTTGGCAAACAAGGAAATAATTTAGATAAAAACAACATTAAACTGGGCTTAAGGCATCTCAGTATCTTAAGGTAAAAACATTAGAAGGATGTTCTAATTAGCATTGCAAGCCCAGGAATTTCTGAGTGAAGGTTAAAATTAAAAGAAATCCAAACAATACAATATCCCTCTAATGTTTTTACCTTTGATTTATTGATATATACTCTCAACCTTAACTCCAGTTTAACTCTTCTCTGGGAATATATAAGTAGCATGGTATTACTGTTCTCTCAAGAAGTCAGTATGGCTGTAGTGGTCTGGAAACTCTTCAAACAGAAGGGCTACTAATCTGAAGCATTTCTGATATCCTTTAAATCTCTTCATCTTTTTTTTCCCCCTCTGCCTTAATAGTACATTTGTCCTTTTAGTTCACAAAACTTACTGCTTGGCTGCAAAATTCAGCCTCATTACAAATTGAGCTGTAATTGAGAAAGATGTAGGAATACTGTTGTCATTTGCCCCATCAAAACTTTCAGTCTCTTCAGTGAAAGTGTCAGCACAGGGATGGTGCCCCATAATAATAATAATGAAATGGCACTTTAAAATTTTTTGCTATGGATATTCTAAGGTGATCCATGAACCCTCTCACTGTTGAAATGACATCCTGTGTAAAGCTTTGTGACGGAGTAATGATTTCTGTTACTTTGTGAGTCTGTACTACTATTGCCAGGAATCATTTAAGTTTTCAGAACTTGTTTCCAGAAAAGGCACAACTTCTTTTTCACTCAGTCCAATCTGATGTTCAAGAATGTTATAACCTGACAACCCTCTGTCTTTCCTTAAACTGAACAGGCTCCAAAATCAGTAATAAGATGTCTGTAGTTCTTGCTTTGCCCCAAATATTTGGCAATCCCACAAACAAGAATTATCCCCAATAAACGATGCATTGATCTTTACCCTCACTGTTTTTATTAACAGCCATTGAAAAATTGATTGAATGTTTCAAGAAACTGAACATTCCATAAGTACATATTTATCATAGAAATATAGGGCTGGAAGGGATCTCAAGAAGTCATCAACACCAGCCCCCTGTATTATGGCAGGACCAAGTAAACCTAGACTGGGGTGGGCAAACTTTTTGGCCAGAGGGCTGCATCGGGTTTCTGAAATTGTATGGAGGGCCGGTTAGGGGAGGCTGTGCCTCCTCAAACAGCCACGCGTGGCCCAGCCCCTGCCCCCATCTGACACCCCCCCCCTGCTTCTCGCCACCTGATGGTGTGTCCCTTCCCCTCACCCCCCCAGGACCCCTGCCCCACCCACTGCCCCACTCTCTGACTGCCCCTGGAATCCCTGCCCCTGACTGCCCCCCACCACCCCATCCAACCTCCCGTCTCCTTCTGACTGCCCTCCCCCGGGACTCCTGCCCCCATTCAACCCCCCTGTTCCTCGCCCTCTGACCGCCTCGACCCCTATCCACACACCCCGTGCCCCCTGACCATCACCACTGCAAACTCCCCTGCCCTCTATCCAGTGCCCCCGCCCCCCGGGCTCCCTGCCCTCTTACCATGCTCCCTGGAGCACTGGTGGCTGGACCAGGACAGGCAACTTCACAGCACAGAGCACCGGGTCAGGCCCCTGTGCTGCCCCAGGAGATTGTGGCCCAGAGCATTGTGCCGACGGCGCAGTGAGCTGAGGCTGCGGGGGAGGGGGAACAGCAGGGGAGGGACCATGAGCGAGCCTCCCAGGCCAGGAGCTCAGGGGCTGGGCAGGAGGATCCTGCGGGCTGGATGCGGCCTGTGGGCTGTAGTTTGCCCACCTCTGACCTACACCATCCTACAGGTGTTTGTCTAACCTGTTTTTAGAAACTTCCAATGATGGGAAGCCTATTCCAGAGTTTAACTACCCTTACCTAGTTTTAACTATCTAGGTTTTCCTAATATCCAACCTAAACCTCCCTTGCTGCAGATTAAGCCCATTACTACTTGTCCTACCTTCAATGGATATGGAGAACAATTTGTCACAGTCCTCTTTGTAACAGCCCTTAAGATATTTGAAGACGGTTATCAAGCTTCCCCTCAGTCCACTTTTCTCAGGACTAAACATGCCAATTTTTATAACCTTTCCTTATAGTCAGGTTATTTAAACCTTTTATCATTTTTGTTGCTCTCCTCTGGACTCTCCAATTTGTCCAAATCTTTTGCAAAGTTTGGTGCCCAGAGTGGGGGACAGTTTTCCAGCTGAGGCCTCATCAGTGCTGACAAACTGCCACAAGCTCTTTAGATTTCAAGCGCTGGAGTGGAAAAGACAATGAAGCAGCTAAATAAAACTGCAGTTGGAGCCTTTAAGTGGAAGTCTGTGGATAACACAAGTCCAAATTGTTGTCTATTTCCACAGTAAAAAGGTGTCTAGGCGTGAAAATGTAACAGAAAAAATCTAATTTTAACAGTAGATTTTTTACAAGTTTCCATAAAACATGAACTAAACTTCAGTGAGTTCAGTTGCCAGAATTTTATAGTTACATAACAGATTAGGACCATCAGTTGAGGAAAGGGTTCGTATTTTTCATATCCGGTATGCTGTGTGCCTTTTTCATCTTGCATGCTCATCCACCAGATGATTTACTAACATGGTAAATATGTAGAATCGAGTTGGTTTGCAGTTTTGAGGAAATGTGTCTGCCATTTATGACTGAGTAAATTAGAATTATTTCAGTGCATCAAATGAAAGTCTAAGATTAGCCTTCAAAGGAAGATTGTCTTCACTGTAATTCCCCTCATGAGCGGTGAGAAGGAGAAAATGGATGGATCCTATAAGTAAAAGTATATGGGATTAAGACTGTTACTGCCATACCAGGTTGCTGTTTTTAAAGACTTACCAAAAAATCTTTCATTATCCCTTTTAGGCAAAATTATTGAGATTATTATGACACTTTTTTTTTTCAATTTAAATCTGTTTTTGGTCTGAGACTTCTATAAGAACATTGTAAATTCAGTAGCATAATGTCTGACTTCATGTTATCACATGTACGACAGTGTCAAAGTGGAAAACGTTAATTCTGTGTCTTCAGTTGGAGCAGCAAAGAGTCCCGTGGCACCTTATAGACTAACAGACATATTGGAGCATGAGCTTTCGTAGGTGAATACCCACTTCGTTGATCCGACGAAGTGGGTATTCACCCACGAAAGCTCATGCTCCAATACGTCTATTAGTCTATAAGGTGCCACGAGACTCTTAGTCTGGATCTGTAAAAGCAGCAAACACGGCTACCCCTCTGATACTTCAGTTGGAGCGTGAGTGGTGGGGTAGGGGATTCTTTGTATCAATATCTGTAAAGAAAAGAAGTCATCAACACCAGCCCCCTGTATTATGACTGTACTTAAGAGCTGTAAATGATGATTTAAAAAAAAATCTAAAATCCCGTAATAAATAGTTCTCTATTTGCCTTGGGAAGGATACAGGGAAGGAGATAAAATTTCCTGTGTGAAATCTGAAGGCAAGGTGTTATAATTTTTTTTATTTCTTGGCCTCTTTCTAGTGTTTTAGGATAACTGAGAACAGAAGTCGAAACGCCTTGCACTTTTAGTGTTTGCAGCTATACTTCATAAATTACACATTTAGTCCTAAGTATTTATACAGATAATGGCACCTAATTATTGTATTCATCACTTCTTTAAAGAAAAATTTGTTTAGCAATGAAGAGTCTTTTAGTATCCATGTATAACTCCTGTCATTTTGGTCATGACCTCCATCCACCACCCTGAAGTATCAGGCTCAGTGACAGAACACCGAGACCGCAACAAGGCTAATACTAATGTATTGCTTTTTGGATCCAAAAAACACATGGTTTTGCCCTACATCTCTTGTACATAACTTACTACTTCAAAGTCTGTCTAAATTAAGAACCTTCTTGACTAAAATAATTATGGAAACATTGATCCCATTCGTTCATATCTATAAGGTAGTCTGATTTTCACTGCTAGCAGAGTTTAGTAGGCATGAGGGTTTGGGAACAGCTGTAGGAGACATTTATATGTTCTAGCTGCCAGAAATTTAATTTCACAGTGCTATTAAATAGTGACTCTTTCTCTCCCACTTCCCCCTCTCCCCTCCTGACTGCAAACATTAAATCTAGAAGCCCAAGTGGATAGCCTGGTTCCAACTTAATTGCAGTAGCTGTCTGCAAAAAATTCATGAAAGAGGAAAATGGAACATACAATTTATCACTGAACTGGTTATCAGAGCACTTGCTTTGGAATAGGGTGAAATAGGTTCTGTAAAGGACAAGCTACTCCTTTTTTCTCTCCATGCTTGTCAGGTAGGCAATTGTTCGTTTTTGGGGGTGGGAGGTGTGGGTGTGGGTATGTGAGTCTTATTCCATAAAGAGGATATTTAAAGTAACTGTTAACTTGTTTTCTATATTGTTCTGTGGGACTTGTCAGATCAAAATTATAGCTATGTTTGTGAGATAACACTGGACCATACTTCTAACTAAAAGAGGGGAATCCGTAATTTTTAGTATTTTAGCAAAATGCTATAGTAACCAAAACATGATAGGCTGCATGCTGCATAATGAATGCAGTTCAAGGCTGCAGCCAGGAAATCATGAGTTATAATCCTTCCTCTTCCATTGATTCCTCCTGTGATTTAGGAGATGTGACTCTAATTTTGTGCTTCAGTTTCTCCATCTGTAAAATGGGGACAATAAACATACCTACATTGCAGTAATGCTATACATTTTAATATTTCTACAGTATTTTTTTTAAAAGGTACTGTTGTTGTTTGCACTTCAGAATGATTTAGCAGAACCAGAATAGTTGTCACAGAAGTCTTTCTTGTGAACTTAGTATGTAAAACATTTGAGGAAGTGCTTTGGTTGGTAGACTCCAGAGGCTGCAGCCATTTAAATGAAATAGATAGAATCTGAGTGTCTTTGTACCACAGGTACTTTACTTGCTGCCACTGAAGCTTCAGGAGAAATAGCAGTGCTTTTAATGTTCTACAAAGGCGTTAAGAGCAGCGGAGAAGCCTCTGCCCTGTTCTGCAGCTGAAGACTTAGTCTTCCTAGCCTACTTGTACTAGGAACTGGAGGAACAAAATTGTTAGCTAGAGACTAATTTTTAAGACCAAAACAGACATTGAACCACAGTCATTGAACGGATACCTGAAAGATACTTCATGGTGCTACATAGTCAAAAGTTGTATTCAGAGAGAAAAGACTGAAGATCCCATTGAGTAACTGGGTACACTTTTTCAGCTTACATGGAACAAAAGAATTTGAGCCTACTGATCTGGACAAGGAAGCCCTATCCACTCAGTAATAAATGAAAAACCTTGAACTGTATATATTTTTAATCCCCCTGAAACCTCACAACTCCGTTTACAACCTTGTCTTTACTAAAATGAGCTGTAGGACCAAGATGACCCAACAAGCACAGAGAATCAAGACAGCATTTGCTCTTTGGTAATGAAAAAGAGGCACAACTTATAGTGTTAATTATATGACACACTATTCCATGATTTAAAAAGTCACATGCACATTTTTTGAAACTGGTAACAATTGCTCAATATTAAGCTCTTTTGATCTCTAATGCTAATTATTATCCACGTTCTAACCTACACCATCTAAAATGTTTTTATTTTCAGATTGCCTTGCTTAGCATATTTTTGAATAATTAAAGCAAGAAGAGAAAATGAAACAGAAATGGGGAGAGGCCTATGCTAAATAGATCACTTAAGGAATTTATTTTAAGGCCATTTGGGGTATTAATATTTTAAGCATTTGTAACCCAAATGGCACAAAAGGAACTTATTTTAAGTGATCTATTTAGCATAGGCCTCTCCCCATTTCTGTTTCACTTTCTTAAGCATTTAAAAATAAATATTAAAATGCATGATTTGGCTTAAACCACCCAACACATGTACAGCAATTTTAAAACCTGTAAAATGTAAAGCATTATTGAATTAACATTTTAAATTCACTGAAATTGCAAGAATTGCAAATATGATATTTAAACTTCCTGAGATGTTTTCTGTGTTTGAAAACTAGCAAGCTGGAACTTGATTGATGAGTGTCAGCAGTTTTCTTTCAAATCTGATCTTTTTCTGATCTATGTCTGTTATGACACGATATGACATCATATTGTCTATAATAGTAAAAACGAAGAAAGCTTAGTTGGTCTTTGCTCAGAAGTGTAACTAGTCTTGATCTGCTGAAAGTGTTATATTTGTGTCTATCTGAATAAGAAGGGTGCATTAAGGAAAGTCTCTTACCTAGCCTAGAAATGTGCCCAAAGATAGAGGATGTTAGTGTTACACTCTGATGCACAATTTGAACATACTGTTGTTAAAACTCCTAAGTACAGTTTTTAAGCTAATTTTTTTTTGTCAAATAGTGATTACTTAGTAGTGTACTCTGAACTGCTTTGAATGATTTTTCTATAATATAAGTTGAGAATTTTTTTTTAAATGTTATGTTTTGTGGTAGTGGGGACCCCAGGCCCCAAGTGTCAACAATGCCACTTCTTTTGGTTAGGGCTGCTATTTCCTATCAGTGTTCCCAGATCACCACCCCTTAAAAGCAAAACAAAATGCCAACAAAATGCACACGCGGCTGATTTCTGGCATTTTCCCTCTAGCTGGGGAAGGAAAATATGCTCAGGCTCATGTGAAGCCACCATTATTGCTGTTTCGTTGGCTGACTGTAAGAGGGTGCTGAAGATCTGTGTTGTCATCAGTAAATTTTCTACATGCTGGACCTTTGCACGGTGATGAATTTCACCCCAGTGAAGATTTGTAACAAAATTGAAGAATATGCTGTATTTTATATTGTGTATAAAACAATGCAAAAATTATGAAACCCTCAGTAAATCAGATGATCCCC
The DNA here is from genome assembly GCF_020497125.1 of Mauremys mutica. Classification (NCBI taxonomy): domain Eukaryota; kingdom Metazoa; phylum Chordata; order Testudines; family Geoemydidae; genus Mauremys; species Mauremys mutica. The sequence continues at coordinate 174,695,851 of NC_059074.1, read as the reverse complement.
ATTTCTCAGCTCCACTCACTCTCCTCTGGTCCCATTTCTGTTTAGCTGTAATTTTCTTTAATGGAAATGTGTATTTTACTCATCAGAAATAAATCTTCTAATTTTTACTACTTAGTTTTTAACTTTCTTTGGAACATACTTTTTTTTTTCCTTTTGCCATATCTAGTAAGGACTGATTTCACATGACAAGAATAATATAGTCTGTAGACAAAGTGATAAAATACCAATCTTATCTATGTGCCAATCCTTGAAGTGGTGCAGACACCCTTTTCTATTTTCCCATTTGACTTTCTCTTTTATGAAATTATATGTAGTGATTAAATATATCTGTTGTCATTTTTGTTCAAGAACAGAATTCTAGGTTGGTATTTGGGTCTTGATTAAGGATGACATATAACCCATTTCCTGCAAAATGAAAACCAAAACTCAAATCTTTATTCACATGTGGATAAGTCCACTCTCTGATACAAGGGCAGCCTCTTCCCCACAGCTTTTAAAATGGGTAACTAACAGTAGCTACATGTGCTTTTAACAGACATTCCCAGAGCTCATGGTACGTCCCACTATATAAGTGGCTTGTGAGAAGAGAAAACATTTTTTGTAGGTTTGGATAAGCACAAAGTTGAACTTCTGAACCCTTCGGGGCGTGCCCATCACTAGCCCATGTTTGCTTGACATTGGTCACCAAACTATAAGAATAATCAGTAATAAAGATACACAGTTTATAGCCCAGTGTAATGCTAGATGACCAGCTCCTATATTCCAGATGTAACTCTAAATTGTGTGGCTTTCCTTGTACTGCATTTGTTTTCACTTCCATAGCAAAGCTTTTATTTTTGGCTACTACTATTATTATTGTTTTAATTCTTCTCAGTTATCTAATGTATTTGCTCAAAAACACAAAACACCTGTTAGGTCTCGTTTTAAGCAAAAGTCCTGATCCTGCAAACACGTCTGCATGTGCGCACTTTACTGATGTGAATAACAGCCACATTGACTTCAGTGGGACTACTCACCATACCGTGCCTGAGTGTGTGATTGCAGGATCACTGTCAAAGTGGCCTGGTCCTGTAACTTGTTGCATGTAGAGCAATTTTCTGGACAAGTGCACAACTAATTAGAGAATCGGGGCTTATGACTGTCAGCTGTTTGGGACAAGGAATATTACTCCTGGGGAATTTCTGTGCCACTGTGCAATGCAGAAATTGCGCTTAAGTTAATATTCTGGGCATAATTTCTTCTTCCCCCGCTCCCCCCCACGAAATGGGCTGGAGAGCTGCTGGTTGCAACTAGAGGCCCAGCTCACAGATAGAAGACACTGCCAGGGACATGGGGCGGGAGCTGGAGAGTGCCAGGCAGCTGCAGTTCCTGGCACGTCCTGAAGGTAGGAGGCGGCGCGCAGGAAACTCCACACAAGCCTGGGACCCAGCATCAGGCTGTTTCTCCCTCTGGATCCCTGGGCTCTGGGCGGGAGGGGAGTGCAAATATCTGGGTGGGGGCAAGTGCCCTGTGGCTAGGGTCTGGGGGGTAGGGGTGCAAGTGTCTTGTCTGGGGGGTGCCCCTCGGCTGGGCTCTGGGGGGAAGGAGTTTGGTTGTTTAACCTGTGGCTGGACTCGGGAAGGGGGCAGAAAAACAGGAACTAGGTTGTCGAAGTGGTTTCCTTAACTCCCTACTCCATACTCCTGGGGGAATTTTTTCTGTCTGTATTGTTAGACATAGTTGCTGACAGGTATTTTGAAATAAATTACCAAAATAATTGAAGCCGGCATGATTGGCAAATAAAATATGCAGAATTTTGCAGAATTAAAAATATTGTGCTCAGAATTTTTAAATTTTTTGGCCCAGAATTTAATTTTTTGGCATAGAGTGTGTACACACACACACACACACACACAAATATAATGTGGTCCTGACCTGATTCCAGCTTCTATGTGCTACTAAAATACAAATTGCAAATAATAATTTGGAACATCAAGTAATAAGGAAACATTTCTATATTTTATAATTATTGTATTAAATATATGCAGTAATTAAACATTTCCTAAAGCAGCAAGGTTAGACATACCATACTAATCACCTGACTAGATCCATCACACATCCAGTCTCCTAAAAATCTTCAGTACGCTTAGTTGTTAGCGAAAAATTGTGGGTGAAATCTTGGCCCCACTGAAGTCAATGGGAGTTTTGCCATTGATTCCAGTGAGACCAAGTTTTGATTCTCCGTTGCCCATCACATTGACCAATCATTTACACTTATTTAAAGAAAGTGCAAACTGGGTGTAAGCTCTACTAACTCAGAATTTTCTGCTCACCTCTATACCAGTGGTATAGTCTGTACTCACTTCATATGGTAGGGGGAGGGAGAGGATTAAATAACACGAGCTACAGGACAATGAAGTATCAGGACAGTAGTCTGCATTCACAGATAGGTTAATAAAAACAGAAGCTACAAAGGGAGCATTACTACATTCTGAGTTGAGTGTCTTCAGAATTAAATTTTATAGAATAAATATTTTTAAAATTGTAGTTTCTAGTTTTTCTTAGGATACGTCTTCACTATTGGCCGTATCGGCGGGTAGCAATCGATTTCTCGGGGATCGATATATCGCGTCTCATCTAGACGCGATACATCGATCCCCGAACGCGCTCCTGTCAACTCCGGAACTCCACCAACACGAACGGCGGTAGCGGAGTCGACAGGGGGAGCCGCGGACATCGATCCTGCGCCGTGAGGACGGTAGGTAACTTGATCTAAGATACTTTGACTTCAGCTACGCTATATTTAGATCTTAGATTGATCCCCGCCCAGTGTAGACCAGCCCTTATTTTCATGTTTATACATCTCAGATTTTCCAATTAGATAATTTTCTGAACCTTATGGGGAAGGAAAAATCTGTCTATATGATATGTCCCAAGTTTGTGTAAAGTTAATTTTTTTATGGCTAATTTATAAATCCCTGAAAATAAGGGTTTACAGTGGAAACAAACATTTATTTTAGGATGACTGATTCCGCTAATATGTGTATCGGTATGAATATATTATATTTATACATATAGCATTTAAATATTTAAATTAAGCTAAAATAAACCAGGAATTATGCATTTATGATAATTTTGATATCTAAATCTTGCCTCTCTCCCCCTTTGTTCACCTGTATCCACTAGAGGACACCTTAAGCATACTTTGTACACAAAGTAAGAGCAGAATGAGTGTCTTGTTATACAAGGGAAACATGTATTTTTGTATTTTGGAATGCGTAAAGAATTTAAACATATATGTTTTTATTTGAACCTCTGCAGGAAACTGTTTGAAAGACAGAATCGATGTGTGTATTAGTATGAATGAGTTGAGGTAGAACATCACTGAGCTGCCGTCTCTTTAGCAATCCATTACTGGATTTGAATTTTCATTTAATAAGTTCCCATGTCTTCAGTAGAAGTAAGGGATATGTTGTGATGCCACAGATCACAAGTTTATATTCAGCACTTATCAGGGAATGGCTGTGATGTCATAGCTTTTTTTCCCTGTCTTTAACTACTCAGATCCTTGTTGTTAAAAATGTTACATTTGGAAGAGTGCTCAGCTATCAAGCAATAAGCAGGTACTGTGTTCTCTTCCATGCAGTTCTGCCAATGCATATTGATTCTCACCTCCTGGCACACTCTTGCTATCTGGATTCTGCACCTACATGGACCAGATACTGTCAATTGTGATGTATTACTCCCAACTGTCTGCTGGTTTTGAGAAGTAGTAGGACTTGAGTTAAAACATCATATTTATTTTCACTGGTGATCTAAACTACATAGCTTTTATCTCAATGCACAGCAAATCTTAAAAAGAAAAGGTATAAATTTGCTATACAGTACTGAAGTTTCTTTTACAGATGAATTATTTATGCTTTTGCTTAAATATAACTTACTCACATGTACAATGAATGGTGCTGAAATTAGTTCCAGTTATCAAAGATGTGAATGACACAATGGGTTCTTATGTGCTGTGTTTGGAGAATCTGAGAAACACTGGTACTGAGCACACTATTCTGTTTTTTCAAATGTTTCCTGGATTTCTGTTAGCTTTCAGTCTTTCATGGGTCATTCAACACACACTACCTTGGATGACTTTTTTGAGCTGCCATGTGCCAATCAAAATGAAGTGGATGCTTTCTAGCAAGCAGAGAAAATAAGCTTTCTTTATTTGGAATTGGCTGCATTTTCTGTGGAAAACATTCTTGCATTTCCTTTAATACCTAACCCTGTTTTGGCCTTTAGCTATAGGAGGCGAAGGGGGAGTGAGGGGGATGTGTGGCTGATAAAACAAAGGGGGGACCCAAATAAAGCCAATACAGTGAGCTATGAACCATAAGTAGAAACTATTATTTAAGCCTGGGCAATATGAATGTTTTTGTGCTAAAGAAGGAAAGTCAACTCATCTAAAACCTGCCCTCTCCAATGGCTTCTGAAGCTGTATTCACATTACATAAAATTAATTTTTCTTCTGATTTAATCAAATAACCACTATCATGATTAACAGCTGGTTCTTCTTTGAGTGATTGCTCATATCAATTCCAGTTAGTTGTGTGCGCACACCGCATGCACGGAAGTCAGAAACGTTTACCCTTAGCAGCTACCCATCGGGCCGGCTGGGGAGCCCCCTGGAGTGGCGCCGATATGGCGTTCTATATAAGACCCTGCCAGCCCAACCCCCCGTCAGTTCCTTCTTACCGCCCATGATGGTTGTTGGAACAGTGGTCTCTTGTTTTCTCAAGTGCTCCACTAATCCCTAGCCTATCTTAATTGTTACCGTTGTAGTTAATTGTTAATAGTTAGTGTTAAGTGTTTTCTCTGTAGTGTAGTTTAGTAGTTGAGGGCAGTTTCACACTCAACAACTGCCCTGCGGGGCTCTGGGACATGCCCTCCCAGGGCGTCAAGCCTTGCACGTCTTGCAACAAGCCCATGCCTATGGGCGATCCCAACGACTCCTGCCTTAGGTGTCTGGGGGAGGGCCATCAGGCTGACAAGTGTAAAATCTGTAAACTGTTCAAGCCCCGGACAAGAAAAGAGAGGGAAATTCGACTCAAGCAACTCCTCATGGAGTCTGCATTGCGGCCCTCTCAAGACGTGGGACTGAGCGCCTCGGTGCTCAGTGCTCCCCCGGCGGTACCGATTACAGTGCCACAGAAGATCCTGCGTCCACCTCATGACGGTGATTGTTTGGCATATAAGCTTTGTAATGAAAGTATTGATGTGTAATTGCGTTTAATATTGACACGACAAAAGCAGTATTTTGTGGTACAACAATTACAAAATGTATTTGAATAGTGACCTAGAGAAAGCCAGTTGGCATGAATAGCTGCCTGTATTTAGAAATCTCATTTGCGTCGGACTTAACAAATATGCACCAACAGTACAAAACTGACTCTTTATGTAAAGTTTCCTTAAGTTGTTGTGTGTAGCATTTTCTTTTTCATTAAGAATGATAATTTTGTTATATTACGTTGCCTAATTTATTAGAGGTGTGTGAGGGAAATTCTACTACACCTTTAGTAGAGCTGTGAGGATCTCATATTTGCCTCTTGCTTTTCCAAGCATACACCAAAGTTCCCACCCCTGCCAAGGGCTCATCATGCTTATGACAGGCTAAGTGGAACTCTTCCCTCTAAAAGGTTAAAAAAAAAAAAAAGTAATAATTGGAGATATACCAATCTCCTAGAATTGGAAGGGACCTTGAAAGGTCATTGAGTCTAGCCCCCTGCCTTCACTAGCAGGACCAATTTTTGCCCCAGATCCCTAAGTGGTCTCCTTAAGGATTGAACTCACAACCCTGGGTTTAGCAGGCCAATGCTCAAACCACTGAGCTATCCCTCCCCCCCTAAAACACACAATTGCTGCTCCTTAATCTTCTACAGTGGCTCATATTCTGAGACTAAATTGAGCTGTGAAGCATCACTAGGCTCACCTGGCCTTCGTTATCTTCCACCTACATTCCTCCAAAACAATTTGTTCTCCCCTGTCCTTTCCCAGAACATAATCTTCCTTGTTGGCTGTGCCCCTCTGTAATGGCTCAGTGCGGAGGCCCTCCCACTCCGGGTCCTCTGGAGGCCATCCTGCCTCACTACGTCACTGATACGTTGGCCGCTGTGTGAAATGAAGCAATCTCTTCTCGCAGCTGGGGCCCAGGCCTGTGCTCAGGCTGGGCGGGAACCATACAGTCAATGGGCCCCAGCCCGGGATCAAGGCGGGGCAGCAAAGAGTCTGAGGCTCGGGCTTCTAGCCTGTGGAAGGGGAGACTGCCACCCCCCAGATTGGGTTAGCAGGGGGGACGCAGGCCCACCCACTCCACTGCATCCCGGACCAGGACCTTTGTCACTGGGTCAGCAGGGATCCACGCTGCAACACACTGACTCACCCTCTGTCAGTGTTGTGGCCAGACAGGGGTCTGCTACCCCTGGGCCACTTCCACACTCCCTTTCTCGGTGAACCTGTTGAGGGGTCAAGGTTGACGGTGGCTTCCAGGACCCCGAGCAAGTCTTTGGGGGTCTAGTCCGGGCCAGTCGTCTTCTCCTTCCGGAATCAGATCCGACAGCGGTCCGGGCTACTTGTCTGCTTCCTCCAGGTCTGAGTCAGCTGGTGGCCCAGGCCAGTCCCTCAGCACCCTCTGTCCCTTCCCAGCTCAGGAGGCGTCTGCTCTCTCCGGTGGTTGCCTCCCTACTGAGCTTTCTGGGCCGCCTTTTATACTTCCTGTCCCTCCTACCCACTTCCTGGGGGAGGGGCAACTAGGCCCTGGTTCCACCCACCAGGGCTTAGTGCGCGGGCCTTCCCACTCCAGGTCCTTAGGAGGCCACCCCGCCTCACTACACCCTCCTTCAGCAAAGTTCTGGAGGGCAATTCCCTGACCAGACTTGCTGCTGTTTTGGAGCCAATCAGATCCCAAGGTTCCTGGTTTAATCTCCCTCTGATGTTACACGGCATTCCCTGCCAGGGTTAATTGTATGCCATGTTAATGACACAAAGAAGGACTGCTATTGGAAATGAAATCCCAGCCTCCTGCCTGGCAGTCAGAAGCATTGTCATGGAAGCCACAAATCTCTTTCTTGATCCCCCTCCCATAGAAGTCGATGGGAATTCTGCTATTGATTTAAATCAAAATCAGATTGTGCCCCTGGTGTGGCCTCATAGTATGCATTGGAGAATATTGATATTTGTTCTATTTTTGCTTTGGGATATATTGTAGTTACTGCTAGTTTAATTGCATCAAGGCAGAGGTCATAGCTTAGGATATCAGTTTTACAAATAATGGGATTTAAATTGTGTAACAAGTGGGCAATGCTATTGCTCCTGTTGGGACATACTTATTATGAGTAAGACTAATTCAACACACACACAGATAACTGCTAAGCATCTGAAGGGTCAAATGTTGTTTCTTTAAATAAAGACTGGTGCATTTTTGTTTTGTTTTGTCAAAATTTTTGATTGATGGAAACAGAATTCCATTTCTCCCTCTGGGGCAGTGGCTCTCAGCCTTTCCAGACTACTGTACCCCTTTCAGGAGTCTGATTTGTCTTGCGTACCCCAAGTTTCACCTCATTTAAAAACTACCTGCTTACAAAATCAGACATAAAAATACAAAAGTGTCACAACGCTGTTACTGAAACGTTGCTTACTTTTTCATTTTTACCATATAATTATAAAATCAATGGAAATATAAATATTGTACTTACATTTCAGTGTACAGTATATAGAGCAGTATAAACAAGTCATTGTATGAAATTTTAGTTCATACCGACTTTGCTAGTGCATTTTATGTGGCCTTTTGTAAAACTAAGCAAATATCTAGATGAGTTGATATACCCACTGGGAGACCTCTGCGTATCCCCTCGATTACATGTACCTCTGGGTTGAGAACCACGGCTCTAGTGTATTTCAGTAATATATTGCTATTAAAAATAAACAGAATTTGGATTTTAAAAGACAAGAAATGAGTCAGAGTTAAATACATAGCATAACAAAATATCCCCATTTAGAAAAACCACAAAAAAATCTTCAAAAGAAAGACTTGAAGTTAGGCTCTTTTATCAAACATCAGAGGGATAAGCTTGTGTTCTTAGAATCTAATTGAAAGGGATTTTCCAAAGGGAAGCTAGAGATTAAAACGTCCAACCTGAACTTTCAAGCATTTCTACCTGAGGTGTAAAATGTGTTGTTTTTTTAAAAATCTGCACATGAAAGGGTGCTAGTTGTTAAAGTATTGTGTATTACATTACTCCTGCCATACTTAAGACTTGATATTTTGATTATAAACCTTGATTTTCTTGATTTCATATCTCACACATTTGAAATTGCAGCCGGTTGCATACAGGTCATCAGAGTAGTTTAGAATGTTCCCCCCCCCCTTTTTTTTTTAATACCAAAGCTGATTTTTCAGAAATTAAGGTGTCTTTTAATTTTAGACAGTGCAATGAAAAAGCTTTAATTTTATTTTAAGATGTGCTGCCTCCCCCAATTTTTAGAGGGGAAAAAACACCACACACTTAAAATAAATGCTACTCAAAGTTATTCAGTAGCGCTAGGCTGTATCTTTTTTCTTAATTCAAAAAGTGCTATTTTTCATGAGGCAAATTGGCCAGTCTCACATGGCAATATTAAATTTCATAAACACATATTTGAATGACGGGTAGCAATGTAACAATGCTTTACGAGGTGCTAGAAATGTTTCATTACATACCCGAAGAAAGAAACAAAGAATTTCCACTCACTTTTTAGCTTGCTGGAGCTTTACTTTAGAATCAAAGGATAACTGATGTTTAAGTTGTTCAGAAAACAAAACAGATTTCCCTCTACACACAGCCCTACCTATTCAGGGTTAATGTTGATCTGGTTATACCATTGCTATTCCAGGCCTGGGTCCAGAGCCCAAAAATTTCACTGCACGATATTGAGAACCCTCCTCCAGCCCCTCTCTACGACCGACCGTGTTAATCACCTCATTAGGTCATGTCTGCATTTAGTTTGCAAGCTCCTCAGGGTAGGGATAATTTCTTTTTAACTGTATTGTGAGGGGCCTCGCTGGACTCTGGGGCACTGTAAAATAATAGGAATGCATGGGTAGGTCAATTGATTTCTACTAGTGTGTATATATGTAAAATGTCAGTGTTCATTTTAAAAATATTTACTGCACATTTGTGTGTCACAGTACAGTTTTTAGACCCTGTTTGAACCTCTCTTCAACAGACCCATAATTGTCCTGAATTGTTCCCAAATAAAGGTTTTGCAATGGACTTGGTTGAAGTTACCAAACTCGTTTTTAGTTGTGACCTATTTGCTGTTTGGTCTTCAGACGTGAAAGGCTTAGAGCAGTAGTTCATTTCCGCACCCAGGCTCCAGTAGAGGAGGTGTTTTGGCACATGATTGTGACCCTATTGTTTAGTGCGTTTAGTCAAGTAAGGTTAGTAAACATGTTTGGCCAGATCCTCAGCTCGTGTAAACTGTACAGTTTACACGAGCTGAGGATCTGGCCAAACTGGAATTTAAAACTGTGTAATTTTTCATTACGTTGCCACTGGGCTATATTTCAAGTCCAGATCTAATTTGAATAATGAATAAATACAAAGGGCACCACCTTACTCAGCAGACTACATTGTTTATGTTCAGTTATAACTTTAACTCCACATTTTTGTGACTTCAGTCACAGAAATAAGGTTTTACTAGTCTCTATTCCTCTTAACACTACAGAACCAGTAGAATTGAGAGAGT